>NC_088604.1:2693554-3381071 GCF_036013475.1 Columba livia | reverse complement strand
GGTTAGCTGTGTTAGCGTTTCTTCCTTGATTTCAATGAAGTTATTCCTGCTGGTAGAGGCAAACGCACGCACGTGGGCCTGGGGGACTGTCATTTTTTTAATACTCGGCACAAGACAAAGGAGCCGCGATTCTCCTTTGGATCTCTTAACACCTGCAATAATTTCCGGTGATTTTCAGGTTTCCAAATAAACCATGCCATGGCAAATCCAAAAGCTGAAATCCCACTGGTTTGTGTTCTGTAATTCAGCTTCTCTTAGTCACTTATGTCTGATTTTGGAGTTGGCATTTGTTATGAAGACAAATATTAAAAACTTATATCTATTGGTTAAAAGAAAGGCTGGCCGGTGGATATTGTCCAGGACTGAGAAAGTCAGTGCTGAGGTCTCACCCCCTATAGATTTCATGTTGAAGCCAGACGTAAGAGGAGGGGCTGAGGGAGCTGGGCTTGTTTAGTCTGGAGAAGAGGAGACTTAGAGGTGAGCTCAGCACTCTCTAGAACTACCTGAAGGGCAGTTCTAGCCAGGTGGGGATTGGGCTCTTCTCCCAGGCATCAGCAATAGGACAAGGGGCCATGGGCTTCAACTCTGCCAGGGGAAATTGAGGCTGGCTATTAGAAAGCAATTCTGTGCAGAGAGAGTGGTCAGGATTGGAATGGCTGCCCAGGGAGGTGCTGGACTCAGCGGCCCTGGAGGTTTTTCAACTGAGATTGGACATGGCACTTAGTGCCATGATCTAGTCAATGGACTGGAGTTGGACCAAGGGTTGGACTTCGTGACCTCTGAGGTCTTTTCCAACCCAGTTGATTCTGTGATTTTGTAAAAAGAAGTTGGAATAAATATGGAATTTAGGCCTGTACACCTAACTGGTAATCCTTAAAGCCTTCCCTGGATTGCAGCCCATCCTTGGAAATGACACTTCCATAGCAATTTTACTTTGGTATCCTTCACATTAATAATTAAAAGTTTTGCTGGATTTTTTTGTTTTTGCAATATAAGGTTTGGGAAACTTACACCTCCAGAATGTGTTTGATCCGGTACAGATTCTGTTTTGTTGTTTTTTTGTTGTTTTTTTATTTTAAATGAAGAGCTTTTATTGAATTGAAAAAAAATACTGAAAACACTGTGGCAATGTGAACAGAGCCTGTTTGAATTTTTTTCCTTTCTGCTCCAGCCCGCAGAAAGCAGAAGTGGTCTGTGGATCCACGAAACAGCGCTTGGAGTAAGGATGACTCGAAGTTTGGTCAGAAGATGCTGGAAAAGATGGGCTGGTCCAAAGGAAAGGTATGATCTAATGGAGAGTTGTCTACTGAAAGGTGGAACACTGCCGGTGGACTCTTGATCTCAGTGTTTAAAACAGCTATGTTATTGCTATTTAATTTATTTTTCTAAGTGCACAGAGAATTTGAGCAATTTTAGATTTCTGCAGTTTGTTTAAAAGGTGCTTGTGCCTTGTGTTGCTGATGAGACCAAACTGGGAGGAAGGGCTGACCAAGCAGAGGCTGAGCTGCCATCCAGAGAGACCTGGCCAGGCTGGATGGGCCGAGAAGAACCTGATGAAGTTCAACGAGGGCAAGTGCAGGGTCCTGCCCCTGGGGAGGAACAACCCCAGGCACCAGCACAAGTTGGGGTTGAGCTGCTGGAAAGCAGCTCTGCAGAGAAGGACCTGGGAGTTGTGGTGGACAACAGGGTGACGGTGAGTCACCAATGTGCCCTGTGGCCAAGAGGCCAATGGGACCTGGGGTGCATGAGGAAGAGTGTGAGCAGCAGGTCAGGGAGGTTGTTCCTCCCCCTCTGCTCTGCCCTGGGGAGGCCCCATCTGCAGTTGTGGGTCCAGTGCTGGGCTCCCCAGTTGAAGAAGGACAAGGAATTACTGGAGGGAGTCCAGCGGAGGGACACAAAGATGCTGAGGGGTCTGGAGCATCTTTGTGATGAGGAGACTGAGAGAGCTGGGGCTGTTGAGCTGGAGAAGCTAAGATGGATCTGTTCAATGTTGTGATCAATATCTCCAGACTCTGTTCAGTGGTGCCCAACGCCAGGGTGAGGGGCAGCGGGCACAGACTGAAACACAGGAGGCTCCATGTGAACATGAGCAGAAACTTGTTTGCTGGGAGGTGCCAGAGCCTGGCCCAGGCTGCCCAGAGCGGGTGTGGAGTCTCCTTCTCTGAGACATTCAAACCCGCCTGGACCCACCTGTGTGATCTGCTCTGTGACCCTGCGTGAGCAGCTGGGTTGGACTGGGGGATCTCCAGAGGTCCCTTCAACCACAACCAGTCTGGGATGCTGTGATTCTATGTCTGTCCTGCTTTCTGGTTTTTCTCCCCTTGTTTTGATAAGGTAGTGTCTCCAAGTAAGAGCAGGAGTTGGCATCTTAAATCCGGCAGTGGTTAAAGGCTTTAGTTGCCTTTATGGCCTCAATTGTCTGTCTGGCTTTTGGTACTGTTTAAAGCAACTCCGTGACCTGTTTTAATCTTTTACCTGTTTTTAAATGTTAGTTATGATCTGTTCTCTAGATGGCCAAAATGCAGCATTATGTGAGCTATATTTCTTCCCGGCTCCAGCCTGTACTTGTGGGGTGAGGTGACTGGTTTCTACCTCTAAGAATAATCTCTAGGTCAGCACAGCCACAGACTACTCAGCTGCCTCTTAAAAGCAGTTTAACTTCCACAAAGGTGCCTCAGCAAAGCTGAGATTTGCATCTGCACCACAGTGTGTTTAATGAAGTGAATGCGCAGAGACCCCCCGCTATATTTATTTAATTCCTCTCCCAGTCTTTTTTTTGAAGGAATAAAATTAGGATCACTCTCAATTCCGTGAATGCATTAAAACTTAGGAAAAGAAATGGATTCTTGGATTTTTTAGTGTAGCCTGCTGTTGCCTTTGTTGGCCTGCAGTTAGCACCTAAAATTTGGCTTCTAACTGCCTTTAATTTAGTGAACAAGCAGTGGTACCAGATTCAAAGGCTGCCGAAGTCGAGGACCAGGCCTTGACTTCACTAGGCTTTAGACCAGACTTTTGAAATCACAGAATCACAGGATGTCTGGGATTGGAAGGGACCTCGAAGGACCGTCTAGTCCAATCCCCCCGCCGGAGCAGATGAGGTTACACGGGAAGGTGTCCAGGTGGGTTGGAATGTCTGCAGAGAAGGAGACTCCACAACCTCCCTGGGCAGCCTGGGCCAGGCTCTGTCACCCTCAGCCCCAACAAGTTTCTTCTCAAATTTAAGTGGAACCTCCTGTGTTCCAGTTTGTACCCATTACCCCTTGTCCTATCATTGGTTGTCACCGACAAGAGCCTGGCTCCATCCTCCTGACACTCTCCCTTTATACATCTGTAAACATTAATGAGGTCACCCCTCAGTCTCCTCTTGTCCAGCTCCAGAGCCCCAGCTCCCTCAGCCTTTCCTCACACGGGAGATGCTCCACTCCCTTCAGCATCTTGGTGGCTGCGCTGGACTCTCTCCAGCAGTTCCCTGTCCTGCTGGAACTGAGGGGCCACAACTGGACACAATATTCCAGGTGTGGTCTCCCCAGGGCAGAGCAGAGGGGCAGGAGAACCTCTCTGACCTACTGACCACCCCCTTCTAACCCACCCCAGGTACCATTGGCCTTCCTGGCCACAAGGGCCCAGTGCTGGCTCATGGTCATCCTGCTGTCCCCAGGACCCCCAGGTCCCTTTCCACTACGCTGCTCACTAATAGGTCATTCCCCAACTTATATTTATGGAGCTTATGGAGCTTGAGTACTTATATATATATATATATATATATATATATATATATAATGGAGCTTGAGTACTTTTAAAGTAAATTATATGTGTAGGTGTTTTACGTGTCTAAGATCAAAAGAAATATGTAAACCAAAGTAGAAAAAAATGTTGTTAAATATTGTGATTGTATTTGGGGCAGCCAGCTTCTCTGTCTGTCATACCCCTGCATCTTCTTCACAATAATTTTCCTACTTGAGCTGTCAGATCTTCCTTTACAACAGTTAGAGCTGTATGAGAAGGATTTATGTCTCTATTTTACTACAAACTCAGAGAAATGGAACCTTAGCTTGATCAAATTAATGGGCAAAAGCCCATCTGGGCAGTGAAATTAAGCTGCTTACACTTAGTCCTGTTATTAGTTGGGTTGGAATTGGGTCACAGCAGGATGTGGAGCCAAGTGTCCTGCTTGCTTCCATACTTTTTGGTTAGCAGAAGTTTGAAGGCAAATTTTCCACCCCACTGACTAAATAAACTCCACTGGATTTGTAAGAGCAACAGCCTTTTTCAAATATGCCTCATTGCTTCAAGTATTTGATTTGCCCAGGGCTTCTCTCCACCATGTTCATATTTATGATGTCTGTACACTTGGGTGGTGATTTGTTACTGCTTACAGATTAGGGAAAAGGTGAGTAAATTCCTGGAATAACTTTTTAAACCAAATGCTTTGCCTTTTTGTCTCCTGACCATACAATTAAGAAAGATAATACTGGGCCTAAAGATTGCTTCCTGGATTTGGATGATGATGGTTTTTAGGATAGGCGAACCCAACCCAATATCTTCATCAAATTATGAGTGTGAATGAGATGGAAGAAGTTCTTCATGTCCTGCTAGCTCCAGTTTGATCCTCCCCACCACCACCTTCCCTCCCATTTAACTTCGTTCTGTGTTGTACATTCTATTACATGTGGCATCTGTTTTACAGCCACCACGCAGCTGCTTTCCCAGTGACGGAGGTATTTTTGGTGAGAGGCATGTTCTTCTTGTGTAGCGTCTTGTTTTAAAATGATAAGCGCTTTGGACTTGCCTGGGAGTGTCAGGTGGCTTCCTGATTACTCACCCAACTACCTAATGTCGTTGCTGTTTTAGTGTTTATAATACTTTGCTGGAGGCTTAAGTAGTAAATTAAAAAAAACTTTAATATCTCATATGTGCTAATGCCTCTGAATGAATTCAGTTGCAAATAAATAGTAAGTTGTGGTTTCTTGCTGTATTTCATTGCAAATTCTCTTACAGTAAAAGAGCTCTAGTTGGCGTAGTCACCACTGTAAAATCCTTACATTTTTACTGTTAAATCCTCATTAGGGTCTTGGAGCTCAGGAACAAGGAAATACAGAACATATCAAGGTTCAGGTGAAAAACAATATGCTGGGGTTAGGAGCAACCGTCAATCACGAGGTGAGCACTAGACCCAGGTAAGGAAATGTCTCCCATTTCCGCTAAGGCACAATGTTTGTAGTGGGACGTTGGGGAAATCTGTTGTCACACCTGGTGGCAGCACATACCTATGTGAACAACTCTGCAGAAACTCTTGGCTTGGAGTTCAGTTCTGCTTTGCTGAATGTTTTAGGAGTAAGTACCTGCTTGGAAGAGTTACAGTGAGGCTGTTCAGCATGAGGTTTTTTTGGTTGGTTGGTTTGTTTGTTTGCTTCCAAACAAATTACTGAAATACTTGTGTCCTCCCTCTGTCTTCTACCCAGCTTGGCTTTATGCTTTCTGTCCTTCTTCCTGATACAGTCCCTTTAGTGACTGGAGTTCAGGTACACAGGCAGAGCAAAATGTGATCCTAAAGTTGCTTGTCTCATAACCAACGTCTTAAATAACTTTGTTGCTGGGAAAAAAAAAATCACACTAGTATTTCCTGCCTACTTTTGAAAACATCTTGCACAGACGGGGGACACGCAGAGCCAGGAGCAGCTCGGTATTGTTTAAGGACTTACAAACACAACCCTTATCACTTCTACACTTTGAAGTGACCGTAGCGAGCTGTTGTTAGCATTGCCACCTGTGGAGCTGCTCAGGATCCCTTCCACCAACGAGGACTGAGTATTTGCAATGAAGTTATTTCTTAGAGTGCGGAGGCTTAGCATCTGTTTTAGCAAAGCTTCTGCTAGCTCTCAAAACTCGCCTTGTATTCATGTGGGTGATGTTTACAGGACAACTGGATTGCTCATCAGGATGACTTCAACCAGCTTCTGGCTGAACTGAACGATTGCCACGGACAGGGTAAAACAGGTAGGTTCATGTTTTTCTCAATCAGATGCTGGAAGCTGGAAGCAGGAGTTTCAGTTCTTTGTCTTAAAAGCCTAGCTGAGGCCTAATCCTTTGGGCTGCTGATAATCTCCTTGGTGGGGCTGACAACTCCTTCTTCCCCTTCTCCCCCAAAATCAGTAGGAGCTGAAGGACGTGTTGCCATCCATGACCACGATCAGGTTTGTCCACCTGGGTGTGTAGATCTTGGTGGACCGATTTTGCTCTTGGTTTCTATTAAACACTTTTTTATTGGGGAAAGCAAACATAGAATTTTGGACTCGTTTATTTTATCCGGGACCACAACACAAGGGACCTTTTGCTGGGATATACTACAGCAGTACTTGTTTCTTTTTAAAGCAACCGGAGCCAGCATGAAGGCTCATGACATACTCATTCACCATTGCAATGTGTTTGCCTTCCTTTTACAAATGAACTGTCACACCTGGCTTCTGCGCTTTGGTGCTTTCTTAAATACCTATTTTCCTGTCCTCAGAGAGCTGCTTCTTAGCTTTTGACTCAGAGTTATGCATCTGTTTGGAGTGTGGTATAATGTCATTTTTGTAGCCCTGATGTAGAGCCCACAAGTGGGGAAACTGCACAACTTTCCCAAAAGGGCTATTTGTAAAGTCTTTTGATTTCAAAAAGCCTTGTACAGCTTGACCGTGATTTGTAAAAGCGAAGTTACGCTAAACTGGTGGGTGTGAGCTTACAGAAAGAGTCATGCACATCAAAGGGTTTATCATTTCTCCTTTAGTTAGACTGATATGTGTCTCAAGTTTAAACTGATCGTGTATCTAAATAACTCTCTGTGGAGTGTTGTTAAACCAAGGGGCTTATTTGGACACAGCAGCCTGTCCACATGCTGCTGGTGGCAGAATTACCAGCTGTGTGAATTTAGCAACTGTTCATTCATTCATTCATTTATTCTTAACATCTGAGCACAGAACGTTTTCTAGGAGAGGAAACGCAGAAAGAGGAAAATTAGTTAGCAAGAAGAATCAAACTTTGTTTCTAATATTAGTAAACCAGGATTGAAATTCTGAAGCTGATGCAGGTATTTTTTTAATTCCTTCTTACCTAATTTTTTTTTGGTTAAATTTGTTTAATTACAAGTTACCCTTGTGTGTTGGAGCCCTGGTCATGGTCTGAGGCCACACAGCACTAGGTGCTGTAGTAGAAGCACTCGAGAGGTAGAAGAGCGTATTGTAGGGAAATTCCAAAGGTTCCTTTTTACCTTTATAACTCGTGCCCAAGTTCCAACTTGAGCCCTGGGAAGATCAGTTAGGTGGAACTGGTGGGAAAGCTGCAAGCTGGTGAGCAGAGAGCTGAAACGACTTGCCCAAGGACACCGTGAGTCAGCACAGAAATAGGTTCATTGAGCAAGGCTGCTCCTTCCTAAACCTGCGCAGCGTTCCCCAGGTCATCCAATGCAAAGTGGCCCCTGAAAATCATGTTTTTCCTTGTTTTAGTTGTTTTTCCTTGATCTTTTTAGTAGCTGGGAGAAGCGTTTTCAATCACCAAGGACAAATTTGGGTGCGCGTTGAAAATTCCCAGTCAAAATCACATTGGGTGATTTTGCAGACTGCAAGCATTGCTCTGAAACTTGTTTTTTTGGCAATTGTTTAAGCTGGCAAAACTCATCCAGATAACTCTGCCTGCAGCTGCGCTACAGAATCGAGTGTTACATTATTGGCCATCATCCAGTTCCAAATTGCATTAAAAGTCAGCTGAAAAACTTCATTGTTCTTAAATAACTGGTGGCATTGCCAGAGTTGGATTGCAATTAGAGATCGGAACGGAAGAGCCCTATGGTGGTTCGTTTGCCAACATTCAAATATCCTTCATGTGCATGGTTTTGGCTTTCTTTTTATTTTGTTATTTTAACTAGCTGAGCACCCAGTGAGAAGTTTTGATTCTTGGCTCTTTTGCTACAACACTAAGTGATGATGACTGTCCCTTTCCTATTCGTAAAATGGGGCAACGACACGCTGGCTGTGTCTGTAACCTGCTTTAGAATATTCATCTATATCAGCTTTGCTGTAGAAATGACGCGTGGCTTTATTGCTATAACTAAATTGCTTTAAAAAGCACATTAATATTCCAGCAGTGCTTGCTCGGTTTGTCAGGGGATTTACCAGTCACCAGAGGACACGGGGATGTACCCACCTGTTCATTGCAAGTGCCAGCACGTCTCAGTAGTGAAATTCCCCCTCAAAGGCACAAGGTGGAGCTGCTGCCCCTTTCATTGGAAGAGTAAAGCAGAGGAGGAAATCCTTTGCTGTATAATGTTCCTTTCGGTACGAGCGGACTGGAAAGCACTCAAAAGTGCCTCATCTCTGCTCAAGATACTTTAGTTGTGGTGCTTCCTTTCCCCATAGGCCATTTTTATTAAGAATTTTCGACTTGATTGCGAACTCTGTTTAAAACTGGGTTTGTTAGTCGTTCCTCCTCTCTTTAGGACTTAGTGTGTAAATGAAGAGTAGATCTCAGGCTGCATTCTGGTCGTCCGCTGTCCCGCTCCAGGCTGCGGGTTTCACCTTTAGGTCAGTGGTTCTATCCTCAGGTGTCACTACCTATCAAACAGTGAAGTGCTGTAATTCCAGTGTCAGAAAAACCTTGGTCTGCAGAGCTTTCAGGGGTGGAATCATATGAGAAAGGTGACTCAGCTTGGCCTCGGGCTATGGGTTGATTTCCCTTCCCATCCCAGTTGCTGCTGGGAAGAAACAAATACACCAGAGTAGCGTTTTCTAGACTGACAGAGCTGAGAATCTGTGGTGCCTGTTTCTTTTCAGGGCAGGACTAATAAAGTAGTTATTAACCACACAGCAGCTTCCTCCTTCTGAGAATTGATTTGAAATTAGCAGGCTCTGTGGATGCAAAGAGTCTGTACCAGTAAATTAACCTGCCACAGCACAAGAACTTGATATCTCTTCCATTAAACAGTCACACTAATCCTTCACATGGTTTTGACCTGTGTGAGCGAACATCCTCCCAAACAACTCCACAGTGAACCTGGGACTTGGCCAAGCCCAGAGACCATTCCCAGCAGACAGTTTAGACGCAGCCCCTCTTCTGGAATGATGGCAAATTGAATAGTGTGGATGTGGCGATCTGTTCAGAAAAGCTCCGCCACTGTTTAATTTCCTTACACAGACGTATCAGGCTATGTCCGGGTAGAGATACTTCGTGTAATATTTAAAGTGGAAAGCCTCTCTGAGTGATATTTTCCTTCTACCCAGTCAGGTTCAGTATTTCAGTCTGTGCTGTTTCTTAAATCTTTCTCAGACTCTGATACTGGACATATTTTGTAACAAACAGCACAATAAACCCAGGCCTATTATTCTTTTCTTACCGTAGAAATGGTGCTAAATTTGACTTTGCCTTGTACCTGCCTTTTTGAATTACGTTAGATTGGAAATGGGAAAGGAAGGGGATGTGGCAAAAATAAAATGGAGCAGTAACATGTCTCAGACAAAACTTAGTGTGTTTTATTCAGTAATATATTGTGGTAAGTTGTTGAGACTTGGTTTTGAGCAAGAAAGTTAAATACACTGATGTTTGAATTTGGTGGTTGGAACCTGGTTTGGTTTGTTTTTAGAGCCCCCAGCGAATAATCAGAAGAAGACCTTCAGTCTCGAAGAAAAATCCAAATCTTCCAAGAAACGTGTCCATTATATGAAGTTTGCGAAAGGTAAGAGGAGTTTTGTTGTTTCATAAGCTCTAGCCAAGATTAGGGGAATGAAAAAAAGAGTGTCAAGGTGATCCGTTGCCTTCTGGGGACTAAATTTGGCAAGTAAAATCTGGGTTTAGAAATACCCCCTGCAGCAGCTTACTTAAAGCTATAATACACCGTTCCTCTTTATTTTGGACAATTTTGAATGGGTTTAGGCTGATATTGTTGAATCAAACAGTTTCATCAGCTGAATAAAGGACCAGGGGATATTCTGAGTGATCTGTGTGTGGCCAAGGGTGGGAGGGGGAGACAAAGGTGATGCCAAAGTTACTTGGGCACCGCACTAGTCCCCGCAATCTCCAATAACCCCTGCTAAGAGATCATGTGGATAAGATCAGATTAAACCTGAATGCAGGAAGAGGAAAGCCCTCTTACATCTATCAGATGCTTTATTGGATAAATTAGGACAGCGGTTGGTGGCCGGAAAAACTATATCAAGAACTCACGGAGTTTAGTCATTTCTTTCTTTCTTGGAGTGATGACAATTCAGCTCTCCCTGGTTTTGGCACTTGGCCATTATTTGATCCCTTGCTCTTATTTCTCTGCTGGTTGCTATTCCCATTCACGCATCCATATACACATGTTGTGTGTATCTATGCGTTTTACCATATGAATAGGATTGTTTTCCAGTAATGGCTAATTTATTGTACTTAAAGGTCCATGTAATGTCTTCTGATAACAAATACCTCTGCTAACCCACAAGTAACTCACGTCGGAATAAAAGCCAAATTCTGATATTGGGGTTTGGGGTTTTTTTAATATTAAATAATTCAGCCTAGAATCACACGTGTTAACATGACCCTGCTGCTTTACGACATTAAACAATTAATTTGATTCAGGGCTTGCAAGTACAGAGGCCATGGCCTGTTTGAGGTAGTAGCAAAGAGGATTTATTTTGATTTGGATTTAACCTTTTACTAAGTATAGAGAAAAAAGAAGTGTGTTTTGACCATGTAAAATATGGAGCAAGGCTTTCAGATTAACAATATCCCTTATTTGTTTGGCTTCTATAAGGTAGGTACAATCTGTTTGATTGTACCCCCTGTGGTCTAAAATAGGGAAATTGTCCTTTTTGAGGGAAAGAGGAAAAGTTGTTTGAAAAGGCTGTTGTTGTTATGGCCCTTGTTTGAGTCCAATCCTGCTTCCTTTTAGACTAAACAAGACGAGCTCCCACAAAAGCGGGAGAAGGGAGCAGCAACGATAGAAAATGCAGCTTCCGTTCCTGGTGCTGTTCTGTAGTTTGGCTGCTGGAGGAACGTGGGCTCCACACACAGCATTAGCAGCCACGCTTGGAGCTGGGAAATACCCATTGAGATGAGATTAAGACAGTGGTTTTAATTGCTTTTCTAGTAACTGTTCCACTGTGATGCTGCAGAGTATTTGGACTCAAATCCTCGGGTCAGTTTTGGGGCCCTCACGCCAAGAAAGGCCTTGAGGTGCTGGAGCAAGTTGAGAGAAGGGAACGGAGCTGGGGAAGGGGCTGGAGCACAAGTGTGATGGGTTTAGATTGGATTTTAGGAAAAACTTCTTCCCCAAAGGGCTGTGGGGCATTGGAACAGGCTGCCCAGGGCAGTGCTGGAGTCACCATCCCTGGAGGGTTGAACAGATGTGGAGATGAGGTTCTCAGGGATATGGGTCAGTGCCAGTGGGAGGTTAATGGTTGGACTCGATGATCTTGAGGGTCTTTTCCAACCAAAATGATTCTATGACTGTCAGCTAAGTTGGTTTTCTACTAGAAAACGCAAAAATGGGAGGGTGTACATTTTTGGGGGTGGGGAAGGCATGGAGAGAAAGCATGAGGTGACAGTAGGAGCATCAGGAAACTCAAGTCTCATGTTCCAAGCCATGGCCAAGATAAAGCTGAAAACAGCCACCACTCTCATCCAGCTTGCCTGGAAGAAGACGTTCAGAGGCCATACAATGAGATACCAGAAAATTGGGTAACGCTCTCTCCTCTAGGTTGATGTGTCTCCTTACTCTCTGTGGGCAACTAAGGATCCTGAGAAGAAGCAGCAGGTGGAATAGTCAGATTTTTTTGGTTTTAATCCATTACAAGTGCTTGGTTTTTGTTTTGAGGTCAGTGATTTTGGAATCACACAGTCAAATGGAGTAAGACCCCTAGTAAGCTGGACTAATTTTGTCTCGTTAACTTTTGCTGACTGTTGTTTTAAAGAATTTTCTGAGACAAGCTGTGGACAACTCAATATAAAGGCTGCTGCACTGTGTAATCAGCGAAGCTTTTGCTGGTATCTCAGAATATCACATCACACCCTTTTGCTTCCCCCTCCCTGCTCTGTGTCTGATATTCAGCTGACCCCACAAGTCAGATGGGAATAAAGGTCCTGCTGGACATCAGAGAAATCTTTGCTTCACCCTTGAAATAGTTTTCAGTTGGAATAATCCAGTGTGTTGCAGAGATGGAGATTTTGCTTTTCAGAAGCAATTTCACGAATCAAAGCCAAGCCCCCACTGAGTAAAGATGGATTTGTTTTTCCACTGTATCAAGGATATATAAACTCCCTCACTCTGTCAGAGATGGGGAATTCTCATGAGAATCCAAAGATGTGCGGTTTCTCCTTGAACTTTTCTTCCATGTAGGAGGTTACAATTCTTCTTCCCCTTTAGCGTAGCGCAGGCTACGTCCCTCATCTTGCTATGATAATTGCAGCATCAGGTGGGGGAAAACAGGCTGCTGTTCCTTGGTTCCCTGTGGGCAACCACGAACTGTGGTTGTCTCCTCACCAGCCTTTCCCTACACGCACATTTCCTACAGTATGTGGCAGCCATGGTCAGCCCTTTAGTGTCTTTAACATTCTCCTCCTGATCTTTTTTCACTTCCCAAACCAATTTCTCTACCTCCATGGGTCACAGTACATATTATCAAAACATACCTGTCATCACCAGATGTGAAATTGTGGTGTTATTTTTCCTTCCCTTACCCCTTTCAGGTAAAGATCTCTCTTTGCGCAGTGAAGATGATCTGTCCTGCATATTTGGGAAGCGACAGAAGAGCATGAAGACGCAGGTAAACAAGAGGCTTCACCTTTCCCTTGTAACAAAACCGCATTTAAATGTCTTTCTGCTAATGAGATTACCGTGTGCCCATCAAAAGCACAGGGTCTTCTGCCTGTGAAATGACTGTTGTTGCCATGTGAAGGCTGCAGGTGAAGGACTGTGCCCTGAACCACTAGGAAACGAGTGGATTTAATACATATCTTTGTGAATTAGCGTAAGTTCGGCAAAGTCAGTATTTTAATTCTATGCTTCTTAGACAACACAGGTCACAAAGCAGAGAAATTTGCTTGATCTGAAAGATCCACAAGTATCCCAAATAAAATTTGCCTTTGAGTAGCAACTGGCCAAACTTGACAAACTGCTCTTGTTTTCACAAGAGTTGGGAAAGGCTGAACAGCTGCAAATACTTGCTCATCTTTGAAGAAAGGATTCAAAGGTGGCTTGAAGGCTGGTGAATATTTAACAAGAAGAATTTTCCTCAGTTTTATGTGATGAGATCAAGGTTTGTATTAGTGTTTATTTTATTTATGTGTCCATTAGCATTTTGCACTTGCAGAGAATAATCCTGCTATATCAGTGTATAAAATAACAGACTTGCGCTGCGACGTGACTGATGTGTCCAGAAAAAAATCTTTGGAAAAGATAACATCTGGAATGTACAAATGAAGATGTTGCAAGCACTGATAGTTCAGAGGTCTCTGGAGTCTCTTGTAGTTAAAGATGTGGCCTGAAACTGAGCGGAAATTTCTGAAATACCCTGTGTTTGACACTTTGCTGGTCGTGCAATACTCAGAATTGCTCTGTAACTTCACTTTAGGCCACTGTGAGTTTTGGGAGGAGAGGAATAGAGTGAAGAACGTGTTAAGAGATCTGGGTAGTAGTGAAAGGAATATAAGGCTTGTAGTTGTGTAAATGCTAAGGAATGATAAGGGAGCTTGTGAAGAGCAAATATTGACTGACTGGGGATTCCTCACTGGAAAAACTTGTACTATAAAATGAATACTTCAGTGGGATGTCTTGAACAGTTAAGGATTTGGTTTTGCCGTTATGTCATATAGCGTTATAATTTCTGTGAATTGGCTGTAGGTTTTAAAAGTATTGGTAGGACAGGAAAACGTCGTCTGTTTTCTGAGCACTGTTCTCTAAACTACAAAAATACTGTTACAGTGAATTAAACTGGAAGGTTAGAAGTAATTTAAATTAAGAACTGTCCTGTCTTGTCTGCTACTGCGAAAAACACTATGAATATTTATTACAAAACACATAGTTTGGCTTGAAAGGAAAGAGCCTGGGAGAGCCACGACAGGGCCCGTCTTAACTTACTTGAAATTAGCATTTGGGGACTTGAGGCCCATGAGATCTTAGATGTTCTTAGTTCTTCTAAGAACATTCTAGTGAAGAGAGTAGATTTTGCCCACCCGTGAGTTGCCCAAATAGTCGGTCTTGTTCTCTCTGTGTGTTCTGCATCTTTTGAAACTGAATATAAGTTTGCAAAGTGCTGTTGCTGCTTCTGGGACTTAATCGTGCGGAGCATCTGTTCCTTTGTTGATGGACGCTGCAGATAATGTGCATTCGTGGCTGCTTGTGAAAGGTATATAGATTTGTTCATGCTTTTGCTAATTCCTTCACCGATGCAGCGATTGGCTGATGACCACGGTGCAGATTTCCTTTTTCCCCTCACTAAACGCTGAGCTGATGGTCCAAGGTTCTGGCAAAAAGTCATGGACTGTTCCCTGGTAAGCACCCAGATTTCCACATGCAAATACAGGCAGGAGGTAATGTAATTTGGAGCTGCATTGTCGTCTTCTGGCTACCGTCTGCTGCTAAGCAGCCACAGGGAGAGAAAGCCACAGCCAGCACAATTGCTTTTTGTTTTCCTTCTCCTTTTCTTCATGGATCAGAGATCTATGGAGTTTGCACAGCACAAAAACGCATTGCTCAGGCCCTCCAGCTCGGAGCAATTTCATTTCGTTGCACCCATGAACTCTCCTGATCCCTTTCCATCATGTTCCAGAGCTCGGTCCTTAAGGTGGCACAAATGGAGGATTTGCAGTGCTGTTCTCTGTGCGTGTTTGCGTTCTGGTTTGAAATCCTCAGGCACTGGGCATTTCCCTAGTGTGGCAGAGAGCACACCACAGGAGCAGGAAAGCGCTGTCATTCTCCTGGAAGTGAGTTCTTCATATCTGTTCCTGTGTAAAGATAACGTAGGAAGAGTCCTGGTGTCCATCAGAGCCCTGGGGGTCTGTCTTTAGGGCACAGTCCCTTTTCATTGCAGCCCCTGCAACCATTAGTTGGTTGCTGCTGTCCCTGTTCAGAGTAGATCAGCACATCTTCCATGCTTCCACAGGTGCTAGAACTGGTATTATCAATTAATCTGACTGTAGGTTCCCAGTTGTATTTGCAATTGAGATGATACAAGGAAGTACCAGTGATGTATTAATCCTTTAAGTCCTATCTTTAAGGCTTTTTCCGAGGTATTAGATTCCTCCTCTTTTTTTCACAGGTGCGGTTTGAGAAGCATTCAATACAGATTAGATTTGGACTGAACGATCTGTCCTCAGCTCACAGTAGGGTTGTCATCTTTTGACAAAGATATTCAGCATAATTCTCTTTCCCATGCTTCTGATTGTTTCAGTCCGAGAACCATCTTGGATATAACTTCATGGAAAGGTGCAGGAGCTGCTTTTCACAATATCACAGAAATACTGAGATTGGAGGAGACCTCTGGTGGTCTCCAGATCAACCAGACTCAAAGCAGGATCAGCTACAGCAAGAGGCTCAGGACCTTGACTATCTGTCCCTTGAAGCTCCAATTAAAGCCTGCGACAAAATTCAGTGGGTGGATGAGAGAAGTCACTTAAGGAGCAGAACATGGGGACATTTTTTAATAACAAAACATGATGTAAACGGACTCAGTTGGGTGATCATTTGCAGTTCTGTAGGCATCAGAGACATGGGGGAAGTTATGGAAATGTTTAAGGATTGATGCTATTGATGGCATTATGGCCAAGTTTTTAATCTGAGTGAGTTGCAGAGCTTCTGTTATTACTAAGAACCGTTTTACCCATGGCCTTTGAACTTTTCTATTCCTACAAATGACCTCACGTGCAGTAGACACTGGCAGTGGTTATTATGTGGATGCTCATTGGCACTGTCGTGCTATGGCTGGCTGGTTGGTTGGTATTATACCAAACTGTTCTTAAAGAACATCTGGAATGCACAAAGATCTTAAGATTAGGGGCGGGGGGGGCGGTGGGAAGCAAAACCCAGGTACTCCACCTGTGCTTATGGTTGAGTGGAAACTAGTGGAAGGGCTCAAACCAAGTGACATGGTCTCTGGACCAATAAGATAATCCTGGCTCTTCTGGAGAACTTGTCAAAAATACGTCGCCTCTGAACTGCTGCCGTGATAAATGGTGTCTCAACAAATCAGATATGTCAAAGAGACACTGTTCCAATTAGTCGTGTTCAGTCTTTTCTAGTGTGGTTATTAGTAATTGCTTTGTGATCTTGACCTGCCTTTGGCAGGAGATGTTTTGTGCTACCTTAGTCTGAGCTGTCTTAACTGCAGAGCTGATCTCAAACTCACTTTTAAACTGTCTCGGTAGCCTAGGACAGACCTGGCTAATGGATCTTTTCTCTTGTTTCACACTGACACTACTGCGGTAAGTGAGGATGTTGAAATTTGGATTATCTACCTTATCAAAGGAAGAGGGAGTTGCCTAGAGGATTGTAAAGATTGCAGAAGAGTGGAATTGCAAAGGATATGGGAGGAAATGCTGCTTGCAGGGTCTGAAGGAGTTTCTCTAGAAGAAATAAGACCAAGATACTGCTTTAATCTATTGTTTTAATGGTTCTGGGATATGTGTTACTAATCATAGGCACTCGCAACCTTTAACTGCCCCGAATGTTAAGCATAATAGTACTTTTTTTTTTCTTCAACTTATTTTTGATAAATCAAGTGTCCAACTAAAGCCTCCTTAATAAACTACACAGGGACCTTTGTTTAAAAAATAAATACAATTCAAAAAACGGGGGGAAGAAAACAATAGGCGAGCTTCAGAATGGACCTAAATTGAAAACGTCTGCAGTTTTTTCCCAGGGAGAGTAAGCGATCGAAAATATTGAATTGTAATTATGATCCTCTCTGGAGACCTGCACTGAGGACCTGTTTTGCAGGGTAAGATCTACCAGACTTTCCCTGTGATTTTCGCACTTGCTTAGGAACACTGGGAGCTGGGGAGACAGAAAAACAAATTCCATTAGTTCCTATCTGGTTGAACTTCCTGGAACCCCCACTATTTTATTTTTTATTATTTTTTTTTTGCTTCTCAGAATTTCCTTCCTCCATCCAGCTGTGTTTCCTGATGAAGCCTTATCACTGGAGAAAATGCTCCTGAGTGAGACTGAGGATTTGGGAATGAGTTACAGACAGTCCCAACTTGCTCACTGAACAACATGGTTCTGGCACTGATTTCGCTTTGGGGGCTGGGGGAGTAATTCTGATTTGCCCGCGCGTTTGTAGTGACTCTGTTTGAGATGCAGAGAATGTTTTGCATCCATCGCGTTACCATGTCTCAGGCCATTGGATGAGTATCACAGAATCACAGAATGGACTGGGTTGGAAAAGACCTCAGAGATGATCAAGTCCAACCCTTGGTCCAACTCCAGTCCATTGACTAGATCATGGCACTAAGTGCCATGTCCAATCTCAGTTGAAAAACCTCCAGGGCCGCTGAGTCCAGCACCTCCCTGGGCAGCCATTCCAATGCCTGACCACTCTCTCTGCAAAGAATTGCTTTCTAATAGCCAGCCTCAATTTCCCCTGGCAGAGTTGAAGCCCATGGCCCCTTGTCCTATTGCTGACTGCCTGGGAGAAGAGACCAATCCCCACCTGGCTAGAACTGCCCTTCAGGTAGTTCTAGAGAGTGCTGAGCTCACCTCTAAGCCTCCTCTTCTCCAGACTAAACAAGCCCAGCTCCCTCAGCCTCTCCCCATAGGGCTTGTGTTCAAGAGTAATCTTGTGTTCAAGAGTAATCTGCTTCCTCCAAATTTTTGCAATTTGGATGTAAACCTGCGTAAGTTCCCTTAAACCACCTAATCCAAGTAGCCCGAACGTCTCAAGTTAGTAGCGATTTCTTCCGCGTTAGTCATTAGAAATGTAACTATCCGCCCTTGTTGCTTTTTCACTTTATGGTTGTTCTTTTTTTTAAATCAGGAAATTGTCTTCTGACACATTTTGCAGAACTTCCTCAACTGACTTACATTTCCCAGCACTTATCAGAAAGGCATGTTGGCTAATCTTAAGGGACAGGACTGAAAATCCATTAAAGCCTGGCTCTGCCGTGGGTTCACCAAAGCTCCGGGTAAACTGATGTCACTCCCTTCACTTCAACTTTCTCTCTGCAAAATACCAATAATCATATTCACGTCTGTGGGTTTCACAGTTGTGACTTTTAGGCCATTTATAAGTTTAGTCTGGGTTTTTTTTACTTGTGACAAAAGTCTCTATTGCACAGATTTATTTGCTATTTTTTTTTTTGGCACGGTCAGGGAACAGAAAACTGCAGAATAGAAAAATGAGTTAAAAATTAACTTGTTTGGGTTTTTTTCACCGTTCTGCTTTGGAGACTGCAGGCAGCATGAGGTATTTGGGACCGAGAAGCAGAACAGAAAAAAGGACATCAAAAACCTGGAGAGCGTCCAAAAGGATTTAGTAAAATGGGCGACAGGGTTAGAGGGCATGTCCTAGAAGGAGAGAGTGGAGGAACTGGAGACATTCATCTCAGAAGTCGCAGAAAAAGGTGACCTCTCTGCCTATAAATATCTGGGGGTCGGGGGAGGGAGGAACAGAGGAAGGGAAGGGATAGTAATCAGGGCAGGCAAAAGCCAGGAGCGGTGCTGGGGGTGAGAACTTCAATTAGGAAAAGGAAGACATGAGCTGACTCTTCGACAGGCTTCCTCGCCGTGATGTCAGCGGGACAGTGAAGAGTCTCCTAAGGGAAATCCCAGCTCCTTAGTAAGGGACGGCAAGGAAAAAAAATAAATTGAACACTTTTAAACCCGTTGGAGTGGGCAAAGATGGATTGATTTAAGTAAAACATCTCATTGTGTGTCTAACAAGTCACAAAATCCCAGAATGTCAGGGGTTGGAAGGGACCTGGAAAGCTCATCCAGTGCAATCCCCCCATGGAGCAGGAACACCCAGATGAGGTTACACAGGAAGGTGTCCAGGCGGGTTGGAATGTCTGCACAGAAGGAGACTCCACAACCCCCTGGGCAGCCTGGGCCAGGCTCTGCCACCCTCACCCCCAACAAGTTTCTTCTCAAATTTAAGTGGAACCTCCTGAGTTCCAGTTTGTACCCATTACCCGTTGTCCTGTCACTGGTTGTCAGCGAGAAGAGCCTGGCTCCATCCTCCTGACACTCACCCTTTATATATCTGTAAACATTAATGAGGTCACCCCTCAGTCTCCTCTTGTCCAGCTCCAGAGCCCCAGCTCCCTCAGCCTTTCCTCACACGGGAGATGCTCCACTCCCTTCAGCATCTTGGTGGCTGTGCTGGACTCTCTCCAGCAGTTCCCTGTCCTGCTGGAACTGAGGGGCCACAACTGGACACAAGATTCCAGGTGTGGTCTCCCCAGGGCAGAGCAGAGGGGCAGGAGAACCTCTCTGACCTACTGACCACCCCCTTCTAACCCACCCCAGGTACCATTGGCCTTCCTGGCCACAAGGGCCCAGTGCTGGCTCATGGTCACCCTGCTGTCCCCAGGACCCGCAGGTCCCTTTCCCCTACACTGCCTTCTAATAGGTCATTCCCCAACTTATACTAGAACCTGTCACTGTGTGACTAAAGGAGATGAACTTGTGCCGAAATCCCTGTCCATGTGCACGCCGATCTGTTGGCCTTCTCTGTCCATCTGCTTGTTCTCATGAAATATTTTAGAGTCTTAATATCTTTGAAACCTGTCAGATTCTCTGAGGATGGATTAAAAAGTTGCTGGAGTGCATGATGTACACAAGTGTCTGTGCAGAATGATTGTGGAAACTTTGCTTCCTTAAGAAATCAGTGTAAAAATGTAATTGTAGTCAGTGTGTTCCAGAGGAAGACAGCAGGAAAACACCAAGATGGTATCTTTGACATATTTCCTTCTTTTTTATTATATGTTTATTGTCAGAGAAAGTAATTGCATTTAAAGGCACTGAGTATCTTGTGCCTAGGTATTATAATTATTCCCAGTTTACAGAGTTTGTCAGATTTGGGGTTAAAACTTAGAAGAGTGGATTGCTTATTCCTGTATATGACTTGTCCCTTTCAGCACGGACTCATGTAATGTCTTGTGTGTTATTGGGAAGAGTGAATATAAGTTTTACCAAGAATCAAAGCAAATGAAAACGAAAGGTGGCGTTTAATCCCACCCAACTTTATTGGTAGAAGATCTGGGCACAAGTGCCAAACAGATGCATTCACTGTCTTCAAAGATAGTGGAGATGTATAAAGCCAAACCCTTTGTAGAAATAGGTGCCTCTTTCCTCGCTAATCATAAGGGACATATAACAGTGAGGTGTATCCTATCCAAAAAGTTATACTCCGAATATATTCTGTTTCAGTGCAAAAGCTGTGTTCATGTGATTACTACTCAACCCTCCTGAGCTATTCAGTTCTTGTGAAGGCTGCATTTTTAAAGTGTTTTTAAGTTTTTTTTACTGGCTGGTGACCTAGTGGCACATTCTGCAAAACAATATAATGGTGCTTTTTGTGCATTTGGTATCCCCAGGAACCTGCTTCTCACTAGAAAAGTTTCCGTCACCCTTTACTTCACTGCTCTGTTGACCAGCATGACTTACTTGCTATGGATTTTTAGACTCCTGATCTAGAGAATGGTAAAACTCAGCTTAGAGTGGCTTGACTTCAATGGGAGCTCGCTGTGTTCTGTAGCATCAGTATTAGAGGATACATTAAGTTTGTGTGCTCGCCTGCTGTTTTATTTTTTCTTACCTTTTGAATTAAATATGTTAAAATTACCATTCGCCAGGGCTTTTTACTGCTTCTGTAATACTTCAGTTCATTCTTTAACCTCTCCAGTTTTGGGCTCTTAACAGCCAGAATAGCCAAAACACATGCAAAAACCCAAAACAGATGAAAGAAACAAACCGTACCACAGATTCTGGCAGGAGTTACCACTGTGAGGCCTTTGCTTGAGGGACAACTGGGACAGGTTGGTGACACCTAAGGGGGATGACAATATAACTCAAGGGCTAAATGCATCTCCAGCTTACACAAGTGGTACAGGTAGAGCAAATCTGGCAGCACGGACTAGTGAGAAGTGGATCTAAAAATCCTGTTGCTCTGAGCTGGTAGCTTGTAACACCATCTAAGTCAAGTCGGAAAAACAATGAATTAGGTGTTAAGGTGTTAATTCAGGCCATATTTTTAATGCTTCTCCATGCAGATAAGATTATTCCAGGAGAACCGCTAAAAATCACTTTACCCAGCATGGTGTCCTAGTGGCGCTCTTGATAAAAGGAAGAAGAGCAAAGTATCGATGTTTTCTTGCCTGTTCTATAAGTGCCTTGTTAATCAACTCGAGGATAAATTATTGCTGTTGAGGCATCAGCAGAGAGAGGGAGAGGAAGAGATGTCTCCTCATCTGGAAGAAATTGAGCTTTTACTTCTCATTTCATTGGAGAATGGTCTTTCCTCCAGTGTTAGTTCCTTGGGGGTGTTGTTAGGAGCAGAAACAAAACTGAGGAGGGCTCTTTTGATTTATCTTCTCTCCTTCCCTTTTGGTCACTTCGATAGGCTTAAAGAGCCGAGTTGGCTTTAATGTGTTACCATTAGAGACCGTGCATTAGCTGGAATAAACCATCGTGCCTCACGGTGAAAAATATCCCTTGATTGGCTAATTAATCAGTCAAAGGGGAATGACATGGCCCTCGGCTTGAGGGACTCTGCTGCGCAGGTAAGCAGGTCATTGATAAATGGTTTGCCCACAAATTCATATATCAAGAAAACTTAGTCATTTTTTAACTACACTTTGTGTGAAAGCTGCACTGCATTTTTTTTGGAGGCGTATTTTTGCTGCCCTTGCTTTTTGCATTGTGGGAGTTTTTAGGTTGTGGAAGTTTTCAAGAGGAAAAGCCCAAACAGAACTTGAGGTTTTTAGTTCTTCTGTTTTATGAATTGGGGAAAACCAAATCCTCAAGGCTGTCTTCCTCCACAAGGGTGTAGAAATCATTGTCATGGTTTGTGTTGAGACAGAGTGGGTCTCTAATCATTTGAACATACTGAGACTTTCATATTTGGTCATTAGGCCCTGCATGAGAAAAGCTGACATCCATAAATGGGTCTAATGAAATAATTGAAGAAGATACATGAACATGCAGGTCCATGTTGGGAAAAGATTTCATCTTGCCTGATTCAGTACAGGCTTTTAGCATCTATGTGCTGAATTTTGTCATCTGTGTGCTGTATAACACCTTATCCTCAAAAGGTGGATCCCCAATGGGATTCTTCACTGAGAGTTAAAAGTTAGAGGGCAGTGTAGGGGAAGGGGACCTGGGGGTCCTGGGGACAGCAGGGTGACCATGAGCCAGCACTGGGCCCTTGTGGCCAGGAAGCCAATGGTACCTGGGGTGGGTTAGAAGGGGGTGGTCAGTAGGTCAGAGAGGTTCTCCTGCCCCTCTGCTCTGCCCTGGGGAGACCACACCTGGAATATTGTGTCCAGTTGTGGCCCCTCAGTTCCAGCAGGACAGGGAACTGCTGGAGAGAGTCCAGCGCAGCCACCAAGATGCTGAAGGGAGTGGAGCATCTCCCGTGTGAGGAAAGGCTGAGGGAGCTGGGGCTCTGGAGCTGGACAAGAGGAGACTGAGGGGTGACTCATTCCTGGGGATCAATATGGAAAGGGGGAGTGTCAGGAGGATGGAGCCAGGCTCTTCTGGTGACAACCAGTGATAGGACAAGGGGTAATGGGTACAAACTGGATCACAGGAGGTTCCACTTAAATATGAGAAGAACCTTGTTGGGGGTGAGGGTGGCAGAGCCTGGCCCAGGCTGCCCAGGGAGGTTGTGGAGTCTCCTTCTGTGCAGACATTCCAACCCGCCTGGACACCTTCCTGTGTAACCTCATCTGGGTGTTCCTGCTCCATGGGGGGATTGCACTGGATGAGCTTTCCAGGGCCCTTCAACCCATGACGTTCTGGGATTCTGTGAAAAAAAGAAAAAAGAGGTGAAATCCAACTCATATTAAACTGCATAAAAATGGGATCCTCAACCACTCTTGTACATGGAGTGTATAAATAGAGTTAAAGCAGATTAACCATGTAAGGAATGGTAAAACAATGATGCTTGGTGTAGCTGCTTAACTGGGTGCACAAAACAAATCCTGTGGGTTATTTTTCTTTAACTGTGTGCATACTGTGGGAAAGTATCACCCAGTACCTAAGAATATGGGTTTGGGTACTAGAGAATAAATTTAACCTTATTTTTGTCATGTGTAATCCCTTCCTCCAAAACAACCCCTGTCACGGCCCTGCGCTTTTATAGGATGGCTTTGTTTTATTTTTCCTTTTAAAAATATTTGCGTGATCAAAGACTTTCTTTAAAAAAAAAATCCAGTGCAGTAGTTCAAAACAAGGAAAAGTCCATTTTTTTTGATCCTATCATAACAGGATTTGTAGATGGAAGTGTGAACCATCAGGTGGTTTCCTGTTGGTATTTAAAGCCAGGTGGGCAAGTTCTTGATGATGAGCTGATCTCGCAGGCTGTTACCTGCCCTTCTTTCCCTGGTTTTACCTTCTGCTGGTGGAGCACAGTGCCCAGATGATGGTCCTGGATGCTCATAGCACAGTCTTATTATTCCTCACTTTTAGTTATTAAAGAGTGTCTAACCTTTCTCCAAAAGTGTTGTGGCAGAATGCAAACCCTCCTCTCTCCTTCGATATGGAAGGAGTAGACACATCTCTCTCTTTGCTACTTGAGGCCAACAGCTTCTTTTGTTTGGCCCCAGAGCCCCCTGGCCAGGGCCATTAAAAGAAGGGAGTGCCGAGGTGCCAGTGAGCCACTGGGCACCCATGGCCAGTGTGGGGGATGTTTGGAGGCTTCAGGAGCACCCCACAGCGAGGGTGGGGGTGCAGAGAAGCTTCTGGAATGCCCACAGTCAGATCTGATCAGGCTATAAAAACGGGACTCTCGCTGAGACGTGCCCCTTGTGCGCGACGTCTTGGGGTTACGAGCTGAGCCGCTGCCACCAGGAGCCACTGCCCCCCACCCAGGACAGAGACTCCGCTTGCTTTGCCACCACGTGCGTGAGTAAAATCAACCCTCGCAGGATTGCGAGTGTATCTGCTTTCTGTGCACATTTGCACGTGTATTTATATTTTACGTGCACATTTGCGTGCGTACTTTCCGTGCTCAATACAAGCACGTGTATAAACTAATCCTCGCATAATCGCGGGCGTATTTTTCTCCCGTGCTTCTACATAAGCACGTGTAATATTCCGTGCACATTTGCACATCTATTTCTCTTCGCAGGATTGTGAGTGTATTATAAATTTACCCTTGCAGAATCGCGAGTGTACACTTTCCGTATCCAATACGTGTACTTGTATCCTTTTAAAATAATCCCACACCGTGTTCAGGCAAGTGTGGACTCTTCCCGAACTCAGGGACGGCTCCGGCATTGTTTTTGGTGAAGCCATGTGTATGGACACTGTGGACTTCCTGTTGTATTAGTTGCTGCCCCTTAATAATTTTCCTCAACTGATACCCGAACCTGTGTTCAATTCACTTTTGGAGTGATAAAACCCTGTTTCTCACTGGTTTAATAAAAGTTGTTTTGGACCCTGTTGTTTCTTAAACTAACCTCGGGGTGCCTCCATGACAGGTGTCTTCTGATTTTGGCTCATCAAACTGATTATGAAACTGCTGCTTGGTTCAGATGGGGTAAGCAAACCAGAAGTTGAAGCAAAATAAATGATTCAGCCTGAGAAAGTGCTTAAAATCAAAGAAATGAGCATTTCCACCTCTGGTCCTGTATTTTGACCTCTCTTCTGAATTGGTCTTTCTTCAGCTGTGAGCATTTGCTTTTTTTCCCCTCTCAAATCAGGAGAAATACCTGTTGCTGGAGTGTGACTTAATGGTAAACTTCCCCATCAAGGTTACCTTGGGAGAAGATGAGGCACTCGCTCCTCTCTCTGCCCTCACTTCAGCTGCCTGATGTGTTTGAAAAGTTTGGCAATTTGAAGTTAATTTGGGCTCATTTTTTCTCAAAGTAATAAGACAAGGTCAAGAAATTCATCGTCTCTTCTTCCCTACATCTGCGCATGGGTATCAAACTCATTTTCACTGGGGCCCGCATCAGCCTCACGGTTGCCTTCAAAGGGCCGAATGTCATTTTAGGACTGTGATTTTAGAACTCCTACATTTGTACAATCCTAAAATGACATTTGGCCATTTTAAGGCAACCACAATTCTTATGTGGTCCCTGGTGAAAACCAGTTTGACGCCCCTGTTCTACGGAGTGAAGACTGTGCAAACTATCAGTGTGTTTCCTTTGAATGATTGTGTTGTTGCCATATATGTATTTATGTATAGGTCTGTGTGACCTGCTGACTAATACCACTAATTTGACCATCTGCTAATAAGTGCCTGTATCCCTCAGTTAAGAAAAAAGGAAGAGTATGATGGAGAAAATGATCATGCAGTGGGACAGTAGGTACCTTCCACACTCTGGTTGCTTCAGCAGCATCTTTAAAATGATCCTTCAGTTGCCCGGATCTCAGTGATGATGATGATGATGATGGTGGTGGTGGCTTGCTGATCTACCTCACAGAATGCTTTTGGGAAAGGGCCTCAGATTTCATATTAAGGATGAATAGAAAGAAGAAAAGGGAATGGAAGGGAGCTCAAGCAACATGAGTTTTGCGGAATTGGAAAGCGTTTGGGTACCGATTCTGAAGTTTCTCGGCATGTAACAGTGTCTGAACTCTTCCCCGCGCTGGATTAAGGGATGTGACGTCTGTCTGTTGTGCATAATTTGTTCTTTCTCTCCTCGGGGGGGAAATGGGTTGTGCACTCAAGTGTTTTGATTTGGCAGAGGCTCAGTAATATGAACCCAGTGGGTATTAGTGAGGACAAGTTGAAGTGTGCTTTGGCTTTGGAGCAGATGATGCTGCTGTTTATGATAATTAATTTTCGTAGATGTCTGCAATGGACCTCCAGAAGTTTCTACTTAGATAAGTTTTAACTTGCTGGTAGAAGATGCTCGTGTCCTTCAGAATCCAGGTTGACCAGGGCTGTTTTTTGTCACCAGCTCTCACTTAACCCAGCTGAAGTTAAGCACTAATATTCTGTTATACTGATCTTTAAGGTCCTATGAAAAAGACAAGACCAGGGTTGATTTGACATGGGATAGCAGAGGGGACAGAGAGTGAGAAATGTGACTGTCCACAGGGCCGACGACTTCTAATCATTTAGTTCTTCCTTATTATTTCTGTTTTGCTGGGATTCATTTGAAACCTGCTCTGTTCTCACCATGAGCTGATTCCTTCTGAGTGCTGGGACATGTTGGCAGCAGCAGAATTGAACCCAGCTCAGGCTCAATCCAATGTCACCTGCGTGTTTCAGGTTGGTTTTTAACAACTGAAGAGAAGATCAAAAATATTGTCTGCCCTAAAATCCTGTTTTCCAGAATTTTGAAGAATTTAAATGTCACTCAGTCCTTCAATACTTGAAAGAAAATTATTTATTCTCAATGTTTTTATGCAAAGAAATTTCTGTAAGCTTGGGAGTAGAAGAAAGCTACTGGAGTGCAGCAAATTAGTCAAATGCTAATGCTGATTAGGAAATGCTTTCTAGTTCACAGAAAATACCATCAATTTTCTATGGAAAACTTCTAAAAAGTTATTTTCATTTCAAATAGACAACTTGCATGTTTTGCCAGGAATATTTGCAGTTAGAAAAATAGGAATTACTACAAAGGTCTTGTGGTCAAGTACAAGCTTGTAGGTGCTTTTTGTTATTGTTCATGAGACCACTATATCTTTTAATGGAGTGAAAATCTTAGATGAGGAAAAGAAATCATCAGTTTTAGTTACTTATTATTTCAGGTAAGCCTTTGTGTATGTCTGTGATGTCTCATATGAATACGGTTCATATGGAGAAAAAGGGGAACAGAGTAAGTAATTAAGCAGGACTTTTGTGTTGATCCTCCCCACCTCTCATCTACTCCTTTAACACTTAACTCTATTCAAAAAGCACCTTAATCTGTACCAAACACTCCAAGGTAACTGGAACACTTCCTTGGTTTAGCTGCCATCCAGTAAATAACTGTAAAATCCTCTGAAAAGCAGGAGATGTGGAATTTCTCTGCAAATATTAATGTATTAAGACACTATGGAATTGAGTATAGAAAGTGTCGCAGCAAAGACATCGTCTTGAATTCTGTTTTGATGCACAGAATATGGGGGGCTGCTAACTTTATATGGCCCTGCTGCCGCATTCAAGCAAAAGCTGTTTCCTGAAACAGTTCTCAAATAATCTCAGGGCTTTAAATCTTTATTTACTTGCCTGGCTCAGCTCATCCCAGTATCAAGTCCTTAATGGGTTAATAAACAACACATTTAGACCAGTGGGTTATTAAGTTTTCTAAACATCTTCCTTTTTCTATGTTGTCAGTCTGTTCAGTAACGATATCAATTTAAAACTCAAAATTGTTTCATGAAGACCACCGTAATATTCTGCTTATATAAACTTTTGGTGCTGCTCGGCTTGAATCTGGGGCAGTGATGTAATGAAACACATGAGTGTTGGGTTATCCAGTTCTCAGGTTTGCTTCTACCCAAAAATGGTTGTCCTCCTGAAGAATGAACGTTCACAGAATCACACAACCCTAGAATGTCAGGGGTTGGAAGGGCCCTGGAAAGCTCATCCAGTGCAATCCCCCCATGGAGCAGGAACACCCAGATGAGGTTACACAGGAAGGTGTCCAGGCGGGTTGGAATGTCTGCACAGAAGGAGACTCCACAACCCCCCTGGGCAGCCTGGGCCAGGCTCTGCCACCCTCACCCCCAACAAGGTTCTTCTCAAATTTAAGTGGAACCTCCTGTGTTCCAATTTGAATCCATTACCCCTTGTCCTGTCACTGGTTGTCACCCAGAAGAGCCTGGCTCCATCCTCCTGACACTCCCCCTTTCCATATTGATCCCCAGGAATGAGTCCCCCCTCAGTCTCCTCTTGTCCAGCTCCAGAGCCCCAGCTCCCTCAGCCTTTCCTCCCACGGGAGATGCTCCACTCCCTTCAGCATCTTGGTGGCTGCGCTGGACTCTCTGCAGCAGTTCCCTGTCCTGCTGGAACTGAGGGGCCACCACTGGACACAATATTCCAGGTGTGGTCTCCCCAGGGCAGAGGAGAGGGGCAGGAGAATGTGTTCTGTGGGGAGTGATTCGGTGTTGGCCAAAGTGACCTAATTTCAGCCTCTTAATATCAGTGACTGTGCTAATGCTGAAAGCTCTGGGCATCCATTCACATTTCATCTCACAAGCAGTGAGAACCCCCGGCCAAACTTGGAGGTGATGAGAGAAAATTGCGTAATCTCACACGTCAGCAAACGGCTGGAAGAGGAAGTTTTTTGTTGTAACTTGCACGCTATAAAGTCAGAAGGCGAAAATGTCCCTGTGTTAACTTATGCCATGTTAAGCCTTCTATTAATCATTGCTTTTAAACCCCTCTCTCCCAGCCCCTTTGGATTTGAGCGTGTGGTTTGTCTGTAGAGGACATCATCCCTCAGGAGAATGTGGCTCAGGTGGGGAGCAGCAAACCTGCACTCAGGGCTCTTTTCTTCCCTTTCACCACTGTCCTATTCACACATTGGTTCAAATTACTTCTCTGCATCCCAGTTTCGCAATCAGTAAATCCGGGAATGACTCAGGTAGCCCATGTAGGAGGTGTTAACCTAATTTGAGTAAAGTGTGTGGTTCTTTTTGAAGCCCATTGAAATATTTATGTTATAAGTGAGAATGTTGAAGTGCAAAGTATATTGTACACTTTCAGTTTCTCTGATTATTTCTGAAGAACTAGAGTAGCTGTTGCAACTGTAGAATCATAGGATGGTTTGGGTTGGAAGGGACCTTCCAAGCTCCGCCAGTGCCACCCCTGCCATGAGCAGGGACATCTTCACCAGCTCAGGTTGCTCAGAGCCCCGTCCAGCCTGGCCTGGGATGTCTCCAGGGATGGTTCATCCACCATCTCTCTGGCAAACCTGTTCCATTACTTTACCACCCTCATTGTCAACAATTTCTTCCTCATGTTTGGCCTGAATCTCCCCTCTTTTAGTTTAAAACCATCACAGAATCCCAGAATGTCAGGGGTTGGAAGGGACCTGGAAAGCTCATCCAGTGCAATCCCCCCATGGAGCAGGAGCACCCAGATGAGGTTACACAGGAAGGTGTCCAGGCGGGTTGGAATGTCTGCACAGAAGGAGACTCCACAACCCCCCTGGGCAGCCTGGGCCAGGCTCTGCCACCCTCACTGAGAAGAAGTTTCTTCTCATATTTAAGTGGAACCTTTTGTGTTCCGGTTTGAACCCATTGCCTCTTATTCTATCATTGGTTGTCACCGAGAAGAGCCTGGCTCCATTCTCCTGACACCCCCCCCCCTTTCCATATTGATCCCCATGAATGAGTCCCCCCTCAGTCTCCTCTTGTCCAGCTCCAGAGCCCCAGCTCCCTCAGCCTTTCCTCCCACGGGAGATGCTCCACTCCCTTCAGCATCTTGGTGGCTGCGCTGGACTCTCTCCAGCAGTTCCCTGTCCTGCTGGAACTGAGGGGCCACAACTGGACACAATATTCCAGGTGTGGTCTCCCCAGGGCAGAGTAGAGGGGCAGGAGAACCTCTCTGACCTACTGACCACCCCCTTCTAACCCACCCCAGGTACCATTGGCCTTCCTGGCCACAAGGGCCCAGTGCTGGCTCATGGTCACCCTGCTGTCCCCAGGACCCCCAGGTCCCTTTCCCCTACACTGCTCTCTAATAGGTCATTCCCCAACTTACACTGGAACCTCCCCTTGTCCTGTGTACGGTATGTGCTTCCCTGTTTACCTTTTGAACTTTACAGCCATATTGCCTGTAAAAGCTATTTTGTGGTTCTAAGACATTGCAACTTAATTAAACTTTCGGAGGTTCCTGAAGCGTGACTTTCTCTGGCTTTTCTGAAACCTGTGCAAAAGCAAGGCTGTTTACGTAAAATCTGGATGGGAGGAGGGAGTTTTTTTCCGGAGAACCAAGTTACTTGCACAGCTGAGGTTGAGAGTTTGTAAACCTGCAGATCTGTGAATCTTGAAAAGTTGAGATCAAGCAGAAAGGGGAAGAACCGTCTACCTGCAGGAGTGTTTGTATAAATGTTTGCTGCTGGTCAAGTGAGACAGCAACCCTTGTTTTGACAGCTAGTACTTAATGTATCATTTGGGCTGCTGATTCTCCGACATCCATTCATTACAGACCTCCTCTTACCAACCAGAGCGCTGCAGGGTTGTTTTCTCTCTTTCCTTTTTAATAAGCCTTGTGTTTCTCAGTTACCAAACGGCGAAGGAATGCTGTGTGTAGCAACTGCGATGGATCGCATCCAAAGGCACAAAATATGGCCCGTTCCTTTTTCCCTCCGTTGTCGTAGGGAAATGGGCGTCTCCAAGAGACGCCCATCGCTGTAGCCCTTTGCTCTTCAGCCACAAAAGTCTGGGTGTTCTGATTTTAACACTTGCTACTAGAAAACAGAGGTTTGTCGCTCCTGGCAACTGACTTTAGGAAAACACTGATAACAATAAAGGGCTTCGTGCCCAGTCCTGGCTTGCGCTTGCTTTCTGGGAATCTTCCAGTGTAGCGGTGATGCTGTCCTTCTGCTTTAACCCCCTGAGCTGTCCCTGGGTGGTGGAATATGGGTTGTAAAGCCCATCTGGTCCCAGATGCCTTCAGTACCTCAAAGTCTAGTATCCCCACAGGCTTGAGAATATCTAAAGCCTTGCAGGGCTATTGCAGATACTGTTGAAATCACAGAATTTAAAGTTCAGTTAGCCCTGAAGTTTCTTTCATTAGAATCATAGAGTGTCCTGAGTTGGAAGGATCCACAAGGATCATCAATTCCAACTCCTGTCCCTGCACAGGACACCCCACAGTTCACACCATGAGTGAACTTTAACAGAATCCCAGAATGTCAGGGGTTGAAGGGACCTGGAAAGCTCATCCAGTGCAATCCCCCCATGGAGCAGGAACACCCAGATGAGGTTACACAGGAAGGTGTCCAGGCGGGTTGGAATGCCTGCAGAGAAGGAGACTCCACAACCCCCCTGGGCAGCCTGGGCCAGTGTTCTGTCACCTTCACTGAGAAGTTTCTTCTCAAATTTAAGTGGAACCTCCTGTGTTCCAGTTTGCACCCATTGCCCCTTGTCCTATCACTGGTTGTCACCAGAAGAGCCTGGCTCCATCCTCCTGACACTCCCCCTTTCCATATTGATCCCCATGAATGAGTCACCTCTCAGTCTCCTCTTGTCCAGCTCCAGAGCCCCAGCTGCCTCAGTCTTTCATGTGTTAGTGGAACAAAATGCTCTTCACCTGAGCACGGAACAGCTTGGGTAAATTTATGGGGATCTAAGATGTTTCTGTTCCTAGGAACCTGCCCTGCTACATTCAGCTGAAGAAAAACAGCATATATGTGCCCAGCCACTAGTATACAGTGCAATATAACATATCAGCAAGGTGGTTTCACACTAGATTGACCTATTTCCAGGTATATATTCTTCAGTGCTGATTTTGCTATGTAGAGACAACAGTAGCCTTCAGCAAAGAGATGTGCTGAGCTGGGTTTCATGACATCTTCAACTGCAAGATTTGCCAGTGCTCACCTGTCAAAGCCCTTGGGCTGTTGTGGGGCAAAGTCGAAAAATCCAGGTGATTTTATTGAAAGAAAGAGCAAGGGAACATGGCAAGGATGGCTGAAGGGATGGGAACCAGTAGCACTATCAGAGGAGTTTTGTGAGGTTGGTAATTAGGCAAAATTATCTTCATGTCAGGCAACAAGATATTAGAATTCTGTTGTGATATCTATAAGTAGTTTTTGTACTTATTTTCCCAATAAGCTTTTCTTTTAAAATTTTTGAGCTGAAAGCTGCAAAACTCTCTTGTCCTAATTAGTAAGCGTTATTTCTGGAACCTGTATTGTCAGGCTGGTAGGAGAATTTTCTCTCTTGTTGGGTCTGACGTCCTTGAAAGAAAACATGAGTTTGTCACCACTTAAGGGCCCTGACACACAATCATCTTCAGGGTGTCATGCAAGAAGTACCCACTTCACTTTCTTGTTTCGTCCTTCAGGGTATCTTGTTGCTGTGGAGATTTGCTGATAATGATGGAGTCAAGACAACATTCTCCAATTGTTTCAGAGTTAAGCTTGATGCCTAAAGTAGAGGGAGATTAATCCTAGCTGAGAGGTTAAATATAGTGATGTAACGTGTAAGAAGCAGGGGAAGAGAAAAGCACCAGCAAGGGCCATTTAACCCACTTAAGGTATGACCTGTGCATCTGAGGGTCACCTCTTTCCATTGAATATGATGATTTTGGCCTCCAGATTTAAAGCTACCGTTCTAAAATATAAATATTTGGAATGGTTTGAGCTTTGGGTACATAGCTCTTGGTTTATATACATATATTGCAAATATATAAAAGCTTTATATTATTTTTCTTTCCATCTGGATGCTTAGGTAAGGCAGTATGTTTGTGACAGTTTCTGTCTTATGGATTTAGTGCTACTAAAATGATTCAGTACACAAAATGTGTACAGGACCTCAAGGAACCTTAGAAGGGACAACATGTACCCAAATTATTCTGTAAATTAATGCCATTTCCTAACTTTACTGTAAACAAATGATCCTTCTCTCCCTCTTTCTCAATCACTTTCCTTAAGTTTTGCAAACAAAAATACCTTTAAGGCAATAGCTCTATATGTCCAGCAATTTATAGGCGCCTTTTCCCCAGTGTGCATCTCTGAATCGGTAGCCGGTTCTTATTTAGGAGGGCTTATTATTCACTTTTCTCTAACATTTGGGAAAGCAGGACACGCTACTCATTTGAAAATGATACCAGCTCCTTTATCACTGCCAGTCAGTCAGCAACGCTACGTTCCCTGCTTGACACCGAGGAGGAGGTTTGCCCTGAATAAATACAGTAGATAAATGGTCTTTCTGTTCTGTTCTGCTTCTCAGAAGAATTTGGGCCACTTCTCCAAGTCGGTGCCAGAAATACAGTAGTGGAGTGGCATGGTTAAAGTTAATTGCACTCCGATTTTAGTTAAAAGTCTAACTAGCTTGTCAGCTTTGAATTTATATTTTCACAGTTCACTAGGGAGTGATAATAGGGCGGCTTTGATGTAGCTTGCTGGTTTTTGCTTTGTACGAAATGCTCCGAAGTTTAGTAAATAAACTTTTTTAGTGGGGGTTGGGGGGGAAGAGATGAATGACAGCTTAAAGGCAGCCAGAAAAATCACTATATATCCTCACCCAGGGGCAATAGGGACATCATAACTCCTTGGTAAAGAAGATTTGCTTGGTGTACCAGCTCTCTAAGAAACAGCTCATCAGAGATTTATTAATTAGGTGTTAATGGAGACTTGCAGAAACAGTGAAGCTGTGTTGCACGAAGTGCTACTTAATTAACTCTTTAATATCCCGGTAATGTAGATCCCTGTTCTCTCCAGTCAGGGAAACTGAGGCAAGATGGTTTAATTGCGTGAACTTCCCTGAATGGAAGATGCTTGAGAGAATGTAGATGTGAGACTGATTCAGAGTTCGTAACATGAGACTGTGGCTTCTAAACCAAGATAAGCCTTTCAAAAGTAATTGTTTTGAAAGCTGGTGGTTCTCGCTTTAACTAGAACTATCTTTTTCATAGTGTTTTTTAAAATTACTAAAAGGTTTGTGATGGCTAGAGCTGTATACTCTGCCCCCACCCTATAACCAGCTGGAATGGACCCAAGCTGTTTGATCATCTTGCAAATACATAAGCAAAAAGGCACATTTAAAAGTATCAATAGGGTTTGCTATATGTTATTCTAATATTACTGGTTAGCTTTCTATTCAAGAGATTACTAGAGTCGATACCTGTCAGGCACCTGTTCTCTGGTTGGAGGGAGATCAACTTCCAGAAGTTGGAGGATTGCCCCTAATTCTTGTTTAAACCGTCCTTGAGTGTTTTTGAAGCATTTTAATATAGTTTTAGTTCTTCTTCCTCATGAAATGAAAAGGAATAGCTTATTCTCCCGCTTTGCCTGTTACTCCTGGTCATGTGTGAACAAACCACTGAGCTGTTCAAAGGTGCGAGTGGTTTTCTTGCAACTGCGGCCAGTTGCATTTTCATGGATGGATGGATGGATGGATGGATGGATGGATGGATGGATGGATGAAATCCATTGCCAGGATCTTATTGCAATAAAAAATACAAATACAAAAGCTTCCTTCCAGCAATTGAGAGTTTCCCTACTGCAGTAGAGACTAAAAGCCACAAATGCTTGATAGTGGAAATCATCTCTAAAATTGAAACAAAGTATGAAGCCGATGACCTTGAACTCTCTATTCCCTGGGCTGCCGTTCTCTGGAGATCTATTCATTGAGCTGCTCTTTTCGCTGCAGGTGGTTTTGCCTTCAGCCGCAGAGATAAAACTTCTACCTTTGTACCCAAGATTACACAAGCGTAGACCGGCTAACAGGAATGTGGTCCAATCTCGTTCTGGTTAACCCCGGTGAAATTGGGAATGTCTATTGCCAAAACTATCGGAGCATCCAGTTGCTTCGAGGAGCCCAACAGGCTACAAACAGGTTTTAACCGTCTGAGTGGGAAGTGACTTTCTGTTTTGCAAGCCCTGCAACACTGATTTCAGCACCTGTCTGGATGGTTCTGAGGTAATGTCATCGCCTGGAGGAATAGCTGGCTTGATGTGGAAGAAATGTTGGGTTTCGGCCATTCCGAAGCAAAGACCATAAGACTAAAAATTTCATTGTCTTTAGGAAACTCTTGAAGGGGCATTTGACAAAAAGAATCCACGCATAAGGCAAACAATGAAATATCTACTTGTAGAAGCCATTACTGCTTTAACATAACATATATAAGACGGCTTCTTGAATTTAAGTGCAGATAAAATATTGTGTTGGTATTTAGCAGCACTCTGAGTTTCTGTGTGTTTGAAATATTTGAGCTTCACAGTGAAAAGAGTCAAACAATCCTATATATATATATATATATATATATATATATATATATATATAATTTTTTTTTTTTTTTTTTTTTAGTTTTTAGTAAGCTTACATTGGAGTTTTGAATGTACACAGAATTCCAAAATGTTTCCCAATTACTGCCTGGTCCGATAAGCACTGTATTTGAAAATTATGTGGAGGAGATGATGTTGCTCCTCAGTGTTTATGCCGAAGGTTTGACAGTGGATTCTCTAACATCTTTAAGAAGTCCACGTGTATTTCACTGGGCTGTCTTGACAGCACTTGAATTAAAAACTAAAAATCCGTAAATTTGGGGGATTTTTTTCCCCAAGACGTAGGACATGTGTGAATGTCACACAAGGAATGTTGAAGTTGTCAACTGAATTTCATGCCTGTGTTTACATAAGGTTGGGGTTGCCTGTTTTCGCAGACAGAGTTTGGGCTGGTGCTGAGTGGATGTGAGTTGGCTTTGCCCATAGCCTGCGTGGGTTGAAGTGGATCCGACCGCCTCTCCTATAGACCCTTATTTCATCCTATATAATACCGTTTCTCAATGCAGAAACTTAGTTCAAATACTAACCTGGTTCAAATAGGTATTTGTGTAAGTACTGAAAACCTAGAAATGCTGAATCTGAGATGGATTGTGTAACTTGACTCGCTCCAATTCTACAATGAGATTATTTAGATAATCATAATTGTTAATTGCATAATTATGTGCTGTTCGTTTATCTGGAAATAGCGCTCACACAATGAACAACTATTCAGTATTTTGTTTTCATTTAAGGTGTGGCCTTGGCCTTTATTTACTACATACAATTCAAATGCTGCTCAGAAGACAGAATTATGGATATCCTTTCTGGCTTTCCACATCGTTTGTAGAATCTACATCCTTTCTTTTCAGCGTTTTGTCCATGGTCAGGGGAAGAGATCAGGGACTTGTAGAGGACAGTTTGTTATATCCTGAGGTATTATTGAGTCAAAATCTGGAGGAGTTTGCTTAGCAAGGAGAATTCCCCCTTACCTGAGTTCTCATAGTGTTCCTAAGAGATGGAGAGGATACAACCCCAACCTTCTGATGGGCAATTAAGTTCAAAACCTGTATTTTTGAACAGTAAACTTACAAGACTGGAGTACCAGCCTCTTTACTGGCCTCCAGTTCTCTGTGCTCTTAAACTGGGAGCACAGTCCTTGGCCAAACGATGGTTGCATACAATACCCCAGCCTGTTTTAGGAAACTAGCACATATCAGGATCTCTTCTTAGGAAGTAATTTGGGTGCAGCTGCCTGATTTTGTACATGCAGTACAGATGTCTACTTGATTTTAGGTTTGCAGCTTGAGATACCTGAGACCTCAGTTTGGTTTTTTGTTGTTGCTTCAAATCATAGAGTTGCAGTGTTCACAGTACTACTGCTCTTAAGAAAAGCTCTGAATGCTTTTCAGCTTGAGGTTTTTGACAGGCACTTGTAAAAAGCGAAACAGAAACTAAAGTCATGACTTCTGATCAGCATGTGCTGTGGCCAAGGCCAAAGTAACATTGATTTCTCAGGTCAGCATTCAGCTAGTTTAATTACAAGACTCTTGTTCGTTTGGGCCTGTGTGTTTTGCTCCAGATGAGATGTGGTCCTGTAGAATTATAGAACAGTTTTAGTGGGAAGAGACCTTCAAAGCTCCCCCAGTGCCACCCCTGCCATGAGCAGGGACATCTTCACCAGCTCAGGTTGCTCAGAGCCCCGTCCAGCCTGGCCTGGGATGTCTCCAGGGATGGTTCATCCACCACCTCTCTGCCCAACCTGGGCCAGGCTCTCACCACCCTCAGTGTATACAATTTCCTCCTCATGTCTGGCCTGAATCTTCCTCCTGTAGTTTAAATCCATCACCTGTTGTCCCATCACAACAGGCCCTGCTCAAAAGTCTGTCCCCGTCTTTCTCATCGGCCCCTTTTAAGTCCAGAAAGGCCGCACTAAGGTCTCCCCGGAGCTTCTCTTCTCCAGCTGAACCATAGAACCATAGAATCATTTTGGCTGGAAGAGACCCTCAGGATCATCGAGTCCAACCATAACCGAACTCCAGCACTGCCCCATGTCCCCGAGAACCTCGTCTAAACGCCTTTTAAATCCCTTCAGGGATGGTGACTCCAGCACTGCCCTGGGCAGCCTGTTCCAATGCCCCACAGCCCTTTGGGGAAGAAATTGTTCCCCACATCCAACCTCAACCTCCCCTGGTGCAACTTGAGGCCGTTTCCTCTGCTCCTGGCGCTTGTTTCTGGGGAGCAGAGCCTGACCCCCCCTGGCTCCAAGCTCCTTTCAGAACAGCCCAACTCTCTCAGCCTGTCCTCCCAGCAGAGCTGTTCCAGCCTCGGATCATTTCTGTGACTCTTCTGGCCCCTCTCCAGCAGCTCCATGTGTGTCCTGTGCTGAGGACCCAGAGCTGGACCAGCACTGCAGGGGGGTCTCACCAGAGCGGAGCAGAGGGGCAGAATCACCAACCTCCACCTGCTGTTCACACTCCTTGTGATGCAGCCCAAGATACAATTTACCTCCTGGGCTGCAAGCGCACATTGCTGGCTGATGTCCAGTCTTTAACTCCCCCAGCATCCCAAGTCCTTGTCCTGGAGGCTGCTCTCCATCCCTCCATCCCCAGCCTGTACTGGTACCGGGATTGCCCCAACCCAGGTGCAGGACCTTGCACTTGGCCTTGTTGAACCTCATGATGGTCACATGGCCTCACTTCTCGAGCTTGTCCAGGTCCCTCTGGCTGGATCCCGTCCCTCAGGCGTGTCAACTGAACCGCTCAGCTTGGTGTCATCTGCAAGCTTGTTGAGGGAGCACTCGATCCCACTGTGTATGTCACTGATGAAGATATTAAAACAGTGCTGGTCCCAATATACACCCATGAGAGACACCGTTTGTCGCCGGTGTCCATCCAGACATTGTGACATTGACCAGTACTCTCTGGGAAGAATGCAGCTTGCTTTACTGCAGACTTGGGATTCATCTCTGCAGAAATCCTGCTCAGTGCATGGGGGGAGTCCTGTGCAAAACACAACGTGTTGCTACGTAGTTAGAATGGTGTTGGGATGCAAAAATAGAAAGGTGCTGAAAGGGTTGGACACCTAAATATTCTTGTGAATATGAGTTATAGTAAAACCCTCCATAGACTTCTGTGACTGTTTAGTGTTCACCTCTGAAAACTGTCTCTCTCTAATAAAGGTTTCAAAACTCAGGATTATACAGCTGGAGCTGGAAGATTTAGGATTTTCACTATGAATCTCTGGTGAGAATAACTCTGAAGTGCCAAAGAAGAGAGAGTTTTTGATGTCAGCCCTGCTACTTTGTTTTTCATTCATTATACATAGGAATGTTTTTTTTATCGTGCCATATATTCCTGGATTAAAGAAATAGGCATTATTTCAGGAGATATTATTCATGACTGCACAGTGAGAAGTTATTTTTTTCATTAGAGGGGCAAATTATTCCTCAGGGAAACATGCTGGTCAAACCACCTTTCATTTAGAAGCCTATTCCGTATCCAACATGTCTGCATGCAAAACAGACAAATTCGGGTTTTTTTCTTATTTCATTTTTTGATGCATTGACACTTCTGCCTTATTTTGGGTTACAGCTTCTCATATAAATGCAGTCAGCTCACTCACAATGGGAAGTGACATAAATACCTGGCTGGAAACTCATCCTCTGAAGTTGCTCTATTAATCCATGCCATCAGGGATGCTTCTTATATATGTCACCTTGTGAACGGTGCAGGTGAGAAAATGGAGCATGAGAGCTTTCTATTCAAATAGTGTTTTCTCTAGATACACTGGATAATATTTGTAGACACCTTTGGCTATCTAACTCTCCCTATATTACGTCCTTGTGTTTAACGTAGACTAGATAACGCTTTTAGACGCCTTTAGCTATCTAACTCTATATTGTGTATAATGTACACATGCCTGGTGGTTCCCTGCCACCACATCCATGCCTGTGTGTGCCTACAAGTGATTGCAAACACAAATATGTCTTGCTAGCATGGTTTATTAATTAGATCTAATTCATTGCGCTCATTGGGAATTCCCTGTGAACACTTCAAAGCGTTCGGTGCAGATATTTGCTTGCCGGCGTGCGATTCCTGGTGCGTTAGTTACTGTCATGTGGCTGGGAGACTTGAATCTGCAAAGTGCCTCATTTGTGATGAATAAAGCTACGCAGATCCCACAGTCTTTAGACACTGATAGCTGGCTCAGAACTGTGTTAATTGCTGTGTTACTCTGGGGAGGGACGTGCTTCTCAAGCTCTTAATCAAAGGACCACAAACCCCTTGGAGAGAAATATCCTGCAGACTATCTCACCTCCAAGTGTTTGGAAGCTGGAGGGGGGAGAGAGGGACCAAAGTAGTTTTATATTGAAGTAAGCAAAACCATATTATCTTACAGACCCTCATTTTACTGTTTCAGTTAGCTTTTTAATTAGGCACCGACCGCTGTGGGGAATTGTGTCTGCGTGCAGCGACTCGTCCCCGTCAGCTGAGTGCAAAGGGAATGGATTGCACAGGGGGTTTTGCAATCACCCACCTCCCCATGCCTAACAAACCAGCTTGCGAACATCTTGATTACACAGCGAGTAGAAGCCAAGCTCGTTTTTTCATTCTCTTTTCAGGAAAAGAGCTTTCAGAGGAGTAAAAAAGAATATCATCCAAATATCATCGCTCAGTAAACTTGCGTTACAGAGAGAAAAGTGCTTTTGTGTGCACAGAGATTGTAGTTTCTTTATGCCCCAGTTTATGTGATTGCTACCGAAGCCTTTTTCCAGTTTCCCACCTTCCCCACAAGTCAAATGTTCCAATAGTTTTGGACTTCTGCGTTTCATATAAAATGCCTCACATTTGTAACATACCAATAAAATATAGTTTAGACCCCTCTGAAATATCTCAAAACATTCATGTTTGTGTACGCAGAAACCATTTATTTATTGTGCTGTGTTTTAAGAGTAACAGTAGGAGGAATATTTACAGGTCAGGGTGCGAAAGCATCAGTAACATGTTATTGCTTTTATATTACGAGATGCTTCTCCATCATGTCGCATTCCTATGACACACCTTCTACTTTCATCATCAACATTTCTGACTCTACACTATGAACTCTGTTTTGGGGGTAGATCAGGGCAAAAAAGGAAAGCGTTTTGTTTCTTGGAGAGCTGTTACAGTCAGTCTTGGAGAGCCAGAAGCTGCTCAGGTTTTCTTCCCTTCGGAACGCTTCAAGATACATGTTATCACACATTAACTTATCTTGATTAATTCTGCAAAAGATAGGAGAGCCGTTCCCTCGAGTTCTTGTGAAAATGAGAGGGACGCACTATCTCGCCATCATCCTCTCTTGGCGTCAGAGTGTCTGTCTGCTGGCATTACTTTAAGCCAAGGGAAATTGCTTGACATCACTTAAATATCTGAATATTTAGACAGCGGGTGTTTGGCACTCCGCGGGTGAATTCCGAAGCCAGTTTTATCCATTGGATGGTATAGATCCTGTTGACACACGTGCTTTATTTCTTCTACTAAATCCTCAAGGTAGACTTCCCCAGGTGAAGGAGCAGCAGCCTCAAGACATGCTGCTAACCAAGTTCAGAATTTTGTTTCTTCATTTATTTTGGCCACTTCTATCTAAATACGCACTATTTCTGAGCGTAAGTTTGTGATTACGGTTACTGTAGAAGAAGAGATCCAGATGTTTTTTTGTAGTCCAGGGTAAATCCTCTTCAGTGTAATGTAAGCAAATCACACTGTATAGAAAATTCAAACTGTTGTATCAGCACACTGGTATCATATCCAGGTAATGGGTATGTAAACTGTATGTATGTAAGGGGGGTGGTCAGTAGGTCAGAGAGGTTCTCCTGCCCCTCTACTCTGCCCTGGGGAGACCACACCTGGAATCTTGTGTCCAGTTGTGGCCCCTCAGTTCCAGCAGGACAGGGAACTGCTGGAGAGAGTCCAGCGCAGCCACCAAGATGCTGAAGGGAGTGGAGCATCTCCCGTGGGAGGAAAGGCTGAGGGAGCTGGGGCTCTGGAGCTGGACAAGAGGAGACTGAAGGGGGACTCATTCATGGGGATAAATATGGAAAGGGGGAGTGTCAGGAGGATGGAGCCAGGCTCTTCTGGTGACAACCAGTGACAGGACAAGGGGCAATGGGTGCAAACTGGAACACAGGAGGTTCCACTTAAATTTGAGAAGAACCTTGTTGGGGGTGAGGGTGGCAGAGCCTGGCCCAGGCTGCCCAGGGAGGTTGTGGAGTCTCCTTCTGTGCAGACATTCCAACCCGCCTGGACACCTTCCTGTGTAACCTCATCTGGGTGTTCCTGCTCCATGGGGGGATTGCACTGGATGAGCTTTCCAGGTCCCTTCCAACCCCTGACATTCTGGGGTTCTGTGATTCTTTAAGCTAATGGGTATGTAACCTGTATGTCTTTAAGAGAAAGTTTATTAAAATTTGTCACATCTGGCTCATTTTATTTGATGGAAACCTCCTTTTTGGGAAAAAAAATACATTCAAATAGCCTAGTTTCTGCTAGGGAAACTTTCTTCTGAATTGAGCATGAAATGCCTTTTTTTTTTTGTTACTTTCAGAAAATCTTTGTCAGATGTGTTTGAGACTTTTGCTTTGATCAAGAAGTTGCCCATCAGACTACAGAAATTTTTAAAAGGCCCTGTAGTGCTTTTCCAAAGGAGATTAAAAAGAAATGGTTTAGGAAGTTCATTCCGAGTTCTATTCCTTCAGCCACCAGCTCAAAGCCACGCTTTACCAAACCAGATTCCCCCCGAAGAGGCTGTTGTCTGTCTCTTTTTAATTATTATTTTGCTTTTCTTTTTTGTTGTTCTTTGACAAGACTATCTTAGTTGTGTCAGAAAGGACCTCGCTTAACCAAAACAGCAGCGGTTAACAATATCCAGTCTCCGATTGGCGTTTTCCTCCTGAGACCCGTCTGAGTTTATTTTGCCGTTCTTGAGACCTGGTTGCTGTTACAGTCAACGCTGCCTTTGATATTTCAGCTAAGTAAAGCTGCTAAATTTGTCCTGGCTGTGTTTGCTTTGAGAGGATTTGCCGGACAAGTGTTGCTGCTCTTCCTTTCCTGTTCTGTCTGATATCTAGGGATAAACACACCCGGACACATACACACACAGGTTGTTTTATCCACAATGCTGCTGGTTTCATGTGATTAGGGTCTTAAAATACTTGTTTCATTGCAGTATTTGACATTTTTGATGCTATCGCCGTAGTTCTTATCCTGCCCAAGGATCATTTCATCATCAGTCTTTTCCATATTTTCCTATTATTGCATGGGATTCAAGGGAGTGATTTTTTCTTTATTGTAGTAGAACTTAAAGAGAAGTGGTGGAGTGACTTAGAGAAATTCTAATATATCAATGTCTCCCTTTTGAAACTTCTATTCAATAGCAGTAAGAGTAGCTAACTACATTTTGGGGTTCTATGGATGTAGGCAAATATTATTTTTTTCACTTCAATGAGGATATTGAGTCAGGTTTGAAGGTAAAATGTCTTATTAACTTGAAAAACAACATTTTAGAAGCTTCTTTGTTTACTTAACAGGAAAGTCCTGCTTAGACCAAAGAACCAATAGATGGATTATAGCTTCAGTGGCTTGTGCTCATTTTAAAGCTCCAGATGTTCTTCTGTAGAGATACATAGGTAGGTCTTTAAGTCACCTGGAAGGTTAATATGTCTGCTTTTGAAAATGAAACTGGATTGTTCTTTTAAACTGTACTCAAAATACATTTTCCTACAAGAAATCACTGCCAGAAGTGAATCTAGAAGTCAGGAGTCTTGAACTACTCAATGGGGTTCTTGTGGTGCCCTGTGACTTTATGATGTGTATTTAATAGCTGCTGCAATTCAGTGTGCTGTATTTGCTAAAACTGTTTAAATGACCATTCTGTTTTATTTCCTTTCTGTGTGCAGGAATGGGTTGCGGTTTGGTGCTGCAGAAAGGCAATAATAGATAGTCAGCAGTCATCATTTTATACATTTAATCATGTATATTGAGGGTTGGGGAGGAGCATAAGAGCAATCGCCGATGTTCCTAAAATATACCCCGTGGCTACAATATCTGTGTATATGCTAAATGGTGTTTGGTTTTATATACACTGGTAGGTGAAAATGGGGCTTTGTGGAGAGACTGGGAACTTGGTTTCTATCTGGAAGGTTTATTTACCACCCGTATGTTCAAGTCTTAGTTGAGGATGCCTCCTAAAGCAGTGTTGATGTGTTGAAGGGACACTTGGGATGTTTATCTACATGATATTTTGGGGTCCCTTCCAATCCCTAACCTTCTGCTTGGGGTGATGAAAGTCAACACAGTTTGGTGTCACTTGGGTGGTTGGTGTAAAACCAGTGGCCCCATCCCTGGAGACATCCCAGGCCAGGCTGGACGGGGCTCTGAGCAACCTGAGCTGGTGAAGATGTCCCTGCCCATGGCAGGGGTGGCACTGGATGAGCTTTGAAGGTCCCTTCAACCCAAACCATCCTGTGATCCTGTGGTGGTGTCCTGGATTCCTGGACCTGTACTGCACAGGCTGTTTGCACCATCCCTGGAAGGTAAAATGGATTGTGTCAGATGTGAAAACCACAACATATATATAGGCTTGGATGTAGGATCCTGACAGTGCTGCTCACCCATCAGATTAATGTTTGAGGAGAATTTGGGAAGCTCAACTGAGTCTTCCACAAGGTGAGAGAAATAACTTTGTAAAATGCCTTTATTGGACCGATGTGCTGCTGTGAGGCTGAGTCCATCTCACGTGTGGATGACAATGTTTTGACAAGAAGTGACACCAGTTTATACAGGGTGGAGACTGAGGCACCCATAAATTAAGTCATATGTGGACAGGTGATGGAAAGATAAGAGATAAACCAAGGTCCTGCATGCGAAGAAACTGAGGTGGAAGGACAGAAGTAACGTAAGAAGACGAGGGAGCAGCAGAGAGAGAATGAAAAGCAAAGGGAACCATGGAGGAAAAATTGTTATTGACATAATTTCCATATGCAAGAAATGTTCATTTGCCAGCTAATTGGTTTTATTTGCAAGGGGAATATCTGTGTCTTTCATGTAGTAAAGACTTGTATTTAACTAGTGAGATATGGTTTAAACTGCAAGTCATCCTGGATGTGTCAGAGAAGATCAGTTTATACTGAGGATACAGAAGATTTTAGGTAGTTTTCTGTGCTCCCAAAAACCCCAACATGATTTTTTTCCCCAAACTTCAACCTTTTGGCTTACAGTTATGAGAAATACATGAGTCTTTCCTTTTGCTTAAGCAAGTTGAATTTTTACTGCCAGTCTTGGTGGTGTCTGTTCTGGAGAGCAGCAGGAAAAGCTGATAAGAGCGTAGGACAGAAATCTTTGCGCTTATCTCGCCGCAACACATGGAGCTGAGAGTGCATCCTTTTCCTGTCCTAGGACAGGAGACGTAAACTGACCATCTCCTGACAGCAGGGACTTCAAACACAGCCCTAAACGTCTACAGGGTATGAATCTTCTCTCAACTTCAGAGGCCAACTAGGTGAAAGTGGGTCACTGGCTGTTTAGAAAGCTGGTTTTGTGCCAGAAAATAGAAACAAGCACATTTCTGATAACTGCTGGGTCAATTGACATCGCTCTAGACATTGTAGTGTTGTGTGGTTTTTGGTTTTGTTTTGGTTTGGTTTTTTATAAAGGGCATAAATTCATCATGGCTCCTAATTGTTTGTTTAGACTTCTACCAGAAAGTAAATTAAGCTTTAAAAATAAAATAACCATTTTTTCTAAGAGGGTTTTACAAAACTCAGGGTTGTGCTATCAGATTTGAAACAAAGGTCAGGCAAAACTGGTCCTCAAAGAAGTGGTTATTATTTAGACAGATTGTCTTTACAGACAAAGATCAGAGGTTTTCTTTTATGTATTGTCTTGATGTGACCTAGAAATGAAGGGTTTAAGTCAAAGGGAATGTGAATTAGAGCAAAGAGGACCTACCACCAGGATCTTAGCCAGGATCTGGGCTGTCACTCTAGGTTAGTAACCAGTTCTTGGAAAAATACAAACATAGTTATGAATTGATGAAACCAGCTCATTTCTGTTACACTCCATAGTTAGATTTCATTCCTAATTTTTGCCAATAAGATGAGCACAAGAAGCCCCGGCTCGCAGCTCTTCCTCTGGCCACATGCAGAAAAAAACAGTGGCCAAAGCCCAGGGCTAGAAATTCAGGTACAAAACCAGGAGTCCCCACATCAAATATTGATGCTTTACAGTTTGGGGCAAACTGTTTTGCTGCTTTCCGGGCCTTGGTGTCCCCACTGGTAGAACAGCCCAAGAACTCCATGATAATGCCAAGTTCAACACAGAAGATCGCAGTGGGAGAGAAACTTTGCAAGTGTATTTCTCTGCTAATTAACCTGGCAATGCAGCACTTTATATAGTGGCTGTGCCTTGAAGTCTACGTCCAGGTAAGCGTGGTGCCAGGTCTTCAGTGACCCAAGGATCCGGGGACTAATGCGGTTCACCCGGGTTTGACAGCAGTGCGCTGTGCTGCCACATCAGCCTTATTATTCGAACATTTATTTATTGCGATGACATTGGCGTGCCTTGCTAACGCGAGGCTCCTCATCTGTTTCATGTGTTAACGTGGAGACCTCACCGAGGCTGAAGAAATAGGTATGATCTCATTCTTTCCCTTTGTTTCAGGATGCAGAATGGTTCCTCCTGCTAAATGCAAGAGCCGTATGAATTATTAGCATTAAATCTCAACGCTTTTCATCCCTAGTCTGGAACTTGAGCTTTACTACAGTCCTTAATCTCAGCTCGTGGTCACATAACTTTGATTGGAAAACTAGCAAATTTTTATCTCTTCCGTCCTTCCCATCAGATGTTTCTGTCCCATCAGACCCCAAATAACTTCCCAAATGCAGCTCAGATCGTACAACGCGGCTCTAGGACCGTTCAGCAGCAGGATGAATGGGATCCCTAGAGTCATATGATTAATCTCATTATAATCTCAACTTTCTAGTTCTCTTCCAGTCCCCATGAATCAGATGCAAATTGTACCCGGTAGAGTTGGCTAATCTGTCATCTACAGCGGACTGTCAGCTACCTATCCAGACCTTCTCTTCTGCTATTTAAAAAATCATTGTGGAACCCTTCACGTCTTCCTCACATGGCTCTCAGCTCTCCAGGTTTCACACTATTTTCACTCTGCTTTAAAGACAAAAGCACAACTGCTGGTGAAAGTTGCAGGATCTTTTCCTGAAGTGCCGCGAATCTGAGACCAGATTACATTTCTTGAGACTAAGTTTTTCCTTCTGCCTTCAAACCAGGCGTGAATTTTGAGAGTTCTGGATGGAAAATCCAAATATAGGGACGCTGAGGTTGGTCTTCTGAGAAGCGGAGCAGCTCCAATCTTAGACCCACGTCACTTTTTCTTCAAGGAAGGAAAGCTGGTCTGAGCACGGGGTGTGGAGATGCCAGTCTGCAAGGAACACACCGCACCTCGCGCACAGCTCACCCTTCCCCTGGACTTTGCAGAATTAGCTCAGCTTCCTCTCTCTGAATCAGTTTTACTTTCTGCACTAGCACAGTGTGTGCTATGAGCTGGGGCGTAAAATGCAGAGCCAGAAATTTGGACGGTAATTACACCCACACCTTTGTTACTTGTATTACTTTGCAAGACTCCCTTTTTCACAACAGTTTGGTCCTGTTCAGGTCTCACACTGACAAAGCATTTTGAGGCTTTCCCGTGGAAAGGATACTATTTATTGCTTCCAGTTTTAACAACTGGTCAGTAACTCTTGTGTAAGGAAACTTGGCGTTTGCTTTCTGGTCTAAAGAAAAATTCAATTAGCGTTGTTTCCGCATAAGCTTCTTCCATGAGAAGCCAGACCTGCAACTGTTAATTTATTACCCATCCTCCACATCACTTGGCCACCCTCGGAAAGGACACGTTACCAGGTTTCAAGAATTCCTGTTGCGTTATTGCAGGGCTCAGGGAGGCTGTCACTCATCTCTCAAGCTCCTCGGGCTTCGGTAGGAACCGTTGTTACGTGAGTCGCATCAGCTTTTCCGTGCCCCAGGACATTTGGGAAGCTTCACCCCAGCTCCTTCCACCCGCCCGCCAGAGATTTCATGACTTGTCGGTGAATTCCTTAGTTACTTGAGAAGCCGTTGCTATAGAAAATGTCCTTTTTATACGTGTTTGTACTGGCTTGTCTAAATGAGTGTCAATACTGGCATCTGACTGGGCAAAAAAACCTGTCAGTATCTGCCTTCTGATGTTAACATTGGCAGCAGCTTCTTGTAAGTGTTGCTCTGGTGGCCAAATTCTTTCAAAATGCAGATATTGCCTGTTTTGAAGATTTAACTCTTTCCTGAGGTATCTAAATCCTGAGATCTCGGTCTCCTTAGCTTGGAGAAGAGGAGACTGAGGGGTGACCGCATTAATGTTTACAGATATATAAAGGGTGAGTGTCAGGAGGATGGAGCCAGGCTCTTCTCGGTGACAACCAGTGACAGGACAAGGGGTAATGGGTACAAACTGGAACACAAAAGGTTCCACTTAAATTTGAGAAGCAACTTGTTGGGGGTGAGGGTGGCAGAGCCTGGCCCAGGCTGCCCAGGGAGGTTGTGGAGTCTCCTTCTCTGCAGACATTCCAACCCGCCTGGACACCTTCCTGTGTAACCTCATCTGGGTGTTCCTGCTCCATGGGGGGATTGCACTGGATGAGCTTTCCAGGGCCCTTCAAACCCCTGACATTCTGGGATTCTGTGTGATTCTGTGAAATCTCCCCCTTTTCTGTTACCAAGCTGGTGTCCACCAGAGCTTCTCAGGACAAGGTGCAAGGTGACCTGAAACCATTTTTCACTCGTAGGATGCAGTTTTTAATTCTTCTCTTCTGTGTTTCTGTGCATTAGGTTTCTCTTCATAGGAGGTAGGTTTGGAAAGGACTCTAAGAGCTCGTCAAATCCATCACCTTTTCTCTAAGAAGGATCAGCTCAGCTCGCATGAGTCTTGACAGATGTGGTTTTCAAAAAGCACTAAGTGGAGTCTCTCTTATATGAACCCCACAAACTCTTCAGAGCCTGTTGTGTGCTTGACTAAACATGTGAAAGCTTTTCCAACTCTTAAAAACGAATCTCTGTCGCCACTACTTAAGATCATTACTTCTGTACCATGGCGAGCAGAACATGGAGATAAGGTTGCTGTTCTTTTCCAACCTTTGGTATTAAGGTTGCTCTAAGAATTGTAAACCCCAAATTGCACATTCCTACTTTTTTAGCCTTGGTGAGGGTTTTAGTAGCTTCTGGCATGCCAGACAGAGATGTGACTGGCATATTTTCAGTTTTTTTCTGTCAGAAGTCTAAATTACCATCTTTCTACTTAAAGCAAGTACAACCTAGCCTGCCTTTAGTGTGAAAGAGGAGAAGGCTCAGACTCTGAATTTGTAATACAGGTTCTGAACCATTATCATGACCCTAAACCAACGGATTTTTCCTGTCTGACCTTTCCTCTGGAGATATTTTAAGGAGATAGACAATATTAAATGACTTTTCTGCTTTAGAAATTGTGTGTGGGACATGGGGGAAGATGCGGGATTGGGTAGGGCAGGTTGAAAGGGAAGCTTGCTGTGGCTTGGGTGAAGTTCTCTTGAGTTTCCATGTATGCTTTTGCTACTATCATAGAATAGTTTGGGTTGGAAGGGACCTTCAAAGCTCCCCCAGTGCCACCCCTGCCATGAGCAGGGACATCTTCACCAGCTCAGGTTGCTCAGAGCCCCGTCCAGCCTGGCCTGGGATGTCTCCAGGGATGGTTCATCCACCACCTCTCTGGCCAACCTGTTGCAGTCTGTAATATAATTTGGTACTCCTTTTCCCTCCTGGGTCCTGGTGACAAGTCATTCCTGTAAATAAATTCCTTCCCAGGCTGTGCTTCAAAATCTCCCCAAGACAAACCACCCTCTTTGCACTTTTGGAGATGGTTTGTGCCCAGGACCCTTCCCAGTTCCACCATATGGTAAAGACTGAGCCAGAGCTGGCTCCTTCCATCCTATATAGTCCTCCAGTACCATTCCTGCTGTCTTTAAACTCCCAAATGTGCTCATCTCCCTTTGGAAGATGTGTATAAGCACCCTGAGGTTCATGTTGGGAAAGCAGTGATGCTACAGGGCTGAGTCATGCAATATTTAACAGGGTCCTGGGTGGGCTTTGCACCTTGCGGAGCACTCTGCTTCTTCAGGTAGACTCTTAGTAATTTTAAACCAACTTAAATACATGTACACAAAAAGTGTAATAAGAACTCCTAGAGCAGCATCCTATGGTGAACTCCTTCTCAACTGAAACAGAGAGATAAATCAAAAGTTTGTGCTTTTTAACTACCAGAGACGTGCTGCACACACGGGCAAGACTATTAAAGAGAATATGGTCTCTCTCCAGAGAGTTAAATCTGTCCTAGTGACTCCAGGCATAACAAGATATACAAATGGTTCTATTTCTCTGCTTTGTTTTAATGTTGATTTGTTTGTAGTCTGCCCAAGATACTAATTGGTGTTTTACAAGTATAAAGACAGAGGTGTCTGCCCTGAAGAACTCACTAACAAAAAACACTACAGCACAGTGTTAATGCACAGTCAAATTTTCTGCCTAATGAACCAATCGCTTTGATAAAATCTCTACCTCCTGGTGAATTCTCTGCTTTGATTCTCCCCTCGACTCCCATCTTCTTTTACGCCTCACTTTGTATTCTTTTTCCCTCTGCTTTAAATTTTGGGGGCAGTTTGCGCTTTAATCAACATTATACGGTGTAGCTTCTTGAAAGGAACTGAATCGCCTCTTTCATTAGGAACAAAGTTGGTCTGATGTTGCAACTCCAGGGATATTTAAGCTGAGAAATTGGAAGACCCTGGCCTGGCACAGGATTTTAGGAGGAATGGTGGTGCAATGTTGGCTTTTAATCCCTTCAACACGCTGCGGTTGATAACAGGTTGTAACATGGATGTTGGTGCCTGCGTTTGCAATGCTCATACCCAGCATAATAATTGAACAATTCCTCCTCTTCAGTGATGTGTTGGCTTCTTACCACCTATGACTTAGACTTTTTTCTTCAAGAGGTGTTGATTGCTGCAAAAATAGTCATGTTAATGGTTGCCATCTGCACCTTACCCTCACCACTTCCATTTCTGTGTTATTGCCCCTTTTCCAGAGGTGATTTCCCCAGCGGCAAAGGTGGTGGAACAGACTCTGTGGCAGCTTCTCATCTGCTTCAGCACAAAAGCAACCAGTTACTGTAAATCATCTTTAGTGGTGGTTTATACTGTCACTATTGTTTGGCTGTTCCTCATCGAGCCTGTCACACTTCACTTTTGGGAATTTTGGACTTCTTTAATCAGCGTTATATGGAATGTCTTTTTAATGGATGCACTGCCAAAATACGACCTGACTTGCTAATTTTTATACTATTTTAAATTAATTTATCTTTCACCCAAGTGCATTACTTTATATTTGTCAACTGGACAGTGCCACAGCATGGTGTGGATTTTGGGGTTGTCCTGTGCAGGGACAGGAGTTGTACTCAATGATCCTTGTGGGTCCCTTCCAACTCAGGATATTCTATGGTTCTCTGATTCTCTTTGACTAATATCCACCACATTACATGGGCAGACAGCAGCCTTGCAAATATGAAGTTCCTACTCTTTGTGAAAATAAATAGTCGCATAAAAAGGAAAGACAAATTGTTTGCCCAGCTGGGCTCAACTGTATTATTAGACATCAGAGAATCCACGCAGAGCAAACCGTTGCAAATGCTGTAACCACAGGAACAGCCTCTGTCAGAACTTGCACCTCGTTAGATACGGGGTCATCCAGCCACAAGATGCAAAACCACAGGAAGCCAAGTTGCTTTGCTTGAGAATTACTACAACCATCCTTCTTTAAACGAAAAAAAGAGCTCAGATCTTGGAGTAGCCTTGACCTTCATCTGTGCTTGGAATGACTTATTGAAAAACTCCGTGGCTCCACCCTGCTGCTTTTCTTATGGCATTAAGCGTGGGGTAACGAAGGGAAGAAATAAACCTGAGCTGGCACTGCTGAGTCATGGCTGAGATTTGAGACGTGGTGGAGGAGCTGGGACCTCCCAGCCTTTGCAGGTAGCAGGAGGGATTAGCACAGGGCTCACCTCATGAAAGGGGAGTAGGGCAGCGGGGACATTGACTGAAAGGAGGTAAAGCAAAAGTAGAAAGCGGCTTTTAAGTGTGGATTGTTTGAGTGTAAGTGGGGCCAAGCGAAATCTTTCAAAGCTTCTGGGCTCTTGCGAAATGCTAGACCGCTCAGGTCTGCTGGGGAGGAGTCTTTTTTCTTCTTTACAACCTTTTAGTCAACGTAAAGCAGGAATTTCTGTGCTGTCATCTTGGGGAAGAGTGGCTGGAAAGCTGCCCGGCGGAAAAAGACCTGGGGGTGTCCTGGATATGAGCCAGTGTGTGCCTAGGTGGCCAAGAGGCCACCAGCATCATGGCTGGTACCAGCACTGGTGTGGCCAGCAGGCCCAGGGCAGTGACCGTCCCTGTGCTGGGCACCGGGGAGGCCAAACCGCAAATCCTGGGGGCAGTTTTGGGCCCCTCACACCAAGAAAGGCCTTGAGGTGCTGGAGCGAGTGGGGAGAAGGGAACGGAGCTGGTGAGAGGCTGGAGCACAAGTGTGATGGAGCGGCTGAGGGACCTGGGGGGTTCAGCTGGAGAACAGGAGCTGAGGGGAGACCTTCTGATCTCTGAACTGCCTGAAAGGAGCTTGGAGCCAGGGGGGGTCGGGCTCTGCTCCCCAGGAACAAGCGCCAGGAGCAGAGAAAACGGCCTCAAGTTGCGCCAGGGGAGGTTGAGGTTGGATGTGGGGAACAATTTCTTCCCCAAAGGGCTGTGGGGCATTGGAACAAGCTGCCCAGGGCAGTGCTGGAGTCACCATCCCTGGAGGGGTTTAAAAGATGCGTAGAGTAGGTTTCAGGGACATTGTTGGGCTTGACAGTGTGAGGTTAATGGTTGGACTCGATGATCTTAAAGGTCTCTTCCAACCAAAACGATTCTACGATCTGGTTTCTTTCTGCTTCAGTACACTCAGGACATCTGGGTGAACTACTCCAAGCCTTCCACTAGGGATTTGACACCCCAACCAGCACCATTTCTCTACAGAACAGCTTCCCACGACGCGGCACAGGGACTGGAGACAGCAACTCTGGTTTGCACCTTTGCTTAGCTGTAGACAGAGTATTAGGAGCGAGTGAGACATTGGGAACAAATTGGTCTTTCCTTTAATCTGACATTTCCTTCTGAGTCTTCATTTTGCTGCTTATTCCTGGAGCAGTTTGCTGTTAAGCTGTGATAGGCATCCCATTCCTGCTCCTTTGGAAAACTCCCTTGCCAGGAGACGTTCTGGCTTGGAACACTCACGCTGCCTGCGGGATTGCCTACCTGGCAATTATTTGTATTGTTTTGTACCCACTCGTAGCTTTAACCTGCAAGGCACAGATTATGTGTTTTGTGTGGTTCACTGGGCAACCATAGAGCACTTCACTCCCCACAGGGCATTACATAAAGTGTTAATTATAAAATCCTAGGAAATGTATTTGGAATTACAGGCGCAGGGATTTTCTCATTGTCATTTTTTTATATTACCGCTAAATCTTTATACAGTACCATAAAGCTAATACTTAGCATAATGAAAGACACGTGTGTCTTTAAAACTCATTCAGGTCAAAATTATAGTAGCAACCATCACCAAAAAGAAAAGAGGAGGTTGGGAAGCAGCAAAGAAGGGTGTGAAATGAAGGTGATGGTTTGCAAGGTGCAGAAGTCAAAGGGTCAAAGGGAGGCAAGAAAAGCAGAGCAAAACCACAAAGGTCAGCTATGGAAAGCAAGCCAAAGGAAATTAAGTCTGAGGAGGGTTTTGAAGGTGGAGAGTGGGCTCTTGAATCTCAGGGGAGGAAAGTGATACAAAGCTAAGAGCAGTCTGGATAGATACGGATGTGAAACACAAATAAACAAGATGTTTTCACCTTTAATGCTTGGGAGATCAGAGCTGGGTTGCCTATGAGCAGAAACGCTGCGATAAGACCCTGACTGTGAGGGTTCAAACTGTCTCAACATCATATGGCTATCTATAGGTTTTGAAGCCCAAGACCTCCCTTCTTCACTTGGATAATTAAGATTCTCTTTGGCATGGAAGCATTGGTAACGTAGATATCATACATGCTGATCTAAGCTATTCTCTTCTCAAATGGCTTGGTTACATAGGTTAAAACAGATGAGTTGTTTTGCAGGTTGATAGAGCCAAAGTTCTGCCAAAGATTAAAGATTTCACAAACTGACCATGCAAAGCCAGCAGCTTTGTTACAGGTCATGGAATACACGCCCTGTCTTGCTCAGGCTACAAGGCTGCATGGGTCATGTTGGCACTTGTTGTCTCCAGAGATTGTCCACAGTGTAGTGACAACATCTTGATGACAGGTTTTCCACCTGCTTTGTGGCTGAAATGTTCTGTTCACTGCCATGTCCTTAGTGGGAACTACTTTAATTTGGTGTTTCGAGACAAAAACGGCTATTGCTGCATCTAAAATCAGTATTTCAGAGGATGGTCGCCATTGCTAACATACTCAAGGATGAGAAATGTGGAGATCATAGAATCATAGAACAGTTTGGGTTGAAGGGACCTTCACAGCTTCCCCAGTGCCAGCCCTGCCATGAGCAGGGACATCTTCACCACCTCAGGTTGCTCAGAGCCCCAACCAGCCTGGCCTGGGATGTCTCCAGGGATGGTTCATCCACCACCTCTCTGGCCAACCTGTTCCAGTATTTTATCACATACTTTCGCCCTCTTCTTTCCTGAACATTATTCCTCCTCTGTACATCCCAAGTGTCAACTTTCTTCATCCCAATAACCACTGCAAACTGATGCTTTTCTCCTTTTCTTCCCTTCTTTCATCCTTCCTTAGCTCCCCAGGTCCCCATGGAGTGGAAAGTCTGCTTCAGCCTAATTAGAAACCTTTGTCTAATTGCTTTGCCACCTTACCTGCCAGACTTATTTCTCAGTATCAAGGGGATAGAGGCAGCATTGAAGGGATACTCAAGTCTACACTCTCTAGCAAATGTGAAATACCCGTCCTACAGTAGGAAGCCTCAAGAACGGGAAATATTTTGCTTCCTGCTGAAAGAAGAGGGAGTTTTTGTTCTTCCTCTGTTGGGACAGCAACAACTGCTGCCATTCCCTGCAACTGCTGTGGAGCGTGGGGATGGATACCTAAGAATGGCGGTTCTGTCCTTGCCTCCTCAAGCAATTTTTTCCACACCAAATGATGTCACGTACAAAGTTTGTGTTGCATCTTGCTCGTGGTTACAGTCATCTCGTCTTTCCTTCCTTCAGTACTTTTGTTGCCAAAATTCGTTTAGAACCAAATTCTAAGCTTTTCACCTCGAATTCTGGAATTCCTTGACTGCAGCTACTACTGGTAGCGTTAATGAATGTGGAAAAAAATAGCAAAGCCTGTAAATCCAAATAAAGTCAGAACATCTTATGTCTTCTTTAAAGCACAGTGTTCACCTTTGCTTTTATGCGGCTTGGAGTGTAAAATGTGCCTTCAGGAACTTGGAAGCGAACGCTGCAAGTGAGTACAGAACAATACAAGTCTCTGCAGAAATGTTGCTCTTATAACTTTGCTTTTTTGGCCTACATTTCTCAGTGGTTATTATTTGTTAATTATGTTATATAGTGCTCACATGTGGGCTAATTGCTTCCCCAGAGAGCTTACAATAAAATGATGGACAGAACAAGGGCAGGATGTTACATATAACAGAGAGTAAAAGGGTAAGGTAAGACATGGGCAATATGGTTAGTTAAACACTTATGTCTGTGTTTGAAAATGGAATGGTGTTATGAAATGTCCAGCACCTCCCTGGGCAGCCATTCCAATGCCTGACCACTCTCACCGTAAAGAATTGCTTTCTAATCTCCAGCCTCAATTTCCCCTGGCAGAGTTGAAGCCCATGGCCCCTTGTCCTATTGCTGATGCCTGGGAGAAGAGCCCAATCCCCACCTGGCTAGAACTTCCCTTCAGGTAGTTCTAGAGAGTGCTGAGCTCACCTCTAAGCCTCCTCTTCTCCAGACTAAACAAGCCCAGCTCCCTCAGCCTCTCCCCATAGGGCTTGTGTTCAAGTCCCTTCCCCAGTCTTGTTGCTCTTCTCTGGACCCGCTCCAGCACTTCAATCTCTTTCCTCACCTGAGGGGCCCAGAACTGAACACAATACTCCAGGTGTGGCCTCCCCAGTGCAGAGTACAAACTGAGATTGGACATGGCACTTAGTGCCATGATCTAGTCAATGGACTGGAGTTGGACCAACAGTTGGACTTGATGATCTCTGAGGTCTTTTCCAACCCAGTCCCTTCTGTGATATGGTATGATTCTGTGAAACGTAGTGTAGAAGAGTCAGATTGGTTTGTAAGGGAGGGAATGAGTGCTAATTTGAATTAATCTGAGGAGCTGACTTATCAGAATAGTTGTGCACAAAAAATGCAGTAATTTATGAAAAGGCTGCAGGGAGATTGTGCCTGTTTTGCTTATAGTTGCAGGGCTGTATTATGTGACTTCTTGAAAACAAGAGCAAGATCCATAAGTACACTAGAGGAGTGATACTCCTTGAAAAACAGAACCGTTTCCTCAGAAAAACTCTTCTTCACACCCTCATAGATGGGAGAGAAGGAAAAAAAACGTGCATACACCTCGGTACAGTTGTATTTCATATTTCAGTTCTCATTCTTGCTGTTTGTCCTTGTTTTTCCGCGCTTGTCTTTTAGTTTTCATGCTTTCAGGCAAGAGTTCTCCGCTGGTATTTATGGTCCACGCTCCTCTAAATCACAGCATTCTGATTCATTTTCCTGCGCTGCGACTGCTTCTTCGCACCTGCCTAGTGAAAAGGAACTGAGTCGTGATGAAGGCACAGCTTAACAAATAAGTGACTAAAAAGTGACACAAGAAGGTGTTTCTCGGCAGCTCCTCGGCCGCTGCTCGTGCTGAAAAACAGGAAACGTCTGTGCCCTCGCACGGAGGTCTGGCTGGGTTTTGATACGCGGGTCGGCTCTCTTGCATCTCCCCCTCTCTGAGCAGAGAAGCGGAAGAGTTTCAAGTGTGTATTTTCCTTCTGAGAAGCGTTTTCTAAGGGGAAGGGGAAAGAAGCGAAGATTTGGCCATTTAAATTATCTGTTTCACATGCTCCTAGAAGCACTTTATTTAGACACAGATACATTTTTCTGGTTTTATTATTAGAAAAGAGAGAGAAGTGATTTTTTATATAGGCAGGTGTTATTTTCAGATTTCAAACATGTAGTTTCCTCCACCAGAAGCCAAGTTATGATGCTGACTGTGCTTGCTCTTAGATTTTCTACCAGTACTGCTTTCTCTTCTCTGGGTACTTCCCATGATTTTTATTGCATCTTTGCTCTCAGTGTCTTATCTCAGCATCTTAAATCTTCAGAGCCCTTGTTAATTAATACCTTTGTGTTCACAATTTGGCTGGCCAAGCCCACGTGGTACTTCTCATGTAGTCCATACAGTTTATTCTGTAGCTGTGGGGTGTAGGAAGAAATCATGAACTCAAGAATCAAGAAGGTTTTGGTCTTCTGAATCCTGATTATAAAGGATTAGCAGCAGCTGCCTATTCCACACGTTACAAAAAGGGTAATGAAACGTGCCCAGGGAATGACATGACAGTAGTAAACTACTATGTGGAGAAGACTTGGATTACTTCTGAGTGTGCCTTACAGCGCTACGGCCACGTGGATCATGCCTGCGTTATGGAATGAATGTCCTGGACATGGAAGACATTGGCATTTAGAGTATGGGTACAGGATGAAAAAACCAGTCTGCACTGATTTCATAGAATCATAGAATCGTTTTGGTTGGAAAAGACCTTTAAGATCATCAGAGTCCAACCAGTAACCTCACGCTGCCAAGTCCACCTCTAAACCATGTCCCTAAGGACCTCATCTATGCATTTGATTATAATCCCATCCACTCCTTTAAAATACTGTATTTGAGAATCTCTTGATGATTTGATCAGCCAGTTCTGGGCTCCCCAGTTGAGGAAGGACAAGGAATTACTGGAGGAAGTCCAGCGGAGGGACACAAAGATGCTGAGGGGTCTGGAGCATCTTTGTGATGAGGAGACTGAGAGAGCTGGGGCTGTTGAGAAGAGAAGCTGAGAGGGATGTGATCAATGGGATCAATATCTCAGGATGGGTGTCAGAGGATGGACCAGACTCTGTTCAGTGGTGCCCAACGCCAGGGTGAGGGGCAACGGGCACAGACTGAAACACAGGAGGCTCCATGTGAACATGAGCAGAAACTTGTTTGCTGGGAGGTGCCAGAGCCTGGCCCAGGCTGCCCAGAGCAGGTGTGGAGTCTCCTGCTCTGAGACATTCAAACCCGCCTGGACCCACCTGTGTGATCTGCTCTGGTGACCCTGCGTGAGCAGCTGGGTTGGACTGGGGGATCTCCAGAGGTCCCTTCAACCCCAGCCACGCTGTGATTCTGTGATTATATATATCACAGAAAGGACAAAAATCGCGATGTGTCTGTTTGCTGTTCAGGGTCACAGCCACAGAGCAGTGTCAGGTGAGCAGAGATTATCTCAGTACTTGCAAAGTGCCTTGCACATCCATGAGACCTCTTGGAAGGATCTCAAAACACTTTACAAACACTTAATGAAACTCTCAGCCCCGCTGCGAGTTTCATATAGTTGATAATGTGTGTTTTGCGCTTTGATAGCCTGTGCCCCAGCTGGAGGGAATATTAATAACTTCTTCTCCAGGGTTTACCACCAGTTCTGATTTGTAGCTGGGAAGAGAACTTGGGAAACGTGACCTTCCCAGTCCCGTGCTCGCTTTACCGGACCATATTTCCTCTGTTATTCAAGGTGAGAAAAGGACGGTTAGAATTGATTTAGGTGCTTCTGGGAAGATGAAGTCACTGTGTTTGGATCTCTGCATCGTGCCAGTAGAGAGATCCTAGGGGAAATCTCTTCCTTTAGTTTCGTTGATATTCAGCGTAACGCGGAGATGTAATTTGTAAGGAAATGCGAAGGAATGGAGGTTTTGCTGGCCTCAGCAGTGTAGCTGGAGTGAAATGAGATGTCACAAGGATATCGAAGTGTCTCTCAAGATATGAAAAGGATTTTTCTTCTCTGATTTTTTTTAACTCTTTCCCTATGTGCCTTCAGTCTTCCGCATGTCTGGCGCATTATCTCGCTGTATTTATTCTCCCTTGACCTTTCACAGGCTGCCTTCTGCTTGTGGATTCTACTCGCTGCCTTTGTTTGCTAAAACTTTAATGTGTGTTTTCTTTTTTTTCCTGAAAAGTGTAAGAACAGTAGGAGGAAGTTTGTCTGTTCTGTGCAATGCGGTGTCAGGGTTCCCAAGCCAACATGAGAAATCCAGGTGTTGTAACTGTTAGTACTGTAGGAGCGACCAGGATCATGACAGCTGGAATGAATCCCCAGGACTATCATTTGTAATCAAGTCTCTGGCCAGAATTTAATCCGCTGCACTTTTGCAACCCTGTTGCTTCCTGTTACGCTGTTGGTTTCGGGCTGAAGGCAAAACCCGGCTTATTCTGCGGCTCCCGTTTCATTGTTGGGATTAGGCTGGGATCTAGTACATCATACGATGGTGAAAATACTCATATGATAAGCAAACAGCATTATGGAGACCTAGAGATCGCATTCAGCAAGTGAGATGGTGGCTTTCTATGCTAGCAGTGGTAATGTAGGAATTATAAGAATAAATAAATATGCTAAAATTGGTCACTTGCTGAGGGATGAGCTTTGGGCAAAAATATGAAATAGAATTACAAGACAGCCTGGGAGAATTTGAATGCAGTTTAGAAACACATCACCTCAGAATTTAAAATGAAATTTGAAACTGAAATTAAAAAATGAGTCAGCAGATACAAGGTAAATGTACTTGAAAACCAAGCACCTGTAGATTTATGCAGCAGAATGAAGTGCCTGCTGGTATTTGGTAATAAACCTCCCCACTAGGATGTGATGCCACATCAGAAGGGGTGTCGGGAAGGATTGTGGAACCTCCGTCTTTGGATGTTTCCATGAATCCAGAGGTCACTTCCAATCAGTGATTCTGTGAATCACCTCAAAATTATCCTAAGCAGAGATTTACTACAATAAAATTCTGTGGCATTTTTAATTGGAAGCTCCTTTGTTTGTAGCTGCAGATGGAGGCAGGTGTAGCAAAAATGGATCTTCATAATTCCATGGAGGAAACAGTTGGATTTTTTAAAACAGGCTTTTCCTTGTCCCTTTTCCATTAGTTACTTCCTAAGCTCTCTCCTTGTCCTGCTGGGTAAGAGGCGAAGCTGGTAGTTCATGTGGGATATAATAGTTAATATAGTTAATAAGATAGCAGCTGATTTTTCAGTGTATTCTAGGACAGATTTTAATGGAGTCAAACAGGAAAGTGCTTCTCTCTAGTAATTGGAACTTGTCCTTTTAAAAAGTGCTATCATGTCATACAGCCCAGCCAGGTATTAGATATTCAGGATTTTCATGCTGTTTCCCATAAGTGGATTCCTAGCTATATTGGCAATTGGTATAAATAGTAGTAAAATTAAACCTTGCTACGCTTATGTGAGGTGTCCTGGTGGTTGGAATACCGGGGTCAACAAAAGAAGGAAATTGCAGGTGACCTGAATTTTTACCATCTCTTTCCAGGTTTAGTGTTCCTGCTTTTCATCTCTTCCATTAAACCCTCTTTTATTACCAGGAGGTCAAATTGTAGCTCCAAGTTTTTAAAGCATTTCAGGGCTGGAGGATGCTTCTAGAGTCCAGATCATCCATTTTCCATTCCAAGCAAGTATTAACTCTACCAAACACTTTCCTGATAGTTATCTAAATTGCTTTCTGTGGTCAAGACTCCCCGGGATTGTTGAGACTTCACATATCTACTGATAGATTTGTCCTACTAACAAAGTTTCATGTTGGCAATTCACATCTAGTCATCATAAGAACAGGGAAAATTGTCCCTTTTTCTCTTTGATCAGCCCTTTCTGTATTGGAAGTTTATTGTCGTTAGTTCTTCGTAAGCATACTAATCTTAATCAGGTAAATTTAAAACATTCCAGCCTTCTGGGTACCCATCCTTGTGCCAGGATTGACTTCAGAACTGATGGTACATGGCCTTTTTTATGCATGTATTTATTTTAATCCTGCCTAAACTCATCGTGCTACAGGTCTTTGTTCACTCTCTTGCCTGTTTGATCCCAGTCTAAATATTTATGCTCTTATTTCACTTTAAGATGTCATCTCCTTAAGACAACCTCTGTCAGTGTCTGCAAAACTCCAGAGTGACTCTTTGTGAATAATCTGAGACTTTCTCCATTAGTTAGACCTGGCTTAGAAAGATACAGGGGTGCCCTCAGTTGTCGCTTGTCGCGTTTTGTGTGCTGCACGGGGGTCAAACCAACGTGGCTCTGCAGTGAGGATCTGAAATAGCAACTGGATTATATTAATCTTATTATTCTGGTTTCTCAGCAAGCAAGTAACTCATCACTGTGGTTCAGCCAGACCACAGAAAGGGGTTGTTGCATTTTAAAGCTGTGGATGATCGCGCGATTGCCTTGTAACTCAGGCTAGAGGTTTAGGCTCTGCTTAACTCATCTAGACCATTTTCTGTAATTTAACGGAGAATCTACTGAAATTAGAGTTTGGCTTTATTCTGCCTTTCTTCTCACCCCTTCCGTACTTTTGATTTTGTGTCATTTTTGTGAATGTGAGCTAACAAAGTTGGTTATGAATTTGTACCCCCTCATTTGCAAATGAGGAAGCAAAGGTATGTGAAATTACTTCAGTAATTGTTCTTCGTATGTGGCGGATCTGAGACTGTATAGTGGATTTTTTAATTCCCTTATTCTAAAGTTTAAGTGCTAAGAAATAATCACTTGAAGTCTGAAGAGGAGGGAACCTTCACTGAATTAAACCAAGGTCCTTCTGTTGTTTATCACAGAATCTCAGGGGTTGGAAGGGACCTGGAAAGCTCATCCAGTGCAATCCCCCCATGGAGCAGGAACACCCAGATGAGGTTACACAGGAAGGTGTCCAGGCGGGTTGGAATGTCTGCACAGAAGGAGACTCCACAACCTCCCTGGGCAGCCTGGGCCAGGCTCTGCCACCCTCACCCAAAACAAGTTTCTTCTCAAATTTAAGTGGAACCTCCTGTGTTCCAGTTTGTATTCATTGCCCCTTGTCCTGTCACTGGTTGTCACTGAGAAGAGCCTGGCTCCATCCTCCTGACACTCCCCCTTTCCATATCTGTAAACATGAATGAGGTCACCCCTCAGTCTCCTCTTGTCCAGCTCCAGAGCCCCAGCTCCCTCAGCCTTTCCTCACACGGGAGATGCTCCACTCCCTTCAGCATCTTGGTGGCTGCGCTGGACTCTCTCCAGCAGTTCCCTGTCCTGCTGGAACTGAGGGGCCACAACTGGACACAATATTCCAGGTGTGGTCTCCCCAGGGCAGAGCAGAGGGGCAGGAGAACCTCTCTGACCTACTGACCACCCCCTTCTAACCCACCCCAGGTACCATTGGCTTCCTGGCAACAAGGACCCAGTGCTGGCTCATGGTCACCCTGCTGTCCCCAGGCCCCCCAGGTCCCTTTCCCCTACGCTGCTCTCTAATGGGTCATTCCCCAACTTACACTGGAACCTGGGGTTGTTCCTGCCCAGATGTACTGGCACCATTTTCTTTGCTGGTTGGTTATATCTCATTTTTCCTCCCAGATTAACAGACAGATGCAGTTTTTATTTTTGGATTTTAATTCTTCAACCCAATGTCTTAATCACCAAAGATTTTGGGGTTTCAGACTCATTTGGTTTCATGAGGTGTCTAAATACTTTCCACTTTGGGCTTCTACCATTGCCAAACTGTTTCCAGGATGTGATGTGAATTGTTTTCTCTGCATAATTGACCATAATCCCCTGGTTTTTTTGTCATTAAATAACTGTTGTTGAAAGGTGATCTGGGAGAAGATGCCTGAAGAGGTGCCATCCTGATCCTGCAGGAATCGAGGGAACCAGGATTTCACTCTCTAAGCTCAGTGTTCTCACCGAATGATTAAATCAGCATTGTGTGCCCCAAGTGACGAAAGCAGGCAGAAAAAAATTAACAAACAACAGTACTTACAGTACTTCATGTGCTTCAAATTATTTTCCATACATTTAACGAATTACATAAACAGATGATATTTACGGGGGACTTCTGACTATAATTGACCTTCATCTTTTCCTGTGCACTTCCCAGCCTCTCCTTGAATTTTCCTATTATTTCCTCTTACTCATTCCACATTTAACACCCTGTTTCAAGCCATCCTTTTCTTTTTCTTGTGTCCGTCCTTCCAGTTCCCTAGAGGCCCGTATTCCCAACTCGTTTAAACGTCATATTCTCACCAATTTTGGAACTCGCGGTGTGGACACACGTATCTTCTCCCAAGCTCAACCTTCAGACCTCCCACCACTCACAGCACGATTGCATTTTTCCTTTTATATTAGTTCTGTGGAATGCTTCTTTCTGTCTTTTATCTTGCGTAATCAATTGCTTTTCAGAAGTTGCAGAAGTTGTACGCATTTAAGTATGTATATCTTATTTTACTTCGCAGCTTTTATCTGCGTATGTTGGGGCAAGCAGGGGAGGAGTTGCAGAAATTGTGAGTCTCCCACAGAATCACACAGAATCCCAGAATGTCAGGGGTTGGAAGGGCCCTGGAAAGCTCATCCAGTGCAATCCCCCCATGGAGCAGGAACACCCAGATGAGGTTACACAGGAAGGTGTCCAGGCGGGTTGGAATGTCTGCACAGAAGGAGACTCCACAACCTCCCTGGGCAGCCTGGGCCAGGCTCTGCCACCCTCACCCCAAACAAGTTTCTTCTCAAATTTAAGCGGAACCTCCTGTGTTCCAGTTTGTACCCATTACCCCTTGTCCTATCACTGGTTGTCACCGAGAAGAGCCTGGCTCCATCCTCCTGACACTCTCCCTTTCCATATTGATCCCCATGAATGAGTCACCCCTCAGTCTCCTCCAAACTAAAGAGACCCAGCTCCCTCAGCTGTTCCTCATAAGGGAGATGCTCCACTCCCTTAATCATCTTTATTGCCCTTTGTTGCCCATGGAGACATTGGAGAAAATTCATGTTTAGAGTTGACCGGTGTTCCCATGGCGACTGGGACAGGTACATCCCGGGAGGGGGAACATTTCTGGCCTTTAACAACCTTTCCAGGTGATTTATGGTTTCACATAAGCTTTTCCTAAACTGAAAGGTTTTTCTAGGGTTGGCACCTCTTTGCTTGTCTCCGTGCCCTGTTAGTTCTGTGTTCAGTGGCCCGTGGTTATTAAAATTCTTATCAATAAAGGAGTTTTCTGAGCAAGGTTCGTATTTTCTGTCATCATGCATACCTTCTGAACAGCTTAACCGAAGGAACGTTGGTTGGTTGGGTTTTTTTTTTTACGCTTAATGTATTTTATAAAAGAAATGTGTAGAGTTCAAGTAATATTTGCCTTCAATTACAGTAATTAAGTTGTCAGGACTTGAAGTCACCAAGGGAATGAGAAAACCCTTTCCTGGTTGGCCAGGGGGTAATCGGTGTTCTGGTCTCAAGTACATTTTACATATCGGGGTGGGGAGGGAAACTGTTCCGGCTGCATCCGCGCCAGAAAACCTGGGAGACTGTTTGTCATTTTGCGATATGAGGTGTCAAAATCCTTCTGTGGGTAGAAAGAAAAGGAGAAGAGAGTGACCTGTTTAACTCCGCTTTAGCAGGGCATCTATTTTTGATCCACATTAACACCGCTCGCTTGGGCTGGGAGGTGCATTTTATTAAGAGAGCGACTACAAACAGAGCTCAGTCCATTTATTCTGTGGATTCCGTCTTGTCAAACTTCCCTTTTCAAATATGACATATATATATATATAGATGCGTGTAGATATATGCGCTTTTTTTGCCCATATTCAACACCTCTTTGCAGACTTCTCTGCCCAGAAAGCAAATCGTTCCAGTTAGTTCATAAACTTACCTTGAAAGTGCACAACAAGGTATTCCTGCAGGAATAGTGCCTCGTTTTTCTAAGTGCCCACACAAACATTAGCGGAATCTCAAGTGGAATCTTTTGTTCCACTGGAATAGCTCTCTTGAAAGCAGATGAATGAGGAAATCACTGCTCATCATGCATCGCTGGTGACACAACTTTTTACGTTCCTGCTCATGTGAGTAAAGCTGATGGATGCACAGGGAGTTGGACCCGCAAAACCTCACTCACAAACGCTAATAAACCCCTGTTCAGCAAGCATGTGTAACGCTGCCCTGAAGAAACCAGATCACTTATCTTCAACACCGTGCAATAACTATAAAGTGTTGAGATAAGTGGTGTTATATCTCCCCGTTTGCCACCGGCCTTCACCCTGTGCATCAGTTTATACCAGTGAAAGAGGGTGTGAAATATTCCCGCTCTGATTTTAGTTGCGTTTTATAGTCACTGCGATTCATGTACGAGATCCATGGATAGAATGGATGCTCTTATCATCTGTGCATTTATGAATGGGAAAAAAAGTGAAATCTATCTGTCATGCCACATTTGGCTGTAATTGCTGTGGATTATCTCCGTTGTAGGTCAGGTGTTGGTAAAGATTCTACACAATTCACACCTGCTCAGCTTTTCCCATCGAGGAGGGTGTGCTTGGTTACCTGCAAGGCTTTCAAGAAAAAGCAATGTGAATTTTGGGACATCTCCAAGGGTCTTTTGTGACTTTTAGAGTCAGGTTATGGTTGGAATCAATCCTGATGGTTTCTTCCAACCGAAATGATTCTGTGATTCCATGATTTTGCCAAGCAAAGGGTTATTTTTGAGTGTCTCGGCATCTATGTAAACGAGTCTGAATTTCAGCTGCCTTTTTGGCTTGTTTATCTTGTAAGTCACAGGTAATTTAACAAGTTATGTATTTTCATCTCGTTGCATTTGTTGCTTATTCAGAGTCAATTCTCTTCATGCCATACATAACATCCAGCTCCAGAGCTATACTTTGCTTTGTGTTTTATATTTACTTTCAAGATACTAGACTCTCTAGATATTCACCTGCAGCTGGAGTTCACCAGCTATTTATTTTATGTACGCGGAAGCCTTGTAAGACCTAACCTGTGATGTTGTTTTTGCCATCTGATAACGTATGATCAAACGGAGCATGTTTAAATAACAACATCTAGGACACAATGACAGTAAACCAGCTGCGAAACAAACATTTCTAAAGATCAGATAAGATGGAAGAGATGCATCAATGCCCGATTGCTCTGTATATCACCCAGTTCTTGCGCTTGGATGTGGAGATATTCCAGGCATGGGATTTCCTTTATGCCACAGGCTAATAGATTGTTCTGCGTTATTTTCCATGTTGTTTTCTATCTTGTAGAGACATGTGCCTTTGCAAAGCGAATGTAATACACCCACTGTGATAGTATTATATTGTACATAATCTGCATGAGTTGCACAGGAGCGGGTAAACAGTAAGAAGTTCAAAACAACGGAGAATCATCTTGTTCTGTATTCTCTTCCATGCTGCCCCCTCTCTAAACCTACGCCGTCCTTTGCATTGAAGGCTGCCTCTCACTTCTGCCCAAATCTATACTTTTACAATTAGTTTTCAAAGCACTGTATCCAATTGTGTCCAGTTCTGGGCCCCTCAGGTCAGGAAAGAGACTGAAGTGCTGGAGCGGGTCCAGAGAAGAGCAACAAGACTGGGGAAGGGACTTGAACACAAGCCCTATGGGGAGAGGCTGAGGGAGCTGGGCTTGTTTAGTCTGGAGAAGAGGAGGCTCAGAGGTGAGCTCAGCACTCTCTAGAACTACCTGAAGGGCAGTTCTAGCCAGGTGGGGATTGGTCTCTTCTCCCAGGCATCAGCAATAGGACAAGGGGCCATGGGCTTCAACTCTGCCAGGGGAAATTGAGGCTGGCTATTAGAAAGCAATTCTTTGCAGAGAGAGTGGTCAGGCATTGGAATGGCTGCCCAGGGAGGTGCTGGACTCACCAGCCCTGGAGGTTTTTCAACTGAGATTGGACATGGCACTTAGTGCCATGATCTAGTCGATGGACTGGAGTTGGACCAAGGGTTGGACTTGATCATCTCTGAGGTCTTTTCCAGCCCAGTCCATTCTGTGTGATTCTGTGTGTGTATTATTTTTTAATATTTTTTTCTTTTTAGTGTGCAAAAAAAACCCAAAAACAAAACGTTATATTTAAAGCCGTTATTTCTGACTCTCACTCCTCTTTGTTCACCTGCAGGAGGATATTACGGATCCTAAATCCCAGGAGGAGCAGAGAAGTCACTGCCTCTCTGAGCCTGCAGACGGTTACAATACGGTGAAAAGCGTCCTCACCGTACAGGAATATTTTGCGAAGCGGATGGCAAAACTGAAGGAATCCCAGAATGGAACAGAAACAGAGGTTGACAGTTCTATCTCAACAGCTGGAGAAGCTCTGGAGCCTTCAGAAGAACTGAAAACCAAAGTCAAAAAGAAAAAGAAGAAGCAGAAGAGGGATGAGGAGGAGAGTACAGAGCGTTGCGAGAAACCAAAAGCCAAACAATCTGAGACAGGCAACTTGAATGGGAAGGAACTGGATGCTCTGTTAAATGAATGTCACTCAGGGAAGAAGAAAAGGAAACATAAAGAGCAGCATGAGAGCGAAAGCATTAATTGTGATGAAAATACAGGCAATGGAGACATTTCTACGGGAATATCTGATGGGGAAGATCTTGGCGTAAAGGACTCTGAAGCAAAGCAAAAGAAACGCCATAAGAAGAAACACAAAAAGCAAAAAGAGGAGGCAGATGAGCAGGTGGAAGGGGCGCAGAGAAAGAAAAAGAAGCACTGCAAGCATGTTTAACCAGTTAAGAGTCAAGCTGGGACTCCGAGATGATTTAAACTTCAGCACGTTAGGGAGAAGTCTGTGTAAACACACCAGCCAGGTGCCAAGTTGGGTTTTAGTCCTGACCTTGCTCTACCCCTAGCTTAAACCACAGGCTGGGCTTAAATACAAGGCTTAATTTCAAGGGTGACAGGCCAACATCAGCTTCAGTGGTCAAAAGTTCTTCGTACAGACTGAGTTTGTCTCAATCCAGGGAGAAGGGGGATAAAAAGTCACCCTATTATTGCCTTTATTATTAAAACCACCATTGTTTTCACTTCCGATAGCCCAGCTCCGCTTATGGCAACCAGAGGGGTTTTGCAGAGCTGTATGGATTTTTTCACTGATTTTTGCAAAGTCATGTACAATTTTTTCATTTATCTCCTTTTACCTATAAAACAAATGTTGTTTCTTACCAAAAGAGTGTAATTAAGGGTTTACACCCAAGTGTCAGTGCTAAAGAATGAAATAAAAAACCTCCCTTTGTTTTCTAGCCTGTAGTTAACTAACAAGCAATTGTAACTTTGCGACAAAGCTAAAGGGATTGTGCCTTTATTAACCGTATCTAAATCTTTGGTTCCCAGGCAAATATCTTCAGGAACGCATCGGGAATTCAAAAGGTTGGCTTGGCTGGAGCAAGGTTGTCTGTGAAATTAGAGGACCAAACAGATTTTAAAAGCACAGCCGGTCAGGTGCATTAATATTGCCATTTATACATTGAAAAATCAGCAGTTTGGATTTATAACCAAATCAGAGCTCGTTTCTGTTTGTAAACCTGGAAATAAGTAATGCTGGAGCTCAGCACTAACATAAGCAATTTTGTACGAGAGGTTGAATATTCAGGATGGGTTTTGGCGTAAGGTTTAGCTAAGAACTGATGGGGGAGCTTGGAAGTGAAATGGTGGAATGAAAAGACGCATTTGCCATCCTCAAGTCTGGTTCTGATGTGGTCTTGGCCACAGAAAATTGGCAGCACGACCCTAAAAACCAGCCAGTTATCGTGGCATAATCCAGAGTTCAAATCCATTCGCTGCTTGTTTGACTTTAGGCCTGGCTGTGTTTCATCAGCGTAAATCTAAAACATCCCATTCGCCTGCTCTGCTGAATATAATGGATCCTTTTTTTCGTTACAATTGTCTTAGCTGAGTCTCTTAGCGTGGTTTGAAAAACATCCTCAAGATGCAGATGTTATTAAGCAAAAATGTCTTTAAGCCATGTTTATTGTCCAGTGGGAGAAAATCAGTCTCAAGCAACACGGTCCACATGGCTTCAGATATTGTAGCTGAACTCATCCTTTATAAGATTTCTTGGGTTGCAAAGCACCTTTCTTGCCCTCAGGACATGCTCATTCATTGTAGCAAAGCTACTTCAGTTTTCCTGATTGTAAAGGAGAACAAAATGCCTTTCTCTTTGTTTCAGGCTGGCATGCCAGTACTTTTTAACTTTTTAACCCTTGTATTAATAGCATTCGCTTTTCACTGCTATGTAAGTATTAGATCACAGAATCCCAGAGTGTCAGGGATGGGAAGGGACCTGGCAAGCTCATCCAGTGCAATCCCCCCATGGAGCAGGAACACCCAGATGAGGTTACACAGGAAGGTGTCCAGGCGGGTTGGAATGTCTGCACAGAAGGAGACTCCACAACCTCCCTGGGCAGCCTGGGCCAGGCTCTGCCACCCTCACCCCCAACAAGGTTCTTCTCATATTTAAGTGGAACCTCCTGTGTTCCAATTTGAACCCATTACCCCTTGTCCTATCACTGGTTGTCACCAGAAGAGCCTGGCTCCATCCTCCTGACACTCACCCTTTCCATATTGGTCCCCATGAATGAGTCACCCCTCAGTCTCCTCTTGTCCAGCTCCAGAGCCCCAGCTCCCTCAGCCTTTCCTCACACGGGAGATGCTCCACTCCCTTCAGCATCTTGGTGGCTGCGCTGGACTCTGTCCAGCAGTTCCCTGTCCTGCTGGAACTGAGGGGCCACAACTGGACACAAGATTCCAGGTGTGGTCTCCCCAGGGCAGAGCAGAGGGGCAGGAGAACCTCTCTGACCTACTGACCACCCCCTTCTAACCCACCCCAGGTACCATTGGCTTCCTGGCCACAAGGGCCCAGTGCTGGCTCATGGTCACCCTGCTGTCCCCAGGACCCGCAGGTCCCTTTCCCCTGCACTGCTCTCTAATAGGTCATTCCCCAGCTTATACTGGAACCTGGAGATATTGAGATATTATGATTCTGGGTTGTCCCCTGGTTTCCTTAAACAAAATACATGGAATACCATGAGGTTGCTACACAATTGTGAGTAAGCTCCGTGCTTGGGGTGAAAATTAATTATCAGTGGACAAAGACAGCAAAATCAATTTTCACATTACATTAAAGCATCCCAATTTTTGTGGTTGCCCTTCAAAGCAGCCTTTCTCATTTCACCTCAACCTGGGATATTTGTTTGCTAGCAAAAGCCTGTTTCAAATGATTTTAAAGGCTTAAACAGTTAAACTTTACAGTCCCTCTGGGATTTCGGTTTTAAAAGGTGCTGGTCAAGGAATAGGGTTTCCAAATACTTCTGGGCTTGTTTGTTTGTTCTCTATTAATCTTCCTCGAGTTTCTATGTGCTAATTCTTATGAGTGTTTGGCCGCTTTCCAACACTAGTTACAGAAGAAAGAAAAGCAGGAGTAAATCTTTAAATTTATGGCATTACTACAGGTAAGTACCGTGTACCTAAGATTTAAATCTTGCTGCAGTATCAGCTACAGATAGACGAGAATCTATTTGTACGAAGAGTGGGAATTTCACTTTATCCCAGGAAATGAAGGGTCTTAATGTTCCTCAAGCTCAAAGAGAAACAGCATGTGCAGAATAGGGGTTATTGGGTTAAAATAATCAGAATAGACTAGAATTTGAAACAAGCGATTCACTGTGTTAGTGGTAACTCAGCTTTGCGTTACTCCACAAAAAGCTCTTCTCAACAGATACTCTCTAGTGAAATAGATGATTGAAACAGCAGGAACGTGCTTCAAAGAAATAATAGTTTTGGATTTAGTTTGTTTTGGTTGGTTGGTTTATAGTGGGTTTTGAGTCCAGTTTTAACCAAACTCTGCTTTGGCGAGAAGGTTTTCTTCCAAAAGCATAAGGAAAATAACCACGTTGTTACCCAGACGGTGCAATTAGCAGCATGTAAGCGCAAAGAAATTATTTGGTTTCATTTTAGTGAATATAAGACTTCTAAACAGCAGGGTTTGTGTTATGTATTTGTCCATCGCAGTCACACATTGCGGCACAAAGTGATGTACCTGCAACCTAAAAACTAAGAGAAATGAGAGGCTCCGCTCTGCCTTCGCTTCCAAATGGAGAATGATGCACACACGGCATAGATATTAAAATATTATCAGTTTTAATCACTCCAGATCATCAGTGACATAGAAAATTCTCCTGTTTTGCATTGGGAGCCTTATGCAGATGATGGTTTCGTGTGAGCTCCTTCCATCTGTCGCAGGTACCGCGTTGTTCTTCGCTTTGAGCCTGGAAATAAATAGTCAGTGCAATGCTGCAATTGCAAATTCGTGCACAGCAACATATATATATATATATATATATATATATATATATGGACTTTTGTGCTTGTAACTACCTACGAGCACCGAACTGTATCCTGCGAAGCAGAGGCCATGGAAAAGTACTTTTATTACCAGTATCAGACCAAAGTCCACGTGAATTTTATGGCTTTAAGTGTTTGATCTTGCTGCGTCCGACTCTGCAGAACAGGCTCCGCTCCTTCAATTTCTTCCCAAGGCTTTACACAAAAATCAGCAATTATTTCAAAGCACAGATGTGCGATGCTGTCAAGTACAAGTTTCAAGGCAACCTGTTAAGATTTCAGAACCCTGTATCCTTACGTCAATGTGAGTTTTGGTCCATTAGGAAGTATCTGAGATGCAGCAGCTTTGAGAAATTTAAGAAACGCATCCATTTCAGCGTCGTGTCCAATTAATGCAATTTTCCTTTAAGCAAAAGGTAGTTCTGGTGCTGACTTCTTTCAAATAATCAGCCCTGGGCGAAGAAAATTAGCTGAATGCACCAATGTAATTAACTAGTTTTCCCCTGTTTAAACACACGAGGTTGAAGCTCGTGAAGCATCCACCTTCAAACGGCACCATTTACGTCACGAAACCTCCGGACCTGCCAGCACGAGGAGGAGGAAGGAAGCTCCAAAAAGAGAGGAAAACCACACAAAGTCTATTGGAAAACACCGTGTAGCATCAAAAAAAAATCTTATTATAGCGTGGCCTCAAACACCGCGAGGGTTTCGAGCATCTGTAACAATCCTGCGCTTAATTCCTCCTCGTTTCTGGGGCTGTGAGAAGGGGTTTAAATCTAATTTGTGGTCAAGGATTTCCCAGGAAGGATCAGAGCTTGCGGAGAATTTGGGCAATAACCACATGTCTTTACCTGTCCCACACTGGGACAAACAAACTTTTACTTGTATAAACAAACTTTTAGTCAAGCCCTGGGGAGACCACACCTGGAATCTTGTGTCCAGTTGTGGCCCCTCAGTTCCAGCAGGACAGGGAACTGCTGGAGAGAGTCCAGCGCAGCCACCAAGATGCTGAAGGGAGTGGAGCATCTCCCGTGGGAGGAAAGGCTGAGGGAGCTGGGGCTCTGGAGCTGGACAAGAGGAGACTGAGGGGGGACTCATTCCTGGGGATCAAGATGGAAAGGGGGAGTGTCAGGAGGATGGAGCCAGGCTCTTCTCGGTGACAACCAGTGTCAGGACAAGGGGCAATGGGTGCAAACTGGAACACAGGAGGTTCCACTTAAATATGAGAAGAAACTTGTTGGGGGTGAGGGTGTCAGAGCCTGGCCCAGGCTGCCCAGGGGGGTTGTGGAGTCTCCTTCTGTGCAGACATTCCAACCCGCCTGGACACCTTCCTGTGTAACCTCATCTGGGTGTTCCTGCTCCATGGGGGGATTGCACTGGATGAGCTTTCCAGGTCCCTTCCAACCCCTGACATTCTGGGATCCTGTGACTGGTGGACGTGGTAAAAATCAACTTTTGTGGTGGCAGAAGCGGAAGATTGTTCCAATGCCAAATCAGAGCTCAATTTCTCAGCAAGTCAGAACTTAAAATTCTACTTCTGAGTCACTCAGAGGTGTTTTTTTTTTTCTTATCTTAATCCATTCTTTATAAATTTTAAAGTGTAAGAGGGAAATTCCACTAGTCCCCTTTAACCTAAAGGGACTAAAATATATTATTTTCGTAACATAAAGGGACTAAAATATGTGTTTTTTGTGACTTAAAGCTGTGCTTTAAAAATAGACCAGAAGCATTCAGCACCATGAATGTGCGTGCTGAAAATTGGTTTTGGTTGACATTATTTGCGGTGGGGTGTATAAGGGGAAAGCTGTGATTTCTTTTCATAGCAAATCAATGGTCCCAGTAGTGGGGGGAACAGGTTTGGGTTTGTTCTGCTGCTTCACCAAGAGCCACCGGCTCTTGCATGGGGAACCCCCAGCAAAAAAACGCCCTTGGGAGGCGAGTTTCATCAATAATTAAAGAACATGCGAATATCGAGCTAATTTAGGATTTGCACATTTGAGTAATGGAGAGGAGGGTGATAATAAACCCGTCGTTTACAAACCGAGCAAAACACCAGATGTCAGATTGACGCCGAAAGGGGATGTTTGAATTTGAAGAGTGGGGACGGTCTCATCTATACAGGGTTCGGTCGCGGATCTGCTGCGCACCCCATGGGAGTTGCTGCCGCTGTTCCCCGTCCGTGAAAATGGGGAGAACAAAGCTTTTTCCACCCTTTGTCTGCTCGCTCTATTTTAGCTTTTAGCTGTAATTTCCCTGCTCTGGAAGCCCTGAGAGAGCTCCGCTTCTTCCTGTGCCCCAGATACAGGTAAACCCTGTAAAGTAAAGTAAAGCGTGAAAACTATAGATGAGGTTTGTTTGTTGATTTTTAGTTATTTCCAGACTGCTGCTAATTACCCTGATACGGTCGCAATTAAAAAGGTGGCATTTTCACATGGCCCCAGCCGCCTTTATGTAACGCCGAGCTTCCTACAGGACAGGTTTAACCAGCATTTTGGGTCGGGTGCAGAATGAAACCCATCTTAGTAATGCAATCAGAATGCCAGGTGCTAAGGGAGAGGGGGGAGGAAAGGAAAAGGAAAAGAAAGGTGTTTATTATTGTTGTTTGCACAAATGAGAAATACTTTGCTGTATTTTTGTCCTGTGGCTCTATGAGCGTTGCGGTCTTGCTGCAGGGGGGTTCTGAAAAGCCACATGGATTTAAACATGTAATACGTGGAGGAGATCAAACCGTGTTACCCCACGATGTGGAGGGAAAATTGAGGACCGGTAAAAGCAGGTGAGTTGTTCCCAGAACCAATGTGGCCAAGGCAGGAGGTGGATGAAGGTCCCGTCCCTGCTCAGGGCTTTATCCTCCCTGCATCCCGCACATTGCACTGTGGACATTTGTGTAACCGGGTTCGAGTGGAATTCATCTGTTCCTTTTCCCTTGAGGGGATATACTCTTCTACTCCTGCTAAAAATTTTGTGGCCTTGGGTATAGAAGTTTAGGGTTTTTTTTATAATAATAGTAATAATAATATCCAGGCCATGTGCTTGTTCACCCCAAAGGACACCATCATACACGAGTTACTACAGACGGGCTGATGCAAAACCACCTCAGCACTCTATAGAGTGCAGAGGAAAGATGCTGCTTTTGGAGACTAGCACGAGGGGTGGTGGTTTTAAATGAGAGGAGGGAGGTTCAGGCCAGACATGAAGAAGAAATTGTTGACAATGAGGGTGGTAAAGTAATGGAACAGGCTGGCCAGAGAGGTGGTGGATGAACCATCCCTGGAGACATCCCAGGCCAGGCTGGACGGGGCTCTGAGCAACCTGAGCTGGTGAAGATGTCCCTGCTCATGGCAGGGGGCACTGGGGGAGATTTGGAGGTCCCTTCAACCCAAACCATCCTGTGATTCTATGATTCTGTGATTCTAAGATTCTATGTGCATGCTGAGAGTTAAAAAATAACACTGAGGGGTGTAACACCATATTCAAAATAAAACCTTGCCACTTCGCAGTCTCTTCTTTCTGTGCACTTCAACCTCTTCTAAAGGGAAATTTAAATATATATATATATAAAACAATAATAAAAAAGGATGTTATGGGTTTTCTTCCCAAACTCTTGCTGCCAAGCTCCGCAGCAACTCCACATCTGCAAAATGCACCCAGGAGAGCCGTTCCGAGGAGGATGGAGGGTTTGGCATCCTCCCTCCCTGCCCCGTCCTGGCACTTCAAGGCGTTGAGACGGGACTTTGGGAGGGAACCGGTGCCCGCTGTGCAAAGCCCGGGACAGCACGGGCTGTCCCCAGGAGCTCCAAAACACAGATAAAAGGCGGTTGCTATGTGCCGGTCTGCGTGTGTGTGTGTGCAAAGGGTTTATAAATCTGTCCCGAGACCAGGAAACCTCCTGCGCCTTTTAGATTTAAGAGAAGTTGCCTTCCTGTTGTATTCCCAGATAACGCGGCTCTGATCGAGCCCCACTTGTAAATAGCTTAATAGATTTAATCAGTTCCTTTGGAAAATGTTGTTGTTTCCTCAGGGTTTTCATTCGGTTCCCTGGGCAAAGCTCGAGAAGGGCTCCTGCTGCAAGTGAAGTTGGTGGCTGCCACCTCTCCAGACCCCCAAATCGCCATAACCCACAAAAAATCAGATCCCACTCTTTGTGCAAAAGAGGAGAGACCAGGAAACCCAGGCGGATCCTGAACCCGCCGAGTTTACATTTACACACCGTGCTCTCCATCACTTGTAAGCTGACAAGAGTCAATAGGAACACCCAGGCACGTGGTTCAATCGCTGCCGACCTGCACAAACACCCCGGCTTGGGATCTGCGCTGGGTTTTTCCCCTCCGTGCGTGGGTTAGATGGGGCAACATCCAGCCGGCCCCGAGGAAATGCCTTCCCATGGTGTGCCCTGGCCCATCGGTTTTCTGGCAGCGCGGGTCGGAAATCCACCATCAGTCACAGCGAAGCTGCTGCAGCCCATGTCAGGGGGTCAGAATCATAAAGGAATCCAGCGACTAAATATATTCCTTGGGGCAGGTTGCAGGGATGAGCTGGGCAAAGGGGTCTGGCTGGGGATATTTGGTCTCATCGCCTTCCTGGAGATGGTTCGTCCCAGGTGGGGGAAGCTCTTAGGGGTGACTTTCTTGCCTTCGTGAGCACCAAACTGGGAATGTCATTGTGTGATGGTGGGGCTTCCATCCCAATCGGGCTGGGGTGGCTTTGCAGGACGGGGCAGCGCTCCATGAAACGCAGCAGCAAGAAAAAGAGTGTAAAGCATCAGACAGGTCCCCCATGGCCCTGCGTCCCAAGGGCGAGCAGTGGGGACCGACTGGGGATGTTGCAGCCCCTGCTCCGTGTGACCCCAACAAACCCAATTAGGAGCCCAACCAGGCTGGACAAGCAGGTTCACTGGGTACCAGATTCCCTCCCGTGCGAGGGGACCTGGGAATTCGGGGTAAAAAACCCACAGGGGGTGGCAAAGCCCAGCCTGGTCTAGTGCTTAAAGCATTGGGTGCGGGGAGAAAGGGGCACTTTCCTGTGGGACCCGTGCCTTGATTTCCCCTTGCGAACAGATGCACTGCAGCTTGCCAAAGCCTGGGGATAGGGCTGGGGGGAACCCCTATAGGGACCTTCAATTTGGGGCCACCCCGAAACCTCTCCATGCTGTCATCGTTCCTCTGTGTTTTGAAGTTTTTGAGGTGCAGGGGTGGGGGGGCAGCCGGGGCTGTGCAGGGGTGGCCGGGCCATTTCCAGCTCCCTTTCAGTGGGCAAAACAATAAAAAATAATAATAATAAAAGCGGAGGGGGGCGGGAAGTAGAAGGTTGGGGGTGCTGCCCCCCCACCGGGGGGGTGCCGGGCAGAGGGTGGAGAGAAGTTTTCTCCCCGCTCCATCCTGTCCGGGGCTTGAGGAGTTTGCAAACAAGGAGGAGCAGCGGAGTTCCCTTCTGTGTCATTGGAGGAGGCTTTTTCCAAGGAGCTCATAAATACGAGGGAGGCCGGGCAAGAGGCTGGGACTGCGCGGGGACCCCGAGGGCAGCGCAGCGGGCAGGGGCGGGGGCCGGGGCCGGGGGGGCGGCGGGGCCGGGTCGGGCCATGGCTGCGCTGCTCAGCACCTTCCCCTGGCCGGAGCGGCTGGAGGGGGACGGGACCGAGGGGCTGCGAACGGGGCCGCAACCCCCGCGTTGTCCTCCGAGGGAGAAAAGCTCCGAGAGCCGCATCCGCCGGCCCATGAACGCGTTCATGGTGTGGGCGAAGGACGAGAGGAAGCGGCTGGCGGTGCAAAACCCCGACCTGCACAACGCGGAGCTCAGCAAGATGCTCGGTGAGGAGCGGAGGGGTGAAGGGTTTGGGTAGGGGGGGCGGGGGATCCCGGGGGTGGGTGCCCGTGTAGCCACCCGGGCGGCTCCGGGGGTGCAAACCGTGTCTGGATCCCACAGCCCAGGGTGGGCATCCGTGCACCCACCCGGGCATCCCACGGGGTGCAAACCCTGTCTGGATCCCACAGCCCGTGCCCCCGTTGGCCGTGAACCAGATTTGGTCCCCGGGGGCAGACACCCGTGCACCCACCCGGGCGGCTCTGGGGGTGCAAAGCCTGTCCAGATCCAGCACCCCGGGGTGGACACTCATGCACCTGTTGGCCATCCCATGGGGTACTAACCCTGTCCGGATCCCATATCCCAGGGGTGGGCACCCATACACCCATCGGCCATTCCTGAGAGTGCAAACCCTGTCTGGTTCCCACACACTTGGCTAGGCACCCATGCACCCACCTGGCCATTCCCAGGGGTGCAAAAACCTCTCTGGATCCAGTACCCCAGGGTGGGCACCCATGCACCCACCCGGGCATCCCATGGGGTGCAAACCCTGTTCAGATCCCATACCCCAGGGTTAGGCACCTGTGCACCCATGCAGCTATCCCAGGGGTCCAAAGCCTCTCTAGATCCAGTACCCTGGGGTGCGCACCCATGCACCACCCCCCGGGCACCCCCGGGGGTGCAAACCCTGTCCAGATCCCATGCCCCAGGGGTGCAAACTCTGCCTGGATGGGGACCCGTACATCTTCCCTGCCACCCTAAAAACCTTTCCCAGGTCTGGCAGCAGCACCCTGGGGTTTGTGCATCCTCCCTGCCACCCCAGGGGATACAGGCAGGTCCAGCACACAAGGGGTGGACACCCACATGGCCATGCTGTGGGGTGCAAATCTTGCCTAGTTCCAGCACCCGGTGGCAACCTGCAGCGGGCTTGTGGGGTGCAAAGGCTGGTAGTGTCCCGCACCCCAGGGGACAGGCAGTGTACACCCTACCACAATCCCTCAGTGTAAACCCTGCAGTGCTGGGCTGCCAGTGCCAGGGAGCCCTGGATGCAATGCAAGGAGGGACCCCCAAATTTTCCTGGCCTGTCTTTGCCATCCTGCTTTGTCCCCAAACTCACTAGCCCACCCCAACATTGCATAGCCGGGCAGTGGGTAGGATAGTAGTGGTGTTTCTGCTGTTTCTTTTCAGAGATCACAACCCATTTTGCATACACATTTGTTTCCCCACTCCCCATCCACTGTTTCACCCTCCCCACAATCCCCTTTTTTTAATGTCAAACCAAGAGGGCAAGCTGAAAAAAACAGCCCAGACAGCCTGAGAAAGAGCTGCCCAAATTGCAACACAGCTTTGCTGTCCAGCCTCTTACCCAAAGTTTCTGTTTCCCTGGACAGTTTTGCGGTGTTTTCTTTGGTGGTTTGGGTTTTCTCCTCGCTGCTTTGCCATGCAGCATCTCTGCCTATTCAATGTTATTTCTGCTGTCTCTTTGGCAAGGGGAAAGCATCAAACGCTTTGATCCATGTCCTTATTTCTCCCCCTGCCCTGAGGGGCAGCCTGGGGCAGCCTCACCACGGGTTACAACCCCCCGCCCCGCTGCTGCTTCTCTGTCATGTGTCTTGGGGATGTTTTGTGTATCTCAAACAAGCAGGTCGTGGCACCTGGGTCTCCGAACACCCCGGTGCAAGTCCCAGCAGGGCACATGCCGGGACACAACCAGGGACGCCACGTCCTGACCCCCTGCTCAGCTGGGCATGGCCTTGGCAGTCCCCGTTCCATCCCAGACAGGCTTTTCAAGATCAGGCTGTGGAGCTGGGGGAATTTATTTGCCCTGATTTATTTGCAGCAAGGCTCAGTTAACCCTGAATCCACCCTGCTTGGCGTTTGGGATGGGGGAAGCTGGAGGACCTACAGTGGCTTCAATACTCCCCTTCTTCACCCTCCCACTGCCACATCCTTGTGGGTTTGTGGGGTGCATTGCTTATGTGCACCAGCTCGGATATTGGGAGCCCCTACCTTGCCCTTGGGTTTTGTGCCTGCAAGCGTGGGGTGGCAGCTCCCTTTTCCCCCCGATGTGGCCTCCACGGGCGCTAAGGGGAGTTCCATTCTCCATTTCAGGCAAGTCCTGGAAGGCTCTGAGCCTCCCGCAGAAGCGTCCCTACGTGGAGGAGGCCGAGCGGCTGCGGGTGAAGCACATGCAAGATTACCCCAACTACAAATACCGACCCCGCAGAAAGAAGCAGGTCAAGCGGATCTGCAAGCGGGTGGACCCCGGATTTTTGCTGGGCAGCCTGACCCGGGACCAAAACGCGGTGCCGGAGAAGCGGACCTGCGGCCGGGCTGCAGGGGAGAAAGAGGGGCCGGGTGAGTACCCGCCTCACCCAGGGCTGCCGGCCATCCGGGGGTACCGAGAGGCTTCGGGCAGTGGCAGCAGCACCAGCGTGGACACCTACCCCTACGGGCTGCCCACACCCCCGGAGATGTCTCCGCTGGACGCCATAGACCCCGAGCAGAGCTTCTTCTCCTCACCCTGCCCGGATGAGCATCATCGCTCCCACCTCCCTGGAGCCACCTACTCCCCGGAGTACGCGGGCAGCTCCATCCCGTGCAACCACCACTCTCTCAGCCCCATGCCACAACCCACCACCTGCATGATCCCCCAAACCTCCAGCTGCCCTTCTCTTCCTCCTCCTCCTCCTCCCAGCTACTACACACCTGCCTTCCCCTCCCTGCACCCCCCGAGCCTCCATGCCCACCTGGGCCAACTCTCCCCACCACCCGACCACCACGGCTTTGACACCTTGGACCAGCTGAGCCAAGCTGAGCTCCTGGGGGAGATGGACCGCAATGAGTTCGACCAGTATCTCAACAACCCCGGCCACAGCGACCACCACGTCTTGGTCAATGGACATGTCCCAGCGGCCAGTGGCTCCCACACCTCCGAGACAAGCCTCATCTCTGTCCTCGCCGATGCCACGGCCACCTACTACAATAACTACAGCGTCTCCTAGACCCCCGGCCGGGGCAGCCTGGACCGGCTGAGGAAGGACCTGACACAGTATTACAAGGCGTTTCTCCCCGGGGACATCGCTCGCCGTCCCTCAGGGTGACTGAGTCCGAACCGCGAGGGCCGTGGAGTCTTCTCGGTGGCGTAGGTAAAGGATTTTGGTCATCAGCTCGTCATCTGTGTGAAGCCTTGGGTGTCCTGCTCCACATGGAGCTTGGGGGGCATTTCCTCTTGCCAAGCCCTTTGGCCAAGTCCCTTTTCCAAAGCAGAGATGCGCCTGGGAGTGCGGGAGAGCTGCCCCCCAAATTTTGGGGCACCCCAGCTCTGATTTGGAGTCAGGAGGGTGGCAGCATCCTGCAGAAAAAAGTCCTGGTCAGGGAAAAAGCCCCTTGAAGGGGACATCCAGAGGGGACACAAAGGATGATGTTGGGCTGGCCCTGGGGATGTGGGGGCTGTAAAGCGGCACCCAGTGCAGAGGGTGGTCAGTTCTGGAGGGGAGTAGGATCAGGGCTTGGAAAAGCAGGTTCTTGTTTGGGTTCCATCACCTTGGCCTCCAATTAAAAGCCCTCCCAAAACCAGGGACCACATGAGCTGCCCTGGGAACAGGTCCTGGGGATGAGCATTTTGGCCAAGAGGTGATGATGTAGCAGATATACATTGTTTTTTCTTTAATCAAACATCCTTTGAAGGCAAACGCTTCCCGTTTCGAGCCGCAGTGCCCAATGCCTCCTCTAACTCTGGCATATTATTGCTTGTAATAAAGCTGTACATTGATTTATTCCTTCCATTATTCCTCCCCTCGGATTTTGTATTTGCTTGAGTTCCCTTCCTTTTCATAAAGATGAAGCTTTATTTTAAATCAGTTATATGACATGATTAATCTTAGTGTTTACTATATGGCACTTGGTAATGATTAGTTAGTAGCGTGGCTATGATTTTCTGGTTTCAGTCCCAAACATGTATTAATAATAATTGCAAATAATACTTAAAAAGCCCCACAACTTCACAGGTTTTTAAGCTAAGGCATTCCATCTCTTTTGTGTGACTCTATGCATTTTGAATGAGTGTAGATATGAGTTTGCATAAAATATTTAATTTAAATAAATATGTTTTTATACAATGATGGTTTTATGATTTAAATTGCTGTAACTATTGACAAAGTTTTCAAAACAGAAACATTTCCCGTGCGAGTGCTATTTTTTTAATTTTTTTTTGATGTTGGTATTTTCAGCCAAACTTTTCTACTTCCATTTTGTTTTGTTTTGTTTTTTTTTTTTAATAAAAAAGATCTGTGGTTATGTTTATAAATTGTGGATTGCTTTCTAAAAGTGTCACTTCTCATGGTGTGTCTTGGGGGCAGCAAGTCACTTTGGTGGCCTTGATCCTGCTTTTGCCGTCTCATGAATATGTCCTTTTAACGCCAGGTCCTACGTAGATATTACAGTAAAGAGCAGGCAGAACTTTGCTATTTTGATGAGCACCAAAGACGTTGCTTATTTATGGAGCGAGTGTCAGAGCCTGGAATGTGTTTTTTATCAGTATTTAAGGCCATCTTTCACAGTTCTTGCTGATTTAAGATGCTCCACAGTGTGAGGGTCACGTAGAGGGTCCTTGGTGCAAATGCAGATCAAGGCCATGAGGCCTGAGAAATGGAGTGTGGGTCAAATTTGGGGAGCCTTGTAGGTGGATGTGGGGTTCTGGCCTTCAGGCATTACTAGTGAAGAGAAAATCTTAGTCCTTCTTGTTGCTTGTGGACCAACATCACATCCTGCTCTTGCCAGGCATCACTTTAGGCTGTGTCCCTGTGGTCCTCAGGGTTGAGCCATGCACGCCTGCCAAAGCAGTGTCATCCCAGGCTGTGTCCTCTTGCTGGGGCCCAAAAAGTGGAAGAGCAAGTTCACTTTGTGATGCTCAGTTATGTGTGTTGGCTGGAAGGAATCTCCTGAGGTCACTCAACCCAACCCAAAGCAACCCAACCCAGCTGAGATGACTTGCCTTCCATAAATGACTTATTTCTGACTCAGGGAGCCCATAGCATGTATCTGGGGAGGCACTAACATGCCCTTGTCCTGTGTTTATGGTTGTCCTTTATCTCCCACTCATAGCCCTCCTGGAGACACGTCACCTCTTCCTTTGCCCATCACTCAGCATCCAAACCCACCCCTGGCCACGTACGGCTGGTTTCCCTTTTAGGGGGAACCAAATGGATGCCTTGGAGTGTTCTCCCAGCACTGCGGCCTGTGGTGGCTCTTGCACCAGCACAGCACAATGGTGTGATGGTTGGTGTGGTGCTGAGGTGGCCGATGCACTAGCCCGTTTGGGTCAGTGTCACTTCTCCAAGAGGGTTTGTGAATCAACCCGATGGGGCTGGAGTGAGGGAGGTGCCATGAGCCTGTTTGGTCTCTGTGCCCAGCAGCATTGATTCATGTTGGACCACACCAGGGGCAGGAGCAGGAGCAGGGCTGGAGAAGTCCTGCTCCTCCCACCTCCTGCTCTGCCCATGATCCCTGTGGTGCCCCATGGGATGCTCATGACTTCTTGGAAGCACATTAGAAATTGTCCATAGCAGAGAATGGCACAAGTGTGGATGTCCAAACCTGGATCTGCCTTTCAAGCAGCAAATCCAGGGGCTGCTCCTTTCCAAGCAGGCTCTTGTTAGAAGGGCACCCACCCCAGGGCATTGGGTGGGGACCCACCCCAAGGTTCTCTGTAAGTTGCCTTTTCTGCCAGAGCAGCTGAGAACAGCGTGATGAGATTTTAAACTGTATTGGTGAGGAGACAGAGAGCTCAGCCGTTCTGGCCCCGCAATGAGATCAGCTCTGGGTATCGTCACCAATCCCTCTGGCACACTGGCTGCTCTCTCTTCTCCTGCTCCTTGTCCCCATGCCCTGAGCAGTGATGGGATCAACTGAAACAGCCCAACACCCAAGAAATTGTTTACAATGAGGGTGGTGAGAGCCTGTTCCAGGTTGGCCAGAGAGGTGGTGTATGAACCATCCCTGGAGACATCCCAGGCCAGGCTGGACGGGGCTCTGAGCAACCTGAGCTGGTGAAGATGTCCCTGCTCATGGCAGGGGTTGGACTAGATGAGCTTTGAATGTCCTTTCCAACCCAACTGTTCTGTGATTCCATGACCCTACAATCTTCTTCCCCACATCCCTTCTTGCACAGAGTCCCATTCAGGCTTGGCGGAAGTAAAGCCCACACCAAGAGTTTCTGGTAGTGACCAGAGTGTGGTTTCACCAGGAAAAGGGTTTTTTCTGTGCATCCCAGTCCCAAGGAACCTGCTGGGTTGGGATGCACCGAGACTCCCGCAAGCCGAGCGTGTCCCCACTTGCTCAACCCGGTGCTGTGTGAGGAGTGGTGGGAGCGTGTCCCCGTGCTCCCTGCACGTCAGGAACAGCTACAGCCGGGAGCCGGGGCCCCCCGAGGGTGTTGGGAGCTGCAGCCAAGGCAAGGTGGGGCTCCCGGGGAGCCGGGGCTCGCTGGACGGATCCGGGCACACGCCCAGCGCCGGGAGCAGACGGCTTCCACCTCCCGGGACACCGGCAGCTGCGATGAAATTCAAGAGTGGAGCCATCCGCCAATTCTCCAGGTGGATGGAAAACGCAACCCTATGGGTTGCCTCCCCACCCTACCCGCAGCATGTTTTTGGGGTGCAGGGCATTGCTGCAGAGACCAGACAGAAAATAAGTGGCTGACAGGGGTGGGAAGGAGCCTTTTTTGCTTGGAAAGTGGACATCCCTGCAGAGAATTGATAGTCACGGAGGTTTATGGATGTTGGGAGGGTCTCCACCCCAAGCAGAGCTTGTTCTGCATCAGTTCTTGGCATGTTTCTCCTCCCTCCCATCCCAAACCCACGAGCCTGAGGCTGTCTCTGCGCACACTGAGGAGTCTTGTGGTTTGTGGGTTGCTTTCCCCAGGCTGGGAACCAGCAGGAAGATCAAATCAGGGCTGCAGGAAGGAATAAAATGACCTCACACCACATTTGGGCTCCTGCTCAGGGGTGTCAGCTTGGGCCAGGGCAAGAGTGTCTCCTTGCCAGGAGGTGGCCAGGGTGTGGATGGCGGTGGTGGCCCTGGCCAGATCTTGGCCCCCATGGCCATGTGGGCCACAGTGCTGGGCAGTGGGAGCAGGGATGAGGTCACCTTCCCGGATAGCACTGTGATTTGGGCTGGACGAGAGCTGTGTTGTGTGTCATGCCCTGGTCCTCCCAGGATGAGCCATTTCCTTTGTATTCCTTGAGCAAGTGGTGGTTACTCTCCGTCCTTGCTCCACCGGCCACCTTTGCTTGTCACAAAGCCATCAGGAAGGGGTAGATCCCAATGACGAGCAGCTATGTGGCTGCTCCATGCCTCAGTTTCCCTGTTTGTAAAATTGAGATAATACTTCCTTTCTTCATTCCCATCCTTTTTCTGTTCGATATTGGGACACGAACTGTCTCTTACCAAGAGTTTGAACAGGACCAAGTGCTCATGCTGCCCTTAGCATAAGTGGTGTCTGCCCCATGCAAGGGCTCTGGATGCTGAAATTAACTGGGAGATGGCTTTTTTCCCTCCACTGCTCTCAAAGCAGAAGGCAGGGGAGGGAAGTAGAGGCAGAGAAGGAGGTGAGGAGACTTGACCGAGGTCACCCTGCAAATCAGTGGCGGAGACCAGGGGAGACCCTCGACACTACCAACTCCCCAAAATCCCCTCTTGCCCTTTCAGTTTCTTTCTGCTCATCAGTAAACACCTTCCCCCCTCCACCTCTCTTTGCCCCCATCCCATCCCAACTCCGAACCCCATCGTACCCCATGGGGATCCACGGCTGCTCCTGCAGGCAGCGAGGAGGCCAGGATCACTCCCTCCCACCTCTCCAGAGGAGGGAATGAGACAAGCTGCTGAGTGTTTTCCTGCCCACTGCTGCCAATGGGAGCTGCTTGGGGTGCCGGGAGCAGGGGAGGATGTGTCCGGAGCTGAGTGTTTCCTGGCAGATAAGGCCAGCCTCTCCTGCCGGATGTTATGAGTCCAGGTCCTACCTCCACGTTTCAAGCGAAGGGGCCGAGGAAAGGCTTGGATGTTTATGTCAAGGAAAAATAACTTCTCCCTCTGTGTATAATCCTCCGGCTCCCCCAGGGCTACGTGCGGGAGGGTAAATGCTGGGAATGGGAAAACAGGGGTGAGGAGATGGAGGTGGGTGATGGGGTTGGCCCCAGGGCAGGAGTGCTGTGGGTAGGCTGGGCAGGCTGGGTTTAATCTCTCTCCGCTAGGCTGGGGTGAGTGATTGCCAGGGCAAAGGCAGGAGGAGATGCATAGTGCAGACTCAACCCCCTGGGCTCAGGCTCAGGATTAGAGTTCATAGAAGGGAACGGAGCTGGTGAGGGGCTGGAGCACAAGTGTGATGGGAGCAGCTGAGGGACCTGGGAGGTTCAGCTGGAGAACAGGAGCTGAGGAGAGACCTTCTGATCTCTGAACTGCCTGAAAGGAGCTTGGAGCCAGGGGGGTCAGGCTCTGCTCCCCAGGAACAAGCGCCAGGAGCAGAGGAAACGGCCTCAAGTTGCACCAGGTGAGGTTTAGATTTGATATTCGGAATTTTCTTTCCTGGAAAGAGCTGTCGGGCATTGGAACAGGCTGCCCAAGGCAGTGGTGGAGTCACTATCCTTGGAGGTGTTTAAAAGACACATAGATGAGGTTCTTAGGGACATGAGTTAGTGCCAGCATTCAGTTAGTGGTTGGACTCGATGATCCTTAAGGTCTCTTCCAACCAAAATGATTATATGATTACTCCAGAGTCGCCTTGGTGCCAACCCACTTGGCCAAACCCAGCACATCACCAGTGGTGCCCGCCTGGAGGAGATCCAGCTCCCAGTCAGGACTTCGAAGAACTCCTTCAAGGCAGGAGCTCAGGCCACTGTGGCTGAAGGACCACGTTTGGCTCCTGCCCTCTCTGTCATCCAGGGACTCAGAGATGTTGAAAGAGGGAAGAGGGTGGAAGAGTTGAGTCCAACAGCCCGGTGGTGCCCAGATGGCTGGGGAGTGGAGAATGGTTGTGTTGGTGGGTGTGGAGTGAGACAAATGGGGATCTTCTGCCAGTGAACAATTTCCATCCGTTTGAAACAAATAAGTAAAATCCAGTGCTGGCTGGACCCTCCTCTCTTAGATGCAGCTTGTGCTCTCCTGCCATTCTTCTGGGATCATTCACAGGGCTCAAGCTAAAACCTCTGCACTGCCTGAATGCTGGTTCATGTCCAGGGTCATCGCTGAACACAGGAAAGGACACAGAGAGACCTGCACTAGGTCACACTGGTCAAGAAACCACATCAGGGAAGATCCTCAGCCCTTGACAGCAACTGTCCACACAGTGAAATTATCACGATCTCCAGCACAAAAGAGTCCAGGTGAACAAGTCCTCTCCCAGCTCTGGGGTGGAGGTAGCCAAGGACATCCCCAGGGAAGGTTTGGATGTAGCCACCTGGTTTGGATGCAGCCATACAGATCCAGGGGCCTCACCTCAGTGCCAAATGGTTGAGTCTGGGCACTATTAGAGAGCCTACAGACTTTCTTTTTATCCTAGCATTGAGAAACTTCTGACTGAGAGTTTTGTCTTGAGTATCAATAGAGAGAAGTCTGATAACACAGAAAATGTGGCAATCTTTCTTCCAAGGTGGTTAATGAGAGCTGATCTGCCTCCCCACCTTTGCTTACCCCCATTACAATGCAAGACGGACTTCTGAGGGTCCCATTTCCAACCAGTGGGGCAGAGGGAGGAATGGAAGACACCCTGAGAATTGTAGGATGGTTTGGGTTGGAAGGGACCTTCAAAGCTCATCTAGTCCAACCCCTGCCATGAGCAGGGACATCTTCACCAGCTCAGGTTGCTCAGAGCCCCGTCCAGCCTGGCCTGGGATGTCTCCAGGGATGGTTCATCCACCACCTCTCTGGCCAACCTGGGACAGGCTCTCACCATCCTCAGTGTCAAAAATTTCTTCTTCATGTTTGGCTTGAATCTCCCCTCCTTTAGTTTAAAACCATCACCCCTGTCTTATCACAAAAGACCCTGCTAAAAACTCTATCCCCATCTTTCTTATCGGCCCCTTTTGAGTATGGGAAGGCAGCAATAAGGTCTCTCTGGAGCTTTCTCTTCTCCAGGCTGAACAAGAAGAAAAGGAAGATGGGGAAGGCCCTTCCCTTCCTCCTCCTCAGAGCTTGGGGAGCCCAGGAGGGTCTCTTCCAGCAGCTGAAGGGCATCTGAGGAGCATTCATGCTTGCAGGGAGGGTTTGGGGTTAAGAAAGTTCACTCACACCATCTTTCCTACTGCCCTTCCCTCAGCACCCCAAATATCCCCTCCACCCCCCTGGCTTGCTGGGACGCACCCCGCCTCAGCAAGCCCAAGATGTTGTTCTTTGCCTTTGATTTCCAGAAGCTCCTGCTTGGCCCCCAGAGCTTCACAGCGAACAAAACATCAGAAGCTTGGGCTGGTGGTGCAGGAAGGAAACCTGTTCACGTGGGGGCTGAGTCATGATCCTGCTGCTCCCTCCCAGCATCCCAGGAGCAGGCAGCATCGGGTACCAAGGGGTGGCATGTCCCAAACCCCCCTTGTCCAGCCAGGGCACCAAAAATCCTTCTTCCATGCCATCCCCTATCTTCTTGCTTTCAGAAACAAAATGCCTTTTTTAATTGTTATTTTTTTTCTGCAGCTTGGGTGGGAAAGCGTGGATTTGCTTCCCCAGCAAGTGAAAAGTCTCCACACTACCCTTTTGGGCCACAGCCAAAATCCAGGGAGGATGCTGAAAACCTTCCATTAAAACAAGCTTCTCAGCACCCCTGACTTGGGACCAGCTGTTTGATTCTCTGCTGTCAGGGACAGACTTCTTTCCTTGAGCATCGCATGATACCATAAAGGTTGTCATCACTCAGATCACTCTAGAGTAGCAAAGACCTGAGGTCTAATTTGTCTCTGAATGAAGGAGCACCTGGAGCTTTGGTCTGGAGTGGCCAACATTCCCAATTCTACCTCTATAACATATATACACAGAGAGGATATATTACACATATATATGTATATGCATATGCATACGTATATGCATATATATATCTACACAGGTCATATCTAGCCATACTTAAAGCAGATGCAGTCCATGATGTTGTTTCTGACAGAGCAAGGAAAGTTTGTCTGAAGAGGAATATAAGAACAGGGTAAGCAGAGCGATGCACCCCAGATCATCTGCAGCTCAGGGCTTTGTGAGCTCTCTGTCTTGACCCACCATCAGTGGGATTTTCTTCTGTACCTTTGCTCAGTCGTGGGTTTAAAATTTTAACAGTCTCCACATCCCCACTCCATGTGAGGAACCATCTCCTTCTGTTGCTTTGATCCCACCACCTGCCAGGTTCTTTTGATGCCATATTTCTCTGGTTGTCTTATTCCTTATTTTCTCTCTTCGGGCCATGTGTGATTTTGTAACTGTGTATCATACTGTAGAATAGAATCATAGAATAATTTTAGTTGGAAGAGACCCTAAAGATCATAGAGTCCAACCATTAACCTCACACTGTCACCCAACCATATCCCTAAGAACCTTATCTATGCATCTGTCCAACCCCTCCAGGGTTGGTGACTCCACCACTGACCTGGGCAGCCTGTTCCAATGCCTGACAACCCTTTCTGGGAATAAATTTTTCCTGATATCCCATCTAAGCCTCCCCTGGTGCAATCTGGGGCCATTTCCTCTTGTCCTATCACTTGTTACTTGGGAGAATAGACCAACACCCTCCTACAAAGTCCCACCCCTTTAGCCATCTCTTTTCCAACCTGTAGACCTCCATTCTTTCCCTCTGGGTCTCAGTCTACCATGGGAGTGCTGAGACTGGATTTGCTCATTATTCACTTCAGGAATATTTGTCAAGCACTGGGGGTAGACCCTGCAGAGGAAGACTTGTGTGTTGTGAGGTTTCAACAGCTTTAAACTATCATTATTCATGGGGAGACTGGGTGGAGGAGACACCAAGAGATATTGGGTGGGTGTGGGAATGGTGACTTGTGCTGGGAGGAGGAGACAGGGGGTGGACCCAGTCTTGGCGAGACAGGAGACAAGGATTCGGGTTGCTGGGGACAGGACTAGATGGTGAAAGAGGCTGGAGAAAGCAGCCAAGGAAGGAGGTGGTGGGTGTGACAACCATGGTCTGTCAAGAAGGGGTAGGACTGGAAAGGAACAGACCATGACTGGAATGAGGGACATTGGATGAGGAACCAGAAGATGGAGGAGAAAAGAAATAGTGGACGGAACCTTCTGGAGTGAAGAATGAACTGGGAAAGGGAGAGGAGTAGCACCAGCATCTGCTGGACCAGATGGGAATGATAGATCTTAGAGGATGGCTAAGAAAATGGACAGGAGAGGGACCAATGACCCAACGTGGAGAAGAAAAGACTGGGCTGCTTGTGAACGGCCAAATCAGAGGATGGAGGTCAGACTAACCACAGCTTGTGGAAAGCAGTGTCTTCTGGTCTCCTTTTCCACAACTGCCAGCACAGACAAGTGAAAGCCTCAGCAAAGTGCATGTCCCAAGTGTCCTCTTCAGAGCTGGCCTGGGACAGGTGACAGCTCCAGCTGTAACCCTGTGACATGGTAGTTCCAGAGGCCCTGATGTCTCAGGTGGCTGCACCTATGCAGAAAAATAAACAGGTCAGCTTTGAGCCCCCCTGGTCCATCCTTCTTACTAAACCCTCTCAGCCCCCAGCAAGAGGATGACAGCACCCAAACAGCCTACTGTGAATGGCCCCTGGTCTTTTCTCACCTTGAACCTTATCCAGGTCCTGGTTACACCCGTGCCTTCACCAAAATCACACCAGGGAACAGGTTACAAATAACTGGAGAAGCATATGTGCTTCTGATCCTGGTCATATTAATCTGTGAGTGTAGATGCAGATGGGGGTCCTTGGGTAATGCTGGAGTCTGTGATTTGGGTCGATTTGCCTGTTGGGCTCTTTACAATCTTAGAAAACATTCTTTCTTCCCTCTTCCACACACATTAGGATGGAAGAAGCATGGAACAGTTGCAGAGTGAAAGGCTCTCGTTGCAGGATTACACGTGAACTTCACCCCCACACACCTTGGACCACGACCTCTTCCAGTTCACAGGCAGATTTGGATCCATCAATTCAAGATTTAACATTTAACCGAGCCTTTCAGGTTCCTCCTCAGAGACTGCACAGATTGGGCAAGTCTGATCAGTGATTCTAGGTGGGATTTACTTCCCAGGCATGCCCAGCTGCCTCCACTGTGAGATCTGAGGGTAGCAGGGCTCCCAACTCGCACAACACAGCAAAGGCATCATTTAGAAGCATAGAATCATGGAATAGTTTGGGTTGAAGGGACTTTCCCAGCTCCCCCAGTTCCCCCCTGCCATGAGCAGGGACATCTTCACCAGTTCAGATTGCTCAGAGCCCCGTCCAGCCTGGCCTGGGATGTCTCCAGGGATGGTTCATCCACCACCTCTCTGGCCAACCTGGGCCAGGCTCTCATCACCCTCATTGTCAACAATTCCTTCCTCAGTTCTGGCCTGAATCTTCCCTCGTTTTCATGGCTGAACTTATACCGCAGCCCCTCAATAAGCAGCACCTGCTGTATTCTTTCCCTCTTCACCTGATGCCTGGCTCTGGGCCTTATTTTTTGCTTGCTCTATATGTCCTGCTGCAAAACCAGAGGATTTGGGTAGGGATATTTTCCTGATGACTGAGCGCAGTGCAGGACTGGGATCTCTAGGACTGACTTTAAACAGATGGCTTCAAGATTAGTGCCTTCTTTTGGAGTCTCAGCTCCAGGATCCCAAAGGTGGTCTGGATCTCAGCCTGGAAAATCTCATGCATGGATTCTACCTTGCCACTGATCACCTCTTGAGGAATTTTCCAGTCTCTAAAGGAGCAAACAGAAATGCAGGAAGGTTGAGGCTTCTCCTTTTAGAGTTCCTTCTTGCTGGCAAACTGACACAGGTCCAAGCAGAAGGTTAATTTTTTCTGGTAATCCTCGTGAAACACGTGTGAGTAGAGCCTGCAATCTGGTTTGCTCAGGTGGGAGAAGACAAGGCTCAGGGAATATCTTATTGCTGCTTTCACCTACCTAAAGGGAGGCTGTAGAGACTAGTCTCTTGTGAGAGGTGTGCAGAAAAGGATAGGATGCAATGAACACAAGTTGCAGCGAGTGAAATTCTGGAAGGCTGAGGACAAGGTCCCACAGTGGTCAGGGATCTTTATCCCTGGAAATGGTGAAAGCTCAACTAATCAAGGTCCTGAGTAACCTGCTCTAATTGTCCCTGCCTTGAGTGGCGATGGTGGGGGAGGTTGAACTGGAAATCTCCAGAGGTCCCTTCCAACATGAGTTGTCCTATGATTCTCCTCCATAAGCCTTGCAACTCTCTTCCCTCCCAGCATGTGGGACTCACCTTCCTGGATGCCTAGAGAGAGGTCTCCCTTTCAAAATGGGATCCTTTCCATAAGGGGTCTCCTATGTGGCAACACACCTTGGTGAAGGCAGAGTCCCAGTCCCTTTGGGACCGTGTAAGCCAAGTGTGGGCGATCGTCAATTCCAGCCTGGTGCAGCAGCTTCTCACAGAGATGTTGAGGTTGTAAGGGACATGTGGAGATCCCATACGGGATCTGTGATGACCTTTTCTGAAATAGAGACATGTCTTCGAGGCAGAAGGAGGTCTGACTCTCCTGAGGTTAAATAGCCCTCTCCAAACCAGCTTTACATTACAAAGGAGCCTTTCTCCAGTGGTTGAGGCGGGCTTGAACAGGCCCTTCACCTGAAACAGAAGCTACATCTCCATTGGGTAGCTGTGCATCAAGGTCCTGTGGAGGGTCCGTGGAGGTCTCTGCTCACCGTCCAACTCTCCCAGGATCTCCCAAGCCGGAGATCCCTCTAATCCACGCTGTGCCTACTCAAGGGAAAGAAGATGAAGAAACCCAAAACCCATGCTACCACTACTGGCCTGTCCTCCGTTCCCCAGCCTCCTGAAAAGTCCCCAAAATGACTCAGGCAGAGTTTCTTCGATATACAGGACTCACAAGTGAAGGACCTGCTGTAATTAACTGACCCATTAGAGCTTCCTAGTTGCTCTTCCCTGCTGCTTTCCCGAGTTCAAAAGGTGATTTAGGATGACATGCTCTGCTCTACATGAACTTGCCAGCGATTGCCAGCAGCATGACGAGACACCCCTTCATTATACATTAATTCCACTAGGCGTACAGCCCAACAATCAAAGTACCTCATTAAAGTTTAATTAAATTTCCCAAGTGATCTGCTCCGGGGCTGAGAACCTGTACTGCAAGCTGCAGCAGGTCTGCATGTGTATGTGTGTGTGTGTACGTCTGGGGTTTTTGGGTTTCTTTTTATTAATTCACGTGTGTGATTTTTTTCTTTCCTAAGTGTTACCCACACTTCATGGCTGGAGTATGAAATAAAACCAGAGGTGGCAATCCAGTTCAGTCTGTATGAAGAAAAGCCAGATCTTACAGACTTTCTGAACCCATCACTCCTGCTCAGAACACTGTTGTCCTGGAAGAACAGCAGGATTTTTCTCCACAGTCCCCTTGTAGGATATGGGCAGAAGGTGCAGCGATTGGGATTTAGAAGTCACCCTCAGATAAATTAATTCCCAGTATTGGAGCTTGGCAAAAAAACAGAGGGACAAAAGAATTCTAAACTCAACAGGTTTAGATAGCAAACAAAAGGAGATCTCTATATCGAAGACAAGTCCCATATCTCATCCTCACTCTTAGTCTCCTAGATGAAAAATGAAGAGATAGAAAGGTCAGAGAGTGAATTTGTGGCAGAGGGCTGGAGACATCTCCACTCCCTTTAATCCACCTTAAGAGCTGCACCAACAGCATCTCCCAGGACAGGGGGTTTTTACTTCTATATCCAGCTTCTTTTTTGGGTTTTCCAGTGTTGTATATACCTTCTTTAGGATGATATTCCTCTCCACCCCCACCTTTTGCAGAAACAGCACATAGGTGCAGTTTTAGGTCTTGGTGCCTAACAGGGCAGCAATGTGCTAATGGTGTTTTTCAGTCTCTACCTCTACATTGTCCTCTGGTGGGTGGACATACAGAGGCAGACAGACCTCAAGGCTGGCACAGCTCTACCACCGTGGTTATCTTTTGGCAGATCATGAACTGTTGGAGGTGGAAATGTTTGAAAAACGATAGCACAAGATGCTCATTCTGAGTGGCTATAGCTTCAGCTCACAGGCTGAGCCTTTGTCCCAGAAGACCTGGAGGGTTTGGGAGATGGCTAGACATGGTACTAGATTCTAACATCTCCTGAGGCTTAGATTCAGCCTACTGAAGAGAAACAGGGTCTTCCAAGGGAGATCCTCCTGATTGGAGAGTTCTTAATTGATCTCCAGGGATGGCCAGCTTTTTTCATGAGCTCCACAGGGAGACTAGTCAGCTAAACTCCTTTAGGAACCATAGCTGTGTACCCAAAGGTGAGTGAAGGATGCAGGCCTCAATGAGCCTGCAACAGTCCTGCAGTTATCAACATGCACAATTATGCTAGTCTGTTTTGGAATTAAAAACTGCAGCTATTAGCATCAACCTATAATCTCTCAACTGGAAAAAGTAACTCAGTCTTCTCCTTCCCTTTATAATTATTATTTTATTTCCTGCAAATCCTACATGAGCTGGAGAGAGGATGGGAAGGTGCTGTTCCAAACGAACTATTAAACCAGTTCTTGTTTAAGGATTCTCCAGGACAGCCTAGTAACCTGTGCCTAGAGGATTTTGATAGGTAAAGCAGATGGACAAGGATTTTGGTAGGGCAATATTCATGAAAGGACAAAGCCCTTCTGCTAGTTTTCTCCGTGGGACAAAGATGCACTTGAGTCATTAAGCTCAGAGAAAGAAAACTAGTCCATGATGGACCCAAATAGTTGCGTACAGAAAAATTAACCAGGAACAGTGAGCACGCTCTGCCTCAGTGTTCTGGTCTGGTGAAGTCTATATAGCCAAACTCTCTCCAGAGCAAGGTGGCTGCATCTAAACATCCTACCAGGAATGGTCCTTGGACTATTCTCCTGACCTATGGCTGGGGATTGTCTGGGCCTGGGCCAGCAGGTTCAGGCCAAAACCAAAGCAAGGACTATGCTAACAGCAGTGCAAATGACTGAGCTTTGATGACCACTCTATATCGAGATATATCCAAGTCATCTCTGTTATTTCCTACAAGCTGGATGTTAATCTCCAAATTAAAATTCCCTGAAGATGAAAGAAGGAGCCAAGAGTGAGGTCTTGTTCAAGGCACTGCAAAAAAATCTACAGACATTGACTTCGCAGATCCCCGCACAGTGATCACACACTGGAATGGTAAAAGGGGAAATTTTCTTGTGTTTTTCCTTGGACTCGAGTGGATGGATAGCAAACAAAAGCAAATACTGAAACAGTTACTCATATTGAAAGAAGTATGAGCACAAAATCCAGTCATCTCCTTGAAACTTCAAGTGAGGTGGGGATTTCCATGTATTGCATGTGTTTCAAGATCTAAAGATAAGAGTACAGCTGGTCAAACATTTTCTGTTGATGATTTCCTTGCAGAAAACATCCTTCCAAGGGGAAAAAAAATGAAAAACAAAAAAAAGAAAAAAATAAAACAACTTACCAAACTTAAACTCTAGGTTTAGGTTAGTTTCCCTTAAACATGACTTTACACAAGTTTTTCACTTTTCTTTCATCTTTAATGGCCTACATGCATAAAGAAAAACTAAAAGTGATGACTGCCCAGTCAAAGTGAGATTGTTTGATTTTTTTTTTTTAAAGACATGATGCATATTTTTTTTTAAGTAACATTTTTCATGGCCATATCCAAGCTCCCCTAGACCATCCACAGGAAACAGATTTTTCTTTTCATGCACTGTACTTTTATTTCTGTTAGCTATAATTAACAGTTTCTTGGTCAAATTAGGCTTCATTCTCATCATCAGATGACGACAGTTTTTCAAAAACTCTCAGTTTTTAAAAGATAGAAAGTTCCAAGCTCTTGGGTGCTGCTTCCTAGTCATGCCATCACCTCAGGTGGGACGCTGTGCAAATCAGAGCATGTCTCTCTTATCCTTCTTTCTCAGCCTATAAACTGGGGATGATTTCTGCACTGAAGGATGTTACAAGGTTAAAGAACTGGAGTTATTAGTGAGGAAGGAAAGAACCTGAATGGGTAGGTCTTACATCTCATCTCTGATGGATATAAAGCCTGAGAAGAAGACTCTGTTTACGGACAATAGAGAAAAGTGTAGTAGTGGGACATCTGTGTTATAGACTCTTTGAGATCAAATGATCATAAGCCAGCTCAACATTTCTGCTGGGAACGTCTTCCAATGGTTTTAAACTAAAAGAGGGGAGATTCAGGTGAGACATGAAGAACCTGGGGGTCCTGGTGGACAACAGGATGACCATGAGCCAGCACTGTGCCCTTGTGGCCAGGAAGGCCAATGGCATCCTGAGGTGGATTAGAAGGAGGGTGGCTAGTAGATCGAGAGAGGTCCTCCTTCCCCTATACTCCGCCTTGGTGAGACCACATCTGGAATATTGTGTCCAGTTCTGGGCCCCTCAGTTCCAGAAGGACAGGGAACTGCTGGAGAGGGTCCAGCGTAGGGCAACAAAGATGATTAAGGGAGTGGAGCATCTCCCTTATGAAGAAAGGCTGAGGGAGCTGGGGCTCTTTAGTTTAGAGAAGAGGAGACTAAGGGGGGACCTCATTAATGTTTATAAATATATAAAGGGTGAGTGCCATGAGGATGGACCCAGGCTCTTCTCGGTGGCCAACAATGATAGGACAAGGGGTAACGGGATCAAGCTGGAGCACAAGAGGTTCCGCTTAAATTTGAGAAAAAACTTCTTCTCAGTAAGGGTGACAGACACTGGAACAGGCTGCCCAGGGAGGTTGTGGAGTCTCCTTCTCTGGAGACATTCAAAACCCGCCTGGACATGTTCCTGTGCGACCTCACCTAGGTGCTCCTGCTCCAGCAGGGGGATTGGACTAGATGATCTTTTGAGGTCCCTTCCAATCCCAAACATACTGTGATACTGTGAAGTTTTTGACACTGAGGATGGTGAAACACCGTCTCAGGTTGGCCAGAGAGGTGGTGGAGACATCCCAGGCCAGGCTGGACGGGGCTCTGAGCAACCTGAGCTGGTGAAGGTGTCCCTGCTCATGGCAGGGGTGGCACTGGATGAGCTTGGAAGGTCCCTTCCAACCCAAACTGTTCCATGATTCTATGATGATAAAGCCTCTTTTAGCCCTCTCTACTTAAACATTTACTATATTCAAGTGAATAAATTTTTTATTGACTAAAAATTAGTTTTTTCAATAAACATACAAGACTGATAGATTACTGTTTTCAATTAAACAAAATGCAACTGTATCAGAGAAGACGTTTCATATTTTTAAAAATTAAGATTTTTTATGGGATTTATTTTTTTCTCTCAGAAAGGCAGCTTTCTGTTGAAGAAAGAAATATGAAAACCTAAACTGAGAGAACAATTCAGATTGCCCAATTATTTATTGTTGCTTTGGCTGTGTCTTCCAGCCATGCTGCAAAATGATATCTAGGGGATTAGGGAATGTTTCTAAAAATCAGGTGTGGAGGTTATACATGTTTGGAGGCTGGAGGAAAGTGGGGGATACACTTCTAACCCTACAGTCATGACATGTTAATGGCAGGCAGTAATAAGCAACAGAATGAGTCATGACTCTGCAATTACAGTCTTGCTTCTGCCACCAAATTGCTACATGTCCTTTGCCAGGTCCCTTAACCTCGGTGAGCTCGGGCTGACCTGTTTGCAGTACTGGAATGATAATTCCTCCATTAAGGGAACTGGGAGCATCCATTATTCTCAGCAAAATCCTACAGAGCTGGTGAACACATGCTGTTACCAGTTTCCTCCAAGGTGACAGTAATGAACTGGAGAGACTAGTGTCTTTTGGGACAAGTAATGGGCCAAGCCCTGGGAGATAAAATTGTTAGCATGAAAATATTTGGTTAGGAAAGAAGATCCACAGCAGTGCATGGCAAAAGCACAGCTAAGCCCATTGGGGAACTGAGGCAAAGCAGTGCTGAATAAACCAACATGGTGATTAATTACACCTTTTTTTTTTTATGTTTTTGATAGGAAATATCTGAAAGAATGTAATTTCACAAGGATGTAGAAGCATGATGCCCACTGATCTCATTTGGAGGCACATCTCATGAACTTCCTTCAGGCTTGATGTCCACAAATAGCTCCTGTCATGGAAATGGTGTTACTGGGGTCACCAGGAATGGACTGTGAACAGCTTATCTTGCCTAGTCATTAAAGTCTTTCAGGGATCCTGCAGGATGAACTGGAACAGGTTATTATTGTGCAAAGAGTTGGACTATCACACCAACCTTTTGCAAATGTAGGTTTATATGTAAAAAGGGAGTCTACATCCTCTGTGCAATTATACAGGAAAAAAGGCATTAGGCCCTCAGACTATTATCCCCTAATAATTTTTCAGGCAGGCAGCACTGAAACCGAAAAGGGAAAACTAAAGACAATTAAAGAATTACTTCAAGGCCTTAGGATGACTGGTCAAGGGATCAGGAACACAAGTAGTGTTCTCCTCTATCCCCACAGTTGCAGGGTATGATGAGGAAAGATGTAGGAAGACCTACCAGATCAATACCTGGCTATGGGGCTGGTGTCACCGGCAGAATTTGGGGTTTTTTGATCATGGGTTTGTACATGGCATCTGGCCTGCTGGCGACAAATGGGATTCTTAAAAGGGGAAAAGAATCCTGGGGCAGGACTTAGCAGGACTTATTGAGAGGGCTTTAAACTATTCAGTGGGCTGATTATGAATGAATCAGCATTGCTCTCTCCCCTCTGAAAGCCAAGAAAAGCTGCGACTTTGTCAGAATGCCCCATGGCCTTTCCCGACCCTGATGACTGCAAAGGGAAGTTTAATTTTTTAGTGATGCTTAATTAAAATTTAATTAATTTGCTAAGAAGAAGTGGATGTCCTGAATAGATTTTGATTTCAAAGGGAATGTTTGAAAATTGGTGCTGTGATCTTGTGTAGGGTTGGGAAAGTAATGAGTGAATGTATTTTTGTAGGGAAGGTGGTCAAACTGTAAGATTGTTGGTCAAGAAATGCAGGAGGTTGGTAGGGGGATGTTTGATCCATGATTTAAATTGTTTTATTTGCAAAACAAATTAGGAATGAATTATTATTAAGCATCCTCTGATTAGAAGGGTCAGCAAGAAAGAGAGAAAGATCCCCTTCAAGTTATAAAACTTTGGCTAAATTCTGCCTAAACCTAGAAAACCAGGAACAGTTATACAGTAAAGTGCTTTCTGGTTGCACTTACCTTTTCCTCCTTCCTTCCTCTCAAAATCCACCTTCCAACAATTTCATCAGACTGAGATCTGATTCCCTATCGAATGTGCTGAATGGATAAAACCTGTGGTGGAAAGAAGTTATCTGTGAGATTAATTCACCTGTGAAATCAACATTATGCAAACAGGATCCACCCTGGTTTGTGTGAACACGCTGTGCTTTATCTTATGATTAAACAGCTCTGTAAGCATCAAAATCCCTAATCTCTCAGGCTTTCCTATGCAGGGTCTAAAACCAGACAGTGTAGCACATTCTCCTCAGACTTGCCTTGCACCTTCAATATGATGCTTAGGCCCTGGCAAAGTCCAAGTATTTGGGTACAGACACCAGCTGTGTTGAATTATGCATTAGTGGTATCTTAATTTTATTTCACAGGTACTCTAAAAAACCCAATGGGCAAACAGGTTTTCTCTGGAAACAGCACAAAACCCTGTTATCTCTCCTTGAGCATGCAGTGGACACAGACCACCTACAAAAAGATGAGAGATATGGGAAGTCAACCAGCATATAATGTATAACTACATGGTGCCATGCTGCTTTTCCCTCTTCTCTTTCCATCCAGTGCATGAGATATGCAGATAATTGTTTTTTCACCCACCTGTTACATGGATATCTCCTGCTGAACCGTGTTGATGTGGCTTTGCTGCTCGTTTTTCTCATCACTTGCTCCCTCCTTCTCATCCTCAATGGAGATGTGGAGGAGACAGGGATCATCCTCTTCTCTCTCTTAGCTTGGATCTGATTCCTGCTATATATGCTTCAATTCAAGTAAGAAAGATTTTCAAAATTCCAAGGAGATGGGTGGAAACACAACCCAAGAGGAGAATAATCCTTATTACACCTTCTGGAGTGTAATATAAGAGCATAATAGTGTAATATGGAAGTATCTGGTACTTGTAAGACACATCCAGAATACTGTATATGGTTTTGGGCTTTTCAGTTTTTGTCTTTTCCACAAGAAAGAGATTGACAAACTGGACATAGTTGGGCAGAAGGTCACAAACATGGTTAGGGGGCTAAAGGACAGGATTTACCAGCAGAGCCTGAGGGAACTGGATTTGTCCAGCTATAAGCAGAGATGTCTAAGAGGGATTTTATTGTTGTCTTCAACTACCTAATGGGGGGTGGGTACAGAGAAGGTAGAGTCCCCTTGCATGTCCACAGTGAAAAGAAAGGAGGAACTGGACTTTGATTGCAAGAATAGAAATCCCAGGTATACATTAGGGATTAGAGGCTGAAATCCACCATGGAGACAATAAACAATTGGAGGAGGTATGCAGAGATGTTGGAGAAACATAGCTGAGTATGACCCTGAGCAATACGTTATGACTTTGAAGTTGGATCTAACCTCAGACTTCTTTGAATGAGTAGCTGGACTAGAGACCTCCCGAGGTCTCTTTTGAACTGCATCACTCTGTGATGCTGTGAAGAGCTCAGGACAACCCCCCAGCTGCAGGTGTTCTTCCCAACCCTGAATGTAAGGGAAGCTCTAAGGAAGTTCACACCAAGCTCCACAGTCAAAGGTGACTGCCCGTCGCTGCTCAGAGCTGTGCTAAATACACATCGGGCACACCCAGAAGTGTGAAGTGACTCTGTTATCTCATACGCAAACATGGAAAGTATTAACTCTAATTTACTTCTTGGCAGCAAGTAGGGGCAAGAAAGAAACAAACTGCCTGATGGTGTTTATAAATGGCCATAACAATGCAGATACTTCAAAATACTAAAGTACTGAGTGGTTTTGTCTGCTCTGAAACCTCTAAGACAATGCAAACTGAGGGTCACACAGGGTGAAGCCCTCAAGATACTAATATATTCATACCCAACAAAACCACAACCAGCAGAGGCAACATGAAAAAGTTAATTGTAATATCTGTAAAGCAAACAGTGCCTTGTCTATTCTCTGGGCCTTAACCTTCAAATGTGATCCCATGCTAACTCCTGAACCATGCCTGGGAAGTGTTTGTGACAGTGGTGCAAGTACATGTTGAAACCATGTCAGGGACTCATCATTAGTTTTAGTAGTAGCCAAAGTTGCTGGTGACTCAAGTCTGGTCATCCATATACAAGCTCAGACACCCTTTAGGGCTAATTCACTCCTTATATTTACCAGAACCTTCCTGGTGATCCTCAGGGGACTCCACTGTTGGAAGTGAGTAGAAAATGCCCCATTGAGCATCTTCACAGCTCTCATTAAAGAGTTGATGGGGCCACCTCAGAGAAGAGTCAGAGCTGGGCAAGGCAGCGACATGCCTACAGCAACAGGGGTGGAGGTTTAACACATTGAGATGGGCTTGAGAAGAAGAAAAGTATAAAGGCTCCCGTTGTTCACTGGGCAGAACCCATCTGCACTGGGGTTTGCAGCAGTGACAGAGCCAGGTTTCTGCAAAACTCCCTCCAGCAGAGCCAGTTTCTCACTCCTGCCCAGATTGTTATGCTCAACATGAATATAATATTCAGCATCAAGTGAGGGGCTGAATTCTGAATTAATTTTGACGGTGTAAAATTACAGTAGCTCCTTCAACTTTAATCAGATTAATTTAATACTACTGTGAAGGAGAATCTGTATCTAGACCTGATGCCCAAGAACGTGTGTAAGTTCAAAGGAATAAAAAACAGAAGTAAAATCAGTAGTAATTTATTTTTGTTGCTATACCAAAGACTGAAGTCTCATTTTTTTTGTGTAACTTTTCCCTTCAGATGTGTTGTAAGTATATTTTGAAAAGGCTGGGACAAAGACAACACAAAGAAAGTGCGTTGAGACCCGAGCCCAAAACCATGTTGCCTGAGCTAAACCGTGGTATCTTGAGCCAGGCTTAGAGGAGGAAATTCTCACATACCTCTATGTGGTGAGTGTGTGTGTATTAAGTTGCTTGCTGCAGCAAACCACAGACATGTGTAAGGGTGGACACCATCTCCCCAGCACCAGCAGAAGCAGTGGGAAGGACACCCTCTTGCCCATCAACCTCAGGGGAGCACAGGGATCTTCACCCGCCACACTCAGATCCCCTCTTGGCAGGGGATGGATGGATGTCATCATCTTTATTACAAAACAGGGAAGCTCTTCTGCAGCTCACTGGGAGGTATAGGGTGAGGGCATGATTTCATACCGATCACACCGGTATGAATACGCCAGCAACCCTACCAGACTTGTTCTGCTGGGCTGCGCTCCCAGACATTTTGCCCAGAGCGCAGCAGAGCATGACTGCTTCTGGTGTCCCCAGCAACCGCAACTCTAACAAACCCTTCCCTCCTGGGCTTTTCTCAGCTTGCGGCAGGTCTCAAACCACCATGGACTTTTCTGCCCAATGTACGCATGTACTCCCTCTTTGAAAAACCATCTACCTGCTATGGCTGGGTTTTGAGCTGACCATCCCACGCTCTTTATGTACAACCTCTCTGGAGGCACCTTCGCCTTTCCGTTGGCAGGGAAGACCTAAAGGTTGCAACACACCTTGCTTAGACACCTTGGGAAGGTCTTAAGTGTATGTGGGATGAACGTGGGTATAACCAGGCTGCAGAGGTCGGATAGTGTTGTTATAGGGAGTCCAGGTGCGGGACTGGAGGAGACTTGCTGCTGGGCTGTGCCTAAAGGCATTTCCTGTTACCTTACCCAAAGGGTAAGCTGAGGCCAGCCTATGGGCTGGATCTGGCCCACTAGCCACCATCTTTAAGTGTAATAAATCACTGAATGTTCAGATGAAATCTGTGCATCTGAAGTACACAATTTGGGTTATTTCCTCTCCTGCTGGTCTTGAGATGTTGGTCTTCTTGCAGCTTCCCCTTGCCTGGGTAGACACAATAGGCAAAACAGCTCATATTGAACCACACAATCTCAGTTCTCCATTTCCTTTCGTCTCCTTTATGACATCCAGGTGGGCACAGCACTGCATATCTCAAACTTGGTTGCAGGGCTTCCACCCTGGGAACTCCCACAGGAGATGACACTCCAACCCCCTGCAGTGGCTCCTGTGGTGGTCACGAGGGGCCTTTAGGCTCTGCAATAGGCTTTGGCAAGGCAGAACCAAGATCTGCAGCCCTGTTAGAAAACTATTGACTCCCAATAGTGGATATTTCCAGTGGAAAATAAAGTGAAACTAAATATGACAGTGAAGGTGGAAAACAAAATGAGAGGGAGAAAAAAAAAAGAGAGAGGATCTGGGAAGAGCAGAAGTTCAGTGGGCAGATTTTGAATCTCAGAAGGTCACATAGTGTAAAGTTGTTGTGTTGGGTAGTTAAGGCATTTCCCTTTTCAGTGAAGCCAGGAGAAATCCATCTCATTTCCGCTGGATGTGTCAAATATCCTAAGCCCCAGAGCCATAAACAAATCTCTCCCCCTAAATGTTTTTCCAAGGGGGCCAAGTTTAGGGGGTGGGTAGGTAAGGAGCCCCCAGTCTGCATGCAGCAGCATTTCCTTGAGGAGGTGTTTCTGCACTGTTTCACACCTCCTCCGACACTTGAGAGACTGACCATAGTCAGCTTTCCTCTTCATAGAATCATAGAATCATTTTGGTTGGAAAAGACCTTCAAGATCATTGAGTCCAACCATTAACCCAACACTGTCACTAAACCACTAAACCTCATCTACACATCTTTTAAACACCTCCAGGGATGGTGATTCTACCACTTCGCTGGGCAGCCTGTTCCAGAGCTCAGCCTCAAGGTTCAGCCCTCTCCAGCCTCTTAATCATGTTCCTTGCTTTCCTCTTAGGCCCCAACTTTTTCTTCTCTCTGAATTCAGACAAGTGGTCATGCTGAGAATGGCAAATTAAACAGCAGCATGACACAGGCAATGGCAGTCTGGCCTTGGTATAGGCCCAGCAAGTCCCAGTCCCAGACTGGATGAAAAGCATGTGTCAAAGACCACCCCTGGTCCCAGACGGTTAGGAAGCATTCACCTTGTTTTGCAGGAAATCTAATACTGTGGACATTGCCAGCTCTGAAAATTGGTCTCATGACCAGGAAAATGACTACAGGCATTGCTTAGTTTGCTACTAGCCTTGTCATCTTCCTTCTTGAAGAATGTTATCAGACCAGCAAGGCTTGTGGCATTTCATCTGCCTCCCAACGGCCACCTGAGATCCTAATCTTAGAGCCCACCTCACAGAGAGTGTGGTAAGGGCAGGCGTGTTGGACTGAGGCAGAGATATCACCTCATGCATCAGCCGGTAGGCTCTGCCCAGTTGTGGGACAGTGCTAAAAGATGAACTTGTGAAGATAGATCAGAGCTGCACTCTAGCCAAGATAAGATAAAAACAGCAAAGCCTGGCAAAGCTCCAGCTCTCCTTTTGGTTCACCCAGAAGAGCTGATGATAATGGAGGGTCCTGCTCAGACCTCCCACTGTGGTCACAGACCCACCAGGAGCCTGGGGTTGGTCTTAGAGAGGGCCCCAGGCAGAAGGTGAGGTCTGGGGAGATGCTAGATGATCTCACAGCCATCTCTTATCTCTGTAACGGACCCAAGCCAGGCTATCTCACTGTTCTGCCAGTCAAATGCCTCCAAGGCAATCGGCATTTTGAGATCTGTGGTTTTGGCCTCCCTGCTACCCACCTTGATGGGTCTCATCTTTTTAGTGCTACTGAGGAGCAGAAGACAACATGGCCATTGCCTGTGGCCATGGCACAAAAAAGCCAACGAGCTGAGTTCAGAACGGTTCTTCTCAACACCTTTGTAGTAAACTTCATCCAACGTGGTTGACTTTACCTGTGACATTTTAACAATTTAATTTTTTTCTGTCCCTCTCCTGAATTATGTGGCAAACACTTCAGATGCTGGAGGCTAAATTGCCCCACTACCCCCAGCAGTGCAAATTCAGAGCCATTTTAAGAAAGCAAGCAGAGGCCAATTGAGTAAATTCATTTTCATTCGTACTGGCCCTGATAGTTTAGTGAATTTACACAGATGCATTTCAGGACAGGTCTGGGTTTCCTAGTTTGTTTGATTTTCAGATGTCTCTTTTTGTACAACACAGAAATGAACAAAGAACTTTTTCAAATGACCCTGCAATGTTGAAGTAGAACGTGTGTTTGGTGAGGAAGAAGAGAAGATTTGGGAAATAAATCAATTTAGTGTCAATGGGAAAGAGGGATCTGCTGTAGCTAGGACAGATATCTGCCTGCAACTCTATTTCTTGAGTTTCTAGACTCTCCAGAGGTCCTCATATAGTCCTGATAACATCTAGGCTTGATAGTCCTCTTAGAGGTTGATCATCCACAGCTGGGATTACCTGAGCAAACCAATCCTTAAGTACAGTCTGTCTAAAATTCTACAATACTGACATCACCATATACATGAGGGCTGCCATGAGCATTATTAGTTCTGGAAGTTATTCTTATAGAGAGCGGTAAAAGATAATCAAGGCAAACAGGGCGGTCTACGCTCATTCTCTTCTGCTGTGCAGCACAATTACCTCTTGATGAATACCTTTGGGTGGCTGGGACCGAAATCCTTTCACGTAAAATAAAGCTGTATAAAAAAAACAAGGCCCTATTGAGCGGAGGACAACCTAGGAGGAAGAACAGCACCTCCTGGAAACAAGGTGCTGGCTAATATTCCTTTATAAACAGGGAATAAATGATTTGCCCAAAGTAACCCAAATTGTACTGTACTTGGTTTTTCTGAGTGACACCTAACACCCTTGACAATTTCAGCTGTTAAGCGTAAAACCTTTAAATAATGGATTAGAAACAGGTGCTAAGAATATCCAGACATAAGGAGGGTTATATGGGAGTCAAAGAGCTTCAGTTCTCCCTGTCTCCCAAACAACAAATTTCTGTGGTCTGCTAAACAGCCTGATTTCTCATTGTGGGGCAAGAGGTGTTTATTAATGGAGAAGGGGGACTGGAAAAATAGGCTTCTGTGTTTGTTGGATGACCTGCTGCTGTGTAAGGTTCAGCGTGCTATTTCATCTGCCTTTCTCCCTCTCAATGCAGATGAGATCGCAGCTTTTTCTTGGGCACAAGACCTTACAGGACTCTTTATTCATAGAGGAGTCAGGGTTAGGTCAGCTACTGTGGTGTGGAACTGGGATCTACGGTGTGATTCTTAATTTATTAAAAAGGTTTGAATCCGGGTTAATAGTTATTCACCCCAAGTGTTTTCTCTCCCTTGGAGACTTGACTAGGGTTCAGCCCTGAATTTGAGAAGCATTTCCAGCAGGAGTTTTCTCAAACCAAAATGCTCCGAATTCTCCCTTAACATTTAATAAAAAAATCCTCAGCTACCTCTGCAGCTGAGTCCATTTTCATTAATGTCTTGAAGCTGCATGGAGATTTACAGGTAAAATAGGCAATTAAAGATAATAAACAATTAATTATTAGGACAATGTCAGAGGAGAAAAGTGCTGGGACTCTGAGCAACTCAATGTGTAATCTTCTTTTGGAAAAAAAAAACAACCAACCAAAACAAAACAACCAAACAGTCAAGAACTGCATCATAAGGTCAATCTGATCATGTGCAGCTTTAACTTAGGAAGCCACTGCGCAGGGTAAAGCTGGAGAGATTCCCCTTGTTACGATGATAAACAGCAATCAATCCCTCAAGAGATTTAACATGACACCTGCCTGAAGTTACAGCCTGAAACATGTGGAGTCCTCACACATGTCCAAATCGAGCCCTGTTTTCAGCTACAACTTGCACATCACTGCAGATGTGGTTTAAGTTTCAGATGGGACAGGGTGAGGAAGGAGGCTGGGGTGCAACACCCAAAAATAAAATTGTTTTACAACACTGTTCTTGTGACCTTGTATTGGAGTATTGAAACCACCCAGAATTAGATTCTGCTCTAGTTACAGCCTTTGAATAATACATTGCAAACAGCCTCTGGTCTTTCACCAATGGGGTAATAGTCACCTGCAAGGGTAATTCAGAGCTGGTTGAAGTCTCTCCCTGTCTCCTTTCATGTAAAAGAAGCCAGAAGCACCTGAAGGTAGGTAGCAAATGCTGGGACTACTTATTTATGGCCACAGCTTGTGTACGGTAAGATTCGTTGCATTAACTTAGACATTTTGCTATATGTGTTTTGTGGATGATGTTGTGATGAGATGTGATCAACAAAGCCCGGAATAAGGTTTAGCCTTTAGTGTCTGTCTTCTTCCAGGGGAGGAAACTCCAAAATTTGCAGGTTTATTCCCTACTTTTCCCTCTCTCCAAAAGGAAAACAAAAACCAACACCAACTTCCAAGGGGGATGGTGCTATTTCTTACTTCAGCACAAATCTGACTTATTTTATGGGCACCCACAGAGTGTCTTTAGGCTCAGTTGTAACAGAACATTGAACCACTCTGAGATTTGCTGGCTCTCACACTGCTGGGCTGCAGCTGATCTGCATCCGAGGTGGGATGAGATGTTGTTAAAAGAGTGCTTCACGCTTTGGAGGAAAAAACAGGCATCATTGGAGATTTTTTTGGTAAAACATAACAGAGGCTGCATTTGCAATTAGGATTCCCAATCACAACCAAAAGAATAGTAGCAATTCTTGGGTGGTAGTTGTTCAACACTGTGGTTAGCTAATTGTTTTCACTCCAGGATAAAGAAAGATTTTGGGCAGTGCTTATCCTCATACGCACTGTATGACTGGGCACCTGCCTCATGCAGCTCTAGATGTCTGTGGAGCAGAGGTTGGTATCTGAGCTAACATCTTCTACTTCTTTTATTCCTCGAAGAGAATGAGGTACTCTTGAGGGTGAATCATCTGAACCGTTTTTGACATCATGTAAGGAATTGTGCCCCAAGGAGCATGCTGAGCAGCAAGCGTCGCCGCTACCTCACAAGGTCTGTGGTGTAGACATTTGTATTCAATCAGGTAATTTCCACCCAGCCTGTACAAGGCTGGGGTGACACTCAGCCTTGCAGCATCTTCTCCACATGCTCTTAGTCCAACCCAGAGGAAGCCCAGGTAAGGAAGTATGAATGGAGCCTCAGCATAAGCTTTTTAGATGAGAAAACCTGAGTCTTTTGGCAAGGAAGCATGGTCTGCGGTGAAGGAATTGAGCTAGGCATGGGGATATTTGGGGTCTGCACCTGGCCTGACTGTGGGAAAAAATACCAGAATTTGAAGATGCCTCTTTTCCCACTGGTGAATGAGGAATAATGTCTCCCCTCACCACTCTGGAGTTGTGATTTTTGTAATTCCTTATTATTTATAAGTGCCTTTTAAGGGCTTCTCATGGAATACGTTAAACTTTGTCCTGGATTCTGAGTCTTTCTTTTTGCCATTCATGAGTTTTGGTTTGGTGTTTGGTTTTTTTGTTTTCAGTCTGGGAGGGACCTTTGCAACCATTTAATCTGATTTATTTACTGCATGTCACAGGCTTTATGATCAGAAAAGGCAAGAAAGCCTTTGACACCAGGAGCCAGCTTTTCCCCTCCGTTCAAGCTCGTGACTCGAATACATGTGTACAGAGGAGAAGAAGGCACTAGGTCAGGCTTGTGAAGCAGCAGAGACTGTGATGCACACAGTGATGCAAATTCCTCAGTCATCAGAACCGCATGAGGAACAAGAAAAAAAATCTTTAAAACCTCATTAGTTAATTATCGTCACTACAGATGGTGCCCAGCTATAAGCTCCTTTCTGCTCATCTTAATCCCATTCAAAGTGGCTACCCCAGGCAGAAGAGCCTATTTATTTTATTTCTTCTTTTAATCTGGAGATGCAGTTGAGCACAGGAGCACATGGCAGTGGGGAAAGCTGCAAGAATGTAAAGCTTTAGGAATGGAGCTGGGGGTCCCATCCCCTTGTGTAGGCAGCGAGTGAGCAGAAGTGTTTTATCTTCCATTTGTAGGGCTGAGAAACATAAAATATAGTGAGATTTATCTGCCTGGCTTTTGATCTCTGCTGTGAGCGCTCAAGGGAGGTCTGACCTGGGACGGATTATTGACCTGAACAAAGCCATGTACCTGGATTACCTTCCCTGCGGTGAGTTGACTCTGCTTCTCTCTGTCCCTCCATACGCTTGCAAATCAATGCAGGGAAAAGGAGCAACAAGGGTGATGCCGGTGTGATGGAGCAGCAGCAGGAGGTCTGATGTTAGTATCGATTGCTTTTTTTTCTTTCAGTAGCTCTGTTCTTTTTTCTTACAGCTTTGTTTCTTACTAGGCCACCGGGATGTGTTTGACGTTCATGTGGGAGAAACAGGTCCCCATGATAAATGAAGAGTTATACTTATGAGGGGAGTTTGCTGATGTGACCAAGCCATAGCTCGTGGTTGTATTTTGCTCTGTTGAGCAATGCAGACATTATTCCTGGAAGATTTCCAAAGCCTGGGTTTGTGTTTACCTGGGGGGCTTTACAGTGGGCTCTGGGTCCATCTTTACTAAGGCGTTTCGCAAGCAAACAGGTCTCCTTTCTGACCCAAGTTGGATTCCAGTTTTCCTGATATAACTTGCTGCGGCCACTTAAATTCTCTGGTGTTATTCAGGGACAGCAGGAGATTGAGTGGATCAAGCCCATAAGAAGATATGAGCTCCTGTGCACAGAGAAGGGACTCCTGCCCATTCCAAGCCCAGGCAGGGAGCCAGGCTGGTCCCAGGTTTACTCCAACACCAGTCCTTGATGGGAGAGATTGTGAATTTCACCACAATCTGAATGGGAAACTCAACCAGAATTTCTCTTCTGATTTGCTCTGAAAGACCTGAGTGGCCCACAAGGCCTTTATATATATATGTTTTTAATTGACTTTTCTTTTGTCGGCAGCCCCTCTCTCTCTCTAAGCCCAAGCTAAAACAGAGTTCTTGTGGGGTTTTTTTGGCTAACACAAGCCTCATGTCATTAACCCTTGTCAGCACATCAGTGAATTACTATTAAAAAAAAAAAAAAGAATTAATTTCTTAGGCTGAAGATAGGTTCATATAGTTAATGAAATAAGGGCTACTTAGATCATCAGATTTGACCCTCTGAATAGTACGAGGAACTGAATTTCATCCCATAGCTTCTGGCCTTTCATTTATGGTCTTTGCACATTGTGGTAGGAAACATCAGGACTACATATCTGAAGGGGCTGAATTAATGTGGAATGGGGAGTACTGATATAAATTTATCAGGAGCTTGTTGAGCTTTCGAAGACAGGAATCTGGAAACACTCAGTTGCCTCTGGCTTAAAACTCACCTGGTTTTATTTGTCATGGAAGTTGTGTTCCTGATCTTGGAATTTCTGCATCTCTCTGACTCTTGCAGGGTTGAGACCAAGATTTGTGTTTAATCTTGAACATCTGAAATGAGAGTAGTTTTTTGGTCTCTCTATAATCACTCTGAATTGTTGGTTGTGATCATGATTGATTGGTATTCATCTTCTAAATCTTCTACTCCCTCAAATTGCTCCTTACAGCAACTCTGAGGGCACAAGATAATGTTTCCATTTCTTGCTGGGTTTTTTGCTGTTTAGTTTGGTTGGGTGGGTTTTTTTTTTGTTTTGTTTTGTTTTCCCATGTTTCACCTGTTCTCCTTCAGCTCTCCTTTGGAGCTTTAATAGTTGGTTTTCGTTTCTCTCTTCTCTTCTCTTTTCTCTTCTCTTCTCTTCTCTTCTCTTCTCTTCTCTTCTCTTCTCTTCTCTTCTCTTCTCTTCTCTTCTCTTCTCTTCTCTTCTCTTCTCTTCTCTTCTCTTCTCTTCTCTTCTCTTCTCTTCTCTTCTCTTCTCTTCTCTTCTCTTCTCTTCTCTTCTCTTCTCTTCTCTTCTCTTCTCTTCTCTTCTCTTCTCTTCTCTTCTCTTCTCTTCTCTTCTCTTCTCTCTCCTCTCCTCTCCTCTCCTCTCCTCTCCTCTCCTCTCCTCTCCTCTCCTCTCCTCTCCTCTCCTCTCCTCTCCTCTCCGGCAAGAAATGGGGTGAGTGAATGTCAGAGAAGAGAAACTCAGCACTGACACACCCAAGGCAAAGTTTGTCTTGATGAAGATCACAGAATCCCAGAATCCCAGGCTGGTTGTGGTTGACGGGACCTCTGGAGATCCCCCAGTCCAACCCAGCTGCTCACGCAGGGTCACCAGTGCAGGTGAAGGCTTCAGCTGGGTCTCAGCACCTATGACGTGCTTGGAAGGAGCCAGGCTTGGGTATCTGGTGATGACATATGCAGGGAGCACCTGGATATTGCCTGGTAAAGAGAGGCTGGTTGGCTTTACAGCATCCAGACAGCAGAGGTGACCTCTTACTGCACATGTAAAATCATAGAATGCATTGGGCTGGAAGGGACCTTCAAAGCTCCCCCAGTGCCACCCCTGCCATGAGCAGGGACATCTGCACCAGCTCAGGTTGCTCAGAGCCCCGTCCAGCCTGGCCTGGGATGTCTCCAGGGATGGTTCATCCACCACCTCTCTGCCCAACCTGGGCCAGGCTCTCACCACACTCACTGTAAAAAATGTCTTCCTTTATCTACTTTGAATCTCCCCTCCTTTAGTTTAAAACCATCACCCCTTGTCCTGTCACAACAGGCCCTGCTCAAAAGTCCATCCCCATCTTTCTTGTTGTCTCCTTTTAAGTCCGGAAAGGCTGCAATCAGGTCTCACCGGAGCTTCTCTTCTCCAGCTGAACACCCCAACTCTCTCAGCCTGTCCTCCCACCAGAGCTGTTTCAGCCTCAGATCATTTCTGGGGCTCCTCTGGCCCCTCTCCAGCAGCTCCATGTCTGGCCGGTGCTGAGGACCACAGAGCTGGATGCGGAACTGCAGGTGGGACGTCACTCAAACATGTCTGATCATTGCATGGTGGCAGACAAGTCTGTTCCTGACAGCAAGCCTGGGCCCGTGCTGTCTGGTGGTGTGGATGTCCTAACACGTGCATTTACCGTCACCCATCTCGGCAGCAGCCTTGGAGCACTGCTGGCATCCAGAGGAGCAATAGTTCTGTAGAAATGATATCTGCTTACTCAACAGACCTGATTCACATCCCAGAGCCACATTGTGCCAGCTCTACTCCTTAAACAAACATGTGGGTTTAGACTTCATCAGCCCATAAAACTGCGAGAGTCAGAACTGGACTCTTTGCCCCCTCATGGAAACATACGCACAGGTGCCAGTTAACTCCCAGTTGCTGTGCTGGGCTGCACTGGGAATCAGAGAAGAGACTCTCAGAGCCCAGAAAGCAGTAAGGCTCTGGCAGGTGATTAAGATAACCTGCAGTGTTGAAAGTTTAACATATTTGATCTAGAGTTAGTAGAAAGAAACACATTTACAGTAACTTTTGGTACTAAAAATGCACCTAAGAATAATGAGATATGTCCTAAATATAAGATATAACTGACAGCCACTAGTGTTGTTTCAATAAATTACAACAGTTTGGTGGAATTTTTTTTCTCTTACTTGCTGCATCAATGTTTATTTGGAATGATCCCATACAGGCTGCTCACATGTTTGTTTTGCTCAGTGGCTTGGTTTCTTCATATTTGCATTCTTTCTGCATTAGCTGACCAGGTTTAGTCACCTGGTGTCATCCTCATTTCTTGACTGCACAAGCCAATCTTGTGTCCCTGAGATCTGGCCATGAGGTCTTGAGGGAAGGTAGTTCTGACTTGCCCTCCATGAACACCTCAGCAAGCCCATAAGCACATTTGGCAGATAGTCTTGCTATTAAAGTTCAGGCAAAGTGAACACTGAAGTCAGAAAAACGTGGCACCTGGCCAGCTGGTGGAAAAAAAAATCAGCACAAATAATCCTAGGTATATTTTGCAGTACTTTTCCAGACCTATTCCCTCTTTGTTGGGGATTAATTTACTCATTTCAACACGCTATCTCTTTAAGCTTCCTCAAAGGCATGCAAAGCCTCTTAATAAATAATCTTGGTATTCCTTATCACATCTGCCTTTGAGTGAGAGACAGGACAAATGGGATGGCGTTCACATCTGAATCCAGGTCAGGATCAGATGCAGGCTGGGGTATGGTGGTGATGAAGAGTTGGGTGATGACTGTGGTGTTATATAAGCTTCGCATTAGCTCCTACCTGTTTTAGAAGACCTGTGTATTTTGGATGGGTACAAGGCTGGGGAAGGGAGGTGCACAGGAGCAAGGAGAACTTAATCTCTCCCTGTGCTTTCACATGTCACCTATTACTGTAGCATCTGACCACTTTCTGCTCTGTGGATTGTGAGGTGTGAGCTGAATTGGCCAACCCTGGCCATCTTCAGGTGAGGCAGGAGCAAGAAAGGAGAAGATGAAGATCTTCAGAGCTGCTGAGGGTAGCAAGTGCAAATGTGACAGCCTGGAAAACCAGAAGGAAACCACCAGGTTCCAGAAAATGAAGAATTTTATAGGCAGGATTTTGAACAGACCTTGCATAATATTGTGAAAGCTGGTAAAGTTTATAAAGGTTGAGATAAGCTAACTCAGAAACAGATGGGTGCTTTAGTGGGTAGGGGTGGCAGGAGATTTTGGAGAGATTCCAGGCAAGAATCCATAGGATTTGGCAACAATCCAGATATGAGTGTTTGGTGTGAAGGAGATGTAGGTGTTGAACACAACATGGAGACTGTGAGTTTGAGTGTCTTACGAGCGCGTTATTCACAGCAAGGAGGGCTTTGGTAGGGAGGGGTTTGCGTTGAAAGATAAGGAGGTGTTCTTTTAACCGCGATAAGAGTGTTGGCAGACCCGCGTCTGGGAAAGAGCTCAGAGGGAGGAGAGACACAGTAGGGGAGAGTTACACCTGCTGCCGTGGATGTGGAGAATAATGTCACCAGCCGACAGCACAGGGAGCGTGATGTCAACAGGAGAGGCGATGAGGATGAGGAAGAAGTACCAGGGTATTCAGAAAATGTAACGAAGGCAGCAGAAGATGGCCAGTGTCTCACAAAGCAGACTGAGCTATGGAAGAGAGCTGGATCTCAACTCCAGCTCCAGTAGAAGAGAGGCACGAGGTGGCTCTTTTAGTTGTTTGTTTGCTTTTTAACGTCAAGTTCAAATGTGGAGCCTTTTGAAGGACTCAAACCATTTTTCTCATGATGTTATGAATGTTTTAATATGAATTTTCTATTTTACTTGCTTTTTTTTAAACAGTCTTTCAGCTGCTTTGAAAGAGGAAAAGGAAAATTAGGGTGAAGTAATTTTTTTCATTTAATTTAAAATGGCTTTTTTTAGCTTCTCATCTCTCAAAAATATCAAAGGAATGCTATTTGAAGGGTCAGCCCAGAAGGAAATGTGTGTCTCTTGTTTTGTTTTTTTTTCCCTGTTTCTCAGTATTTCAGCTATTAATTTTTGGCAACTATTTTCCATCCAATTTAAAAAATAATATGTTTAAAAAAAATGTTATTTGAAGGGTAAGCCAAGGAGATTCCCCTACCTCTCCCTTCTTTCTTAGAAATTCAAGTATTAATTTCTGGTAATTTAGAGTCAGAACACAAGGAATGATAAGCATCTGATGACCCAACCTTGTTGTCACCGTCTATGTTCATCACCTTGAGCTACATTTAAAGACAGCAAAGAGAAACAGTTTTAAGATAGAGTTAACCTGAGGCATCGAGTTTGTGAGGAGATGAACGCAGCCTAAAAGCCACCATATCTTTCTGGTGACTCGGAAGGCTGGAGGGACTGTCTTGAGTAGAGACATTACAGACATCCACATCCAACCTGAAGCATCCTGCCCAGCTAGGATATAGTTGTCCTGTGGTGCCCAGGCAATGGCTGATCCTTGTCCCTTCTCCCTGGTTGCACACAGAATCCTGGAATCATTTTGGTTGGAAGAGACCCTCAAGATTGTTGGGTCTAAGCATCAACCTAACACAGTCACTAAACCATGTCCTTAAGAACATCAGCTACGCATGTTTTAAATCCCTCCATGGATGGTGACTCCAGCACTGCCCTGGGCAGCCTGTTCCAATGCCCCACAGCCCTTTGGGGAAGAAATTGTTCCCCACATCCAACCTCAACCTCCCCTGGCGCAACTTGAGGCCGTTTCCTCTGCTCCTGGCGCTTGTTCCTGGGGAGCAGAGCCCGACCCCCCCTGGCTCCAAGCTCCTTTCAGGCAGTTCAGAGATCAGAAGGTCTCCCCTCAGCTCCTGTTCTCCAGCTGAACCCCCCAGGTCCCTCAGCCACTCCCATCACACTTGTGCTCCAGCCCCTCACCAGCTCCGTTCCCTTCTCTCCACTCGCTCCAGCACCTCAAGGCCTTTCTTGGCGTGAGGGGCCCAAAACTGACCCCAGGATTCAAGGTCTGGCCTCCCCAGGTCCCAGCACAGGGACGGTCACTGCCCTGGGCCTGCTGGCCACACCAGTGCTGGTACCAGCCAGGATGCTGGTGGCCTCTTGGCCACCTGGGCACACACTGGCTCATATTCAGCAACTGTCACAATATCCCCACGTCCTTTTCCACCGGGCACTTTCCAGCCGCTCTTCCCTGAGCCTGTAGCGCTGCCTGGGATTGCTGTGACACAAGTACAGGACCCAGCACTTGGCCTTGTTGAACCTCATACAATTAGCTTCAGGCCATCAATCCAGATGGTCCAGATACCTGTGTCCCATGATGCTCAGGTGTTGGCTCATCCTTGTCCACCCACCCTGGCTGCACATGATCTCTCTGACCCCATTTGAGGTTGAGCAGTCGTGGAGCCACCTGACTGTGTTATCCCACAGCAACAATTTCTTCTTCTAGAATGGCCCCAACACATCTGGAAAGGACCATATGTGTGGGAAATACTCAGCATTGTCATGCAGCTGGTGGCAGAGAGAAAGCATTGTCCCTTCTGCTCCCACACAGTGCCCAAAAGGAGCAGGTGTTCAGTAAGCACTAATCCCAGGAGATCTTGTGAGCTCCAGTGAGTCCTGCTGGCTCATCTGATCTGAGAATCTGGCACAGAGATTTGATAGATGGGTAAAAGAAAGAACAGTCTATTGTGTTAAAAGTGTAGGCAAGGAAAAATTGCAGAAATCTCCAAATTTAGACTTTGGCCAGGGTACCGGTATTAACAATTCTGCACTTGATGAGAGGTCAAGGTTCTGCCGACATGAATTAAAATCAAGAATAAGGAAAACTGGAAGGATGTAAATCTTGGGGGCATAGCAGAAGTAACGGAAAAAGCAAGTTCATTAATAAATGAAAATGCAGGACAATGATGCAGAACTGGCTGAGTTATTGGAATCCTTAAAAAAAAAAAAAATCTCTCCTAAATAATAAAACTATAGGAAAGTAGTTTGGATGGGATTTAAAGTGAGGATGGAAGCCTCTATAAAACAAAACAAAACCAACAACAACAACAACAACCAAACAAATAAAAAACAACCAAACAAAAATAACCCAAACATACTACAGTAAAGTGGACGAATCCTTGACAAACTGAAAAGCACACAAGTCAACTTTGATGATTATGTTAGAATGTTGGATATTACCTGGTTACCCTGAAAATAAGACCTACCCTGAAAATAAGCCCTAGTATGATTTTTTAGGATTTTTGAGGATGCTTGAAATTTTAGCCCTACTCTAAAAATAAGCCCTAGTCACAGTTCATCAAAAAGGTCAATTTAAGTATTGTCCAGGCAGCTATACATGTAAAAAAGTAAGCACCTTCTGGAGCAAAAATTAAGTAAGACCCTGACTTATTTTCAGGGAAAGAGGGTAGAGAATGAATTGAGAAATCCACTGCATTGCTCCCCAAAGGCAACTGGTACTAACTGGGATGAATAAAGGAGGAACTCTGGGATAATATGCCTGGTATTTTTTTTTTCACTACTACTCAAAGCCAAAAGGAGAGAGTCACTCCGGGTGAGACATTGTGTCTTCTGATATAAAGGAATAAATGTTAAGGCAAAAATAACTACACAGCTGTATGGCACAAGAATTGTAGACAAAAGCAAAAATAAATACATGATGCCAGAAAAACTTGACTGCTTCTACTGCTTATCTAATTTTATATAGTGCCTAATTTGACTTGGAAAATTATTAAAGAGTTTTAGAAGACACACTGTTGGGTGAATAAAATCTGCCCACAGATTCAGTAATAAACATATTGAAAAAGTGGGAGATAAAGTGTATACCTGTTGAAACGCAGAGGTATCTGATTAGGTTAAATATGTTTTGAAATAATTTTTAAGAGTGCAAAAACCACATTAGTGAAAATCAAAATTGATAACCATTTGGAAGGAACAGCAGGCATCAGGAAGGGAAGAGAAATGGTATAAAAGGGCCTAGAAATGTTAGAAGTGGTCAGAAAAATGAGACCCATATTAGAAAAAAGGAAATGTCGTGTTATCAGAAGTTTAATAGTCTTAAGTAACTGTAGTGCTGGACATGTAAAATTGGGAAATGATGGTTACGTACTGGAAATTAACCTTATGGCGGATGAAAACACTAGGATGCAAGTGGTTGTTTCGATGTATGTGTGGATAGCCCCACGTTGAACTCAGGGGCTGTGTGCAATGAAGAGCCTGTATGTTTGCAGAGTTGGGTGCTGCCCTGAGGAAGAAGAGTTGGAGTGGGTTTGCATAGAAACTGCAAAAAAGAAGTTCCAACACCTTCCGGGACCTACAGCAAGTTTCTTCTACTGATGTATAGCCTTTAGCTGCCAAGTCCAGGTCTGGTTGTAGACCAAAACTTCTTCGTAGCTTGTTTTGACTTTCTTGCTTCATCTCTCAGTAGCTGTCTACTGGGTGTAGTTTATTTTGCATGTCTTGCCTCAATTCCTGGTTATTATGTGTACTCCTAGTTCTTCAGCTGCTTACTCTAGTCAGCTGTTTTGCTTTCCTGCATTCTCATATAATCAGCTTTTCTCAGCCTCTTTCTTCATTCTCCTTTATAGTCAGGAAGATGAGAAAGCAAAGCTTGTGCTGTTAAGGGGAGTGGGTGCATACGAGTTAACCAGCCCAGGAAACTGCAACTGGTTGTCTATAAAACTTCTTCTGTGCTCAAGTTTTTATATCATCCTTGGAGGTGGAAACAGCCCTGGAATGAGAGGTGGAGGAGCCACCTTGTATGGCTGTGTTTATGTAATCAAAGGACATTCATACCAGGTGGTCTTCGTGAGAAGACAAAAGGACTGCAAACACCCTGCTTAACCCATGCTTAAACCTTGTGATACATGTATGTTCTTGAGATCTATGTATGTTCTTGTGATCTTGTTCCTGTCATGTAATCAATTGTGCCAATTCTAGGTTTGAATTTGGCAAGATGCTCCAGTCTTGCCATGCTGTCTCCTCCATCTGGTGCGATAAACAGCACATCTGTTTATCAGTTTCGGGGCACAAACATGCAGATCAGCTTGGAGATAAAACTTCAAGCTCACCTCAAAAGGAAACACAAAGTTATTTTCCCCAATATTACCAGAAATATGAGTAAAGGGCAGCATAAGTTACCTAAAAACGTTGTATCTTTACAACAGCAATATTTTTAGGAAATTCTTGGCTACAGCACTAGAAACACCCTCTGAAACAAAAACATTGTACCTAGCTTCTCAGGACATTACTGAACTGTTGCTGGAACTGCACTGCGCATACTCTGAAAGACCCATATGTGACTGTTGCTGTCGGAGCATGTTGCAGAGACACCTGTAATCAGGGCTGTGTCACTGAGCTGTCAATCCGATAGACCACAGCTGGGCGTTGAACAGTATGTGGCAGCATTGGCCTCCTTGCCTCTGGTTTCTCAAGCCCTTGGTTTCATTTTTAGGAAAGATAAATCCTACATTTCTTTAGCAAAAACAAAACTAATAATAGAAGAGTTTGGGTTGGGAGGGGCCTTCGAAGCTCATCCAGTGAACCCCTGCCATGAGCAGGGACATCTTCACCCAGATCAGGTTGCTCAGAGCCCCGTCCTCTGTGTTAGGGCTTCTCTGCTCCCTTCAGTGGCAGAATGCTTTAATTTCACAGTGAACTGTGATTAACAGCATCCCAGGAGAGTTGTCACAGTGCGATTGAACTGAGGAACTTGAAGAACTCATTGATGGGATACAACAGGATCCATAATGGAAGGAATAACAGGCACCATCGTGTCCCTGTCTCTTTTTGTTGATGAAGAGAACATAATGGATGCTCTGTCTGCTGTCCATCATCTCATTTTATTATGTTGTAGTCATGTACAACTATCCTTATGTTTCGTCCTAAGCAGACAGCAAATCTCATAACTCAGGAGTCTGAACAAAGTCTCGGTGTAGTGCTGAGGATCCAGCCTGGGGAAGGTCTGTTCAGTCTGAGGTCCTAATCCAGCTCTTTATGGCTCAGTCCCTGTTCTCTGAACTGCTACTGATACCATGAGGTTTCAACTTCATAAATGCACCTGCTATTTGCATGGTGAGGGTGACTCTTGACAAGCTAATAAAGTTTCTCAGCTGTATTTTATCTCATGTTGAAGGTACTCAAGTTCATCATTTAAGTCCACGGAGACTGATGCATCACCTGTAGGGACATTGTCTGCAGATTAAATGGTTTTAAAAGGAACATTGACAAAAGCCCTATTTTTTAGCAATTTCAGAGGGTTTTCTTTCTTTGCACCTGTGGCTGATGCTGAAAAACTGTTAGGTAATGCATCTAGAATATTTGCTCTAGGTGCATGTCATCCCTAAGACTAATTTTTACCCTCCAGAAAGCTGGGCTTCTTGATTACCTGGGTTGTCTGCAATATAATCCTTTGCATTGAAGGCAGTTGCTGGAAATACAATTTGGACCGTTGTGCTTTGAAGGTGGGCTTGTTTCAAACTTCTATGGACCCAAATAAAGGAAAAGCCATATGGGAAAAAATTAATTAAATATAACAAGGGCAAGTGTAGAGTCTTGCATCTGGGCAGGAACAACCCCAGGTTCCAGTATAAGTTGGGGAATGACCTATTAGGAATGACCTATTAGAGACCAGTGTAGGGGAAAGGGACCTGGGGGTCCTGGTGGACTGCAGGGTGACCATGAGCCAGCACTGGGCCCTTGTGGCCAGGAAGGCCAATGGTACCTGGGGTGGGTTAGAAGGGGGTGGTCAGTAGGTCAGAGAGGTTCTCCTGCCCCTCTGCTCTGTCCTGGGGAGACCACACCTGGAATATTGTGTCCAGTTGTGGCCCCTCAGTTCCAGCAGGACAGGGAACTGCTGGAGAGAGTCCAGCGCAGCCACCAAGATGCTGAAGGGAGTGGAGCATCTCCCGTGTGAGGAAAGGCTGAGGGAGCTGGGGCTCTGGAGCTGGAGAAGAGGAGACTGAGGGGTGACCTCAGTAATGTTTACAGATATATGAAGGGTGACTGTCAGGAGGATGGAGCCGGGCTCTTCTCGGTGACAACCAATGACAGGACAAGGGGTAATGGGTTCAAACTGGAACACAGGAGGTTCTACTTAAATTTGAGAAGAAACTTCTTCTCAGTGAGGGTGTCAGAGCCTGGCCCAGGCTGCCCAGGGAGGTTGTGGAGTCTCCTACTCCAGAGACATTCAAAACCCGGCTGAACACCTTCCTGTGTAACCTCATCTGGGTGTTCCTGTTCTGGCAGGGGGATTGGACTAGATGATCTTTTGAGGTCACTTCCAATCCCTAACAATCTGTGTTTCTGTGTTTCTTTAGAAAAAAAAACAATAAACCAACCCTCCAACCCCTCCCAAAGCCTCCCAAACCTCCAGAACATCAACAGAAAACTTTATCTACCAGGATCTGCCTCACATTTACAAATGAATATTTAATTTTCTTAGAAGTAAATCCTTTAATCACAAAAAGGAAGAGCTAATAATGTGAAATTAATTAGAAGTGGAATATTCTATTAGATCACAGAAAGCATCTCAGAGGATGGCACAGTTCAAATTGCCACAAAGGACGTGTCATATTTAACTGGCACCTAAGAGGATCTTAATTACCACAGAAGCCTGAGCAAAGCAGAGTGCAGACGACCTTTGGAGAAGGGAGTTATGACTTCTCTTGGCCTGCTCTGGACACTCTTACTAATAAACTGTAGCATGTGGTTGGCGTCCTTTGCCACATGGGCTCGCTGCTGACTCAGGTTCAATTTCTTGAACCTCTGGGTCCTCTGGGGCCCCACATCTATTTCTGCAAAGCTGCTATCATTCATCGTGAGCTTGGCTTGCTGCATGGGGGTTTACTGTCCCTGACACATGGTGGTTGTTTTCTTCTCCTGTGGGTCATGTCAGCTACTCTGTCCAGCCTTTCATGGTTCTTCTGAATGGCAGTCCTGTCCTCCATCACGTCAGCTGCTCCCAAGGGTTTGATGTTACTGGGAAACTTGTTGAGGGTGTCTGTCACCATCCAGGTCACCGATGAGGATTTCTAAGTAGCCATCCAAAGTGCTGTCCTGCCAATACCACTCCAGCCCCAGGGCTCAGCAAAGAACAACTTGTCTGTTATACTGGTGCTTTGAGTAGGAAACTATCTAGATCACAGGCATGGGGAACGTGAACTTGGGTAAGTGCGTACTCTAAGAGAGGACTTTGAGAGCAGCTGACATTGTGCTTGTTTCTGCTCTGGGCCCTGACTGTCCTTACCTGTAAGGAATAGGACATGGACACAGTTCAGCTCAATAGAGAAGATATCCATCTGGTAAATTCCCAACTGAGTCCCAGAAGAGAAGGAAAATAACCTAATGTTCTTAAATGTGACGAATCCCAGCCCTCCTAGACAGATGTGCCCATGTTCCTCTCTGAAAATGGTGGAGGAAAATGGCAGAATCATAGAATGGTTTGGGTGGAAGGGACCTTCAAAGCTGCTTAGAGCCCCATCCAGCCTGGCCTGGGATGTCTCCAGGGATGCGGCATCCACCACCTTTTTGGCCAACCTGGGCCAGGCTCTCACCACCCACAGTGTAAAAAGTGTCTTATGTCCAAACTAAACCTCCCCGTTTTCAGCTTAAAACCACCACCTCTTGTCCTATCACAACAGGCCCTGTTCAAAAGTCCATCCCCATCTTTCTTATCAGCCCCTTTTGAGTACGGAAAGGCCACACCAAGTTCTCTCCAGAGCTTCTCTTCTCCAGCTGAACACCCCAACTCTCTCAGCCTGTCCCCCAGCAGAGCTGTTCCAGCCTCGGATCATTTCTGGGGCTCCTCTGGCCCCTCTCCAGCAGCTCCATGTGTGTCCTGTGCTGAGGACCCAGAGCTGGACCATCACTGCAGGGGGGTCTCACCAGAGTGGAGCAGAGGGGCAGAATCACCAACCTCAACCTGCTGCGCACACTCTTTGTGATGCAGGTCAAGATATGGTTGGCCATCTGGGCTGCAATCACACATCACTACATCATGTCCAAAATGGTATAAACTGTAGGTGCCATTAAATCAAGGTTGTTTTTAGCACAGAAGAAAGAGGCCTGCATCTCCAACATGCCTTCTAGATTACTGGTCCATGGTGTGGTTCAAGGGATGGCTGCAACTGTCGTGATTACTAACTCACTGTTCCTATCAAGAGGTGGTTCATCTTGTATCTAACACCATCTCTGACAAGGACCTGGCTGAAGAAGAGCGGTGTGTTTTAAGCCCATTCAGCCATTGAAAAGGATGATAATGTCGGCTATCAGAAACTTCTTTTCCAAACAATGGAAAACTTAAACCTGCACAGAATTTGGTAATCCTTTTCAAGTCATTTTAAGTAATAAATAAATTGAGGGAAAAATATACAATCTACCAGTTTTGTTTGCAGGAATGAAGGTGCAATTACTTGTATTGAAAGAGAAACTTCCAGTAAAAGTCTGCATACTAATTTATCAGCAAAAACCATGCAAAAATTATCACTAGATACATTCAGGCTGGAGAAAAGGCACAGAAGTTTGGCACTAAGTGAGATTAACTAATGGAACTCTTGCAGCTGGATAAGGTGGAGTCTTGCTAATTTAAAGTATTGAAGTCAAATCTGGATGCTTCTCATAAAGGTCTTCTCATCTATCAAATAGTGATTATGGACTTGGTGCTAAATTCATTGAGTGACATCTGTCTTGTGTCAGCTCAGGCACTTTCCAGAGTTGTAGGTGCATTTCTCTCTTTCTTCTGTGTCCTCAACAGAGAGAAAGCTGCAAGAAAACCTCACAGACAATAAGCCCAGTGTGAGGGACAGAAGGTGAAGGCTGATACGAAGAGATGTGCTGCAGATGTAGGTTATGGGTTCACATAATGGATGCCCAACCGCATGCTTGCACAGCTTCCTCTGTGTGAAATTGGATAGCAGAGGTTTGATAGGGTTCAGGACTGTGTGACTTGGTGTCCTGCTACAGTTTAATATTTTTGAGATGTCATTTTGAACTGTGATAGGAAATTAAAAAGTAGCGGCCGGGCTGCCTGGCACAGTTGATTGAGTAGAATGGCCTCCATGAGGGGTTAGCCTTTCCCATGGATGGACTCCTACAAATTTTCCAGTAGAGCTGCTGACCTCTTGTAATAGATGCAAGCCTACAGAGAAGTGACCCTGATCTTCTGGGTCAGGGATCCCACAGGAATGGTCTCTGGACCCTAAAATGTGTGCTGTCCACAATCACCCTCCTTTTCTGATATTGTCCTTTTTGGTCCATCCAAAAAGCATGTTTAGGTGCCAGAGTGATGTGCCACCACTGAAACGTGTTTTTTGGTGCAAAGCCAGGAGCATCCCATGAGAACCATGCTCAACCCATTATCTTTGTGTGCGGGTCAGACCCACCGGGACCTCGCAATGCTACGTAAGGAGGACTGTGTCATTATATTAACCTGATGTTTGGAAGATTCATGTTAAGGAGCTGAGATGTAAAACTTGCTGAACCTATTCTTGCAGGATCCCCAAATCCCTGCCCTACCAATAAAGCCATTCATGACTCTGGTCTCTCTGCAAGTTTCTGCTTTCTGGGGAAAATAAATAAATAAATAAGGCAAAAAAAAAGCAACAAACAAAAAACCACCACCACGAAAAAGCCCCAACAAAACCACCCCAACAAAGAAAACAAAACAAAACAAAGCAAAAGAATACAGACACACACAAAACCCCTGTCAAGGGTTTTGATTGTGGGGTGACAATAAAATCCTGGCAGATATATAGTTAACCTCCTCTCCCCTCCTACTTCCCCCTTTTACTCCTCCCTCTCTCCTCTTCCCACTAAGAACAGGCAATCGGGAGGGAAAGAAGGACAGAGAGAAGAGAGTTGGAACAATTTAAAATGTTTTACTAATGCTACTAATAAGAATAGAGAAAACAATACAAAATATACAAAACCAATCTTGAAAGTCCCAGCAACTGCCAAACTGGCACCCAAATCCTGGACTGGACTCTGCAGCCAATGGAACTGGATTCAGTCTGTCACTGGCCTCAGGGACGACTCGCAAGGTCCTCTCCTGATGTCAGCCATAAGCAAAATGGGAAAAAAAAAGGGACGAGAACCTCGTGATCTCCCACTTTTCTATGAAGTATCACGTGAATGGGATGTTATACTCCCTTGGTCAGTTTCTTGGTCACCTGTTTCTCGTTGCCCCTCTCGCGAGATGTGAATCTGTCCTTATCAATAAGTTAGCATTCCACTGCTATGTTCACCAAAACGTGTATCTGGTTCTCCAGGAAGATGCAGCTAATATGAAGCTTTAGCTGACAGACAAATTCACTAAAAGAGAAACTTGGTTTTTAACAAAACCAGGACAACCCCCAAACAAACAAAACGCACACACAAACAGAAAAACAAAACCAAATCCACCCACAAAACCCAGAAGGTACTTAGGGCTGTAGGGGATATTGGTGCACAGATGCAATGAACATTTACATAAGTAATAAATAAATATTGCTAAAAGAATTCAAGGCCATACAAAAGTGAGTTTTTGTCACTGATTTTGTACCTGAATTCAACTGATTGATTTTGTTGTTGTTGTTGTTGTGTGTGCATGCTGTCTTTGCAAAGAGGAAGTCTCAGGGAATGCAGGAAGTCTCTCATAGATAAATTATGAAAGCACAAGTAATTTCCCATTATTTATCATTCACAGGTGGCTCGTCTGTCCTTATTTAATGCCCAAATCTCAGTGATCTAGCTGTTGAGCATTCATCTGACTTTGACATCTGCCATGAACTTGAAAATATTTGGGTAAGACTCGCTAGACATTCCTGTTACAATTATACTTCATTGAAAAATTGTTATGAACCTCAGCCATCTGTGTCCTGAGTATCTATCAACCAGCTGAGAAGTAACAAACTTCTACACAGAACCTTAAGAGCTACCATCATTTTTTCTCTAGCTCCACTGATTTCTCCGGCGTTACCCGAAAGATAAATCTGATTCCAAAGTGTTGTTGATGAGGGGGTGGACTAGGAAAGTTATCCAGATCTCTGCAGGCCTTTGTGCAAGAGGAAAATATTACCTCTTTGGCCTTGAGTGCATTCTCGCTTGAACTTGTATAACTGGAGAGGTGCCAATTGGAGTCACCGAGTCAGATTTATACCTGAGTTACATGGGCGCAAGCAAGAGGAGGATTGGGTAAACTGTGCCTAAAGCCTCAGTGGATTTGAGAGCCTCCTCCAGCAGCTTAGGTAGCTTTTCTTTCTATCCTTAGCAACACAGTCCTGATTAACCCTCCAAGCTGTGGTCAGTCATTTTGAGGACAGTTTGATTGACAGCACGTAATCTACTAATGCTTTTCCCTGTGTTGTCCAGTGTGTTAGAACCTGGAGGTGGTTGGTCGGCTGTGTTGGTTTTTTTATTATTATTGTTTTGTTTATTTATTTTTAATCTTTTGGATATTCTATAAGAAAAAGTCATCTTGAGGAAGAGGCATGAAGTATTTCAATGTAAGTACAAAAATATGCATAGATACTCCTGTGTTATGTATCTATAAAAAGATGTATTTGGGCAAGATGATCATTTTTGTTGACTTGCCAGATATAAAGCAGAATCCTCTTCCCTTTCTGAAATTTCAGATAGACAATATGTAACGTCTCTCTGTCTAAACTGTTTGTATTTCATGCAAGGTTTTTGTGTAAGGCTTTTTCTTCACATGATACATTGTTTTTTAAGAGCAGGTCTGACCTACCATCGAGGTTTGGGCTGGTAACCAACTCTATCACCCAAAACTTAAGGGACAATGTTCCTTCACATTGGTGATCCCTTAACAGTCTTGTGAAATGATTCCCAAAGAAAATTAGTATTGGGAAAGTATATTATGATTTGTCTTGTTTTGTACGTTTTATGCCTCTTTCAATATGATTTAACAGCTTGAACAAAAGTAGAATAAATCCTTGGGAAGCACTTAGATTTCTGGGAGTGCAGCCAGTGTATTGTGGACCACCATTGGTCCAGAGACTAAAATTTATCTGAATAGTGGACTTGTTTGGAAATTGTGCTGCCTATGTCTGAAAGCTCGAATGTGGGACTCAAGGAGAAAAAGTTAGAGCCACCTTTCTGAAAGCTGTTAAAAACAGAGAAATTAGATTTTTTTTTTTTTTTCCTGGAAGATAGAGTGGTGGATTGAGCTTTAAATGGAAACTAAATAAGTGAATAATTGCTTGGTGAAATATGTGCATGGAAAGAATACATCATACTGGAATCTTTGTCAGTGTGCATGGACATAAAAAAAACAGAGATTTGTCAAAATAATAATCTTTCAAATGATGCCTTATGTCTTTTCTCACCTAGCCCAGGTTAAATTTCCATTTATTGTGGGAGTGAATTTGCTGTAGTAAAAATTGCACAAATATTTGGCTTGAAAGTAGCATAGTAAGACAACAATGGGTTTGTTCTAAAATGTGGAGAAATTCAGCATTTACAGTTTTTTGAATGCCACATCTCTGCAAATCAGCGACAAAATTCTCATTAATTACTGTGGTCACAGAACTAATCCTCCAGAGAATGATTTATGAGTTGCATGAATATTGTCTTGAAGGTAAAACCTTATTCTGCTGCTGCAAGAAGTGATACCAGAAGCAAACTGAAGGAAATACATCTTTAGAAATACATTTATTGCTTTCCAATACATTTATTGCTTTCTAACTCATTCTTCTGAGACATCTTTTTAAAGTTACCATAGAAAACTGCTATTAACCAAGAACATCATTTGAAAGTAAATTGGACGTAGGCACTTGTAGCCAGAACCACCTTCTGCATGATACAAGGGAAGCCAGTGTGCTCCTTTCTAATGATTCAAATGGTTTGTTGTCTATATGTGAGCAGTGACGTCTGATGAGAAGATGACGTCTCTAAATGCCATTTTGAGAGTCTTCATTTAAGTTTGAGTAATTAACTCAAGGTGAACTGTAGAACTGATCTTCATATTCATGATATAGATATTTATCATACTCATTAGAGCCAATGTAGCAATAGACAATACAATTGCAACTGTAAATATTGTTGAGTTTTCTTTTTTTTCTCTTTTCCCATTAAAAAAAAATAAAACATTGTCTTTTGGACATAATAGTTTCATTCCATGGGGGGGTCTGAATTTTTCAGTGGTTGAGTTCCAAGACAATGCATTTGATAAGGGTAAGCAAGAAAGAGTAGAGATGCCTCTTTCCTGCTTGTCTCAATCATGGCAAAGACATTAAAAACAGCTGGGTTCCAAAAGGAGGGTTTCAATCTCCAGATTTAAGCACTGAAGTCAGGTTTGCTTTAAAAATGAAGGACACCTGGTGCTCAGACACAAATTTGACAGCTTGTTCTCCTCACATCGTGCTTACCAGGCTGATTTCAAATCTTCCCACTGTTTAGCAGAACTAACTATTGTAGTTCAATTTGAGGTCTTGTGATAGTTCTTACTGTTATTTGTTTGCATAGCTGCTGTGGATTGTCATCCATATTTTGTCCTAGAACACTATGGCATGACCATGTGCAGCTGTTCTGAAACCAGGCTGCTCTGCCCCTCCGTACACCCAGGAGTGGTTGTGTGCTACAATATGCAATCACTACATGAAGAAATTCACTTTTGCTTTGGTTTTCGTTATGCACCAGTTCACGGAGTTAAAGGGTTACACGAGAATCTCAGTGCTTTTCTTGTAAAAATAAAACCAAAGTAATCACTGGCTCTGATAGTTTCAGAGAAAACCTCAAAAAATATAAGCAAGGAAGACACAAAACTCAGAAGGACAACAATACACAAATATCAGTTTTTGTGGGTTTTGCTTGGGGTCTGACTCATTATTTTGGTGCCTCAGGGGTGGCTAACAGTGTCTGAATTCTCACTGGCATCTGCAGGACAAGGATGGTTTGACTGTGAGGAGCAGGGGTGGTTTGGGTTGGACATGAGGAAAAGGTTCTTCACCCAGAGGTGCTGGACACTGAACAGGCTCCCCAGGGAGGTGTCACGGCCCCAAGCCTGACAGTGTTCAAGAAGAGACTGGACAATGTCCTCAGACACACGGTGTGAACTGTGGGGGTGTCCTGTGCAGGGACAGGAGTTGGGCTTGGTGATCTTTGTGGGTCCCTTCCAGCTCAGGACATTCTATGATTCTACTCTTCCTGCTGTTTCCTTACACCTACCCGAGCCAATGAGTTCATAACTCCTTGTTGATACAATCTGGTCTTGATCAAGCATAGATGTTAAAACTGTTGTGAGGAAAGCAAACTTTACTCCCATACCAGTGAAGCATTTATTCTGCATCATTCAAACAAACCCTACTCTGCTTTTTCTTCTCCCGTAGTTACCTTTAAGCAAGAGGGATGACTCAGGTGCCTGCTGACTACCTGTCAACCACCAGCTCCTATAACTATGATCAGCCCCTTCCCTCCGTGGCTCGGACAAGCACTGTCACCAGGGTACCCCCAGCCAAAAAAATAACCTTCTACAAGAGCGGAGATCCTCAGTTTGCAGGAGTCAAGATGGCCATCAACCAGAGAAGCTTCAAGAGCTTCAATGCACTCATGGATGACCTCTCTCATCGGGTCCCACTGCCATTCGGGGTACGGACCATCACCACCCCACGAGGAATACATTGCATTAGTGAGCTGGACCAGCTGGAGGATGGAGGATGCTACCTTTGCTCCGACAAGAAATACGTCAAACCTATTAGCATTACTTCTGGGGGACACAAGCCAGGCCCTCCACGAAATGGTCGTCCTTCCAGTACCTTGAGAAGAGCAGCTCTGGAGGCCAAGCTCGAAGATTATTCCACACCTTTCACTCACCATGGCCCCAGAATACCCAAAAAAATCACTCTAGTTAAGAATGGAGAAAGTGGTTTTCGTCGCTCAATTATCTTGAACCGCAGAAACGCCAGGAGTTTCAAAACGCTCTTGGATGAGATTTCAGAGATCCTGCAGTTCCCAGTGAAGAAGCTCTACACTGTTGATGGGAAGAAGGCAAGTATATCTGATAGCTGGTGCTGGTCAGTTATTCTAACACGTGTTATCGCATCAGTGTTTGCATTCCCTGTGATGCAAACGATGCTCATGGGGCCAATAGTTTACCCACACTACCTTAATCCTTTGGGCTTGTGTAGTTAGTATTGTGTAGTATTAATTACTTCCCCATTACTAACATGATGCAGAAGAATCTTGTTCAGCCACTCAAGAACTTCATACATCAGATATTAGTTTGAGTCCATGGGAATCAACTTCTAATGAAAGTCCAGAAGCTCAATGTTTTGCAGCTGGGTATAAAATCTCCAAATAAACTTATAATAATGGAGTTTCCCACCCTCTTTGGGATGCATGTCCCAACAGAGGCTTAACTTTTCTGAACCTAACAACACGGAATTCAACAGAGTAAGACAGCCCTTAGGTAGCACCTTACGGTTGTATAGTTCCCAAAAGAACACGGCCCTGCTCATGATGTGGGATCCTCAGCATTATGGTAATACAGCTAATAAAAGCGTAATTAATTAGGGTATGAGTGGGATCAGGAGACACATTTGTATTGATATTGGGTGAATGTGGCAACTGGGGTGGACTCTTATATTAATAATAGATTTGGGCCATGACAACTCCTTTGTTCTTCTGTTCCCAAAGGAATTTCCTGACTAAACTGAGATTCTCCTGATTTCTTCTCCATCTCTTTGTAACACAGACTAATGCGTACTTCCATTTCATTTGAAGAGGTCTCACTTGCTAGCCTGACTTTTCTCTAGCAATGCAGCCAACTGGATCAGTTACCCTGCTCCATGCCACTTTTTCCACCTTCACAGTGCTGTGTGCCACCTCCTCAGTTGTGACATTACAACCATTTGTGGTGTCGTTTCTGAACCAGATGACTGAAATGACTTGGGTTCAAATGACTCCCTATCCAGGAGGGGAAAAATTGGAGGAATATTTTTAACCCAAATGATTTGACTCAGCACAGGGAAAGGATTGTGCAACTATGATGGAGAGAGGGAGGGGAAATGATGTCTTAAGCCAGCTTTCCTGGTGAAGGCACCATGTCATTTCACAGCACTTTCTTCTATGCCCACCATCCTGGAAAGAGCTTCCTGTTCTCAGCTGGAGGATCCAAGGAAAATGTCCTTCCTGAACATCCCACTGCTACAGCCTTCCTAGCCCTACTGATCTAGAGTCTAAAAGAGTAAAAGTGTTAGCTTGACTGCAGTCAGAGATGAGATGAAACACCAGGGAAAGGATACCGTCCATGTATGCCAGAAAACTGCAATCTTACTGAGAAACTGAGAGTCCTGTAGAAACTAAGGATTTAGGAAAAGAGACTCAGCAGGAAGAGAGGAAGCTTAGATGTAGACAACCTGAGCATAGCCTAGGATAAGCAAAACAGGTAACTGATCTCCTCAGACTTCAGGTCCAAGAGTCAGTTGTCTCAGTTCATGATGAGCAAGCTGACCACCGTACTGTGGTTTTCATCTTTTCTAAGTGTATCTAGAGTCTGTGTTTCTCCTCAGGGGAGACTAGAAAAAAATTGTTCACTTGTAGGCAACTGCATGGTAGGCAAGATGAACCTCATGCCCAAGGCTCTTTCAGTAGTCAGTTGAAGGAAACAGGCAGTTTAGACGGCTACTTTCCAAGTAACTTGTCTAAATGTGGATATCTGGAGCTGGATTCATTTCAGAGTCAGACACCTGCATGTCAGTGTCTCAATGTTTTTGTAAATGAAGTGGCTAAGCTCCCATATAGCTCTTGAGACTAAGCTGTCAGTCCATTGAGCTGGCCAAAGATAGGTGTCTAGAGGCCTTCAGAATCAGTTGGGTTCTTTTTTTTCTAGCTTCCATCAATTTATTTGTAAGATAAAGTTTGCTGTGTACCATAGCTACAACTATGCTACTAAATTAAAAAGTGTTAGAGCAAGATCTCATCCTCCTTTTCTCCATCCTGCTAAATTCTTAACATCTTCTGCAGTTTGGTCTTGGCCCAGAGTAACAGTCTCCCAACAGTTTAGACTTGGGGCCTGAGACCATTCATGGCAGGTGCTTTGGATGTGGACAGCCCGTGTTTGAGAAGCTAGGATGCTTCATTTGGCTTCCATTCTGAAGAACAGTGTCTGGCAGTGCTTGCTTTACTACCAAAAATGTAGCCAACTTGAATTAGGAGAAAAAAACCCAAACAAACCACAAAACAAACAAAAAACAACGAACCAACCAACCTAAACACAATTCTGCTACCAAGATGTGTTAAAATCTATGGACAGGTGTTTTATTTTGTCACTGATTTTTCCAGTTTCAAGACTTGGGCTCCTGTTCAGTCATCATGGAGACAACAATCATGTGTAGTGGTACTAACTTCCTCTTCACTTCTTCCATTTTTTCGGAAATAACCCTTATTTCTCTAAAGAAAAAAATTGCTTTCTGCTTCTTAGTGCAGTCTTAATGTTCTCCTTGGGATTCTTAAATGAGTTTCCCACAATTTTCCTTCTAGTCATTGTAAACACCAATATTTTAGCTGGAATATGTACTAAATACACAAGCTGTAAACACAATATCTTCACACAACCTCAATCTTTCCACCTAAAGACATGAGGTTGTCTTTTACATTGTCAGCTCTGTAGTGGTGGTCATCCTGTCTAAAGGTCTCTATTAGTCTAGAGTTGGGTCTCATCCCAACATGCCAAGACATGGCAAGACTTGGCCAGAATGACATGGGTACTAACTGACCAGAATTGATTGCTATGGAGTATTTGAAGCTGATGGCACCTACTAAGTTTTACACACTAACATCTTTGCTGACTATAAGTGGCAAACTATGTAGGTCTCTTCAAGAGGCAAAGTGTCAATAGCTTTGTTGCTTGTTTTGTACCCCCACCCCCAGTTCAGCCTTTGTTTTTGGAAATTGTTCAACCCAAGTTGGATATGAACATCACTTGAAAGTTTATCGATGTTCTTTGTCACAGCTAGATTATCTTCTCTGGCACGTCTCAGACTCTAAAGTTATCCTCTATGTAGCCATAATAATATTTTTTACAATAAATCCCATGGACCTATACAGGCCTTTTATCCCCCCATTTATTTCTCCATGTTTTCCATACCCAGAAATGTGGCTGTGGATCAAACACCATCATGTCATATCTTCACTGTCACTTGGGATTATTTTTCTGGATATGAAAATTTTCAGAACCGTCTTGTCTACGGGCAGTTCATCTTCTGTACCTTAATATTTTCATTTGCACTCCTTTTATTCCTTGCAGAATATCCCAGTGATAGGTGTTTATGGGTCCATGCTGACCAACGCCATGAGCTTGCACATAGCTAGGAAATAAGTAGTTATTAATATATTTTCCGGGGAATATTTTAGAGTGATTTTTGGCCATCTGAATTTCAACGAATCACCTCTTTCTTTTTAACTGTTCATTACTGCTCATTTAATGGTCATTCCTGTTAAAACTCCCTAGAGCTGTTACTCTAGTCTCAGGTGCAAGGCATTTAAACCATAAAAAAGTCACTATGGCTTGGATTTTCCAATCTGTTCCTTTCATAAGGATTCTCTAAGCCATTTCTGCTCTTCTAAGTTTTCTTGTCATACATCATCTTCAAGATCTCTTTTCCCTGTGCAAAACTGGTTGTATCCGAGTTTTCACCAGATTCTAATGGTTTCTCTGAGGGGTGAAAGTGGTGAATTTATCACACAATAACTGACTTCAACTGGTACTGAAGATTAATTTTGACTGTACATCTTGCCTTTATACTTACATTTGCATTTTCTGCTATAGACAATGAAATTATGCCTCCATTCTTCCATGACTATTCAAAGGTGTCTGGATGCATCATATTCCTTGGGTATTTCCTTGTTTCTCATAGTATTCTCTTTGAATAATAATTCAAATAATATTTTAGTAATTTTGTTACCTTCTTTTATTGCATGTCTATATCTAGCCTCATTACAGAGGGGGCTGGGGCTGGAAGGAACAGCAGCTTTCAACATTCATTCCCAAGATCTGACAGATTAGCTAGATAACAGTAGGATTCATTCCTAAGCAATGTATCTGGAGTACTTCTTGATTTACTTTGTGTTTGTCTGGTTTAGAATAACATCGTTCACAGCATTTAAAAGCAAGTTCACAATTTCTCGTTCGCTGACAGCTTTTCCTTGATCTCTTGAAAACTGAACATAAAAAAGGAAAAACCTCCTCTACTACAGGTGAATCAATCTCTTCTGTCAATGAAAGTGCTATTCATAGACCTGAGAGTGTTTCCCCTTCAATCTACTTTTGTTTTCTTTTACTACTATAACTCTATATCTAAACTCAAATCTTTAGTTAAATCACCTCTGCAACATAGTGTATGCTTGACATATATTGTCCCAGTGTCTCTGTTTTAATTTCTTTGCCGTTTTGTTGAGTAAATCCAGAATATTTAAATAATACGTCTTTTGTTTTCTTATTATATCTCTGTGTGGGTATAAACTCAGACACACATTGAACAGGTTTCTTGTTTAGTGTTCCTTTCATGTAGTACTGATTTTTAAAACTAGAGAAAAGTGTTTTCTTCCTTTTGTAGTTCACCTAGTCCACAAATGCTTCCGGTAAACCTCTAAGTTTAATTCAATCATAACTCACAGGGAAATGAAGTTTTTGGACTGCAAATCTCACTGGTTTTGCTCATTAGTATGTTTTCTTCTCCAGGCAAAACTTGTATTATTTGTTTTTATAGCCCTCGTTTTGTCTCATATCTGTTTTTCAAATTGGTTTTAGCCAATTTCTTCCTGAAATGGAAGAAATGGTAGTGATTTCATGAAGCCAATGAGCTGAACATTTTACTTCTTGTTCATGGAACAAAGTCAGAAGAAGTTCATGGGCAGCTATATAGAATCCTAATACAGATAGTAAGTATTCATAGTAAGTATTCATAAGTAAGGCTGGTGGTGTAGCATCAGGATTCATTGGAGGCCAGCAGAGCTCTTGTTTTTGGGATCACACATATTTTGATGTTACTTTGTCCTTTCTCACTCCCATTGATCTGCTTATTTGCTTCTTACGTATTTTGAAAATTATATTTTATGTACTTCTTGGGAAAGGTCAGTCTATTCACTGGTTGTTTCTCATGGGGCCTTCATTGCTCTTGGGCCAAAAAGTCTTTCAGTGCTATGAATTAAAAATTAGCCTGTAATAATTATGCAAAGCTGAGGTCAGTAGAAACTGTGATTGAAAGATCCTGATTCCTGTGTTAGTATAAATCCAGAGTGGTTCTACCGGAATTTACACGTTTGAGTGTTCATTCTAACCCCTGAAGCCTTGAAGAAGGTGAAATCAGTATTATTATTCTTAAGCATCAAGCACACTGTCTACTAGGAAGGAAGAGCTAGTCCCACTGAAGTGAATGTGTGTTCAAGTATTTGGGCACTGATTTCAGCAGGGCCAAGAGCCCTCTTTCCAAACTAACCATGATTTTTGTTGTCAGTTTCTAAATCAAAATAGTAATTTTATCACTATGGGTCTGGAGAGAAATGCAATTTGATTTTACCTTAGAAAAGTCAGTTTAATTTTCAGTAAGTAAAATGTCTGTATCATATAGTTCTTTTCAGGTCAAGGAACTATTTACTGTTTTCCAGGTAATTAACTGGAAATAATGCCCAAATAGAGAAATCTGTAATTTAGCTTAACATTGACATGCTATTAACTTGCCAGTGAAGCTTTGTTTGTGCAAGTTTGTGCACTAAAAGATAGACAAGTGTGTACTTAATTCATCTAAATCTGATCAGCTTATTGGGCATTTAGAATGGGGGGTCATTTTGCCTGTTGGCCTCTATTGACTGTAGAAAAAGATCAAGACTGACTCAGACCAGTCACCTAAACCTAACGCAGGCCCAAGTTTCCCTGAACTTTTTTAAAGTACTATAGATATTTCAATATTAGCAAACATAAGACATGGGACTCTATGTCTGAAGATCACTCGGCTGATGAGACAGTTGGAAATGGCAGCTTTCCTAGTTTTTACCAGGGACATCAGTTCTACGCTAAAAAAATAAGAACCAGTCATGCTATTAAGAGCAGATACCTCAAAAAAAATAGGTAGAGTAAAATTTGTAGGTTATTTTCTCTATCAGATGGACTTTCATTTCTGTTCTGGGAAGTCCTTATACAACCTGGTGGATTTTCTTTCTTCATGGGAGGGGAAAATGCCTCTAAGGGTGAAGAGGTGGACAGAGATCACACAAAGGCCAGAAATCCTCACAGACAATTAACCTGTAAGAAATGACGTGTAGGATTACATGACAGCAACTGCATAGCAACAAAGGATTTCCCTTAGGAATGGCAGTTATCCACGGTCCACCAGCTGAACAGTCCTTAAGACCTCTTTAAGTCACAGGAACCGCAACAATGTGACTAGGTGTCTAGCTATAGATGTCCCAATTTCTGCTCTTACTCTTGAATCACTAGGCCTTCCTTTTACAAACTGTCTTAAATTAAAACACAAAATTTTTCCTTAAAAACCATTACTCATTCTTGTATGGCATTTGAAACCATGTTGTGTTATGGCAAATAGTCCACATAGTTTATGGCTTCTGGTGGCAGCTACCATGAGCTTCTCGAATGAGATTTATCAACCATCAGAAGAATTTTCCAAGGGATGTGGCTAGTTTTATGTTTGTTGGGGTCAGGCCAAGACTTAGATGTTTTTTTGCTTAGGCGGACTCAAGGCTGACCGTAAGTTGTTGCATTTAATGAGGGAATCCGATCCAGTCTGTTATCTAGAAAGGCAGAGCAGATGACCAGAAAGACTCTTTTTTGCCTTAGATTCTGCAAGTGAGAGCATTGCAGAATGAGCATTGTATGCAACCAGATTTCCTTGAGGGATCTGAGAATTACTGTGTGAGCTAATCAGGGGAGCAATCATGTGTTAAGAAATGCTTCCTCAGGCACCACTAACTAGACACTGCAAAGGATTAGTTATTAGAAACTCCTTGGGGTAAGTACCCTCATTTTTCTTCTGTGTTTGTGTAGAGCTTGGAATGAGACACACTAGATGCTGTGGCAAGACTAACAATTCTGGGTTAAATCAAGCAATCTTTGGCACTGGCTACTTGCAGCAGTCTTAGAGAAAGACAGAAGGACACATCTGAAGTTATTCTTTCCCCAGCGTATCTTCCCAACCTTCAGCAACCCATAGGCTAAGTTATTCCTCAGCCAGAAGCAGCACCATGGGCTACAGCTATTCTAGCAGGCAGAACAATATTGGGGCAAATACGCTGGCCCTAGCACCAAATGCCACTATCTATACATATTCAGACTATGTAGCCTCCAAAACAGGGTCTAATTCCCACAGCTTCTAAAACTGGGCGGTCACATTCAGGCTACTTCTTAGGAAATCTCATTGCTGTGTGTTAACTCCCAGATCTGCCCAGGAATTGCTTGGGAGAGTCCCGGTTGATCCAGGTTTTGGATGCACTGAAGACCATTCTAACAATGAGCAGTGCAGGCAACTCTGTTTCAGTGCCCTCGATCCAGAATTTTTGAATTTAGAAATAAAGACGGAACTTTAATTTTAGCTATTATTAGTAAAGGTATTGGCCTAACTATTATTACTAAATCGTTCTTGATAATAATGACTGGATCTACAGCGACCTTATGGTGCAAGGCCAGGAAACAGGCTTGTCTGACATATTTCCTGACTCAGATTTACACATCCACATAGCCATCTCTAGGACATCTGTGGGCTGCCCACAGGCATCCTATAGGCCACTCATGTTTGGGCTGTCTACCAAGCTCATCTGTCTTAATGGCAGGTGTCATCAAGACCTTGATGGAACTGTAAGAGGGAAATGAGATACATGGAAGCAAATGAGCTGGTTTAAAAGGTAGAATGTTTCTAAACAATAAGAGAAAAAAGGTGAAAAATTCCCTCCTTGAGATAGTTAATTTTTCTGCTTCCATGTTTGACGTATTCACCGTGACACTTGGTTCCGTGCTGTGTGCAGGTATTGAATAGCTGCAACCAATATCAGCCCCTCATCTGGTGCAAACTGTTGTTATCAAGTGAGCAGTACCACTTTCCACCCACCGTGTGTGTGACTCATAGTCTAAAAACAAACCACCGGTTTCAGGTTCAATATTCTCTGATTCTGTGCCAAAACCACAATGACTCCGATGAGATTTACACAAGTGATCTGTAAATCTCAGCAAAACTTTCCATGAACCTGATTCATAAGAAGACTCATATCCAGGTGTGTTTTATGAACCTCTGAGATGCCCTGAAATCATTTGGCCCGGTGCCTTACACCATGTAGTTAAATGGACCCCATGTGCTAGCCACTTTGTTATCTAGCATATAAAAAATCTAGTAGCTTCTTATCTAACACACAACAAATGCAAATGATTCCCTTAGCCTGAGGAGATTTTGTTCTTTCAATAATAATGTAGCAAAGTGTAATTACTTTTTAATTCTTTTGAATTTAATCCAAGGCAAATACATTTCCAATCATATTATTGAGTATATGCAATAATATTTGTGAACATGATGCTCCTGTTTATTCGTTTACCTAGAGTATGAAGAATAGCAGAATTCCACCCTCTCCTGGAAAAATTGTGTATTTTCTTTAAGTACTTTAAGTAGAAATCACTGTTTCTGAAAATATTTTTTGCAGGAGAGGCAGGGTTTTTTCATAGGAAAATCTACTTTTCTGCATTCAAATTCCATAGTCTTTACCAATAATAGGAGAGGAAAATATAGCATGTTTTGCATTTTTATCACTTAGCTCCTTCTTCTAACAGAGAATTCGAAGGATTCTGCTGCAGCTCCTAGATTATCTTTCAACTCACATATTTTCTGAAATAAATTCAGTTAACATCAGGGGAGCTACTTCTACTCTATAGAAGTAAACAGCTTTCCAGATTTCACATTTGTTCTATGGACTTTGCAAATCAGGGGTGAAGCCTTGGACTCAATAACTCAATTTAAACCAGAGGCCTTGAATAGATGTGTTTCCTTTTGTACCCTGAGCTTTTGGAGTTCATCGGCTCTATCCATAGTGCTCAACAGAGCGCAGTGCATGAATATTTAAGCTAAGAGAGACCTGGGATGATAGGACCATGGAACAATGAGACGTGGATCTCTGAGCTTGATCTAGAAGCAGTAGGGTTTATGTACTCAGTTCCAGCTCCTACGGATAGTTGGAGCACACCTGTTTTCACCCACAGCTTCCAGCTGGAGTAGCTTTTCATATACAACGTAGATATTCCCTGTATAAAAAGTAGGTTTTGAGAACTTCTGGTCGCAGGGAAAAGCTTGAACTCATGAACCATATCCACTGACTCAGTCACCACAACACCCATCACAAGAACCAAATGCTTTGCATTTTTCAAGAGTTGACAATTTTTAAGCTAATCCTGCCCTAGGAGAGGATAAGGGTAGGCGCTTGGGGTGGGGTGGGTGTTAGTCTGACTCATGATTTTCAAATGCTGATGTTGGATGGACCAGATTTAATGAGGCCGGTGCCAAAGGAGCAGGTGGTGCACTTTGATTTCTGTGAGGAACTGCAGCGTGTCAGAAGGTGGGAAATATCCACAGCAAAATCTTCCTAATAAACACCTTCCTCTTTTTTTCCAGAACACTGTTCTGTTCCAGAACAGTGGACCAGGCTGCCCAGGGAGGTTGTGGAGTCTCCTACTTTGGAGGCATTCAAGACCTGCCTGGACACCTTCCTGTGTAACCTCATCTGGGTGTTCCTGCTCCATGGGGGGACTGCACTGGATGAGCTTTCCAGGTCCCTTCCCATCCCTGACATTCTGTGATTCTTCTATGTTGAAATTCACACCCTTAAGAGCAATTTTCTGTTTCTCTGGCTGATTCACCACTAGAACAGTATGAGACCCCATTTTGAGCAGACAGGGTGGGTGGGTAGGGAAAAGGCCATCCAAAGCTTGCATATGAAGTCAGGGTGATGTGGGGACCTCCCTAACTCCATCCAGCACTCAGTGGAAGTCCTCAGGAATCTTCCCATAGTCTTCATCAGGAACCAGCTCATCCTCCACAGAGGCAGTAACCAAACTTCTGGTTGCAGTATTTCTCCTGACCTGCTGAAAGACGCATTCATCTAGATTATTTCCAGGGCCAAGCTCAGAACATTTTCTTTATGCGTGTGCATAGTGTCACACACAGGAAAAAGGCATCTGTGAGTACTCCAGGAAAAGCTGCCAGCAGTGCAATAGCTAAACACGATCTTTGCCTGCGGTTGACTGAGAAAGCAGAGCAGCGCGTTATTGCTCTCTCACATATTTTACTTGACTTTTTTAGTGCTTCATGGTCTGATTTCCAGATCAGAACTCCTAAAGCTGTTATTTTTCTTGCAGCTTTACATAGTGGCCAAACCAGAAAACTAGCCAGCTCATGTCTGATCAGTTCTAGAAGATGCCAGTGTTTTTAGAAGTGTTGGTATGACAAATCGTCTTATATTGCTGCATTTCAGCATCTGGAGCAATGGACTGGCCCATATTTCTTTGATGTAAGAATTAAATAAAGGTAGTAGCATGTAATTTAGGTTTAGTGGATACACTGGCATCTGTCCTGCATGTGGATTTTTAGACCTGAGGCTTAATGTGTTGTGTAGGAGATCGTGTGAGTTTTGGTGTGCTGTGGGAGAGGAAGGGATGCTGTGTACGGATTTGAACTAATTATTTGCGTGCCACAGTTGCCGCGGATGAGATTTATTTCTATGCAGTAGTTCCCTGCTTTAAGTTCAATATTAGCTCTTCTGCATTCCTTCTGATGTGATGGGGAAAGCCTTCTGGCTGCTCATCAGATACACACCCATGCCACATCCACCAGCCTCTCTGCGGATGGGAAAAGGGGTGTACCAGGGTGGTAGGGCGTGGGGGAGGTTTCCCATGCTGATGTTAGAGAAAGTGAGGTCAAGTAATGCACTTTCCTATGCCTTCCACCTTCTTCCGCTAATTTGCTAATATATATGTGTGCAAGGAGTGGCAACACCCCATGATTCACCTTCTGACCAACAGATTAGCGTAGCTTTAATAAAGCACTCCCTTGAAGAACCACTCTCTAATTCCTCCAGTGCAAAGTCTAACGGGAAATGGGTCCTTTGCATGAATAAACTACAAAATTAATTATTGTTAAACCAAGATACCCCAGTTCAGAACCTGGATCCCTCTGGACCGAATATAGTACAACTACAAAATAAAAGGACTGTTCCTTGCTCTAAAGGGTTGTAAATCTGAGTGAAATTAAAAAGGGAAGAGATGAAAGAGCACAAGGAAATGGGGCAATGAGTCAGTATGATGGGCAATGAACTCAGCCCTAACCTTTTCTTCAACATGTCTGGTACGAGCTTTTCCTGTTTCTCCTGTGCATCTCTGCCCTTCTTTGGAAGGTGAATTAGCTTACGGACTTGTGATCTCAAGCGAGTCTTGCATTATTTCCCCATTCTGTCTTTATCTCTCAAATGTCTTTTGCTGGCCAGAAGCCAGCAGAGGAAAACCAAAAGGTATCTCCTGCATTTTAGCCTCATCAGAAACCAGTATCAATATTCAGCTTCTGAGCTGAGTAAGGTTTAAGAAGGTTTTTTCTTCTCTCGCAAGAGCCGGAGAATAGCACGTTCTCCACAACAGGTAACAGCCTCCTTATTTTAGACGTATTTGCCTTTCTTCTGTTTAGGCTTTGATGACATTTTATCATTAACTGTATTGCAGTAACACCTAGAGGTCTTTGCTGAGATCACAGCCCCTTTTTGGTAGGGACTGTACAGTGGCATTCATGGACACAATCCATCCTCCAATGGATACCACCCAAACCGGGAAAAATATCGTTTAGAAGAGATGATGTCCTATGATTTCCATCCCACACATGGTGGCCTTGGCAGTGGGGCTTAGAGTAATGTCTATGAAACATTTTTATCAGAAAGAGCATTTAGCTTTTTTGAACCAATCCATATAGGACAAAAAAAGGTTTAAATGGAGTTTCCCATTTAAACGAATTAAAAAAAAAATCCAGTACAGTTAAGGTCAGACAACAATGGTCTCTAAAGTCCTGGGTTTTCACTAACTGCAAAGAATTTAAAGGACCCTTTAAAACAATATAATATTTACTGCAATGATAATCTCCCTGCTTTGAGACCAACCTATAAAGTTTGGCCCAGCATGTTCTATTACTGATTTTATTTATATTTGGATTATGCCTCATTTGCTATTATATAGCTGAAGTTAATTATGACTGTATTCCCAAAATAGCAATTAAGAGCAGCATCTCATTGAAATAATATGTTCTTCATCAATGGGCACAAGCCTGGGACTCTGGAGACTGATATTCAATGTTCAGCTCAGATGATGTTTCCTGATAACTATTGAGTAGTCATGTTGGCTGGAGTTAATCTGCCTTATTTTAGAGGCTTACATGTCTCCTAATTATTCCAAGGTGCTCTTATACCAAGGGAGAAAGAGGCATCCCCAGAGCATGATATGTCTTACAGTAGATGGCCAGTGCAGGGTACAAGAACTACCCTTTCCACATGGACTATACAGCCTTGGTTGACTAGCTCAGTCCTACACACCTAGCTTTCAAATGCCCAAAATCTGACACACAATCTCGCTACTATCTTCCTATCCTTTGTTTTCAACATTTATTGAAGGGTGCCTGTTCCTTGTCTTTCACAATGTGTCTAAGTGAGATGACTACAATGCGTTCCTTTATAGAAGTTGCTTATAAAAGCTCAGGTCCCAGAACAAATCACTTTAGACTAAGATAACTCCTGAAAGTTAGACTAAGATCATGCTCAGGGAGGCAAATCTCAGCCTTGAACAACATCCCATACGCTGGAATTCTCACTTTCCTCTCTGCATTCCCACCTCTTACCTATCCTGAATAGCACTTCAACATCAGATTATTTTCTCATCATTTATTCAGATCTAATATTTCATCTCTTTCTCTGGGGATCATGTATTTCTGAAATACGGATAGCTGTTGCATATGCTTTTCACCATTGTGTTCTTGCCAAATCTTGCAGTTTTATTTCTCAAGCCACCTCACCAATTTTTTTGTTTGATATATCCTATTTCCACCACCAGCATGAAAATCAATAACAGAAAGTGCATGGAAAATGCAGTTTCGTAAGTCATAATAACTCTGTCTGATGGTGGTTGTGTCCAAGCAGAAGAACAGGATCACTTCTCTTGCAGGATATCAAAAGAAAGCTCCCAGTTTTCATGTTGGCTCCTGGTCATAAGCAGTGCAATGCAAACTTCAGCAAAGCCAGGGAAAATTCTGCCTCTGGTTGAAATGGGGCCAATATTTCATCCAGCATGTTCAGGAGCAACAACAGACACTGGCACACCTGCAGCTTCAAGATCAGATCCCTTCATATTAGAAATAATTTTTACATATTCCTTAAAAAGAAGCAAGTCTGAGACACAGCTCATGGACCTCACCCTGGGATGCGCTGAGCGAGCTTCAAGTTGCCAAACACCCGAGAGGGAACAGGCTGCTTAGAGATAATTTAGCATTAGTAAAAAATGCCATATTGATTCCCTTGAAGACAAGTGTCCTTTGTGTAGCCCAGGCAGCGACATGTTGCTGAGAGGGTGCATCAAAACTAGCGTGGTCAGCAGGACAAGGGCAGTGATCCTTCCCCTGTGCTCTGCATTGGGGAGGCCACACCTGGAGTATTGTGTTCAGTTCTGGGCCCCTCAGGTCAGGAAAGAGATTGAAGTGCTGGAGCGGGTCCAGAGAAGAGCAACAAGACTGGGGAAGGGACTTGAACACAAGCCCTATTGGGAGAGGCTGAGGGAGCTGGGCTTGTTTAGTCTGGAGAAGAGAAGGCTTAGAGGTGAGCTCAGCACTCTCTGGAACTACCTGAAGGGCAGTTCTAGCCAGGTGGGGATTGGTCTCTTCTCCCAGGCAGTCAGCAATAGGACAAGGGGGCATGGGCTTCAACTCTGCCAGGGGAAATTGAGGCTGGCTATTATAAAGCAATTCTTTGCAGAGAGAGTGGTCAGGCATTGGAATGGCTGCCCAGGGAGGTGCTGGACTCACCGGCCCTGGAGGTTTTTAAACTGAGATTGGACATGGCACTTAGTGCCATGATCTAGTCAATGGACTGGAGTTGGACCAAGGGCTGGACTTGATCATCTCTGAAGTCTTTTCCAACCCAGTTGATTCAGTGTGATTCTATGTGATTCATGCAGCAAAGTGGGAAAGGTCTGTGCTGAGCAACCTGAGACAAATTTTCACCCCAACTCCACGGCTTGGTACTGCCCTGACAGAGCGGATTTTGCGTTAAACCAAATCAGCGTGAGAAAAACCACTTATTTAATCCTGAGGAGACATTCAGTTGTATTTACAACTAACAAAATGTTTTTAGCAATGAAGCGTTGTTATGATTTCCCAAATTTAGTTTGATTTCTACAACTGTTAACTCAAAGAGATTAATCTTCCAAAATATTCAGAAGAAAAACTGTTATAGGTATAAACACTGCTAAAGAGCAGATGATGCCAGAAATACTACGTGATAGACCTTTTATTTTAAATCACATAACACAAGTGTATTCTACATGAAAGGATTTAGTTTGTGCAGTACATATAAATTCAATAACTCATCTGGCTCGGCTCCATTGATTCCTGAAGCTGTGTCACTGGCACCATCTATTTTCTGCACTCACAACACAGCGGTGATGAGTGTGATTGAAGTACCTATATACAGACACAGTATGTGTGAGGAAATATTTTGGGCAAAAAATACCTTTCACTGAAAAAAGTGTCCTTTGCAAACAAGAGTTGTTCCTGAAACTAGTGGGGTTTTAAAGGCAGATTGTTTTACATTAGGGTCAAAAGGGATTTCATGTCTATTTTCCTGCCTTCTCTCCCTCTTCTTATCTCTCTCCATTTTCACATTCACTTTCTTTCTACTTGTATGAGGACATGGTGAAAGATGTCACTAAACAAATAAAAAAGAAAATGAAAAAGACCAGGAAAGTAAAGAAGGAAAAGAAATATACAGGTAGCAAAAAACTACTCAAAATATTGTCATTTGCTAAATTACAGGCTTCATATACACTATTTGAGTGAGCTAAAAAGATGTTTCCTTTAGAAATATGCAGACAAAAAGTGGATTTATTGACAAGTGACAAGCAGTAGACAGAGAATGAGATTTGTGGGTTTTTCTTCGTTTCTTTTTCATTGTGCTCTTCACACGGACTCAGGAGTTTTGTGATGCTTAATGTGAGTTTTAGAGAGCAGAGCCTCTCTTATTGTGGGGTTTTATAGCACTAAACTCAATGGGCCTCAGGTTGCAGGTTTTGCTATAGTGCAGAGAGGAAATAAAAACTAATGGGACACAATGGGAATGTAGTTCATTCCCACTAAAAAGTTGATGCCACATGCTTTACTGCAAGAAAAATTTCCAGAAGTATTTAACTGGATCATGAGTGTGATTCGGTCTGTCCCTGTCTTGTTCTTTCACCCTCTAAATATTCACCCTCCTCTTCTTTGTGAAAGATCCAGCACTATCATCTTTAATGTTCCTCAAAGCCCTGGTGGTACTTATTAATCTCAGAAAACCCCAGAAGCATATAACAAACTAAGGGTTTGGGCTCTGGAGGGAAACTGATTCTGCATTCCTTTGTTACAGCAAGATGTAGAGCATGAGGTCCTTTCTTTGTGCACTGTTATGCCAGGCAGGTGTGACATCTGCAAAACTGTCATCACAGCTGCTCTGAGATCTTTCTCTTCCATACTCAGCTGCTAGTTCAAGGACTGATGATATAGTGACACAGTGAGGTCAGGGTGCATCTTATGGGCAAGATAGTGCTCAGCCCCCCACTGTTGCTATCTAACATCTTGGTAGCCCATTGCATAGTCACTTCTTATTGGTGAGTCCCCATGTGCTCTAGAGATGTTCTCCTGAGGTAGCAGTCTGAGAAGGAAGGAATATCCTAGCCAGACTGTGAAGACAGCACAAATGTTGGCCACCCTGAAGCCCTCTCAGACAGCAAGAGAGCCCTCTAATACTTTCAGAAGCCAACAAGTGGTTTCCCTGTAACTTCAGTCTTGGCAGAAAGATGTGCCAGGGAAGGTTCAGGTTGGACATTAGGAAAAGGTTCTTCACCCAGAGGGTGGTGGAGCTCTGGAACATGCTCCCCAGGTGGGTAGTCATGGCACCAAGCCCAATAATTTTCAAGAGGCAGTTGGACAACAGCCTCAGACACATTATGTGAACTTTGGGGTTGTCCTGTGCAGGGACAGGAGTTGGACTTGATGATCCTTGTGGATCCCTTCCAATTCAGGACATTCTGTGATTCTATGAATCCTACAAATAAGGGATTGCAGAAGCAAGATGAAAGAGGGGTCCAGGCTTTGTCCAGCCAGTACTCGTCATAAGACTGATTCCTGCTCAGACCCAGGTAAAAGTTGTATTTGGGTAGAAGCAGCTTCCTGCCACATCTAGCCCAGCTCCCTGTTCCGAGCTGCAGCTGACATGAAGGACTTGGTGTGTAATCCAGACACAGGTCATGAAGTGAAGAGGAAGAGGCTGCGTGTAAGCCTGGGTTCTCATGGAGGAAGAGAGAGTCCTTCACAAGCACTTCTCATACTAAGGGGCAACGTCCCACATTGTCCAGCATTGAGGCAACACTTGTGGTAATATTGAGACAGTATTTGAGGTAATATTAGGGGAAGTGACAGTTCTTGTCCCTTCCAGAGCAGAGGAAGGAAGAGAACTAATGGTCAGTCTGGAATATAGCATTTATCTGGGAATAACTGCTGTCCCATATAGGAATTAGAGGAATTAAAGGGTATAATTCTCTGTAAGAGAAACTGAAAAGCCTCCAGTTCCATCCCCTTCCTCATTACTACATTGATTATGCTCAAATCTTTCCCAGAAGATGTAAAACCTTGTAATAAATGAGATATCTACTCTCTTAGGCAATGTCTCCCACCCTTTCTCTATCTTAGGAGATCTGATTAAAACATAGCAGAGCTTCTCTTTCAATGGAAGAATACTGCAACAGAGCCTGCCAACAGGTAAACCCTGAAGTTCTCCAGAACCATGTTTGCTTTGTTCTAGGTGAGATCTAGATGTCAATGGATTCTGGACCTGGAAGGTAAAACCTAGTTCTGCTCTACTTGCTCTTGGTGATCCACTTGCTCTTCTCTTTCTAGATTGACAGCATGCAGGCTCTGCTTCACTGCCCCAACGTTCTGGTGTGTGTGGGCCGGGAGCCATTTAAACCTGTATCGATGGAGAATTTGAGGAAACACTCGGTGGAGAAGCTGCCCGACCTGGCTCCCCGTTCCAACGGCAACAATGTCAACGAGAACAATGAAAGTAAGAAAAATTCTGGGGCATATTGCACCGCCGTGTCCAGGCCTGTGTCCCGCAACGTGGAGATTACAGGCACCCATTGTACTGCCCCAGTGTGCAGGTTTCATGTGGAAAATGTACTCCCAGGGCTTCCATCCTCCCCTTCTTTTTCTCTGGTTTCCTTCTAGGATTTCCTCCCTACACCCTCCAGTCTTTCTTCTACATGCTCCCCATGTCTGGCTGACTTCCCTTCCTCTTTCATATCAGTGTCTCCTTTTCCTTCCAGAACTCCCTCCTTTCCTGTGTCTGCCTCCGAGACTCCCCAAACCCCTGAGATTTCCCACGAATCCTCTATCCCCTTGTCTGTCTGTCACATAATGTCTGTACTTCTGCGTCTGCCTGCACCAGAGGATGCTCTGTGTTTGCCCTGCAGGTTACAGCTTCAGCATAGCCCTTTGGGAACAAAACATTTTTTTAATGGAAAAGTTATGTTCAGGAAGGACTATATTATGGGTTATTCAGGATGATATTTCTTAGGCACTTCATCATGAGTTATCTAAGGTAATTAGATCAACCACCTTCAGTAGTCTATGAAGAGAAACTTCCCATATCCAGAGTTCAGTTCATCTCTCCTATATTAGGAATTAGTTTTAGGATGAAATGAAGTGTGCTCTGGGGGTGCACCTGTCTCTCTCTATCGTCAATACCAGGAGCCAGGGAACATTCACTTGTTTGTTGGCAACTAGTTGTAGAAACTTAAGGACAGAGGCATCCCACACTCCCTGCCTGAGACACAAAGGATGAGAGAGAGTGGTGGGAACAAACACAAGCTCTTTGTCCATCAAGAAACGGAGCAAACATGTCAGTTCGAGAAGCTATTCCGTGTGTTATTGATCTTGATTGGTGTGCTCCCTGTTCAATGCTTCCTTTATAAAATGCCCTCCATTCAGCTGTCTATCCATATGCCTACAGAGACAGATGGTTTTCTAGATATATAAAAGTAAACTTTGAACAAACGCATGTATGAGAAACAAGATAGATGCATATCTTGCAAGACAGCACGAATGCAATGTACTCTGCTTGAAATGAAGGGTCTAGGACCTCAATAAATCTATGCAGATCACTGCACTGGGCCACAGAGATGTGCTTTGGATTGCAATTCTTAAAATTCCCTTTCTACCACTGTTTCACTCTATAACTACCACTATTTCTCTTTGTAACTATCATCAGCTTACAATTCCCTTTGCATTTGTCCTGTATGTTTTAATAAGCATTATAATTGTTCATAGTGGCACATCCCTACAGGGACTGAGTGCTGCTCTGGTCACCATGGCCACACGTGTGTTTCCTGGCATGTGAGTGGAGAAGTAGATGATGTACAGTAAACAAGTGACACTTGACCTCTAGCTAAGAAAGAAGGTCACTTTTCCATGTACTTTGCCCTGACTGAATAAGAAGAAAGAAAACATGTACAGTTAAATAAAGGTTTATTTGCAATGTGATAAAATACAGAAACTTTGAGACTAAATTGCTCTGTAAATATATATCTTTTTTTCTTCCTGGCATGCACATAATACAACTTCTAAAGAAGTGTTTGTGTTTTAATTTAGATGAAAAAACATAATGAAGTTGAGGTATAGAAGATTTTAATACAGACCATTCAAAACTTACTACTTATGACCATCACTTAATCAAAGCCATATTTTTTAACTGTGTCAACTGGCATAGGCTTAGCTTTAATGAAATATTAGTATTCACGATGTTGAGGGTTTGATCTATGCATTTTGTGTCATCTTTATATGAGTTAACATTTCTCTCCATCTTTCTTGTCTCTTTATTTTGAACTCCAGTGAACTTTGGACTGAAAACCAAAAAAAGTGTGATACATCCACGGTCAGCATCAAGCAATAGGTCAATGAGATTTTCTTTATCATCAGAGAAGTCGTATCCTAATGGTCTGGCCACCTCACCAGATAATGGAGCACCTTTCTCAAACAGTTGCTCTCACGCAAAACCTGGGGACCTGGTCCATTCCTTGGTCAATGACGACATAGAAAAACGGGTACATGTGAACAAGGATGGTAGCTTGTCTGTTGAGATGAAAGTCCGCTTCCGCTTGCTAAATGATGAGACTTTGCAGTGGTCAACCCAGATCAAGAAGTCCAATCTGATGAACCAGATGCCTTGTGAAGAATCAGGTGTAGAGGAGGACAGTGGAGTAGACCGCATACAGAAAATGAACCCAGAAGCCAGTTCAGAAGCAGACGAGTCATTATATCCCTGTGATATCGACTCTTACATGTCAAAACTTGAGGAATCAGAATGTGACGAGGCTCATTGTCATAGCTGTGGCAAGAAACACCAGGACTATGACATTTGGAAAAACCCCATGCACACATCCCAGAGGGAAGAGCCCAGTGTACGAAGCACCTGGCACACACGATCGTCATGCTCCAGCACATCTTCCCGGAGGAGAATAGTCCACAAAAAAATGGCATCTGTGGATAGCCTTCACACAACATCCAGCGAGGAATTCTCTGAGCACATTGTGCAAGAGTCCTCTTCCTACTCAGAGACTGTAGAGAACAGAGTGGCGTATCGATCCATTAAAAAGTGTGTATGTCGAAGTGATTTGTCTACAGGTGCTTCCAATGGAGAATATACTCGGACAAACACGAGCAATAGTCAGAGACCTTCATCATTGGGTGTAATGTCACATTCAAGCTGTGAAAACAACCTGGATACTCAAGACGCCCCTGAAGACCACGAGGCCAGCAAAACCAATTCACAAAATGAAGATGAAAATTGTTTTGAAGTTTCCTCTGTGAAGTGCTTAAAAGAAGATGTGGAAGAAATGGAAAGCAGCAGAGCTGGGAGTGTCATGTCAAGGTCATCTCTGCAGTCCAGACAGAGCAAGAAGAATGTTTGTGAGGAAACAAGTAGCGTGGGCAGGAGCATGTCCTCCTCCAGCCTTCAGAAGGCAAATCAAGAAGATAACACTAGGTGCTCCACTTCTGCCAACAGCGTGCACAGCAACTCTAGTAACTGTACTGCTCCGAGAGCAAAGAGTGAACAGGATGACCACTCTGATGACAATGTAGTGGTCTCCTCCTTCTCCAGTGAGTCCTGCCCTAAGAAAGAGGGTGAAGAGGTTGAAGCAGAACAAGAAGAAAATGAAATCAATGAAGTCAGCTCAGTATCAGCAAAAACAAAACACAGCCAATCAATTAGGGAAGAGAGCAGTGAAGGTGAACGATGCTCTACACAAGGAACCCCCCATTCCAGAGCTAGTGACAGGAATAGTAAGAGAAGTGACAGTGATGAGGTCTTTCTGTGCAATGCTTCTTGCTCTTCCAGAGGATCCAAAAGGAGCAAACACAACCACATTCATTTGGATGCACAATCTGAAATGTCTGTGTCTTCACTTGAATCCACTCAGAATAAAAAGAATTCTCTACACGCGGATGATCTGAGATCATGCAGCAGGGCATCTAATTACTCCAAAAGCTCATGTGAAATCAAGAAAAAATCTACTGGAGACCCAACGTCTCATAACTCAGGATCTTTTCAATCAAACATTTCATCTACCAGTGAAGCAGAGGCCATTGCAGGCTTTACTGAAGAGAAAAGCTTGAAAAGTACCATCAGTGAAGCCTCCAAAAGCTCAAAAAAGAGAAGCCATAGAGAAGAAAACAGCAAGCCATCATCCCTCTGCTCAAGTGTTTCAAGGCCTAATGGAAAAACTGAAGAGGGTCATTCCAAGATTAATTCAGAGGACCCTTCTTCAAGACAGGGAAGTATGAGTGAGAGTGTATGTTCAAAAGGTGACCCCTCAGCTGAGACTGGGATTAGGAATGGAAATCCAGCAAGTGTCTCCTCAAGAGTCTCTTCAAAGTCAGAAGTAAAAGATAAAAGCTTGTTGACACAGACTTCCCAGGAAAGTGATGATAGGTGTTCACAATCAAATATATCTCAATCTTCAAAATCGAGGCAGATAAAAACTAGAAATCTTCATGTGAAGATGTCAAACTCCAGCCGAGCATCATTGTCTGAGACTTTGTCCGTACGTAGTATGCATTGCCCTGCCCCTCCAAAAGGAAAGCCAAACAGTAAAAAAATACGGTCAACCATGTTGAAGAACTCCTCCATTAGCAGCATAGGTACTGAATCTGTGCTGACCACAGGAAAAGAACAGAAAGAAATCATAGATTCCTCCAAAGCAACATCCTATGGGTCTAAATCAGCTGCAGAGGAAGTAAATGATCAGAAGAATAAAGAGATCGATGACTCTTGCAACACAAAAGTGGAGGAGGAGTTAGAAGGGACAGACACACAGGAGGAAGGAGGTGATTTAATGCCATCTGCTCTACCAAACACATCTCCAGAAGAAGTTGTGCAAGAATGGCTGAGTAAAATCCCTTCAGAAACATTGCTTATGAAATATGAAATGGAGGATGACGCAGAAAAGGAATGTGTAGAGGCAACCACCGAGGTATCAGACTGTACAAATGCCGAGGAAACATCAGAGGTTGAAAAAGCTGAGAAGAAGGATGTGGAAGAGTCTGAAAATGAGGCAAAGGATGAAGTGGAGAAAGAGGCAGCAGAAGGCACGGCTATTATTGAAGAGGCTGAAGAATGTGCGAATGAGGAACAAATTGCTGAAGTTGTGTCCGAAGCTGCCAAGGCTGACCAGGCAGAATGCAGCCAGTCAGTTACATCCAGCCAAAACAACAGAAGAGACCTGCCAACCTCTGTCCAGACTTCTGTCCAGATCATGAAGGCCTTGCTCAGTTCAAAACATGAAACAAAATTTGACCGATCAAACAGTTTGCCTGAAGTGTCCCCCACTATGGGGAGAAAATTGAGTAACTCTGCCAACATTTTGATTACCTGTCTTGCCAGTCTCCAGCTCCTTGATGAAGAGTCAGATGATCCATCAGATAAATCAAAAGGTTTGAATAAGCCAAGGTATATGGAGCTGCTAAATATTTTTCAAGCCTTGTGGTTTGGTTGCACAGCTGAAAAATGTGGTCCAAGTTCAGGTCAAGAGGCAAGTGAGCCGGCAAAGACAGCCTCTGGGTTTAAAGCCCTCAAATCTGTAGATCATGACTTCACACCGATGTCATCCTCTGGGGTTGATGTTAGCAGTGGTTCTGGTGGCTCAGGAGAAGAGAGCACTGCTGGTGCAAGGGACTGTGGTTTAACGGCACAGAAAACTGTTGAATTCAAATCAGCTGGACAAGTGGAAGATGTAGAGACTGGTACTGAAGTGACTGAGGCTGAGGAGCAAAGTAAAGAGGAAAAGCAGCCGTCCCAACCTTCAACAGCCTGCTCAAGAGCGAAAGATGAGGAAACGGCACATTGTACTAGAGAGGAATCTCTGATTCAGGAGGCAGAAGAGAATAAGGAGGATCAGTGCAGTAACTGTGAAAATGGTCAGGAGGAAGGGGGAGAAAATGAAAATGAAGAAAACAGCAAATTAGCTGAAAATGAAGAAAACAGCAAATTAGCTGAAAATGAAGAGCAAGAACAAGCTGAAGCTGTAAATGATGAACTCCCAAAAGAAAATCTTACAGAGGAAGCTGATCAGCTACACACTACAGATGATACAAACATCAATGATGGTGATTGTGGGACAGAACTGAAAGCTGATTTGGAAGAGCAACTTGAAAAAGAGTCTCCAGATGACCCAAAGCCCAATGTCAATGTGGCCACCAATGTGGGCGCATCCCTTGTCCATCAAAATTCAGTAGATCCGGACCCAGTCTGGGTCCTGAAACTGCTCAAGAAAATCGAGAAGGAGTTCATGGCTCACTATGTCAGTGCCATGAATGAGTTCAAAGTCAGGTGGAACCTGCAGGACAATGAGCAGATGGATGAAATGATACTGGAGCTGAAGGAGGAAGTGAGCAAAAGGATACAAAAAAGCATAGAGAAGGAGCTGAGGAAGATCAAAACAAGAGCAGGGAAGAAGACACCAAGACCTCCAGATGAACCACTCAAGCGTGAGTCAACACTCCAAACTGAGCAGAGGAGACGGCGATTGCAGACTATGCATAAAAAGTCACTCTTCAGTGACAAGACTGGAACTCAGAGTAGACTAGAGGACACATCAGACTTCTCATTTGATGTAGATGGAGACAGAGCATTTAGTGCAGCTTTTGAGGCCAGTATTAGTAAACAAACAAGTGAGGAGGAATATTGCCCATGTGACTCTTGTGTGAGGAAAAAAATGGCTTCCAAGCCCACAAGAAACCCCGTGGTGGCCACAAATGCTCCAGTCATGAAAGCATTTGATTTACAGCAAATCTTGAAGCTGAAGAAAAATGATGAGAAAGCCTGTGTCTCAGAAGCAGCCCAGGACGTCGAAACAGTTCCCTGCAGTTCTGACAAAGAAGCAGCAGAAAACGACAATCCAAGTGAGGAGAATGATGAAGGTGAACTCCAGCCAAGTGAAATGGAAGTGGAGGGCAATGAAGGAAAGGAGCCAGAATTAAATGAATTAGGCAGCTCAACATTGAACGGAGATGGAGAAGGACCTGAAATATCAGAGAGTCAAAACTGTGAGGTGGAGGATGAGGTTAAAGATGAAGAAACCAAAGAAGAAGAAAAGGAAGAAGCAGAAGAAGTGGGGAAAGACATGAAAGAAAGAGAAGAAGAAGAAGAAAAAGAGGAGGAAGAAGAGAAAGAGGAGGAAGAAATTGTGAAGGCAGAAGAAGAGGAAATAAAAGAGGAAGCAGAGGGAGAAACTGAAGAGAAAGAAGATGAAGATGTAAAAGAAGAAGCAGCAGAAGAAACAAAAGAGGAGGAGGAAGACATAATGGAGGAGGAAGAAGCAAAAGAAGAGGAAGAGGAAGTGAAGGAGGAAGAGGAAGTGAAGGAGGAAGAGGAAGAAAGAGAAAAAGAAGAGGAAGACATGAAAGAGGAGGAAGAAACAAGAGAGGAAGAGGAACAAGTGCAAGAAGAAGAAGAAGTTACAAAGGAGGATGAGGAAGCAAAAGAAGATGAGGAAGAAACAAAACAAGAGGAGCAGGAAATGGAAGAAGAGGAAGAAAATCCAAAAGAAGAGGAGGAAGAAGCAGAAGAGGAAGAAACAAAACAAGAGGAGCAGGAAGTGGAAGAAGAGGAAGAAAATCCAAAAGAAGAGGAGGAAGAAGCAGAAGAAGAAGAGAAAGCAAAAGAGGAGGAAGAAGTAAAGGAAGAGGAGGAAGAAGCAGAAGAGGAAGAAGAGGAAGCAAAAGAGGAGGAAGCAGCAAAGGAAGAGGAGGAAGAAGCAGTTGAGGAAGAGGAAGAAGAAGAAACTCAAAATGAAGAGCAGGAAACTGAAGAGAAATCCAAAGCTGGAGATGAAGCTGATGATGGAGCTGAAGAAGCAGAGAAGCCAGAGGATGAGGACATTGGGGCTGATGATCAGGAAGAGACATCTGAAGGTGGAGGAGATGCTGATGGCTGTGGAAGTGGCAACAATGCTGCAGATGCTGCAGAAGGAAGTGAAGAAGCTGAGCAGGATGAAGGTGAGGCAGTGGAAGATGCAAATCCAGAGCCACAAAATGAGGCATGTTCAGCTGGGGAGGAAAAAAACAGTGAAGGAGATGACAAATATGATGAGAATGATGAAGAACCTCCCAGTGATGACCCTGGCAATGCACATGAAAAACACCAAGATGGAGGCAACAACAAGCTTTCTGAGAAAGACTTAAAGGCCAAAAGCAAAAAAGCCAGCAAAAGACTAGAGACTCTGAACAAAGCAGCCGCCTTTTCTTATTATTCTTCTGTGGGAAACTTCTCACAGCAATCCCAGAAAGGTTCTGTAGACGAAGGTGAAGGTGAAGATGAAGGTGAAGGTGAAGGTGAAGAGGAACACAAAGATGACAATAACCCTGTGAGCAACCACACCAATGGAGAGGCTAAAAGTGATGAGAGCAGCAAACCCTCACACATGTATCCTGAGAGTGAGGAAGAAGAGGACAAATCATCTTCATGCACTGATCCCTTGGGTGATGAGGACCAGGCAGATGCTGCAGGTGCAGATACAAAGGAGGCTGAACATACTGATGAAGTTGTATCTTCTAAAAAGAAAGAAGGCTCTGATGAGATTGACCAGGATGACCTGGACTTCTAGAACTGCTTATCAAAAACTGCTTTTTTCTTTCTTCCTTTCTTTTTTTAAAAGTATATTTTCATTACATATTACAGTATCTCCAGTGAGTTGAGCCACCATAATTGGCTTTTCTTCTGAGTTAAATGTGGTAAACTTGATCTTGAATCCTGTGAGTAACATTGCAATTACCTGCCCTCATTTCTAGAGGGCTAGTAAACTCATTAACATTTAGTGGTTTCAGTAGAAAAGTGGTTTGGGGAAAGGGAAGGCTGTTTTGTTTGTGAAACCTTCTTGTTCCCACCCTTTAAGCCATGCTGTTCTCTGCTTGAGTGATCTGTGGCTCTACTGGGCATCATCTCTGAGTGACTTCATGATGCCTTTCATCTGTTGCATGCCATTTTCCTGGAAAGATTGCCAATCCACAGAAACATGACAAAATCTGGATTCATTGCCAAAGTCTGGTCAGAGCTCACAGAGATGTACATTTATTTCCACTCCCTACCCTACCCTACCCTACCCTACCCTACCCTACCCTACCCTACCCTACCCTACCCTACCCTACCCTACCCTACCCTACCTTACCCACTCTGTACCCAGAAAAGGGGTCTAGATATCAGTGTTTAGCCCACTTCCCCTATTTTTCTGCAGTAGAGGCTGAGATCATCCCTCACTTCACTGGAAACCCTCAACACCCAGAAAGGTCATTCCAGTAGATCTCTCTTCTTCCAGACCACCCATCGGTTTGCACTGTGCTCATCACTGGAGTACATAGTCACATAGTGGTAGATAAGAAAGATGAGTTAATTCACCCATCAGGTATCTGAGAAGTGGTTGAATGCAATATTGACCAAACTAGAAATAAGTAAGGTCCATTTCCTTGTGATTACCTTTACTATGCCAATGATGGTATCTAAGCACTTTACAATCTGGGATCCCTCACACAGTTTTGTAGGAGGCCCTGTTCTAAAGCTAATGGCTTTGCAATTGCACAGTGCCTCACCCTTGCGGAAAACTGGTGATATTTAAACTAGTTTTACCTTTAACATGGGAAAGGTTTTGGCATTTGTGCTGCAGCAAACAACTGGAAGATGCTCAGGCATTTACTGGAGGTGTTTGACTTGACAAACCACGTTAGAACTGCAAACTTCTTTTAACAACTAGTTTCTACTGGATGACATCTTTGTTTTTTTGTTTGTTTGTTTGTTTGTTTCCCCTGGGGCAATATATAAATTTCTGAATAAATGCCCAACTAATGCCAGAAGTCTGACCATGCCTCAGCTGCATACATGTGTATACGTCTTTAGGAAACAGCCCATTTTATAAATAATTTTCAGGGAGAATAAAACAACAAAAAAACTGAGAGAGCATGAAAGCAAAATGCCTTAAATCATGTGGTGAAAAAGTATGTGTGTGGAATTGTGCTGGGTTTGTGAAGGAGCATGCAGACATGTTGAAATAATCTATATTTAAATCCAAATAATTAATACTGTTGTCATTTTAACAATCAATTTCTTAAACTCATAGCCAATCAGTTGATTTTCTGAGATAAGATTCATTTCACTCAAATTAAGAATCGGGTTAAACTCCAGATACGGATACTTAATTTTAGGTGTCTGAGACACTGGGATCTGTGTGGAGTAGTCAGTGGAGAGCTGGATCTCAGCTGAGCTGCCCTCGCAAAGGCTTACAGTGCCATCTGAGATCATCCAGGGACTCCAAGACAACCACACCAATCTCAAGACACAGAAGATCAGAAATATCTGGGACTCCCTAAAAGGAAGGGTGACCCAATCTGTTAACCTCATATGGATGTCGTTGGTTTCCAAGGACTTCTCAGGTGGAACTACATCTCTCTCTAGGTGCAACTCAGTTGAACCATGACTGTCTCAAAGTTTGATATCTTGTCTCATCTGGTAGCCTCAGTTCCATGTTTTCTCTGTAGACATTTCCAGACCCCAGACAGCTTAAGGCCTATGTAGTTGTTTAAATATAGATGTTTAGTGCCAGGTCAGAGGTCCTAGGGAATCTAGTATTGTGTCCCAGTGTTGGTCTGAAGGGATGCAGCTCTCCTGTAGGTCCAGAGTCATATCACAAGCTGCTTGTAAAAGTCAGGGATGCTCCAGAACATCTTAAACTGCATTAGTCATGGACGTAAAAAAAACTAATCCACCCCTAAAACTGTGTAAACAAATCCTACCTCAAGAAGCTGAAGTGCAAGGTTGAAAGTAAATTATTTTTGAAGTGCAGGAAAATGAGAACTTATCCTTCTTTGACACAGCAGTACCCTATGCATTTTCTAGTATCCCAGTATTGTGCTAACAGGTTAATTGCCACATCTATTGTACATGGTGAACGCCATACCTGCTCCAAGGGCCAGTCCTGTAGCTTCTCTACCATCAAAGCTCCTTTTATGGTGCAGAAATTGTCATGTGTGAGCACAGTGCTGGGATTTGCACGTAAGTGAACATTGCTTCTATGAGCTGGATTGGATTGCAATGCCTTCAAGCACCCATCATTCACAATAGACTTGATAGTCCTATTGAGTCCTCTTTGTTTAAACTTCAGCTCATAGTTAAAGACAGCACCCACACAGCATCAGCGACCCCTCTGCCTTTTACCATCTGGATCAGAAAAACAGCACTTCTGCAGGGCAGTTTTCCCCTCCTGTAGTGATGGCCCATGACATCAATATTTTGATTCTGTATTAAAGGTTTCCAAGGTTTCCACAAGCCAATTCAAAAACACTTTGTAAGGTGTCCAGAGGGAGAAATGTCAAAAATACAGTTGCATGCACTGATTTACAATTGAGGGAAAGTGACCAAGGAGAAAGTTACTGCTGGACTGGATCCATACCACTAACTCGAGGCATGTGCATCAGGTGTTCTGTCCTGGGCTCTCCAGGCAATGCAAAGAGACAAGCTCTCCCAGCAGTGATTCAGAGTGACACGGGACTGTCATGTGGAGGGCTGAAGACTGTGGACCATAGCATCCTAATCCAGACACTTTGAGCAAATGTTTGAATTCAAGCTGTGAACCACCATTGCAGCCTGGGACTTGGCCAGGAACAGCCAGGCTGCTTGGTTCAAAACACAGCTTAGTGACATATGGTGAAGGCTGCGGCACCTTTGTTCACCGATGCATGCTACTGAACTCTTCCAGAAGCCAGGGAAAAAGCATTTGCCATCAAACAGAGTTCATAGAAGGGCAATGGAGCTGGGGAAGGGGCTGGAGCACAAGTGTGATGGGAGCAGCTGAGGGACCTGGGGGGTTCAGCTGGAGAACAGGAGCTGAGGGGAGACCTTCTGATCTCTGAACTGCCTGAAAGGAGCTTGGAGCCAGGGGGGTCGGGCTCTGCTCCCCAGGAACAAGTGCCAGGAGCAGAGGAAACGGCCTCAAGTTGTGCCAGGGGAGGTTGAGGTTGGATGTGGGAACAATTTCTTCCCCAAAGGGCTGTGGGGCATTGGAACAGGCTGCCCAGGGCAGTTCTGGAGTCACCATCCCTGGAAGTGTTCAAAAGACACATAGATGAGGTTCTCAGGGACATGGGTTAGTGATAGTGTGAGGCTGACAGTTGAGCTCGATGATCTTGAGTGTCACTTCCAACCAAAATAGTTCTATGATTCTATTATTCTCTGAAAAGGAGCCTTTTATTCAGTTCTTGTCAGCCCCTGCAGGAAAATACCCAGCGCAGCATGGCTGCTCATGGACCTGCACTGTATGTTTCTCCGTATCAGCAGCAACTGGCAGGTGGAGTCATGTGTAAAACATTTTGGTTTCACAGAGAGCAAAGTGACATTTCTGCTTTCTGACACATCAATTCTTTCAGGATTCAGAAAGGTACTGAGCCGGGTAGTCATAACTCTGATCTTAGCATGAGACTTACACGGGAAGTGCTACGCATTGACTTAACATTAAACATTTATGGGGAAAATGTCTCCCCTGAGCCCAACATCCAGACTCCCACTATAACCAGCAGGGAGAGAGAAGCAAAGAAGAACTTGATTCATCTGCTGTAGACAACTGTGTTAGAAGGAGATGAATTAGACTCTCAGCAGGCCCATTTCTCTCTGCTGAGTGCACATGGAGTCAAGTTGCTCAGATGGAGATGTCTCGTGGGAAGAGATGATCTTACAATGCTCATGGTGGTGACTCGCAGACTGACAGGCAACAGCTCCAGCCAGTCATCCCGTGGAAGATTCAAACGTGTTTGTTGGCTCCAGGTAAAAGCCACTGCTGGTACTTAACAGGTTAGTGAGAGGGCAAACATTTCCCAGGATTTCTCCTCCAGCTGTTGACTTTAATAAATTTAAAGCCACTTGTGCACAGTCAACATCACACCCTGTCCGTGTTGAGTCAGTGAGTTCCCTGCTTGCAGCACCAGCAAGGAGAAATAAACCAAACAAAACACAAAAATGCAACCATCAAACCATGAAAACTGAAATCACCAGAGTTCCCCTCCATGACACCTGTCCCAGTCGTGTCTGTGTTTGTCACCATGTTTGGGCAGTGACTCACACATATACCTGTCCTTGTTGGGGCAACGTGGGCTCTGCACCCAAACCCGCTCACAAAAAGCCCCGTTCAGAGGGGCTCAGGAGCAGTGTTGGTCCAGGAGATGGATGTTGCTGAGGCTGGTATTTCTTTCCTCCACCAGTCTCTCCCAGGATCATCCAGAGCATCCGTGAACATAGCATGCAGCTGAAAAGGATCCCTCGCAATGACGTTCCTCGCACTTGCACCGCTTCCAAAGTTTACATTTCCCCTTGGCTGGTATGACTCACATACATGTTGGGTCTTGCAGCGTCCCTTTCCTCCTTACAGCACGGGAACACGTGTTCCCAGCCAGCTCCAGAGCTGTCACGTTTCTACCGGCTGGAAAGATAATGCTTGTCACCACCTGGAAGGGATTACAGCTGCTGTCTTTCAGCAGAGCCAGGGAGGAGGGGGAAGAGGCAATGCGGGACTTGCACAGCTGTACGACATTTTTGGCTGTGCCTCTCTCTCTCTTTTGGGTGTCCTTTTTACCAGCCAGACAAATTGCTTCTTGACGTATGCTGGTTTTGTTTGTTTGTTTTTTGTTTGTTTGTCTGGTTTTTAAAGTACCAAATATTCACTAAAAGGTGTTGAAGAGCACGATGAACATGGAAGTGTAAGCCACTGAAATAAAAGAAATGTGCTTTCTAAAGCTGAGGTCTTCACAGATGTGTGCAAGCAGACACTCCTTTCACTGACGGACAGCAATAATCTCCCTTTCCTGGTGGGCCCTTGCTGACCTAGCACCGCATTTAGCTCCAGCCACTTGAAATCCCAGCTGCCTTACGGGAAGGGGTGGTTGGTTGCTATTTATGGGCCTCAGGCTCCTTCAGTAGGATTTATTCTGGGGGGCAGGGAGAGTTTTCAGTCTGTCTGTGTATGTGCCCTGCAAGCTCTCTCTTTTCTTTACACAGAATCAGAGAATCCCAGAATGTCAGGGGTTGGAAGGGACCTGGAAAGCTCATCCAGTGCAATCCCCCCATGGAGCAGGAACACCCAGATGAGGTTGCACAGGAAGGTGTCCAGGCGGGTTGGAATGTCTGCAGAGAAGGAGACTCCACAACCTCCCTGGGCAGCCTGGGCCAGGCTCTGCCACCCTCACCCCAAACAAGTTGCTTCTCATATTTAAATGGAACCTCCTGTGTTTCAGTTTGAACCCATTACCCCTTGTCCTACCATTGGTTGTCACCAAGAAGAGCCTGGCTCCATCCTCCTGACACTCACCCTTTATATATTTGTAAACATTAATGAAGTCACCCCCCAGTCTCCTCTTGTCCAGCTCCAGAGCCCCAGCTCCCTCAGCCTTTCCTCACACGGGAGATGCTCCACTCCCTTCAGCATCTTGGTGGCTGCGCTGGACTCTCTCCAGCAGTTCCCTGTCCTGCTGGAACTGAGGGGCCACAACTGGACACAAGATTCCAGGTGTGGTCTCCCCAGGGCAGAGTAGAGGGGCAGGAGAACCTCTCTTGACCTACTAATCGCTCCCCTTGCACTGCAGGGCTTGGTGGCTCCTTGGCAAGTGGCAGGAGTAATTGCCCATCCTACCACAGGGTTAGGAATGAGATGAGAAGACTCAAATCCAGGCACAAATCAGACCCCAAAATCAGACATTTGCGAGCTGCAATGCTTTGCTCCCAAACTGCAACAACACTTTCCTCCAGCAAGACAGACCTTGGGAGTATGGCCATCCATCCTATTAGTCCTCCAGAGGTACATCCTCTTGGATGCAGGAGGGCCGTGGTTATGGAACGGGATAAGACCTACACAACAATGGTTTAAACTGTTGCAAAAGGTGTTGCATATGACCACACACTACATTCTTGGCGGTAGTCAGTCCCTGCAATTTGCCCTCCTCCAAGTTAGATACCCTGATTATGTCGAAGATAAAAAAAAGATATCTAAGAAAGTCTAAGAAAGTCTGAAACAAACACAGACTATCTGGGGCTGTGGGAATTCTCTCCATCTCTTCTGTTTGAGCTGTCCTGCTTTTGGTGAAAAAATATTCCCAGGGTCAGAAAGAGATGTGGGACATACTTGGCAGAGAAGGGGGCTCATGTTCTGGGCTTCTGGATGGTGAATTATTCAGTCTTTTATATCATAATATAATAACCCAGAAAGGTGTCAGACACCAAGAACTGTATTCACCCAACATAGGATTTCTGGGAAGCAAATGAACTGGGAATTCCCTAATTACTTAATTCCCTGTTATTTCAGTGGGATTGGCTAGGTGTGTACATGTACTCTACATGCCAGGAAATGAGAGGGATTATTTAGGGAGATATTCCTGATTTCCTAGGCCTTGTGTCTGATACAATAAGGGGTGATATTTTCTGTGATCCTTTAGAGCATATTCAGGCTGGAAATGTCTATTTTCTCATAGCCTAATCCACAGACCCCATCACCATGTCAGGCTGAAGGAGCAATCTCTGTAACCCTGCAGCCGCTTCTAATTTTAACGCCATGCCCTCTGAGCTGAGCACCAGGGCTTGTGCATCTCCATCAGGAAACATCCCTGCTGACCTTTCTAATTTCAGGAGCCTAATGCTCGCTTATCCCTGCAACCCACAGGAAAACCCCTACCCAACAGCGACCTGCGCAGTTTGCATTGCCTTGCAACGAATTGCATTTTGCATTTGCTGCAACGGAGAGGGCATAGCCCTGCTCAGACAAGGAGTATATTTATTCTAAGCTTTGTGGTGTGAAAGTGGGGTTGAACCGTGAAAGCCGAAAGGGCAGGCTGTGGCAGGCTTGTGTTTATTTTTCCTCAGTAAAAAGGGCTGGCTCCTCCTTAGCCTATTGCAGAGTCCTCAGCAACAAAAGTGACATGTATTAACCTTTCAGCTCTTGCATAAAGGATGGTGCTTGGGCTCCTTTTCCAGTTTTAAAAGAGCTGAGCGAGGCTCTTTCAGCCCTGTGACAGAGAGGGAGTAGGCGTAGGAGCGAGGTCAAGACAGGGCTTCCTAAGCGGATGGAAAAATGCTTCGCCGTGGTGCCTAATTAGTCTGTTACAGCACAGAAATCTTCCCCCTTCACCAATCCCTGGTTTGGGAGTTCTCCATGATCCCAGGAGGCAGGATTACCTTAGGACAATTGTTAGTTTGGCTCCTGTTCTGGACCTCCTGATCCTCTGTGCGCAAGGTACAGAGAAGACTTGCAGCCCTAGGACCCATACTCAATAAACATCATCACTTGCCACTTCAGTGCTATCTTGGACCAGTGTTGCTCCTGTCCATAACAACAATCTCAGCCTTTCAAGGCCATTTCCATGTTAAGCTTCATAAAATATATGGGTAAGTCTCTGGAATATGCAAAACCTCCTTTGTTGAACACCAAAACATTCAAAGAATAATTTGCTGTTTGCTAAACATTCAAATTTCTTCATTTGTCTTTCAAGCATTGATCTTCTCCCATGTCATCCAGAGCATGAACTTTACTGAAATAAAAGGCACCAACCCCTACTCTTGAGAGTGTCACTGGTCATAGGACTCACCTTTATTAAAGACTCTGTCTTCAGGAGCAGGTAAGGGGTGCAGCCAGATCTGGCTGTGACTTGTCTATCTGTCTGTCCTGTGCTGAAGTCTCCCCCTTGCCATGCCTCCATTGTCAGACACGCGATTCACCAAACATCTAGGTCAGGCGGCATGGAGGGCAGGCACAGCCCAGTGCTGCAATCCTTGCAGGGCTTCATAGGATCATAGAATCATTTGGGTTGGAAAAGACCCTCAAGATCATAAAGTCCAACCATTAACCTAACTCAGGTTCTAAACTATGTCCCTAAGAACTTCATCTACACATCTGTTGAACCCCTCCAGGGATGGTGACTCCAGCACTGCTGTGGGCAGCCTGTTCCAATGCCCGACAGCCCTTTGGGGAAGAAATTGTTCCTAATATCCAATCTAAACCTCCACGGGTGCAACTTGAGGCTATTTCCTCTCATCCTATAGTTTGGGAGAAGAGACCAACACCCTCCATGCTCCAACCTCCTTTCAGGCAGTTCAGGGATTAAAAGGTCTCCCCTCAGCTCCTGTTCTCCAGCTGAACCCCCCAGGTCCCTCAGCCGCTTCCATCACACTTGTGCTCCAGGCCCTTCCCCAGCTCCATTCCCTTCTCTCAACTCGCTCCAGCACCTCAAGGCCTTTCTTGTCGTGCGGGATCCAAAACTGAATGTAGTACTTGACGTGTGGCCTCACTAGCATCAAGTTGAACTGGGAAGGGCAACTAACCTGGCTGCTGTCTCACTTCATGGGCTTCATGATGCCCACTGACTCCACACAACAACCAAGGTGTGGACTGGGGAGTGTTGAGGCTTGCCCTCTTCTTTACTCAAGCGAGGTTGCTTTGGGCTACTAAATCCCAGTTGCAGTCAGATGATGGAGCAGACAAGTGATCAGAGATTCCACATTAACATTATTTGAAAAAATAGGGTTTTCCTGTTAATAAAAGGTGTTTCTGAAGAGTCCAGATTATATTTCATGGAAGAAACCCTGATCTCTTCCCCAGTCTTCCACCTTGCCCCAAACCTAACCGTGAAAGCAGATACTCATCAGTCCCAACTTGCTGTATTTCACTTAGCTTCCTAAGAAACGCAGAGAGTAAAAGCAAGACACTAAGGAGTTCCCGGGGTATGGAGCCATAACGCTTGGCCCAGAGATGAGGAAAGGTTCATCCAGGCTTGGCACCCTGCTGCACACCAAGAATCCCACCCCAACAAGACAAGTCCACAGCAAAGAAGTAACATCTTGGAAGTTACTCATGAAGCAACTTAATTTTCTGATCCACAGTCCTGGTGATGCATTTAATAAATGTGGGAACTACAGGGATGAGATCAAGCTAGTCAGGACAACAATTCCTGGCAAAATCAGTCCACGACGGCAACGTGTGCCAGGAGGGAAGGAGAACATGGGGAGGGAAATGCACCCACTCTGTGAGATCTTCATTACCTCCCACGGCTGTTGCCTACTCTGAACCGCAAGGATTTAGTTACATCAGATGTCTTCTGGAGCTGCCAGCCAGTCGCAGCAAGGTACCTCATCTAATCTCATCATGTTTCACCTTCCTGTGACATCCCTTGAGCAAGGAAAGAGGATTGTGCATCTCTGGCCGCACCCTAGGTTCACATCACGTGTGGGAGAGCTGCTGCTGCTGCAGAGGAAGGACAGAAGATGGGAAAAAAGGCAATTCCTCCTACCCCTCGCTTCCCTCACTTTCCTGTTACTCCTCCCTATCTCTTCCTGTGTGGTGACCCTGGCAGAGACTGTCCCTTTCCCAGCAAGATGACAGGAATCTAACGTCCCTCTTGGGTTTACTGCTATTCCCTGCCAGGGTGGTAGGGAGGGCACCAAGGGAAGCTGGGAGATCCCTTGTCCCACAGCCACCAAGGAAAAGAAGAGGAACAGAGCACCCATCACCAAAGAGTTTTCTGGTTATGCGTGCAAACACAGGTCTCTTTTCCAAACCAGGAGAGGTTCAAACAATTCTGCAGTTGGTTTTGACCATGTGGGGGCAAACTGACTTGCGAAAATGTAAAGGGATGGATTTGGATTAGTGTCATTAACAATCAAGAATTAGAATTCAGGACTATACTAATTATGCAGATGATGCTAAGATGGGAAGACATTTTACAGGGTCTTGACCCTCAGGACCTTAAGACACAACTTCATCACCTGGGTCTCCTAATAGCTTTGTGTTGTTTCATGCGGATCATCCACAGAGAGAGGAAGATCCACTTTCCTCTAGCATGGGTTATACAAACCTGAAGAGGAACTTTGAAATAATCACACTGCCTTTCCAGCCAAAGACATTTAGGCATTGTGCTTAAACCACAGCTCTTCCCTGACTTCCCTTAGCACTTGCAGCTTTCTAGCTAACTCTGCATATACCTGTCCTTCTACTTTTGATCATGCACAGTCACCAAACCCTGGTCACACTGACAAATACAGGGTCTACAAGCCAGTATTTCCCCAGTCATTGTACTCGTTGACATTTATCTGGTTAGTGTTCTCAGAACAGGCTATGCAAAAATAGACACAGAAATGCTTTCTCATGTCCCACCAGTGTCTTTCACTCAGAGGCATAAGCAGGGAACTAAAATCTTGAGTGGTCTCAGAATCTCCCATCTGGAAGCTGTTTTGTTTTGCATAACTTCAGTACTTAAAACAGGCCTATAAAAAAACTGGGGGCAGACTTTTTAGCATGGCTGTTGCAATAGGACAAGGGGTGATGGCTTTAAACTAAAAGAGGGGGGATTCAGGCTGGACATGAAGAAGAATTTTTTTTACAATCAGGATGGTAAAACACTGTCCCAGGTTGGCCACAGAGGTGGTGAATGCCCCATCCCTGGAGACATCCCAAGTCAGGCTGGATGGGGCTCTGAGCAACCTGAGCTGGTGAAGATGTCCCTGCTTATTGCAAGGAGGTTGTATGAGATGAGCTTTAACGGTCCCTTCCAACCCAAACTATTCTATGATGCTATTATAACATGTCAGTGGGGAGAACACGAACTTTCAGGACAATGCACTTACTGCTGAACTCTGCAATCGTTGCTATACACCGTTGGGTAGTTTAATGCAAGAGAAACAGTGAGGAGTATCAGAGTATGGATTAGTGCCTTTTCCGATAATACAGAAAATGTAGGTTCAAGCTCCATATGGAGTTAGTTGATCAAGGACCTTCTGGAATTTAGAAGAGAGGGTCTAACCACTGAACAGGCAACAAGTTGCTTCTGCCTGCTGCTGCAATTTGTGCAAGGAGCAGGTTGGCATCTCCTGAATACACCCACTGGATCAGTCCCCAGAGATAAGCAGGTAAGGACACGCTCAGCTGCTGAATCCCAGCAGAGTAAAGATGTGAGTAAGCTCCTCGCTGTCGAGATTTAGGCAGCTACAAACATGTCCAGAAACTGAGAAATTTATGTGTTGTGAGGACTGGACTACTGGGAATAAAGAGTGTCTGGTGCATCCAGGTATAGGTGGCTGTGAACTGGATGTTTGGAGGATCAGAAATGAAATACAGAGAAAGAAAGTTTAAGGGCATAAGGTGGGCTCTCAAAACAAGTAAAGGGAAGGGAAGGGAAGGGGAGGGAAGGGAAGGGAAGGGAAGGGAAGGGAAGGGAAGGGAAGGGAAGGGAAGGGAAGGGAAGGGAAGGGAAGGGAAGGGAAGGGAAGGGAAGGGAAGGGCAGGGAAGGGCAGGGAAGGGCAGGGAAGGGAAGGGAAGGGAAGGGAAGGGAAGGGAAGGGAAGGGAAGGGAAGGGAAGGGAAGGGAAGGGAAGGGAAGGGAAGGGAAGGGAAGGGAAGGGAAGGGAAGGGAAGGGAAGGGAAGGGAAGGGAAGGGAAGGAAATGTAGCTCGAATACTGGAGTGAAAATTGTCCTAAGGAAATTCAAGAGGTTGTAAAAGATTGTCCAGAGAGAATACTATCATCTGGGCATTAAAAATTTACCACCCAAGACTTGTTAAATGTAATTAGGAGCAGGTGGAACAGATAATTGATGTGATCTCTGCTTGAAGCCTTTTGATGTCTTTAAATCCTTTTTCTGCAGCATTTACAAGCATGGATGGCAAGTCAGATGGGTATTCAAACACAGAAGCAAGTTTCTCCACAATAGTAAGATGAGCAATCCAGAAACTTAGGGAAACATATCAGTGCTACTATTTTTTGCACTCCTGAATACATCTCTATATGGTTTTCAAAATCTTCATTACAAGGTCTTCCTACCACATAGCTCTTGCTTTTTGAAATTAACTACTCTAAAGGTTTGCAGCACAATGAAACCCTGAGAAAGATGGATAGGACAGAGCCCTTGTTAAGCTCAGGGAATCCAGAAGGCTGTGTTTTTTTAAGAATCAGACCCACTGATTCTGTCCATCCCTGATGCAGGAGCAACTTGCTTAACAGAACTAGGCAGGACTCCAATTTTTGTGGTGGAAGTGTCGGTTTTGCTTCCTGTGCCTTTTTCTGGTTACTGTGAATAGACATCAAGTAGAATATGCTGTATCTTAGCTCAGTGGAGACTATAGTTGTAAGATTATGATGTTCTTTGAGACAAGTATAATGCTGAGTATCAGTGGTGGCTGCCCAGCAAAACCACAGTAGGTATCTGAAATAACAAGCCTTTCCCTCGCCAGATAGACCTACGGCCACACATGTAGAAGCCTACGTCCCACAGAAGTCAGTAGGACTTGGGCCCTACATATTTTTCTGAACACAGCTACCTCATTGAAATCTGTCGTAGAATCATAGAACCATTTAGGTTGGAAAAGACCTTTAAGATTGTTGAGTCCAACCATAAGCTTGACACAGCCAAGTCCACCACTAAACCATGTCCCTAAGTGCCACATCTACATGTCTTTCAAAGCCCTCCAGGGATGGTGACCCAACTACCTCCCTAGGCAGACTGTTCCAAAGGTTTAATGACCTTCTCAGATGGCCGCAGAAGTTACTACAGCAAGTTCTCAAGAGTCCCAAGGTCTTTAGTGGACTGGGCTTTCCTGTGGCAATGAAACACTGAAGAAATAGGCATAAGGGCCACGACAAAGGCAACTGAAGTCTCATGTGAAGGTTAAGAAATTGCCTCCCAGTTTGGGGAATGCTACATGTAAGGTTATAGAATCATAGAATCATAGAATCATTTTAGTTGGAAGAGATTCTCAGGATCATCGAGTCCAGCCATAACCTAACCTAACTCTAGCACTAAACCATGTCCCTAAGAACCTCATCTAAACACCTTTTAAACCGCTCCAGGGATGGTGACTCCACCACTGCCCTGGGCAGCCTGTTCCAATGCCCGACAGCCCTTCCTGGGAAGAATTTTTTCTAATATCCCATCTAAACCTCCCCTGGTGCAACTTGAGGCCTTGAGGTTGATTGATGCTGAACTAAAACTTGACCATGCCTTGTTGGAGACCCACACTGTCATCCAGCTGCTGTAACAGCTGTAGTAACTCCCAGATGTAAAAAAAAAAAGCTAGACCGAGATACGACTGAAGGAATGTCTGGTATCAATTACATTATTTTTGATAATAGAAATATGCACATATACACTAGTTACGATAACCACAAGAAGCCCAGCAGTTTGGAAGAACTCACCTACACTAAGCATGAACAAGCAAAGATTAGTGACAGATTATATCGCAAATGGACTCACTGAGAGACAAACTGAAATAGTGAAATGGGTTAAGTGGATTAAACAAAAAAAAAAAAAAAAAAAAAAAAGAGGGTGGCAAGACAGCAAAAATTGCATAGAGTGAAATGCTTCACCATGACAGACAGCAGCATAAATAAATCACGTGTGCTACAAATAAATGAGACTACTGTATGATCATCCAGTTCCGCTCCCTACTCTGAAAAACAGTTTCTGCCAGTCTTTTCTTGTCTGGGCAAGTTTTAAACCTCCTGAGAAAATGGGTTGAAAACAGTGTCATGTGTGTTTTCCTGGGTTATTCATACCAGCATGAAACAAATGCGGATGGACAAAGCAGAGGAATACGGTAGCAGGGAAGAAAGGGAAATGCAAAGGGAGAGAAATGTACACAGCAATGCAAAAAGGCAGCTGGGAATAGCTGGGATCAGCTGTAAAAGGAAGGCTTCAGTTTGATATATGGTGCCAGAGACATTATTAATGATTTGCTGGTTTTTACCTTTAAAAACTTGGGGTGGATTATTTATTATGTCACTGCAGTGCTCATATGATCTATGAAAGGGGCAATAATATGTATCTGTTCTTGGCCTCTCAGATTCAGTGTGTTTTTACAGCCTTTAATTATATTTTAAAGAGTATGTCGTGTACTTAAAGAAAAAGGCAGAAAAGAAAAACACTTCACCCTTGCTTAAAATTTACTATATGGCTTTCTATCATGAATGAACAGTTCTACTGATAGTCACTGCAGCATTTTCACAGGTCAAATGATTTTGTTTTTCCTTTGAAAATAATGAATAATCCAGGGAAACTGAATTGGACTGGTAATACTGCTAGAGCCCTGACTTTAGCGCCCATCCATGAAGTTGGATGGAAAGCAATGGTTATCTGGTTGCTGAGTGGAGACTTCTGTGGTGAGTCTTCTGCATTTTGGGGAAATTGCTTGTGATTTGGACACAGATTCATCATGTGCGGCTGGGAAAAGGCAGAATGAGCAACGTATCAGATTCATCCAACATCCTTGTTGGCCATGAAAAGGCAGAACTGCAGAACCCCTACTGTTACTTGAGTCCTCAATCTTAGTATTTTCCTTTGGGAATACCTCTCTCCTCTCCTCTTCTCTTCTCTTCTCTTCTCTTCTCTTCTCTTCTCTTCTCTTCTCTTCTCTTCTCTTCTCTTCTCTTCTCTTCTCTTCTCTTCTCTTCTCTTCTCTTCTCTTCTCTTCTCTTCTCTTCTCTTCTCTTCTCTTCTCTTCTCTTCTCTTCTCTTCTCTTCTCTTCTCTTCTCTTCTCTTCTCTTCTCTTCTCTTCTCTTCTCTTCTCTTCTCTTCTCTTCTCTTCTCTTCTCTTCTCTTCTCTTCTCTTCTCTTCTCCTCTCCTCTCCTCTCCTCTCCTCTCCTCTCCTCTCCTCTCCTCTCCTCTCCTCTCCTCTCCTCTCCTCTCCTCTCCTCTCCTCTCCTCTCCTCTCCTCTCCTCTCCTCTCCTCTCCTCTCCTCTCCTCTCCTCTCCTCTCCTCTCCTCTCCTCTCCTCTCCTCTCCTCTCCTCTGGCAAGAAATGGGGTGAGTGAATGTCGGAGAAGAGAAATTCAGCACTGACACACCCAAGGCAAAGTTTGTCTTGATGAAGATCACAGAATCCCAGAATCCCAGGCTGGTTGTGGTTGACTGGACCTCTGGAGATTCCCCAGTCAAACCCAGCTGCTCACACAGGGTCACAGAGCAGATCACACAGGTGGGTCCAGGCGGGTTTGAATGTCTCAGAGCAGGAGACTCCACACCCGCTCTGGGCAGCCTGGGCCAGGCTCTGGCACCTCCCAGCAAACAAGTTTCTCCTCATGTTCAGATGGAGCCTCCTGTGTTTCAGTCTTCAGCTCAATGCAGAGAAGGTGAGTGTGAAGAGCTTCTCCCAAAGCTTTGCCATGGACTGTGTCTGGATCACTCGAGCTCTGACTCGCACCGGGATCTGGGGGATTTTTGAAGCTGTCTGATTGCGAAACACAGAAAACACAGATTTTCTGTCTCACTTGCACACTGTGACATAGAAAGCACCCCATGGTTCTTGGCATACACTCAGAAATCCCATAACCACTGCACCAGGCTCAACTTGCCCTTAAGGAGGAGGGTCAAAACTTGCAGGTTGAATGTGGCCACGGTGCTGAGGAAATGGAGACCTCAGAGGTTGTATTATTGTGTTACTGTTCCCCTCCATGAGCAGAGCACCTATTGCTGGTGGTTTGGCGAAGGACGATAATAAAACAATCAGAATAAATATTCTGAATAGTGGGAACGTGCACTTTTAACCTGCTCTGTAAGCACACCTCCTGGTCTGATTCTTTCACTCTTCAATGCTTTGCTGTGTGCTGTTGTTTATCAATAGTTTTAATGCATGAGTGAGGATGTGGGTGTTCATTCAATATCTAGTGCAGTTACAAGGGGCACCTGGGCTCCTTAGTTCTAGTTGCTTTGCATTTGGATGGGCTGGGAGATGGGTGCGGGTGAGCTTAGGAGGTGAGTCACCTGGGGATTGCTTCATGGTGATGATGGCACGTTTCTAACAGAGGTAGAAGACCACTGTTCTGAGTTTTTAGATTTACTTCTCAGAATATGGGTTGTGCTAATCATTCCTGCACCTGTGGGTGAGATCTGCAAATCCTCACCCTAGAGTCCCAGCATGAGCTTATGAAGAAAGAGAAGAAGAGATGGCCCATAGTCAGTGTCCTGCACTCATCCAAGGTGATCCTTTAGAAGAAGATTGGAGCTACAGACACCAAAACGTAAGGAAAAAGGCCCATGACAGAGCCAACATGAGCTGTGGGATGAGCAGAGCCACAGGGAGTTGGTGTCACATATAGAAAGATCAGCAGACAATGTATTAATGATGCACACAGCAAACTTCATCTTGGGAAAAAAACATAGAAAGCAACAACCACTGCAAAACAGGAATGAACATGTTTTACTCCATAGTAATGACTACTGTATGAGGGACCATTTATTACAGGGTCTGACCAGAAGCTCTTCTAGCCCTTACCATGTCTCTGCAACGTTTAGAAATTTTTAGGAAGAGCATATAAGAAGTGAGCAGCATATAGGACACTCCCCATTAAACCCAGCTGCAAACAAGCTAGAGCTCATGGTCTTGCTGAGCCACTGCTGTAACTTTGTGTGTAACCCCTACCTGCTATAAGGATCTTTCAACAATAACTCAAGTTGTTTAATATTCTTTACATTAGACTGCAAGGAGGCACTAAGGGATTGTGGATGCAACGTGACTTTCCCAAAACAACCCCAGGCAGAACCCAATTCCTGCCTTCAAAGTTGAGCGCCCACCGTTTCCCATCCCATCCCATCCCATCCCATCCCATCCCATATCAGCACAAAATCCCAACTGCCTCCAGACAGGAAAAAAAACCCAAACATTTGAAAAATCTGATGGCCCTCGAGCAAAGCAAGAGCCCACCATGTACCCTGATGGAAAGACTTTAATGGAAAGGCTTTAACCTGATGTTAAAACAGACAACTAAAGCCTGGTCCCAACTTGCTTAAAACCAACATTTGGCATTTAAACATGTATCAGTTATTAAACCTTCTCAGATAAACATAAGCCACAAGCTGCCTGAATTTACTTCAGTTGCTCTTGTTGGACCATTTACCCAATTCGAGAGACTCTGAGGTTCATTTTTCAGCTTCAGTCTGAGGTGCCTTGGTGGAGATGACATAATTCTTTCCATAACCCCTCTGTCCTGGAAGAAGCCATGCTCAGTCAATACCCCATCAGGGTGACAGGTCCCAAATCCCATTGCAAGCCATGATGGATTGTCTCAGAGTGAGATTTCATACATCTCCTGCTGTCAGAGGGGAGCTGACACAAATAATTGGTGTCACTTTTGCTGGGCTGGTGCCAAATGCTGACAAAACAATTCCTAATCAGAAGTGCTGGAGATTCGCACTGGGATTTGTGTGCTGGACAACAGGAAAGTGTCACCGTGGCAGCGAGCTCGAGGGGCCTTGTTTTGCTGAGACACAGTGGCCTCTTGGACGGTGCAGGAGGTCAGTGCTCTCAGGAGGGTTGTTGGCACAGCCAGCTCTGCAAGAGCTGTGTGCAGACCTGGAAACACGATGAAAAGCTTCACCCTGAGCCCTGGAGAGCTCAGGAGCCCAAGAGAAAGGTCCTTATTCTTCTGTAAATCAACCCCTAATACTCTGTTGAAAAGACCTGCAGGATGCTGCCATGTAACAACAACTTGGGTGGTGACAAGTTCCTTGCATGCATGGCTGGGTGCTATATATATGTACCCACATTTTCACACTGAGGGTGGTAAAATACTGGCCCATGTTGCCCAGACAGGTGGTAGATGCCCTGTCCCTGGAAACACTCAAGGCCACGCTGGACAGGGCTCTGAGCAACCTGATCTGGTGAAGATGTCCCTGCTCCTGGCAGGGGGGGTTGGACTAGATGACTTTTGAAGGTCCCTTCCAACCCAAGATATTCTGTGATTCTATATGACACTATGTAGTGCAATATCACTGTATACAGTTCCGATCCTAAAAACCTGAGTATTTCAAAAGCCATTCAGGAGTGAAGAGGGACCAGCGACTTTCTCAATATCATAAAGCGAGCCTGGAGCCAGGGTCTGACTCCAGATCTCCTACATCTTAGGTCTCCTTTTACCACAAAACTTCTCCTTCACCAAACTCCCCACCACTTTATTGCAGTCACATTACTCCATCTGCCTTTCTCCGAGAGCCATCAGGCTGGGACCCCAACTCTAACTCTGCCCCCAGTACTACCAGTAGCATGGATAGGTACCTATTCCCTGGCTAGATGACCCATCCTGATATCCTCCTGGGATAAATCAAATTTAACTCCACAGAACAGACCATGTCTTGCTGAAAGTTTTCACGCTGTGAGATTCACGTCATAATGACACCCGCATTTCTACACTTAAGAACTTGGACTTGGACACATGAATAGAGGGAGAGTATTTTACATGTCCCCAGGGCTTTCAAAGGCTGCTTAATTGTCCGCCTCCTCTCCCACTTTTCCTTTACTGTATTGTTAGTGTTATCAACAATTCCCATGCACTGTACCACCACATAGGAAAATAATCCAACACCTGGCACTGGACTTGTATCCTGTCTGCAGGGGCCGCGGGGCGAACAATTAGGTCTGTATCCACCATATGGCACTGCACACGGGGAGCGGGGAAGGAAACCTGGGGCAACCGCACAATTGACGGGGAAGCATCAGCCACACTCAGAGAAATAGTTGGAGAAATAGTCAGAGGAATAGTTGGAGGAATAGCTGGAGGAATAGTTGGCTGTTAGTGGATTTGCTGTTCCAACTCTGTACTGAGACACATGTGTGTTGGACGCCCTCTGCTGACTATATGATAAATATATTATATTTCTCTTTAATGCTGTAATTCAAAGCTAGACCGAATTTTCCTGGGCCTTAACAGCTCTATTCTTACATGAACATGAAATAATAAAAGGATGAGATGGAAGGGGATATTAGGCCGTGTCCTACCCCAAAACAAAAATCAATTTTGCTTGAATTCTGATTGCCATAATTGAGTTTATCTTCTTCTTAAAACCCCTTCTGAAAGATACTTTTTTCCCCTTCTCTATCCTGGCATTTGCTATTCCTCTGCCAGTTTAACAACTGGTCATCTTCCAGCATAGCATGGATGCAATCACTGGCTCTTGACTCCTCAGGAGCTAAAGTGGAAGGTGTGAGGTCCCTACCACCATTGGCCTGATGTCTCACGGAGTTTCTGAAGTTCTGAAGAGTCTCACCCAGCTTTGGCTCCCAGGCCCATTAGTTCCCCCAGCCCTGCAGGGCACAGCTGAAGTTGAGGAAGCAGAGCTGACCTCTCAGGTTGAATCCTCTTCCAAAAGTTCTCAAAATCCCAATAAATCTATTCTTTCCAAGTATGGATTTAGGAATTTCCTCCTTCAAGAATTGCCACTTTTTCTCAGAGGCAGAATATATCATTTTTCCTGCAGAAGAGCAATGAGAGGGAACCAGCACTATGGGTGCCTTGCTGGGGAGTGACCAGCTGGTTGCTCACAGACCTTTTAATTAGAAATCAGGTGTGGTGAATTGCCCAACTTTTCTGCCGACATGTCCTGCACTGGGCTGGCAGCTTCATGAGGTTTCCTGGTCACTGAAGAGGTGGAAGACGCTCTTTTAAAGGCCTATTGTGCTTTGTGCAAAGGCTCAGTATTACCTGAGTTAATAATTCTGCTTATCCTATAGAGCAGAGGTGGATTTTGTCCAAACTGAAATACTGACCGCAAGCGATGCAGATACAGACAGCCTGCTGTATTTGCTGTAGGTACCCAGATTCTTCAATTTGCAGGGACTTTTCAGAAATCCCTTTGCTAATTCAATATCTCTTGCTCTCCATCTGTGCCATGATCCAGCAACCTGAGAGGGGGAAGTCTCAGGTTCAAGTTGTCCTAGGGGTGATTCAGATCAACATCTCTTAATTGCACTAGGGTAGAGTGTACCTGAGAGTGACTCAGGCTGTGATCAAAGGTACTTTACTTCACAGGCAACACTTGCATGCTTTTTGGACCATTCAGAGTGACTATCACTTGGAGGGCACTTGTGTAGGAGCTTCATTAGTGCATCATTCCAATGTACAGTTCACGTGCCTACAACTAGCAGGTAGTTCAGGACTCAGAACAAAGGTTCTTAGGACCTGCTCTCACCCAAATTTCAGTATCTTCTGCCCAAACTGATCAACTGAGATATGTCACAGGTGTCCTTTGGATTGCATTCTCAAGCAGTTCATACAGGTTACCTATAGCTCCCATGCTTGGTCATTGTGACTTTGATGTTCATGGAAGCCAGGAGGTATTTGGGTCACTTGTTCTCCAGGTGAGGAGGGACAGACCAGGTTTTCTAGCAAGAAATCTGAATCAGCCACCCCTCTCTGCAGTGCTCAGGGGAAGCCGGATGCCAAACCTCAGTTCTCAGGGATGAAGGCACTTCAAAGCTGGGTCCCACGATGCTCGGTGTTGCAATGATTAACCAGCTCTTGCACTGCTCTCTCCTACGTCCCACCTGCACCCAACCATGGCAGCTCTCCAGGCTCCCAAGCTCTTATGAGAGTGCCGAGATTTAGTTTTAGCATTGGGAAATATTTCATCTTGACAAAACAACGGCCATATTTCCTGTATCTTTACACAAAAGAAGTAACAGGCATATGTGTATCAAGTGTATTTATCTATACAGGATTTTGCCTTACAAGGGACAATAGAAACTTGAATCCATGCAGTCACCCAGCCACAGCAGAGTGTTTAGATTTTTTTTTTTAATTGTTTTGGAAAATATTGTGCATGCGGGAGTTCCTTAACACAGCAAGACAGCAGGCAGCTTCCTGTTATGAAAACAGTCAACAGCCTGACATTCAGCAATCTGACATTCCCTGCACCCAACGTGATAAACAGGGCCGATAAAGATCTGCCACAATAGGTACAATAGCACCCCCCATAAAGGAATAGGACGTGGAAAGAGCCTCAATACACAAATATCCCAAGCCATCTCTTCCAGCTTCTTTTATACAGTAGATAATCTCATCCTGCTTTCCATATTTTCCCAACATTGATCCACTTCCCCTCAGGCAGGGGTCAAAGTAGGAGCTGGGTGGTTGATACCACTTTCTCGTAGGTCTTTGTAGTTCAGAGGCAACGCTCGCTTGAGATCTGAAAACTGTTTACTGGGTTTCCCTTCCTCCTGCCATTTATGATCCCTGCATTTCAATGCCACAGCTGGTGAACTCATCTAGCTTGTCCCCAAATTCACCTCTCTGATCTGAATTAAATTCCAGAAGAAAAACAGAAAAAAGTGGGAACTTTTCTCCCCTTCCTTGACCTTGGTGATAGATCCTGGAGCTGCCTCTTTTCCTCTTTGACTCCATACAGCACCCACCGCAGTGGGGGCTCTGAGCTCCTCTGCTAAGGCTGCAGGAGACATATCAGATAATATGGGATAATATGTGGGGTGCAGAATTGTCTCTCATCTGGAAAGTGACTGCAAAATAAAAGAGGGGGTTCTCCTTCATTGCTACTCACGTCCCCTATTATTATTATTATTATTATTATTATTATTATTATTATTATTATTATTATTATTTCCACCCCCTACCTCTCCCAAAAATCACGGTGAACTTCAGTGAAGCATCTCCCAGATTTCCACCATGGGTTGCATTTCCTTTTCTACATCATATAGGAAAGTAATAAAGACTCCACTGCTGTGTCCTAACAGCCTTTTGGGTACCTCCCAGTCAGTGGAGACAGGAGGGAAACAGCCTGATCTTCATCTTTTAGCTCTCAAAGCAATGACAAGCTCTGCCTGGCTGGCAGAAGCCTTTGTGGAGAGGAGGATACACTCTGTAGCATGGAAAATTTTGAGGTGCTCCTTGGAGACACAACTCAGTCCTTCCAGCCTTTGTCTCCACTGCTTGCTGACAAAAAAGGTTCCTTTGAAGCTTCCTTTGAAACCAGCATCCCTGTCCCAGCAGCACAACTCAAACCCCGCTCTAGGAGGAGATGTGAAGATGGATGGACGCTGTCCCGTGCAAACTGGGTGCAGGAAGATTACCTCTCACAAGCAATACCTGACCAGAGATAGGTTTTATTATTTAATATAGCATTTATTGCTTTGGAAGGTATTTGAGTTCTTTCTGCCATGCTTTGGGATGTTGAAGAACCATTGGCATTTCACTGGGAGGCCACAGTCTCGGGAGCTGGGCTCTGATATCAGGACATCTTTCCTCAATTCTTCCATGCTGCCTTGCCTGGACTTACAACAAAACCCTGTTTCAGGAGGACTGCTGAGACTGTGGTCAGAGTACGATGGAGAGAGATGTGGGTCTCAGTTTCCCTTTGGCAGAGAGATGTACATAGTTCTATGCTTGTTTTGTCATCTATTTTATTCTCTGCCTTTTCTGTTTTAGAAATACTGTACTGCAGTAGACCTGTCTGGTTGTAAAATGGAGATCTCCCACTTTTTTCCTGACACACAAAGTCCTGCTTTCACTAATATGTAAAGCATTGGTGTCAAACTCCTTTTCAACTGGGGCCACACCAGCCTCACAGTTGCCATCAAAGGGCCAAATATAATTTTAGGACCATATAAATGTAACTACTCCTACATTTACAGTCCTAAAATTACATTTGGCCCTTTGAAGGCAACCGCAAGGCTGATGTGTCCCCTGTTGAAAAGGAGTTTGACAGCCCTGACATAGGGATGTAAAAATGGACAAGAATCAGAGGAACCATGTAAGAAAGTTGCACAGCTGGTCCATACCATCACATTTTGACCTTTTCAGGAATAGGATGGTGGGGTAGAGGGGAGCTATGTCTGTGGGTGGGATTCAGGGAAAGGCTTAGTCACCTTAACATAGTTCTTCAATGCCATTTGGGCCTGAAGTCTAACATGGATGACCCACCACTGTTGTTCCAGAGGGACATACAGGCCCCTTGTGCCATATCCATCCTGTGCATATACCTGGAGTGTCTCTGACAGCTCTCAGGGCCGGTCTTGAGGCAACTGAAGTCATCCCAATTTAGGCATCTGCAAGCAAGTGACATATGACTTTATCTAAACTCTCATTATAGCGAGTGGAGATGAAAGACAGGATTTGGTTACCTACAAATAATTGCCTAGTGCCATATGACATCCCTGAGACGTCCAACCCATTTCCGAAGGTCCAGCAGACATCACAACATGTGGGGAACTGAATCGGGCCCCTATATGATAATTCTCAGACAAGGACCTGAAGGAGAAAAGTATGAGATGACTGAGATGTGTTTTCTTGCTAAAACATTAATCCCATACTGGCTATTCCCTCTTCCTGAACAAGAGCTCATATGATCAAGCAGTATTAGAGCAGGACCATGTGCAAGAGTGTGGGAATGGGAGCAACAATGCTTTGCAAAGAGTGTTTTTCGGGATGTGTTTTGAGACCACTATTTCAGGCCCTCACCAGGTGGGACAAGCACCAGAGGTATAGTCTTGGATAAATTTTGGGTGCCTCGAGGACGAGGTGGGGAGAGGATGACTGCTGCTTTTGACTTACAGGTCCAGAGCAGAAAATGGAGTAAGTCTGGACTGAAAAACTATTTATCGGAGTAGTTTTCCTCTTGGAGCATAATTCTTCCTAGCCATAACTCTCATAGCTTATACTTCTCCCACTCAGATATATCTGACTACTGTCTCAATTTCTAGCTAAGTGGGCAGGTATTAGATTTGCCCTTGCACTCATGGCCCTAATTCATGTCTATGCCCATCCCATCCATGAAACAAAGACAGGTGGTGGTCAAATACAGGTGCAGGATCATGTTTGCTGACTCCAGCAACATCCTGCATCATCGTTGATGTTTCTGGGCAACCAGTTCAGATGCAGAAAAACCTAAAGGTCTCCAACCCCCTCTGCTGCAAGGAGAAGCAGGATTAATTGGATGTCCAAGTCCAGGCTGCCCATCAATGGAAATATTAATGCAAGGCATGAGGTCAGAAGCAACCCAGATCTCAATCTTTTCTACAGCCTGGCCAGCCAAGATGCAAGTTAGACATTGGCTTTATTTCTTACATTTCATATTACTTTGTAAAACAGTTTAGTCGCCTTATGGTAGGAGTAATACAGCTTGTCACTGTAGAAAATGAACTGTATATTCAACCATCTTCAGTACCTATATTGTAAAGTATTAGGTGACACCTGGAAGTATTCTTGCCATCTGACAGGGTCAAACAAGAACACTCAGAAAACCATCCTGAGAGCCATCCTGAGAAAAATCAATCCCATCTGGACAGAGAAGGCCCTATTGAGCTGAAGTCCTGCAGCAAGGACTTTCAGGGCTTTGTGTGCTGCACCTTTCAACCAGCTGAGACTGCTGTGTGCAAGGGCAGGAGCCGTGTTGTACCTCGGGTCAGAGTGACACTGTGTCTAACCCCACTAGGAAATCACAAGGACCAACAGCTTGACACCTTAAAACACCCTTAGCTAACAGCTAAGGAAGAAATGTGAAGAACATCAAGGGCGGTGAAAACTGCAGTGGTCATCTGGGAACCAGAGTATGTTCTGCCTGTATAGAAATGTCATTTCCATGCTAACACACTAATTAAAAATGAACGCGTGCTCATTAAAAATGGGCTGCATCTCTAGGACTTGTTGCCTGGTTGTCACTCTGTGGTGGTTGCCCTCCAACCCGTCAGACAAGGGTTCCACACAAGATGCCCAGCGGATCACTGGCCCGTGCTAATGCCTGAGCCCTTCCTAGGGTCATTGTCACTGGTCTGGGACAAAACCATGTGAATAAACGCTCAAACAATTTAGCAGTGCAGATGAAGGAATTCCTGTCTGGGGTAATTTACTGTTATGATGCAGACCTTCAGTCTTTGGTGACCTTGTCTGGTCACAGTTTCTGATTTATGCCACTATTAACTGCAATAATTTACTATTTCCGCTGTGGCAGCGACAAGGAGCCTCAGACTGAAGAAATGCTTGTGCTGGTTACTGCTCAAAAGCAGAGTGGGTCATCTCCTCTCTTAAAAGGGGCTCCAAATCAATATATAACCTGTGAGAAGGAGAACGAGCCCCCAGAGGGGCAGGAGAAGGTGGCAGCAATGACAAACCATGCTCAGGGCTGTGAGCTCCTGATGGTGTGGAAGCAGAGGGCTGGACAAGGGCATTTAAAGCCAAAGAAAGAGACTTTTAAGGGCAGATCAGAAGCAGAATGAGAAAAGGTTTTGTGTGCAAGCTCCTTGCACTCACGGGGTGTGATGTATTGCCTTTGACACGGTTCCCCACAACATCCTTCTGTCTAAATTGGAGAGGTATGGATTTGATGAGTAGACTGTTCAGTGGATGAAGAACTGGCTGAATGGTCGCATCCAGAGAGTGGTGCCAACAGCACAATGTCCAGATAGACACCAGTGACAATTAGCATCCCTCAGAGGTCCATGCTGCGACCAGCACTGTTTTAGTATCTTCATCGATGACATAGATGGTGGGACGGATTGCAGTCTCAGCAGGTCTGTGGATGACATGAAGCTGTATGTGACAAACCAGAGGGATAGGAAGCCATCCAGAGGGACCTGGACAAGCTTGAGAAGTGGGACCATGTGAACTTCATGAGGCTGAACAAGGCCAAGTGCAAGGTCCTGCACCTGGGTTGGGGAAGCCCTCAGTATCAATACAAGATGGGGGATGAAGGGATGGAGAGCAGCCCTGTGGAGAAGGACTTGGGGATGCTAGGGGATTGAAGACTGGACATGAGCCAGCAACATGCGCTTGCAGCCCAGAGGCCAATTGTATCTTGGGCTGCATCAAAAGGAGCGTGAGCAGCAGGTGGAGGGAGGTGATTCTGCCCCTCTGCTCCGCTCTGGTGAGACCCCCCTGCAGTGCTGGTCCAGCTCTGGGTCCTCAGCACAGGACACACATAGACCTGCTGGAGAGGGGCCAGAGGAGCCCCAGAAATGATGCGAGGCTGGAACAGCTCTGCTGGGAGACCATAATGAGGCCTGCTGGTGCCTAAAGGGGCCTGTGAGAACGATGGGTACAGACTTTTTAGCAGGACCTGTTGCAATAGGACAAGGGGTGATGGTTATAAAGTAAAGAAGGGGAGATTCAGGCCAGACATGAGGAAGGAATTTTTTCCAATGAGGGCAGTGAGAGCCTGTCCCAGGTTGCCCAGAGAAGTGGTGGATGAGCTATCCCTGGAGACATCCCAGGCCAGGCTGGACGGGGCTCTGAGCAACCTGAGCTGGTGCAGATGTCCCTGCTCATGGCAGGGGTGGCACTGGGGGAGCATTGAATGTCCCTTCCCCCGAAACTATACTATGATTCTACAATTTGCTACACAGAGGGCCCAGTGCTGCCTCTCAGGGTCCCACCCCAGTGCAGAAGGAGGCAAAACCTTCCCAGGCTACTCAGGGATCCGGTCACATCCCTTTTGCACAGGTGAAAATGACCCACTAAAGCAAACACATTGGTTCACAAGTGCCTCATGCGTTGCACTTGAGTTGTTCGCAAGCCCTTCAGCTTTTATGTACTTTGCACCAGGAAGGTGTTAAGCTGAGCAGCTGTGTTTGCTTTGCAAACCCCTCAGTGCCTCCTGGGTACCTCAAATGGTCTCAGGATCGAACCCAAAAGTTGCTCTTTACACAGCCCTTAGCAGCTGAATGGGGTTTTCTCTCTCTTTGTGCTGTACAGATACAGCACATTAGCAATGGAAAAGCTGCCATTGCTTCTGCATGCACCAGACTGGTCAATGCATCGTTCATAGGAGGCCATCTAACATTTTGCTGGTTTGTGAGGAATTGTATTAATATTTTCCATTTGTTTCTTTTAGCTGAGCTCCATCGAGAGCCTCACTTACCTCCTTTGCTTCTCATTCCTTGAGAGGCACTTTTTGTTAACACTGAGCAGGCAGGATTTGCCCTTGCGCCCCATCCAAGAAAAAGAGAGAAAAATAACCCCAAACAATTGCAAAGCTTTCATTTAAGAAATTAACCCGCAAGGGAGTAAGGTTAAAAATAAAGTTCTTTGGCCAGGGCCTTTATAAGCTCCAGCTATATTCTCTGGAATATAATTCATAAGCACAATATGTTTTTTGTTGTGAATGAGTGTGAAGTACCAGAAAAGGAAAGAGGAAACCCCTAATGTAGTCCTGAATAGACCTGTGAAAAAGGATAATAAAACTTGTCCTGGATTTCCTTTAGCAGCAGGTGCTTCCTTTGGAGTTTCTATTCATTCAGACTTTGGACAGACTTGGGCAGGCACAGCCTGCCAAATTTTTTTTTTAATTTATTTATTTTTTTTGTAAACTCAGAGTTCAGTTGATCTGAGTGAAGGTGAATTTGTCTCCTTGACCACTGTCAAGCTCACAGTCCTGCTAGGTCAACAGCAAAGCTTCTCCAAGTTTCTGTGTTGGACCCCCTTCTGGATCTTACATGTAGAAAGGTGCTATCACACCACTCAGACTGGAAAGTTTCCCCAAGAATCCAAGGCTTAAGGCCCCCAAATTTTCATTTTAAATAGACCATCCATACTTCTTGGTTGGTCACTGCTGGGACACCCACTCTTGTTCATCCACAAATTTCCAGCAAGACACTCGTGACTGGGGCAATGCAGCTACTCCACCTCACAAGAAAGGGCTCACCTCTGTGGAAAGAGACAGTGATGTTAAGCACTGATTAATGTCTGGAAAACCATTAGCCAGAGGATTAAATTGCTACATGTTCCTTACTCACGACAGGCAATCCAGAGTGTCAGAGACCCTTCAGTTCTCAACAGCTCTCAGAATGACACCAGGAGACAACTCCCTGCCAGCCACAACCTGCCTGCCCTCCCAAGTCCTTTCTCTATCCAAAGACAGTGCCATCAACCTCCACCAACCCTCCCCATCCCCATATCTTATAGCAGAACACAAGTGCAACCTATTATATTCCCTCTGGTCAACCATCAGCAGCTCCCACCTCCCATCACAGAACCACAGAATGTGGAAGGAACCCACAAGGATCATCGAGTCTAACTCCTGTGCCTGCATAGGACATCCTCAAAATTCACACCATGTGTTTGAGGACATTGTCCAGTCTCTTCTTGAACATTGTCAAGCTTGGGGCCATTACACCTCCCTGGGGAGCCTGTTCCAGTGTCCAGCACCCTCTGGGTGAAGAACCTTTTCCTAATGTCCAACTTGAAGCTTCCTTGGCACATCTTCCTGCCATTCCCTTCGGTTCTGCCATTGGTCACTAAAGAGAAAAGCTCAGCCCTGCCCCTCCTGCTCCTCTTGTGATGAAGCTGGAGCCACCACAAGCTCTCCCCTCAGTCTCCTCTTCTCCAGACTGAACAAACCAGTGACTTCAGCCGCTTCTCACACAGCTTCCCCTCCAAACCCTTCACCAACTTCATAGCCTCTTCTGGACATTCCCCAGTAGCTTTATATCCTTTTTATCCTGTGGTGCCCAGACCTGCACACAGTGAATGCTCCAGGTGAGGCCGCACCAGTGCAGAGAAGGCTGGGAATGCCGTGCTGGCTCCCATAATGCCTCATTATTCCAACCTCGGCCAAGCACTACAGGCATCTCCCATACTTTTTACTTGGACCGTGTTGGCCTTGCTGAGAACACCCCTCTGTCATCCACCGCTTCAAGTTCAAATTTGTCATCCTTGCCCTCAGAGCCCCGCACAACGCTGCCCCTTTCCTGCTCATTCTTCCTTCTTCCTTCCTTACATACAAGTGGTAAATGCCCTCTCCAAGCGCAGAGCTGCTGACAGCGTCGTTTTCGATGGAAAGGGGCGACAAGTCTAGGAAACAACCACCAGCCTCTGCAGGCCTCTCATGTACAATTTGGACAGTGGCGTTGGCTTGAGTAAGAGCTAAGCAAAAAAAAGATGTTTATTTGTCCCATTGTTCGCAGGAATTATCAAACACACAGCATGGAACGAAGTGAATCCCTGGGCAAATGCAGTCACCGACAGGTGTTCAGTGCCATTGTTACCGGTGCTGGTAGAAATCTGTGCCAGATTTGCAGTGTTAAATATAGGCAGTTGGATGAGCTGTTAATGTTTGCTTCAGTAGGACTGAGTCGAAGTAGGCAGTAAGAATGTCTGGCAGGACGAAGCAACTACTGAAAAACTAGTTATTTGTTAAAGCTACCTAATCAACAGCAGTTTACGTGGGTTTTTTTTGCACTCTTCCTTCCACTCATTAAGATGGATAATAAAATTTGTGGCATATTTGGTACATCATGGATATACCAACTAATTCAGTAATTTCATGCAAGGTGCATACAGAAGTTAAGCTCCCCAGAGCAGGCTGCTTTTTTATAGTTAGTCCTTGACATAACAGTCTTGACAGGGAAATTATGGCAGAAGTAATAGCACAGAGCAAGGTGTGTCATGTAAAATGTGTCTGGAATTAACTCCTGCTCAACCCTAAGCAAGACTTGCAGTCCATATCCTAAATGAATCACAGACACTTTTCCTGCTGGAGATGTTCATGTCATGGCCCAGTCTGGCCTCCTCACCTCAGCCCAATGCTCACCTCCCTGGACCATAAGCCTCCCTCTAAACATCCTTTCCCATTCCTCTAACAGCCACTAGCCCCAGAGCAGGACCCCAAATCTACCTGCCACCTTTGCCCTCCCTTCTGTCTGCTGTCCCTGTCACCCCATCATTGCCCAAACAGTGCAAGGTCTCTGATCACAGCTACTCGGAGCCTCAGCAAACACCACACATCAGCCAAACACGACAATATGCCCCATGCAGGTTTTATTACCATAAAGATCATCAGTTGAGGTGGCTCAACCTTCTCTAAATAGCAGAAAAGCCATCCTACAGCTGCACTCCAGCACCTTGTGCAGCACAGTTGGTGACAGGTAATGCTGTGGGACAACTCAGCGCTGCTAGTCCCCCCAAAACCAGCATCTTTCACTTAACATGGGCTGCTAAAGGCCATTCCTCCACGAAAAAAGAAAAAAAAAGTCCTTTTAGGTCATCTATTCCCAGGGTTCAGCAAAGGTTTGTTTCCTACAGCCCAACCTTGTTACAGATGTGATTCACACGATGATATTTCAATCACTTCCTCTGGGAGACTCTTTCCAACAATGCAGATTTCTTGGCTGTAGAAGAATTCCCAGGGACTGAGCTGAAGTTTTCCTTCGCCCTTGCAATTCGTCCCCTCAAACAGCTTCAAACCGGGAATTTCCCTCCCTTTTCATTGCCCCATCGAGGGGCCACATCATCCCCCAAGGGCAGGTGCCAAGCCTGTGGAAAATCTGGGCTGCAAATCTTCAAAAATAAGACCTAGAGTATCCTATTACAGTTCAAAGAATCCCACTGAAGTAAAAAAAAATGTAGCATGTTTCATCCTTTTCATTATTTCCCAGATCAGGGGTATTTTTTTGACACTGATATAGCCAGGGTGAGAGCAGAAAAATCCCAGTGACACACCAGGATTGTCCCACTGCTTATGTTTTCTGCATATGCACCCAAGATGCTTTGATAAGTCTGCACAGGAAGACTTCAGCTTATCAGCCTTCTGCTGTTTGATAGGATGAAATTTTGCCACATTGAAGTTCAAAAGAGTGGTGCTGTCTGAAGGTGAAATACAATGTTGGGTAGTGTGAACTCAAAAATGATGCCCTGCTAAATTTCCTTTCTTTATTTCTTCCTTCCCAAGGGTAATGCAGATGTTACACAGAGGGAGCATCTCCCTTATGAGGAAAGGCTGAGGGAGCTGGGGCTCTTGAGCTTGGAGAAGAGGAGACTGAGGGGTGACCTCATTAATGTTTACAGATATATAAAGGGTGAGTGTCAGGAGGATGGAGCCAGGCTCTTCTTGGTGACAACCAATGATAAGACAAGGGGTAATGGGTACAAACTGGAACACAGGAGGTTCCACTTAAAGATGAGAAGAAAATTCTTCCCAGTGAGGGTGGCAGAGCCTGGCCCAGGCTGCCCAGGGAGGTTGTGGAGTCTCCTTCTCTGCAGACGTTCAAACCCACCTGGACACCTTCCTGTGTAACCTCATCTGGGTGTTCCTACTCCATGGGGGGATTGCACTGGATGAGCTTTCCAGGTCCCTTCCAACCCCCGACATTCTGGGATTCTGTGATTCTGTGAATTTTGGCAAAACAAGATTGTCTTGGTCCCTGCCAGGCAGGTCTTCCTCGTTTCATCAGAGCAGCGATGAACACACAGCCACTTATCTTCTCCTGGCAAGAAGAGACAAAGGTGCTGCAGGTTCCTTGGTGACCTAAATTGGATGTCTTTCTGGAGGACACCTGTCGATGGGGACTGCAATGCACCTGCCAACATTTTAGCAGATAAAACAAGAACATTCTATAGTGTGTGGGGGCAGGTGTGTGCAAGAAGGAGGAATAGAGGCATTTTCCTCACCTAAAAGACATATTTATGTCATGCAGGTGATAACTGAAGCAGAAGAGTTCATTGTCATTGGCTGGGTTTTCTTGCAGTACATTTACCCAAAGGTTTGGCCTGCAGTTTTCCTCCTTCTCACAGATCAGCCTCTCACAGTTTGTGTTTTGGAGAATTGTCTCTCCCAGGAAATACAGGAAAAGAAACAGCTTCTCCTGGCAAGGAATTGTGGAAGGGATCCAGAGGACAAACAACAAGTAAAACACAGCCAGATTTGTGCTGTTGCAAATACTGAATTGCAAAAAAACCCCAGGCTTTGTATTAGAATTAGTCGTTATTACCCATAGCTTGAGTATCTCTGAAAATAGCCTTCCTCCCCTGAGAAAGAGCAACTAACTCCTTTTTATTATGTTTATGATTATTACGGAGCTCAAGACATCATTGTGAAAGCCTTGTGGTATTAGATCAATTGGAAAAGATAAGCTGCTTTCCACTGTACTAAGTGATGCAGAAATATCGTGAGACAACCACTGATGTTGAAAATTTTCAATTTAAATATAGTGGGTAGTTGAACGCTGAGAAAAATCAAGTGGGAAACTGAGGCATGAGGAGTGAAGGTGCATTGCCCCAGTGTTATTTCAGTACTTGAGCTGCTCCTGAGGATTTAGGCTGTTTGAAGTCACACAGAGAAAGTTTATGGTGGACTCAAGAGACCAAGAGCTGAGCCAGATTTCCCAGTGCTTAGATGTAGCTGTGCATCCATGTTGCTGAGACACAGAAAGCAAAAATGTGTGTCTTAGAAGAGTTACTGCTAATTTCTATCTGTTTTGACCAAAGTATGAAATGCAGTCTTCTACATGTTGTGTGCACACTGTGATCTCCCTTCCTGCATCTCGCCATCCCATGCAGACCCTGGAGCCATTAAGCACTGGAGGGAATCTCAAGGATAAGAGGAGCTTCTGGTGAACATCTGTGATGCAAGGTGTCCTCACATTTGGAACAAAAACCCACAAGCAGGACTAGTAAGTGTTGTCCCAGCATATGTAGGTGGCAAGGAAGACATCCTCAGGTATGTGGGTGGTTGGCTCAGCACCCACTTAATGCTCTGTACAAACTACTTTAAGTAAGGCATGAGGTGGAGAACATCTCAGAGCTTCCCAAGCCTGCCTTCTGGCACAAACCCAGCCTGAACTGGCCCTAACCCAGAGAATATGTTTAATGCACCTGCCTTCAGAGGGTTTAGAGCCACCAAAAGCATCCTTACTCTATACGTCACATCTGCTTTATGCTACAATCCTGTCACCCTCAACATATAGGCACCCAACTCGATATCCAGCCTTCAGGAGCGAACACACAGCAACACACCTAGAAACACCCTATAGCCCAGGCTGTCATATCTTGGATGTATCAAAAGGAGTGTGAGCAGCAGGTGGAGAGAGGTGATTCTGCCCCCCTGCAGTGCTGGTCCAGCTCTGGGTCCTCAGCACAGGACACATATGGAGCTTCTGGAGAGGGGCCAGAGGAGCCCCAGAAATGATCCGAGGCTGGAACAGCTCTGCTGGGAGGACAGGCTGAGAGAGTTGGGTGTTCAGCTGGAGAAGAGAAGCTCCGGGGAGACCTTAGTGTGGCCTTTCCAGACTTGAAAGGGGCCAATAAGAAAGATGAGGACAGACTTTTTAGTGGGGCCTGTTGCAGTAGGACAAGTGGTGATGGTTTTAAACTGAAGAAGGGGAGATTCAGGCCAGACATGAGGAAGAAATTGCGCTGAGGGTGGTGAGAGCCTGACCCAGGTTGGCCAGAGAGGTGGCGGATGAACCATCCCTGGAGACATCCCAGGCCAGGCTGGACGGGGCTCTGAGCAACCTGAGCTGGTGAAGATGTCCCTGCTCATGGCAGGGGTGACACTGGGGGAGATTTGAAGATCCCTTCAACCCAAACTATTCTATGAACCCTCCTCATGTCCCCCAGTGGGAGGGAGAGGCTAACACACCCCAGGACCTCATCCTAGGCTTGATCCTACTACACAGCTCCCTGCACGGCATGCAGCCTTGCCGTTGTGCACACACACACACACACACACAAAACCATGATTTATTTCTCCACTGGCTGCACAGAGATGCAGCAAAGCCTGTGAAAAGAGGAAGCTGAGCACAAGCCTTTGGGATCTGCTTCCCAGGGGCCAGGGAGGGGGATGCGAATCCCTTTATTGTTGCGTCAGGTTTGGTTTATTATTATTATTATTATTTTTTCTCTTTTCCCTCTCTCCCTGTGGATCGGGCGCCCTCCACGAGGCCGCGTTGCTGCCGGCATGAGAAAGCAGGGCTGCCCGTGCAGATGTTGGCTGGGGGAAGCCGAGGTTCCCACACCAAGTAGGAAACGGGGCCTCACGAAGCCGGGACGGGGACGGAGGAAGCGGGAGCAGGGCTGGATGCCCGCGGCCGCTGATCCGGGGATGAAGGGAGAGGAGAAGCAAATGGGGCGGGGAGGGGGGGGAGTAGTAGGGGGGGAAATCTATTCTTAGAGAAAAAGGGGGGCCCTCGTGGGGGGATTTTATTGTAAGACTTTGTTTACACCCCAAGCTGAATGAATCAAATGACCTTGTTTATTGTCGGTCTCCTGAATGGACGGCAGAGGGAGAAGAAGGAGGGGTGGAGAGGGGGGTGTATATTATTGTTAATTCTGCCATTCACAACTTCTTCTTTTTTTTTTTTTTACTTTTTTTCCCACCACGCATTGTTATCAAGATAAAAGAATAAAAGGTGAAACTCTATTCCTTCCTTTCTCCATCTCCGCAGTATTCTTCAAATCCCCAGGCGGGCAGCTGTTGGCATGAAAGCGCCAAACCACGGAGCCGTGTACGAGAAGCAGGGCCTGATCCTGTTCCTGCTCACCCCATGTCTTGCCAAACTTATCTTCCATGGCAGGGCAAAAGAGCTGAGACCATTCCCAGGGCTCAGAGGGTCTCTCCCCAGGGAGGACAGAAGAACACAAACCAGACCTTTACCATCACCATCAGATGGATGCTTCTTTCCCCCTGGATGGAGGGTTGGCCTGTGCAGCAGTGTGAGCTCACACATGGGGCTGTTATTATCAGGAAATAACACATCCATGTAAAGATCTGTTACATGCCTGCCATTTTTGGGAGCCAAACTGAAGCCTTCTTTGAAGGACCTGGCTTTTCAGCTAAGTGCCTGCTCTTGATGCCAGCTGCACTGAGGTATTTTGGTGCAAGTCCCAATTACGCTGTGTTATGCCTATTAATTGGCTACTGGTGATTCCCATCACTGCTTGATAAATTCCCAGCCAAGAATCTAACAGTTTTCAGAGTACTTCACAAAGCTACCGAAGTCCCTTCTTGAGGTGTCACAGGGTTGCTGAGAACACAAAATGGATCTTTTGGTCTGAGCATCACCAAGCTGCAACGACCTTCAGAGAGAAGGACAGAGGATTATGTTACTTTTGAAATGACAATTCTCCCTCCCTGTCACCCTTTACAAAGCTCAGGATGGAGCAGAGGAGTGGAAAGTTTCCTGAACTCTGCAGCCCCTCCACGGGCACCCCTCTCTGTCCCTTGGGGTGCCCTTGGCTCCAGGTGGAAGCCAGTTCTTGCCCTGGGAAGGGCTGTACCCATGAGTGATGCCCTGTATCCCTTCATGACACTTCTCCTTCCCTTCAGCTCAAGGCACTTTGATTCTTTCAGGATCACATTTTCATTTCTTAATGGGTTTTGAATTTTATTAGCACAGCCTCAGAGATTCTTTCTCAGGACAAGTGAAAACCTCATCCAGGCTTCTTCTCCTCTAATGCCATGCAACTTGCACATGTTGGTGGAGTTTAACTTACTGAGAGTCATCAATGAAGAAAGAAAAGCATTCACATCCTTCACTGCAAGCAGCTTTGACTAAGAAGCCGCCCATGGATCCCTCTTTCCCACAGCAGAAATGATTGCAGTGGAAAGGCCAATCCTGGCTTGTTGCCCTGTTGAACTGCAAAATATGTCTGGCTTTGTTTTTTATCTCCTTATATTGTCAGACTTTTCCTGCCCTTGATTTTAACGTGATCACTGTTTCAGCCAGAATAAGACAAGGGTGGATGGCAAGAGAGCAGAAAGCATGTCTGGTGTCCATATTACTCATCAGCCAAGTCCTCCCTGCTTCACTGAATAGCTGAGTGATGGAGAGAGAAACAGCATCAGCAGAATGGGCTGGGTATGTCCCAGCTCACTTCCCTTTCATGGTTCCAGTGTTTGTACACAACGTGACAACAGGGAATTAAATCTGCGTCTCCCACCCAAGCATCCTAGATAGTTTGATCAAACAATCTGCTGGGGACTCATCCCTGGAAACTCGATTTTTCAGTTCATGTCTTTAACTATGGACACCCTGTGCTATGTGAGATGCCCAAGCCTGTCACATCTGACCTCCAGGTGCTGTCCCAGAAGACAAAGATGTCCCATGTCATACCTGCCAGGGGATGCGGATGTCTCAGATACTGCAGGACATCTCAGATGGCGTTAGGTTCCTGTGTGTGAATCAAGCACCTTGTGTGGCATAGACATCTACATCTGAGGTAGGTGTTTAGCCTCCCATTAACATCAATAGAAACCCAGCCAGCACAGTCAATGATCTGAGTCATTAGACCAAATGTAGGTTTCTGATTTAGGGTGAGATGAATCACTGGCTGGCATCATTTGCTAGGGCTTTCTAGGCAATAGCAGGAGCCTAAAGACCTGATCAGATATTAAAGTATGTGCCCTAGGCATCTAAAGGTAGGTGAGACGTACTGCACTGAACAGCATCGCAAGTGTCACTGGGCTGTACCCCTTTCCTGTCTCCCCCAGTGAGCAAAGAACATCTTGGAGAAGAGAGGTGACCTTATTAATGTTTACAAATATATAAAGGGGGAGTGTCAGGAGGATGGAGCCAGGCTCTTCTCGGTGACAACCAATGATAGGACAAGGGGCAATGGGTACAAAATGGAACACAAAAGGTTCCACTTAAATTTGAGAAGAAACTTCTTCATGGTAAGGGTGGCAGAGCCTGGCCCAGGCTGCCCAGGGAGGTTGTGGAGTCTCCTTCTGTGCAGACATTCCAACCCACCTGGACACCTTCCTGTGTAACCTCATCTGGGTGTTCCTGCTCCATGGGGGGATTGCACTGGATGAGCTTTCCAGATCCCTTCCAACCCCCGACATTCTGCGATTCTAGCAGCACACAGTGACCCACCACACAACATGGGCAGGGCCCATATGAATCCATGAGGGCCCGAAGAGTTCAGACCCTGGGGGTTGTAACACCCCAGGGTAACAATACGGCATCTGTAACACCCCAGGGTACCAGCGCCTTTCCCAGGGAGATCCTGCACCTGTGCTGGAGCTGAGCTTAGCTAAGGTGGGCCTCATCCCCACACACACTTGCTGGCTTATGGAGAGGTAGAGAGTTTGCATGAAACTCAAGAGCTGGACCTACAGTGAAGCTGGGATTACATTATTAGAATGGTGCTTTAGGGCCATCAAAACAACGGATGTACTGTTATCACAAGGTTCAGAAGGAACCCTCATATTAAGAAGGACATTGAAATACAAGAGAGAGTGCAGAGGAGGGCGACGAAGCTGGTGAGGGGCTGGAGCACAAGTGTCAGGAGGAGTGGTTGAGGAAACTGGGGTTGTTCAGCCTGGAGAAAAAGAGACTGCGAGGAGACCTCGCTGTCTACAACTACCTGAAAGGAGGTTGTAGCATGGAGGGTGTTGGTCTCTTCTCCCTAGTAGCAAGTGATAGGACAAGAGGAAATGGCCTCAAGTTGCACCAGGGGAGGTTTAGATTGGATATTAGGAAAAGATTCTTCATGGAAAGGGTTGTGGCACATTGGAACAGGCTGCCCAGGGCAGTGGTGGAGTCACCATCCTTGGAGGGGCTTAAAAAGTGTTTAGACAAGTTTCTGAGGGACATGGTTTAGTGCTAGAATTAGGTTAGGTTATGGTTGGACTCGATGATCCTGAGGGTCTCTTCCAACCAAAATGATTCTGTGATTCTATGATTCTAGAAAAAATAGGCCAACCTTCAAAAAGACATTTGGTAGCCCTGACCATGCTCGCCAGCTCAGAGATGGAGTGGACTAAGTGTCTGAAGTAATTTGATCATTCTTACATTCCTGCATTATACTCTGCCTTACCAGCCTTTCTCCTGTTAGTTATTCACCTACCCAATCCTTGCTTGAACGAAGACTTCTCATTAATTAAAACCAAGGTTTATCCCAGGTTCTTTTGTCAATGCTGGGCTAAAGTCAAGGTTTTGGTCCTTGGCTTCCTACATTCATGTGCTCCAGTTTATTATCAGAATAAAATTCTTTACTCATATCTCTCAGATTTACCATCTCTCCAATGACTGGAGGTGGTGGTTTTGGTAACTGGCTGTGAATGTAGGACCTGCTCCTGGAGGGTATGAGATGGCCACAAACCTTGAAGATTTACATCAGTGTTAGAAAAACATAATTTTGACCAAGGTCCAGAAACCCTTGGCTGAGAACAGAGGTGGGAAAAGAGAATTAAAAATAGAAAGAGGGAGAAATGAGTGAAAAAAACTAGGGCTTACTTTTGGACTAGGGCCTATATTTTGAGCATCCTCAAAAATCCTGAAAAATCATGCTAGGGCTTATATTCAGGGTAGGTCTTATTTTCAGGGAAACAGGGTAAGTAACCCCCTTAGCCACGATACTAAGCTTTTAGTTAGGGAATCCATTTTTACCCCCAAAAACCAGTCTTTTTCCTGACAGATATATCAGTTAGACTGTGAAAGCAATTCTGTAAAGCTCCCATCATCTCTTTGTCTTGTGCTGCAACACCCATCCAAATAATCCAGATCTTATAATATTCAGGCACTTAACCTATCCTGAATTTGCTCAGATTTACACTAAACAAGTTGTCATCAAAAAGCACTTGGACCTTAAAGTTTGCAGTATGGTAAGCAGAAAGCAAATTCAATGTGGCTTAGAGCTGGATGATCCCACACCATGGCCAGGCTTGGATAACGCAGGATATTAATAAATCCTCCTATTGTACTAAAACCTTTCTCTTTTTCGTGCATCCTGTGCAGGGATTGGGGAAAAAAAAAGCCCAAAAGAGGGAGTTTCTGCCATCTAGAGGCCATATTTTTCAATTGCAATCGAGACTGATAAAAGGTAAACCACATTTTCATCTTTCTTAAATATATGCATGTAAATATATATTTCTATGCATTTGGATATACATTTTTTACAAAAATAAGCTTTAAAAGGCAAAACATGAGCAACTCCCTCTCTGTGAATTTGCAGCAAGGAACTCCTTTTAATTTCTACTTTATTCTTACTGCAATATCTCAGCATTGTTTGTGTTAGAAACGTGCTGGATAAAGCACATGAGAAACCTAAGTCTGTCTTTTCATTTCCTGACAGGGAGGAAAGTTTTTAGACCATGCCACAAAAGGGAGTGGGGAGGGAATTGTTCTTTTCTTTCTTTTAAGCTTCAGCTTGTGTAAAATAGCCAGTAACATCATTAACATCACAGTTTTTATATGCTCAACATCCACAGCTAAGCTGTGCCTTTAAAAGAACTCAAATTCCATTTAAATAGCAAAGCAGTGGCACACTCTTAATTGCTTGGCCATTATGGTGCAGCTTTGAAAATCTGAATAAAATAATAATGGAATAATATTTTTAATTTCATTGTGATTTTGTTTCACTGTGCTACACAGAAAGCCAAATTATATGATGAGCCCCGCAGAGTTTGAGCAAATCTCTTTTGAAGGTCAGATTATGGCAGTGATTGTTGAAATTATTTGAAAATTGCTCAAACTTTACTATCTTACTTGGGTTATAAAGATCTAATAATTAGGGAAGTGCATGAAAAAGGGAAGGGAAGGGAAGGGAAGGGGAGGGAAGGGGAGGGAAGGGGAGGGAAGGGAAGGGAAGGGAAGGGAAGGGAAGGGAAGGGAAGGGAAGGGAAGGGAAGGGAAGGGAAGGGAAGGGAAGGGAAGGGAAGGGAAGGGAAGGGAAGGGAAGGGAAGGGAAGGGAAGGGAAGGGAAGGGAAGGGAAGGGAAGGGAAGGGAAGGGAAGGGAAGGGAAGGGAAGGGAAGGGAAGGGAAGGGAAGGGAAGGGAAGGGAAGGGAAGGGAAGGGAAGGGAAGGGAAGGGAAGGGAAGGGCCAGACAGGTTCCTTGTGCACCTTCCTCCCTGCCTAAGCTCAGCTGACCCATAATGCTGCTTTCCCTGCTTGTGACACTGAGCAAAATATCCAGAATAAGATGGTGCCCAAACTCCAAGCAATCCCACATAAAATATTAGCCAGAAAAACACACAATAAACTGTAATTATGTATGGAAATTCAGCTTGAAGTTAGATATGTAAATTCAACTTGCCAGAGCTTGACTGTGGTGGAAAAAATAAGGGCAACCATTGCTTGAAGTCTGGACCTTTGAGTTTTACATTGCAGGGTGGGTATTTTTTCCCGTTGCTCTTGTTTGTCTGCATTTCAGTAAAGCTTACTGTTGTAAATCCCACCACAAGAAGACAAACTTGCTTATTCTTGTTATACATAATGTAAAACTGGAACATAAGGACATCAGAGAAATAACAACTGGGTGAAGACTACGGGCTGATGTGTGCTGGGGTTCCACATAGCCTGCCTGCTTCACTAGATTTAGGTGATACTGATTTCTCAAAAAACAAAACAAAACCAAACAAAAAAAAAAACCCAAGTTTCCAAGTACTACTCTGGAAGTTGGGTAAAGCAAAGACCTTGTGGGTTCAATGTTTTAAACCTTTAGATAAACCTCTAGACATACATGTGCTGTATCACTTAGTGGTCACAGAATCCCAGAATGTCAGGGATTGGAAGGGACCTGGAAAGCTCATCCAGTGCAATCCCCCCATGGAGCAGGAACACCCAGATGAGGTTACACAGGAAGGTGTCCAGGCGGGTTGGAATGTCTGCAGAGAAGGAGACTCCACAACCTCCCTGGGCAGCCTGGGCCAGGCTCTGCCACCCTCACCCCAAACAAGTTGCTTCTCATATTTAAGTGGAACCTCCTGTGTTCAATTTGAACCCATTACCCCTTGTCCTATCACTGGTTGTCACCGAGAAGAGCCTGGCTCCATCCTCCTGACACTCACCCTTTATATATCTGTAAACATTAATAAGGTCACCCCTCAGTCTCCTCTTGTCCAGCTCCAGAGCCCCAGCTCCCTCAGCCTTTCCTCACACGGGAGATGCTCCACTCCCTTCAGCATCTTGGTGGCTGTGCTGGACTCTCTCCAGCAGTTCCCTGTCCTGCTGGAACTGAGGGGCCACAACTGGACACAATATTCCAGGTGTGGTCTCCCCAGGGCAGAGTAGAGGGGCAGGAGAACCTCTCTGACCTACTGACCACCCCCTCCTAACCCACCCCAGGTACGATTGGCCTTCCTGGCCACAAGGGCCCAGTGCTGGCTCATGGTCACCCTGCTGTCCCCAGGACCCCCAGGTCCCTTTCCCCTACACTGCTTTCCAGTAGGTCATTCCCCAACTTACACTGAACCTGGGGTTGTTCCTGCCCAGATTAAAGACTCTACACTTGCCCTTGTTCTATTTCATTAAATTTTTCCCACCCAACTCTCCAGCCTGTCCAGGTCTCTAGATGGCAGCACAGCTTCCAGTGTCAGCCACTCCTCCCAGCTTGGTGCTTTTATCTTCACTGTGGTCTTACATAGTCTACCATCACCAGCATGAGATAACCTAGTCTGGATTCACCCCATTTTAAGTGAGAATGGTTGAGGTGTCATAGTCCAGCTCTCCCTCTTCACCCAGCACCAAACAGTTCTTGCTTGTTCTTGGAGTCCCAAAGCAGTAGAGGAGCTGCTGGTCTGGATTGGGTTTGGTTTGGTTTATCATGCCCATAAGGGTTGGTTTGCCTCATCTGTCTTGGAGAGTAAAAGAAAGCAAGAGTTTTTTCTTCCTTCTTTTAGAAAAGAAGCACAACAATGGCCAGTAACCTGGTGAAACTGCAGCCCATGTTGCCTAGAAGCTGTAAAACCTCGGTGCTGGATGGACACCCCTTTTGACACGTCTGCTTGCAGTGGCCTGATGATGGGCTGCACAATATGGCACACCAGGTCCCACCATGTTCTTAGGCAATGTCCTGTGAAAATAACCTCCCATGTTGTCGAGGGTTTAGATTGCAGGGTGACAATAAAACCCTGGCAGATGTATTGTTAACCTCCTCTCCCCCCAATTCCCTCTTTTGCCCCTCCCTCTCCCCCCTTCCCACTCAGGACAGGCGATCGGGAGGGAAAGAAGGACAGAGAGAGGACAGCTGGAAAAATTAAAGGTGTTTTACTAATGCTACTAATAAGAATAGAGAAAATAATACAAAATATACAAAACCAATCCTGAAAGTCCCAGCAACTGCAGAGCCGGCACCCAAAGTCCTCGACTGGACTTCGCAGCCAACCAGAGCTGAATTCAGTCTGTCACTGGCCTCAGTTCGCAGGGACGACTAGCAAGATCCTCTCCTAATGTCGCCATAAGGAAAAGGGATGAGATCCTCGTGATCTCCCACTTTTATATGAAGTATTCATGTGAATGGGATGTTATACACCATTGGTCAGTTTCTTTGTCACTTGTTTCTCGTTGTCCCGCTCACGAGATGTGAATCTGTCCTTATCAGTAAGTTTGCATTCCATTGATATGTTTACCGAAACATGTATCTGGCTCTCCAGGAAAATGCAGCCAATATGAAGGCTTTAGCTGACAGGCAAAATCACGAAAAGAGAAACTTGTTTTTAACAAAACCAGGACACATGTGGAGAAGAATGTGCCCACTCCCATGCAGGGTGTCACATCTCTGCAGGAGGGCTCTGCAGAGGGATCTGGATAGACTGGAAAAATGGGCTGATTCCAATGGGATGAAGTTCAACAAGGCCAAGTGCCGGGTCCTGCACTTTGGTCACAACAACCCCCTGCAGCGCTCCAGGCTGGGCACAGAGTGGCTGGAGAGCAGTCAGGCAGAAAGGGACCTGGGGGGACTAATGGACAGGAAGCTCAACATGAGCCAACAGTGTGCCCAGGTGGCCAAGAAGGCCAATGGTGTCCTGTCCTGTATCCAAACTAGCGTGGTCAGCAGGACAAGGGCAGTGATCCTTCCCCTGTGCTCTGCATTGGGGAGGCCACACCTGGAGTATTGTGTTCAGTTCTGGGCCCCTCAGGTCAGGAAAGACATTGAAGTGCTGGAGCGGGTCCAGAGAAGAGCAACAAGACTGGGGAAGGGACTTGAGCACAAGCTCTATGGGGAGAGGCTGAGGGAGCTGGGCTTGTTTAGTCTGGAGAAGAGGAGGCTTAGAGGTGAGCTCAGCACTCTCTAGAACTACCTGAAGGGCAGTTCTAGCCAGGTGGGGATTGGGCTCTTCTCCCAGGCATCAGCAATAGGACAAGGGGGCATGGGCTTCAACTCTGCCAGGGGAAATTGAGGCTGGCTATTAGAAAGCAATTCTTTGCAGAGAGAGTGGTCAGGCATTGGAATGGCTGCCCAGGGAGGTGCTGGACTCAGCGGCCCTGGAGGTTTTTCAACTGAGATTGGACATGGCACTTAGTGCCATGATCTAGTCAATGGACTGGAGTTGGACCAAGGGTTGGACTCGATGATCTCTGAGGTCTTTTCCAACCCAGTCCATTCTGTGATTCTATGATTCTGTGATCTTTGGGGACGTTGACTTGGCTACCTGCATCTCGTGAGACAGTTGGGATGGGGGCACCCACACAGGACAGGGAGAGCACTTAACTGTCTGGAGGTGGCCAAAACAGGCCATTTGGCCTTATGACATTTCCTCCTGGCTAAAATCATTGTTGTCTAGTGACAGAATAGACCTACAAGTGATACAATGCAAGTCGGTGCTTCCTACAAACCCTCTCTGGGGTCTGGTTCATGTTGAATCAGCAGATGCCTTTGCTCTTCCTTCACTACTGCAGCTACCTCAGGATTTTTCAAATTTCTTGAAAAATATTAGAAACATGTCAATCTCTTACCCTTTTATCCTTGTAAATAGTCATTTATATGAAGTAGAACAGATCCCACAGAGACTCCCACCACCAAACAGCCCACACACTGGTGCTCTGGATCATAACTGGGGTGGGAGGTGATATTCTTCTTGCCAGACTGTAATAGGTGAAAAAAGAAAAGGTAGAAAGGCTTGAATCCTGCTTCACAGCATTGTGTCTGGTAATTTAGGGTGTTTGGCTCATTGGGTTTTTTTTTTGGTGGTGGTGGTGGTGGGGTTTTTTATGTAAAAGCCTTGGTTTAACCACAAAACACAACAGGAAAAGTTCTCAGGCTTTCCAACACACTCCCAAGGTGGGACACCCACTTTTCCACCCGTTTCTAATTGGGATTTCTCCTGCTGAAATCATCAGAGGCTCATTATGCAGCAAAGCAGAAACCTATTTACCTTTATTAGAGAACAGTTCTATGGTCCCCTGCAAGATCACAGTGGGATGGTGCCATTCCCTTTTCTTTATTGTATAGTTAGCCTGTAATTGTGCAGTGATTGCTTTGAAATCCTGGCAGCCAAGAAGGAACGTAGGTGGTATTGAAAAGTTTGCAATGCAAGCCCTTCCTGTAACGGCAGGCAGCGGGTTGGTCAAAGCCCTTTTCAGCAGTGACTCAGTGTGCCTCTAAACACAGTGGGAAAAACAGAACACCAAACCGTACCTTATAAGCCCATTTGAGGATTTGTATAATGGTTTCATGACTCGAGCGAGCCTGCCAGGCTGGTAGGAGGATGTTTGGGATGGCTGTAGAGCAGGAATTGTTGGCAGAAGAATGGGGAAAGAAGGAGGGTTTGGAGGAAGGAGTGATGCACAAGCTATAGCTCTGTACTGGTAAACAAAAGAGAGTTGAGTGGGTACAAGAATTCACCCACCTATGTGGTTCATCAATAACCCTGGCCCTGCTTCAGCCCAGACTAACAAGCATGAACCCAAACACTTCCCAGCTTAACACAGGCCAGGGACCATTGCCAGGAGGCAGTTTGGATCAGCCACCCTGGTTTGGAGGCTGAGATTTTAACCATATGGATAAAGCAGCACCCAGCCAGCTATTTTTGGGGCTGGAGAAGAGGCCTTGGTGCCATTTAGGTTATTGGAGATATGTAGCCACAACATCTGTGTGCTGGTTGCAGGGGAAATATCACAGAGTCACCTGGAGCTTATGCAAGGACCAACCTTTTAATGCTTTTAAATGCATCCTTGGAGATGCATGAGTTTTGGATGCTTTAACAATACCAGTAAAATGCAAGTGCAGGATCCAGTCTAAAGGCAAAACCCTTACAAATCAACACAAAGACAGCTTAATAAGTGAAGCTGCATGTGCTGCAAAACAAAATAAGGAACCACATTCACTAATTCCTGTTGGCAGGAAGGTGTTCAACCATTTCCAGGAAAGCTGGGCTTCACTATGCTTAGCGATATTTGGGAAGGCAAATGCCATAGCTACATATATCCCCACTTCTCCTTTCTTTCCCCAAGAACATGGAACAGTTTGGGTCGGAAAGGACTTACAGAACTCATCCAGTGCCACCCCTGCCATGAGCAGGGACATCTTCACCAGCTCAGGTTGCTCAGAGCCCCGTCCAGCCTGGCCTGGGATGTCTCCACGGATGGTTCATCCACCACCTCTCTGGCCAACCTGGGACAGTGTTTTACCACCTGTATTGTAAAAAATTTTATTGCTGAGCTTGATGTCATATGGTATGGAATAACCCTGTGGCCAGTTGGTGTCAGCTGTCCTGCCTGTGTCCCCCTGCAACTTCTTGTGAATTCCCAGTCTACTCACTGGTTGGGCAGCAAGAGAAACAGAGAAAGCCTCGTGGAAGTGCTGTTCAGCAACAGCTAAAACACTGATGAGCTGGAGTTCAGAGAAGGGAATGGAGCTGGTGATGGTGATGGGAGCGGCTGAGGGACCTGGGGGGTTCAGCCTGTAGAACAGGAGCTGAGGGGAGACCTTATCACTCTCTACATGGAGGATGTTGGTCTCTTTTCCCAGGTAACATGTGATAAGAGAAAATGGCCTCAGGTTGTGCCAGGGGAGGTTAGATTGGATATTAGGAACAATTCCTTCCTGGAAAGGGCTGTTGGGCATTGGAACAGGCTGCCCAGGGCAGTGCTGCAGTCACCATCCCTGGAAGGGTTTAAAAGATGCAGAGATGAGGTTCTCAGGGACATGGTTTAGTGACACTGTTAATGGTTGAACTCTATGACCTTGAGGGTCTCTTCCAACAAAAATGATTACATGATTCTATATGAGCTGCTACAAAGAAAGCTAACGCCATCCCAGCCAGACCCCGTATGCAGTGCATGAAGGTTCTGTCCAACATCTGGCTCCACCCAATACAAACAACATCCAACAAAGAAGAGTAAAAGATCACACCCTGAGATCTGGCATTGTGCTGAGAAGAATTATATTCCCCTGAAGGACATGGTGTGCCAGTTTTGTCCAGAAAGCAGGTTCAAATGTGGGGCAACAGAGAGATTTGCAAGTGGCAGCATCCATCGAATCCACACCCCAGACACCCTGGATGTGATAACACACATTTGCCGGGAGGCTCCTTTCTGCACCAATGGCTTCCTTCTGACATTACAGTCGTGCAAACAGAGCGACAGCCGCTCATTCATCTGCAAAATAACTCTCTCATCACACGGCACCCAGCGATTGGACACATCTTGAATAAACACTTGTGATTCTTCATGCTTCTCTACACATCCAGCTCCAGAATCCCACCCCACCTCTCTCAGCATCGCTGGGGCAGTGACACTCAGGTAGATGGAGGTTTCTCAACACCTCCCCAGTGCCCCTGAGCTGCTGCATCACTCCCGGGTCCCTTCCCATCCTAACAAAGCCCTCTTCTCTGTATAGCACCACTTTCAGGTTGAATCTCTGGCCAAAAAGTTACAAAACTGGGCAAATTATTAGTGCAGCTTGAAGTGAAGGAATATGTAGACCACTGGCCCAGCACAATGTGTTTCAGGGGCTGTTTATAAACTCGTTCTCATAGTCAACAGATGATTTCCTATTGTTCCCTTTTCCCTTTCCCATGATCCTGCTCAGACCAAGGTTACTCCCAAAATTTTTGCTTAAGATGACCATCTTCAGGGAAAACCCTCACTTGCCTATCGTTTTACCCAAATTCTTATGCATCCCAGACTGAAGCAATGCTTTTCACAGTGGTTGTGAGAAAAATACCTTCTCATCTATGTCAAAGGCACAAGTTCATTCAAATTCCCGCCCATTGTCATCAAAGGCAAGAGGACAAAAAGGAAATCTTTCTTCTCCAGATAGCTCTCCAAATAGGCTTCAGATGGTTCACAACTAATTGTCTCAATTTTCAAGAGTTAATTCTCTTCGTGTGCAACCCCCACAGATCTCACAGCGTTGTTGCAGAGCTGAATCTATGTCCTTGTATCTGTATTCATTGCCCAAGCCACTGTTTCATCCTTTCCTCCCCACTTCCCTAATTTGGAGGAACATGGGGTAGCTTACGTGAGTTGCTTACGTTGTGATTAATGTCTGCAGAGTTCGTGTTAAGACACATGCATTCAAAAGCCTGGAGGAAGAAGAACTTTTACTTTCCAGCAGTGTCTTGAAGCCCACCTTTCCCAACAGAGGAGCCAAATGCAGCGCCCTCCTCTGCAGCCACATGCTATAATAAATCATTTAATGGTCTGGGCTGTGGGAACAAAGTGGATTGCATATTAAAGAGCCTTTGAAGCAGTGAGTCATGATGAGACATGGAGAAAGCAACTAGTTGTGAATACAAAAAGCATTCACGAGCACAAGACACCTCTCAGAAAAGGACACGGGAGGCAGATACTTTGAACACAGATACTTCGAAATACCCAACCAGAGGATGTTTCGTGATGCCGCAGGATGCTGTGAGCTCAGTTGCTGCCAGCTGGTGCATTTTGCAAGCCCGAATAACCACCAGGGTCGGTGCACACCAATGTCAGAACAACAGAGAAGTCTGATCTACCCAGAGGTGTCCAAGCTGGTGCTCTTGAAGTACTTGGGCAGTTTAAGCATGACTTAGAAAAGCCACTTATGATCAGCAGTGTGGGGTGTCACAGGACTGACAGAGAAGCCAAAACCAGAGGGATTTCCCTGGCAATTAAATGCTCAAAGAGTAAAATTGGCAACTGAGCAAAATCCTTCAATTAGAATAGGTGTTTCTTCAAGGTCAGCAAGCACAACCATTGTGCAAAGAGTGGGTACAGATCCATCATGCTTGAGCATTCCCACATTGCAGGGAAAGGCGTGGTTGTATTTCTGGGGTGCAATTAGGGACATCAATGGCTTCGTTAGGCAAGTCAAAGGCTGCCAACCTCCATCCCCTATTCATCCCAAAGCCAGGCTCTCCTCCAGACCACAATCCACCTCCTTAAAGCAGGTCTTCAGCCTAACACCAAAAGTGTTCAGCAGTTGTTCAGCAAATCAAGTCGTTCTATATTGTCAGTAATGTTTTATGTCCCAGAGCTTCTCTTTGGTTTAGTTAAAAACAGTGATTAATCACTGTCACAACTGGTGCATCCCAAGAGGGATTCCTGGCTTTAATTATGCTTACAGAAGGGTAAACTGAGTCCTTAGGCTGAAAAATGTCCAGAAAGACTCTTGGGAAGTTGCTGGGAAAAGTGGGAAGGGGAGCTGAACCTCTGCAGCCTCCAGCATCCAGCATTGATCTACTTTACCATCAACAAAAGATACAATTAAAGAGATGACCAATGATTTCTACCATATCCACAGGTGCTTTTTCACCCATCGTCTGGTAGGCACACAAAATTATGAATGAGTAAAAAGCCCTCCCGAATGTTGCTTGCATTGAAGTCAGACGGCTAAAGACACATACACAAAGTCAAAACACTTCTTCGGTACGTATGAAATGACAAAGGGATGCGAGCGCTCATGGTCACAGCCATGTGTGCCATTTGCCATCTCCTTAGAGGGACAGAGAGGAACCAGGATGCTGAAGGGAGCAGAAGACAAGTCTATGCATTTCACTGTGTCTCTGCCCTGTGAGGAAACCCAGGTGGGAAATGGGGGAAACGGGAAATTTCAGTCCCTCTAAAAGGATCATGCTGGGAATTCCTTTGTCTTCAGACCACCCATGTCACATCTACCAAGAAGGAGGTGGAGGAGAGAGGTCTGGGATCATCATGGTGAACAAAGGCTGGGTTTCTACAGCACTAGTTATCTGTGGCCTTGGATTGATCCTCCTCACGGTGGAGCCACACAACTCTATGTACTTAAAGCCCTCCCCACTTCTCATCTGCAACCAGATCTTGCTGCCAAACCTGCACAAACACCATCACCTTCAAATCTTCTATCTCTCTCCTCAAAGTTGCGCACAAATGGCCAGCTGGGTTGGGGAAGGCAGGGAAACAACATGTATAAGTACACAGTCCTCAATTTCTGAAGAATTAAGCCAAAATTAGTTGGGTATATTGGTTTTTATAGTGCTGCCTTCATTGCTCATGGGAGATGCTTTTGCTCTATCTCCTTAGCAAAACGTGCAAGCAAGGCCTGACTACCTGCCCTCTGTCTCCTTGAGTAGCCACATCCTCCTACATTTTTCCCTGAATCCTCTTATGGATGTTTCCCCAAGTCTCTGAGCATTTCCATAGTGTGCTTGTCTTCTGATATTTGCTGCTAAAGGTGTAGTGCTGACACCAAAATCTGAATTTTGGTGCACTGCTTTTCATCACCACCCCCGATGCAGCAGCCTCTTGATTTATGCCGTCCGGCTTTGCTCATCGAGGAAAGGATATTGCAGGGGACATATTTCTTTTGCCCAGGTTGCTTGATGCTCTCAATTGGGCCAACTGGACATGAGGAAGAAGTATCTGGAAAGAAAGAAGGGGCAATAGGAATTGAGATGCAGTTTAAGATAGAAACTGAGCATCCCAAACCATAGCCTGAAGCATAAAATTGTTAGTTCAGTTTGGAAACTTTTCATTTAGATGCTCTAGACCCATAAATACAGAACACAATAGCAGAAGAAACATAGTATACCAATGTTATAAAGCTTAAAAAAATAATTGAAATGTTAATGAGAAAGCTGAGACATTATATTTTGATTTTGTGTGACTCTGACACATTCCCATCAAATCCATAATCAGAAGTGATGTGCTGTCTCAAAACACAAATACCTTTGAAACAGAATACTGGTTCAACATGTTACAGCATAGAAATATTGAACAAACATTTCCTTTCTCACCCTAATTATTGAGCAGTGAATGTAGTAGCAAAGATGAATTTACTTTAATGAATTTTATGATGTTTTAAATAAGGAGGAAAAAGTGTCCTGTTTATTCCTTTGCATCTACATAGTTGGTCTTAATATGCAGAACTGATGCTTCCATATACCAAAGTGAACCGCTTTCATCATCTCCATTTAGCAAGTAGGGAAACTGAGGCACGAGGCACAAACTTTCTTTCTCTAAGGCCACTGAGTAAATGAGCAGCAGAATGGACCCAAACCCACAGCAGCAGTGCCCTACTGCAACCACTAAGTAGCATCACCTTCATTTAACACAGATTCATCCGTTTGCAAATGTGACTGATGGAAAAAGACCTACTGGGTCCTTTTGCAGCTCCCTGTAAGTGCAGGCTTTTTCCAGGCCATGTGCTGTAGGCAAAAGTGCTCTATACGATCCCTACATTAAAATAATTCAAGCAGGAGGACATCTCGCATTTCCTTTGGGGGAAACAATTCTGTAGCTGAATAGATTACAGCATTAGGAAATATTTCCTGATATCCAGCCCCTGACACAGCTTCTAGAATCTGTTGATATATTATTAATAGAAAGGAAAATAAATATAGGTATTAATGCCAGCAGACACTGTCTACTACTAATAGCTGCTAAAGTAATATATTGCCGTTGTTTTTAGCTTTTATTAGTCTTTTTGCAAAGGGTTACAAGACCCTTATGCATCCATTAGCCAGTCAGCCATGTGAAATTAATGTGGAGCAATTTTCATAAGCATTACTCAGAACTAATAATAATTAAGCATTATTTTCTGCTCAGATAACACAGAAAATAAAGTCTGACTTTTATGCCAAGATGGGTTCGCATTAGCTTAAGGTAGATGAATTAATTCTCATTTACAAAGCTTCTCCACCAGCTAGCCAGAAAATATCAAGGTAATTAAAACCAATTTGTGAGGTTCTGTCCCATTGCACATTCACTGAGTTTTACCATTGCTGCTAATTACAGGTGCTTTTATGCCATTGCAAAGGTGGGAGAAGAAGGAGACATTGCTGCTTGTCTCCTTCCCCACCACTTCCAAGAAGAGCAACCTCCTCGTGAAGACAAGAATGTGTATTGCAATGAGCTTCATTGACGGAGAAGCAATGAAGGACCATGTGTTGCATGTAGGACCAGCTCAGCTCAGGCTGGGATGTGGACCTCTTAGCAATACAAGGAACAGGCCTCTAACAAAGGATACAAAATAAACTGTATTTGCTTTCTATTTACCATTCACTTGCAAGGGCTTAATTTTGGCCAATTACCAAGCCAAGGGTCTTCTGTAGACAGCACTTTATGGGTAGCTCAGAAACAATTCTCTTCAGCCAGACAGATTTTTCTCGATTGCCTTTAACAACCAAAGCCCAGCATTTGCAATCCAGGTAAATCATACTGATTAGTCATATGATGCTACACCTGCCGACAATAGCCAAAGGATTGTTTAGCTCTTCCTAGCTTAAGGAGACACTGAATTTGACATTTATCATGTCCCAGCAGCTTGATGTATCACCTGAGCAGTTGCTGTGGTCTCTGAAGATGCTCTTTGCTGCAAGATAGAAGATATGTTAGTTCAGCTAATAATTATCTATAAGATTAACCCAGGGCTATCCTACCAACAGCTAAGACAATATACAACTGCATAAGCTAAGACTTTTCTTAGGTTTTCAGCTTTCCAAGGGGAACAGCTCCTTCAGACGCCACGTCTTCATCTCGCATGTGAGATTAGCAAATAACTGGGCCTCATCCGACACACCTGTGTGGAAAGTCTGGGTTTTTCAGAAGATTATGGCTTTTCTTCTCTGTGTTCTGGGTCTCCCATTTAATCTCTTTGGCCTCTCCATCGCTCCCCTGTCTCACTGTGGCATCTCATTTTGGTGCCTGTGTTCACCTGAGTGAGATAGAGCAGGTTGACCTGAGCCATGACTCTATGGGTCAGCAGAAAAAGAATGATGAGATGGTAGTTATGAACTTTATTATGTTTTGAAAAACACCTTCTCTAGAGTAATCTAATTGCTATTAAAGAGATAAATAAAAGGAGACAATACTCAAGAAACACCAGATGTGTCTCAGCCCTGGAAGGAACCTCCTTGTGATCTGCACCATTATCCACGCCTTCAATGAAAAAAGGTTTCCCCCTCAAGGCTGTCTCAGCCTCGATCCAGCCACGGTAGCTGTAAACAGACATTAAAATCTCATGGTTTGGCTTTTCTGCACAATCTTCTCCCCAGCTGACAATGCCGACCTGAAACCACTTCATGGTGTTCCAGTAGCTGCAAACCAGAGGTCCCCCGCTGTCCACCTACGGAACACGGAGGGTGTTATAGTAGGACCAAGTGTCTCATAGAAGCTGCATCCCACAGGCTGATTGGGAAAATCAAACTCTATCCCAATTTCATGAGGATTTTGGGTGACAAGGAAATTTTGGACTCAAAATTTCACAGCTCAGCCCTGAGATCCCTGCAGAACAAAGAGATACAGAAGGTGAGAGGAGGAGATCAGTCAGAAGCTCTATCCCAGTGCCATGCCCTGTCCTTCTGGGCTTTTTCCACATGCTCCTATGGCCTCAGAATGGCACCTGAATCCTGTCACCAATAGACAACATTCAGGAGAGAAAAGGGACATTTGCTGTGACTGCTCACCTAGTCCTCCACTCTGCAAAACTGGGGCACGTAGATGCTGGGTACCTGCCACTGTTAATTGTGGGTGCTAGCATCCAGGAACTGCACACTGATGAACACTGATCCTGAAAAATGCTTCTTGCAACCACACTAATAACCTGATTAAATTTAACAAGGGAAAGTGTAGAGTGCTGCATCTGGGCAGGAACAACCCCAGTTGCAGTAGATGTTGGGAAATTACATATTAGAGAGCAGTGTAGGGAAAAGGGACCTGGGGGTCCTGGTGGACAACAGGATGACCATGAGCCAGCACTGGGCCCTTGTGGCCAGGAAGGCCAGTGGCATCCTGGGGTGTATTAGAAGGGGGGTGGTTAGTAGATCAAGAGAGGTTCTCCTTCCTCTCTGCTCTGCCCTGATGAGATCCCATCTAGAATATTGTGTCCAGTTCTGGGCCCCTCAGTTCCAGAAGGACAGGGAACTGCTGGAGAGAGTCCAGCACAGGGCAACAAAGATGATTAAGGGAGTGGAGCATTTCCTTTACGAAGAAAGGCTGAGGGAGCTGGGGCTCTTTAGTTTGGAGGAGACCGAGGGGCGACCTTATTAATGTTTATAAATATATAAAGGGTGAGTGCCACGAGGATAGAGCCAGGCTCTTCTTGGTGGCAAACAATGATAGGACAAGGGGTAATGGGATCAAGCTGGAACACAAGAGGTTCCACTTAAATTTGAGAAAAAACTTCTTCTCAGTGAGGGTGGCAGAGCCTGGCCCAGGCTGCCCAGGGGGGTTGTGGAGTCTCCTTTGCTGGAGACATTCAAAACCTGCCTGGACATGTTCCTGTGCAACCTCACCTGGGCGTTTCTGCTCCAGCAGGGGGATTGGACTAGATAATCTTTTGAGGTCCCTTCCAATCCCAAACATACTGTGATACTGTGATAATTTCACTAAAAACCTGCCTGCTACCGCAAGGGCAACCTCCCCTCCTGCAGTACATGCAAGCCTCCAAATGCAGATTGCAGCCACCCTGCCACAAGGAATGTCCCTGAACACCAACAGCATGTCCAGTTGCCCATCCAACCTCTGCGTGCAATTTCTTGAGTATAACTCAAGGGAGAAGCGAAACCAGCACAAAACGCACCCAGCCAGGTCCACCATGTTTCTGACAGCGGTTTTCACCTTCAGCGCTGTGCAGCCCCTGCTCTAAATCAGTTTCCTTCCACAGTGGGTTTGAATCTTTTTTCTCCAGTGGCAAATAAGAAATTCGACACTAACCCGTTTCCTGAGACAGACGTCTTTCTTGGGAAATGCTGTCCTTCCCTCTTTGCACGCTACTTGAGAAATGTCTTTGCCATTAATGTATGAACCCCCTTCCGCCAACAGTTACCCCGAGCAATCACACGTTAATTAATGAGTGAGGAAGTGGCTGTGGTCCCCTGTGCAACTCATCAGCACCTGATAAAGTCAATAGCCAGAATTCCTACTTCATTAGATGGAGGGTCCAAACCCAGAATATGTTTATCTATATTTTTGGTTCAACATGCATACAGAAGGGAAAAAACAACACAAATACAGAGTAATTGTTGTTTCAGCATTTCTAGAATCACAGAACCACAGAATCATTTATGTTGGAAAAGATCTTTAAAATGATCGAGTCCAAAAGTAAATTCGATACTGTTTGCACTGCAATGGTGTTATTGTAACTACATGTCTGCATCTCCCCCAGTGCTGCTGGACCTTCTCCCAACTCGGGATCTAAAGATGTTTTCCAATCCTGTTTTAGCCAAAAATGAATCGCACAAGTGGCCTTGCAGTGACCTTGGATCCATGTGTTATCAGTGTCCTTGGCGATGGCATCCTGTTTGAACGAACGAACATCTCCTAGGCTGTATGCACAATTAAATTACTGGGAATTTTACTGCTAATTCCCTCGGGGCAGGAACAGTCCAAACGTGTTATCCCGGTAGTGAAAAGAAGGCGCTTTGAGCCTCCTACACAATGATAATAAATGAAATCGAGAGAGTGGGAGCCGTTCGCAAGCCGGTGACGCAGCCACGGCTGACGAACCCTTGTTGGTGACATGTCGGGATGTGTCGTGCTGATTTTTTCTGATACAGGAGATTTTTAGCACTGGCATCATCAGGGTGGATCAGTTTCCAAGTGCCCAATTTGGAGGCTGCTCACCCTTGCAAAGGACCTTTCTCCCAGGGCGCTTAAAAACCAGTTAATTCTTGATACCTTGTGACCGTCCTTGGGGGGAAAAGTCTTATCGCATTTCATAGCTGAGAAAACCACAGCAGAAAATGGATATGATTTGCATGAGGCGATGGCAGAGCCAAGAAACCCCTATTCAAACTACAGATCATGCGGTTTTCCTTTCAAATCAGAGCAGCTTTTCCATTTTTACCTCTTTAACCATGTTCGTTTTGTTCTCTGCCCAGTCTGCAGGGCTTGGGGACTGTCAACTGCAGAAAGCCATTTAAAACCTGGGCAGAGAAGTGGCCAGTCAAGGCTGTGAAAACCCAGGCAGCAGCTGCAAATCCATCTCTCTCATCCACAAGCCCTGAGACCCAAATCCTGCTTCGGATCCCTAAATCCTGCTTCGGATCCCTAAATCCTGCTTCGGATCCCCAAATCCTGCCTCGGATCCCTTTCCACATGGGCTGAGCTGGTCTGCTTCATGAGTGCAACACCCAACATGCCGTTTTCCTTAACTTCAGCTGCGTAACTTGTTGATTTTATCAAAAAGTGGGCTAAGTCATCCTCTCCATGTGATAATCTCGCTCATGTAATTATAGCAGTACCCCAGATGAAGCAGTAGGCTGGTTTTTATAGGCCTAAAGATAGAGAAAAATAAACTCAGTTCTTGGGAACTTCTGAATATCCCTGTATTCACCTTAAGCTCTCAAAAACATGGGCCCAAGGTTTTCCATCCTTTCGTAGGAGAGTGCGTGGGAGGAAGAAGTTTTGAGCACTGCTGCAATTATCTGTGATGCTTCCAAAAGCACTAATTTAATCAACGCTCAGGTTAATGACTCTGAAGATCAAAGAAATTATTAAATGCTGCTTTCAGCCTCCTGTGCCCTGGTGGTGAAATGCTTCTGGTCAGCAACACGTACCAGTTACCTGCTCCTGCTCTTCAGTCTGAGTGCCAAGTTTCTGGCCAGGAAAAATCCTAAACCCAGCATCTTTGCTTTTTGTTTATTGTCTAATAGAAGATGAATGAAAAGCAACCGCATCAAATCAAATCTGGTGCTGAGCTCATGCCTTCCACAAACACATGTTAATCCTCCCATTAGGAGAGGTGAGAGCAATGATACATTCACTGATAAATAGTTCTGGCTTGTATAAAAATGGTCACTAACAAGGCACTTCGTTCACTGAAGCTGATCAAAAGTTTCATCCTTTTCATCGCGGCCAAAGCCTTTCTGTGAATATCAGGAGCCTTTCTTCTGACTTTAGTGGGCTTTGGATAAGGAGTGTAATCTTCCTTTCGTATTTGTATTCACATCTGCAACATGATAATTGATCAGAACAAACACGTTCGGTCGCATAAATCTTCTTAGGTGGGAGAAGCTCTGGGGAAGGGAGAACAACCCATCTGATACTCATTAGGTGGATGCACAATCCTTGCAAGTCACTGCTGGTTTCATTTTCATCTTGGTAAGCCCTGTGTAAATTGGAGAGAATCAGCGTGTGAATAACAACACTTGCCATTAGAGCTGCCCTGGCTGCAGGAAGGAAAGGCTTTTGCAAACAGATGATTTCTTCAGTTATTTTGCCGTAACAAGCTGCCTTTGGAGAAAGGTGGAAGGAAGGAGGTTATGGCCATTTTTAAGATGGAGGTATTGAAAATGAACCAGGTAGCACAGGGCACCTGGACTCCTTTCATGGGATCCCTCTGAGATCTCAGGTGAGAGCCTTCAGCTCCTGTGTCCCTCCATCCCCGTGATGGAAAATAAGCAAACAAGACCTCTCCATTCACACATATGTCAGCATGGTCCAGTAGTAACCATAGTGGCAAGGACTTAAAGGCAGTTGTAATGCATCTGTCCAAAGACACATGTGGCCCTGACGGCTGTCTCTGACAGTCATCTGTAGCACATGCTCAGGAAAGGAGAATCAGAAACAGGGTTGTATTTACATCATGGTGGTTAATAGCCTTAGAGAGTTCTTCATCCAGGAAGCTGTCTAATTGCTTTTTGAATCCATTTATCCCTGAGGATAAATAACCACAACATCCTGGTCAGTGACTTCCATAGTTTAATTATCTGTTGGATGAAAAAACACTTCCTTCTCTTTGTTTTAAAGCTGCTGCCTGATATGACCACCTGACACCCCCTCCTTCAGGAGGTTTGAAAAGCAGGGACAAGAGAACAGCTCTTGACTGTTCTTTCCTTGCTGTTCACCACTCCTAGAATCTGTGTCATAACCCCTCCAGATATGTCTTTTACACGCCTCAAGGTCCTGCACTGTTATTCTGCTTTCCATCAGAAGCCATTCCATATCTCTGTTCATCCTTCATCCTCTACTCTTCAAAAACTACTACTTATTTTCTCAGGTGGTATGGCCAGGAACCGCACACAGAACAGAAGACGTAGGCACTTACTTTCCTACCTATCCACAGAATCACAGAATCCCAGAATGTCAGGGGTTGGAAACGCCCTGGAAAGCTCATCCAGTGCAATCCCCCCATGGAGCAGGAACACCCAGATGAGGTTACACAGGAAGGTGTCCAGGCGGGTTGGAATGTCTGCACAGAAGGAGACTCCACAACCTCCCTGGGCAGCCTGGGCCAGGCTCTGCCACCCTCACCCCCAACAAGTTTCTTCTCATATTTAAGTGGAACCTCCTGTGTTCCAGTTTGTACCCATTGCCCCTTGTCCTATCACTGGTTGTCACTGAGAAGAGTCTGGCTCCATCCTCCTGACAACTCCCCCTTTCCATATTGATCCCCAGGAATGAGTCACGCCTCAGTCTCCTCTTGTCCAGCTCCAGAGCCCCAGCTCCCTCAGCCTTTCCTCCCACGGGAGATGCTCCACTCCCTTCAGCATCTTGGTGGCTGCGCTGGACTCTCTCCAGCAGTTCCCTGTCCTGCTGGAACTGAGGGGCCACATCTGGACACAATATTCCAGGTGTGGTCTCCCCATGGCAGAGTAGAGGGTCAGGAGAACCTCTCTGACCTACTGACCACCCCCTTCTAACCCACCCCAGGTACGATTGGCCTTCCTGGCCACAAGGGCCCAGTGCTGGCTCATGGTCACCCTGCTGTCCACAGGACTCCCAAGTCTCTTTCCCCTAACAATTCCTTTCCTAACAATCCATAATGCTCTCATCGCCTTTCTGACCCACGCAGAACCTCATGCTGATGTTTTTGAAGGACTATCCGCAGTTACTCCAAGATCTTTTTACATAGTAAAAAGCTAATAGCTAATTTAGACCCTATTATTGAGTGTGTACAGCTGGAGTTGCTTCTCCCTATATTTGTTTCTTCGCCTTTATCAACTGTGAACTGCACCTGCTGGTTTAAGTGCCAGTCACTCAGAACAATGAGATCCTGCTGCACCTCTGCACGGTCATTTTTAATTCTGACCACTCTGAATAACGCTGTGGCGTTGGACAACTTGGTCATCTCAGCGTTTGCCCTCCTTGAACATAATTCTTTGGCTGCCAACACAAGTCCCCTTGTGAGCCCCTTTCTCCCATCAAGTCCTTCCTCTGTGTTGCCTCCCTTTCAAACTGAAGCCCTTCTGCTTCATGACAGTTCAGTTTCTCCTTGAGCCTTGAACTCTCATTAATAGAGCTTTGGAAATCTCAGTGCGCTGTATCAGCTGGATCACCCTCTGCCACATGCTTGTCAGCTCCTTCAAAGAATTTAAATCTGCCTGTGACTCATGATTTTCCCTTAAAGCTGTATTGACTCACTGTAATCGAATGAGAAGCGGCTCCTCTGAGTCATCACACCCATTCCCTCACCCCCAGGGCAAGCACATGGTGGGTTTTTTGTGTTCAGCTGGATCCAGAGCTGTTCTGCTCCCCACAGCTTCACTCACCAGGCACACAAAGCAATGCTGGAACCCCTTGCTGCAAAGCAAACAGCTTCTAGTTTGAGGGACCAAAAGCTACAACCCAGAGGAAGAAAGCAGAAGAGACACACAGCACCATCAGCATCCCAGGTCCTTGCAATAGGAAGGGATGTTTTTGACAGATTAAAGAATTAAGCCACCACAGCCAGCATGTGTTCACATGTCTGCCCGTATCATAAAATGATGAAAGCCCTATAAAACCATGGGACACAGGAGAAGCGTTCTGATTCCAATGCGCTGTACATCAAAGCACCCTTCAGAAGCAAATTTAAGAGATTGCAAGTATAGAAATGCCTTTCTACTGCTTTGTTCTGGGGCTTCCAGGATACCATCTCATTTAGACCAATCTGCCCCTTAAGGAAAAAAAACCCACTCCATCATGTTAGCAATAGTTCAGTGATGGAGAATCCATCACGAGGCTGAAGAGTGGATCACTCTCTTCAATATTAAGGTAAAACAGTGATTTTGTAAAGTTGGCACTAACTTTGAACTGAAACGTGGTTGGCTTTGACTCCTGGCCCCCAGGAGGCCTTTGTGTGACAGGCAGAAGGGCCTTTAACCTCAGACCTCACGCAAATCCTCCACCACATCATCACCTATCCACCTCCGTTCAGGTATTTTGAACAGTCTAAGGGACTGACCAGGCTTTGCTGGTTTGTGACCTTTTCCTTGAGACGGGGTAAGTAGGATGCTAACGGTATATCCTGGGGTATCTAAAATTACACGGGAGACTTACGTGAAGGCAATGGTCCTACCTCGGAGCCATGAGTCTCCCTGTGAGCGAGACACCTTGGGCTTGCTCTTAGTTAATAGGAAGCAATAAGCAGTCATACAGGGAATTATTTTAAAATAGTTAAAACAGTCTCAATGACTCATATGTCAGAAGTGCTTTTTTCCTCCTTATTGATGTAAGGATGATTTGGTAGATGCAGATGACTACAAGAAAGACATTGCCAGATAAATCCCGCCCAGGGCTGTACAATAACTACTGCTATTGTATAGTTATGTAGGGTGAGAGCCCTGTGCATCCCATGATGCTATAAAGGTATTTACCCTTTCCGAAGTGCTGACAGTGTATGTGGGCAGGACACATTACAGGTGAAGGAAAGAGGTGCTTCTCTGCCTTTTTCGCAGAACTAAATAAATTAAAACCCAGAGCCCCAGATTCACCCTAGCATCTTTTCAGATATTTATCAGGGATGGCCAAGATCATGTCCTGTTACAATTTGCGGAAAGCGTGGGTACCTTCAGCCCATGCCTCAGATCAGCCCTATACCAGTGCAGGGCATGGTGAAGCTGAGCTGGAACCATCCCACACCTTGTTTGTGGGCACACAATGATTCCTTCCCCTGCAAGTCAGGCCAGGGACTGGGCCCCCCCTTGATCTGCTGCTGACCTGAACTGTACATGAACTGTGACTCCCAGCTGAACACACTCTGTCCTAATCACCCCACAGACCTCCTTTGCAGAAACTCTCTGAAATATAATTGGGCCATTTACTGAATTTTGTCTGGATGGGCAAGACACTGAAGAGGCATTTGCTTTGTGAGTCTCTTATACTCTAATTATTGTTCAAGTTACCATTGCATCAGAGGCTAACAAAAGATGCTTAAGAAAGCAAGGAATTAGACATCAATTGTGGTTCATGGGGTCATGGAAGAAATGTAGCACACAAAAAAATAACACATAGGCCATCTCTAGTGTCTGTTCTCTAGCACTTGTACCCCATGAACATCCATTAATGCTAATGTTTATGACTAAATAGAACTATAAGTCAATTACAGATCCTGTTAGTGTTAATTCACAGTCAATCTATATATTTGTCTGCAGAACCGCTAGGGAATTGGTATACAATAGATTTATCTTTTTAAGTGAATGGATTTTTTTTTAATTACAAATACTCAGGAGCTCTGCTATTCAATCTCCTTGAGTTATTATAGGAATATGGTTAGTAATCCACACATTAGTCGTGTCTGGCCCTCGTATGATGGCAGCTGGTGAAATGTCTGAGCTTTTCTGTTAATGTCCTGTTGCCATATGGGGGTATTAAGCCAGTGGTCAGCAGGATAAACCTTCTACATGGTGTCTCAGTGAAGATATCTGTGTGGCCTCAGTTACTCATAAACCAGCTTGCTGCAACAGGGAAAATTTAGCACACAAATAGCACACAGGGCAAAGACCTAGGATGGTAATCCTTTGGGTTCAGATTAGGATCATGTGGACCTACAGCCTTGGTTCTAGGTGCAACTTACCATCTTAGCCTGGCTCTGGACATGAACAAACATATCCAGATCCTCAGCAAAGCTCAGGTGAAGTTTACATAAGGCTTTTGTCTGCTTCATGTCCACATCCATCATGCACCTGTTCAGCGAACGGCTTCCAGGTTTGCTGTGACCACCAGAAAGCTCAGTATGAGCTTTAAATGCCCCTTCCAACCCAAACTATTCTGTGGTTCTATGGTTCTATTCTGGGTGGTCTGGAGATAACCCAGTAGATGGCTGGTCAGCATAGACAATGTGGCAGATGCACCTGACCCTCCCCACCCCCTGAAAGCACCAGAAACTTCTAGACCTATAGACCTCTATGGTCATGCACATGCCCCTTGGTTGACAGACAGGGCCCTTGACCAATGGAACACCTCAGCTGAGAGAAGTTTCTGGAGCACTACCATAAATGACCACAGCTCAGATTTCACTTAGGGCATAAATGGAGCCAGTGCAGAGCCATGTTGAGTTGGTCTTCTTGGAGTGCTGGGTTGGCAGTGGAAGACTCTCCTGCTTAGATTGGGATCCCACCTAAGGAAACTTTCTTGAGGACTGAGACACCTTGCTGAATTGGTGAGTGATTGCATCTCCTGTGTACCCTTGAGAGTCCTCACTTTGGCATAGAGTGGGAAGATGTGCATTTTGAATCATCATTCTAGAGTTTTGGGATCCCTTGAGTCTGAATCAGCTGTGTAGTAACTGATCTCCTTACCAGCATCTGAATCTGTTAATGTTATTATGTTGTTGGAGTGCCGAATAATTTTGGATAAAACCTGTTTCTAGTTGGTTCTGTGCTAAACAGTTGTGGTTAGAATAATGTCTCTTTGCCTAAACTGATTTTTGGGGTGCTTCTGCAACACAGATTTCTGTACCAGCCTAGCAAGGCCAAAATGTGCCCTACCTGGTTTTAGTCAGTGCCGCCCAGAATATCATCCATCAGCAGAATGCTTCCCCTCCAGCAAATTAACTAATTCTGATTAAAATTCATGTCCCTTGTTTCTCTCCTGAAGAGATTCGCTTCTAGCCTAGGTATCGTTTTGTCTTGTTCTTGTTATTTCAGGTTATAGGACATTTCTGCCTGGTCAGGCTTCCAGTTGCTGGGTTATGATCATTATCACACATGCAGTCGTCATGTACTTCTCTGCTAGGAAAGCTTATATTTCTAGTTCATTTTTCAGACAGCTCTAACATTATTGTAGATCAAAATAGCACTCTCATCATCTTTCTGAATACAGGAGATTCATTTTGCTGGGTACAAGTGCTCTTGGTGTTTCACCAGCATAATTCAGCTATAGAACTTAAAGCTGGGCTGGGAAGTGCATTCTTTAATCATGTTAATGTTATCCTGTGGCAGTTTTCTTTCTAAAATGTTTGATTGAATTTAATGGAGGTGAAAGTCACTGGATGAATGGTTTCAGAGACAGATGCTTTCTGGCTAATCAAAAAGTGATTTTGCAAAGCAAAGCTTCCCCTCCACTGCCGAGCTATGGGTCCAGTTCGCAATTGCTTTGCAGCCCCTGATCCCTGTACCCACTGTCTTTGCCAAAAGGTCAGGGATGTCTCTTTGTTCTGGGTGTTGCTCTAGTTCCCTCATTGCATGATTCCCATAGAATGAAGCTGTCACCTGAAAGAAGGTTGTAGCGAGGAGGGTGTTGGTCTCTTCTCCCAAGTAACAAACAATAGGACAAGAGAAAAAGGCCTCAAGTTGCGCCAGGGGAGGTTGAGGTTGGCTCTTGGGAACAATTTCTTCCCCAAAGGACTGTTGGGCATTGGAACAGGCTGCCCAGGGCAGTGCTGGAGTCACCATCCCTGGAGGGGTTTAAAAGATGCGTGGATGAGGTTCTAAGGGACATGGGTTAGAGGTGGACTTGACAATGTGAGGTTAATGGTTGGATGTGATGATCTTAAAGGTTTCAACCAAAATTATACTATGATTCTATGCATGCGTCTGCCCATCTGTTGCCCTGCAAACATATGTACACATTTAAGAAAACCCTTGCCCAGTGGAGGATGGAGACCTTAGTCCTGAAGCAGAGGCTTCAGGAGACTCCTGTCCTTGCGAGGCTCTTGGAGGAGGGAATAGAGGTTGGATGCTGTGAAAGAAAAGGTATTTTGGGGCTTTCAGACTTTATTTAACATCAGGGCAGCAATCCTGCAGGTGGGAGTATGTTCTGAGTGAGGTTTTCCTACATTTGTGTCAGCTCTCTCCTTTGAGATTCCCTGATGTCAAATACCACTTTAAAATTTAAAACTACTCTTTAAAATTTAGCTTGGAAAGTCCATCATCCCGTATGACTAACTCATTGCAATGAGATGTGAAGAGTTCTTGCACCCACAGACCAACCTGCCGTGTCAGCAAAGGACATCTGGGTCAGGGCCAAGACCTCAACTGAAAAAGGTTTGTAATATTAAATCTAACACTCATGCATTAAGTTTTTCTCCCAATTTTTTTGCTTTGATGGTCCTGGACAAATTTTTCTGTCTCCTTTCAGTATTTAATGTGGTGGTAGAATATCACTGCCTGGCCCAGGGCTGAGGGTACACCAGGCAGGAGGGGGATGCAGCCCATGTCATGCTGGGATGTGAGACCTCACCTCCCATCCCTCCCACCACTGCACAGCTTGGTTACAGCAGACACTGGGTTTTTAAATTGTTATGAGGTACCAGTTCCAATTTCTGTGCCCAGAGCCATCAAAAACTGTCTCCTGTCCAAGGGGACTTGTTGGGACCCACGCTTTTCCCATGTCCTCCTTGCAGCTCACTTGCAGCGCTCCTGCCTCGCTCTCTCTGCAGGGAGGAAATCAGGGCAGTGTGTTCTCATCGCTTAAAATAATGCGAACCTCAAGATACTTAAATTCTTTCAGTTTTAGGTCAGTCTGCTCATATAACAAAGACAAGAGTGACTTGCAAAACACCTAATCATGAATTACAGACACTACTGAGCTTGCAGTTTTAGACATTTTGAAGCCCCCACAGTTAGCTGAGTCTTGCTTTAACACATATCTCAAGACTTTTGGATAAAGTGTCCTTTAGCTGAATGTTGCTCATTAATATGCTAAAAGGATTATGTAATACAATATGCAAGTGTGTGACCAGTTGGGTGTGAATATAGTGATAAGATTTTGCATGTAATACCTTTTACTTTTCTTGGTGGTATGCTGGCTGTATTCCAGCAGCCAGACTTGTGCAACTCTGTAATAAACAGAATCACAGAAAGGGATGGGAAGGGACCTGGAAAGCTCATCCAGTGCAATCCCCCCATGGAGCAGGAACACCCAGATGAGGTTACACAGGAAGGTGTCCAGGCGGGTTGGAATGTCTGCACAGAAGGAGACTCCACAACCTCCCTGGGCAGCCTGGGCCAGGCTCTGCCACCCTCACCATGAAGAAGTTTCTTCTCATATTTAAGTAGAACCTCCTGTGTTCAAGTTGAACCCATTACCCCTTGTCCTGTCACTGGTTGTCACCGAGAAGAGCCTGGCTCCATCCTCCTGACACTCCTCCTTTCCATATTGATCCCCAGGAATGAGTCCCCCCTCAGTCTCCTCTTGTCCAGCTCCAGAGCCCCAGCTCCCTCAGCCTTTCCTCCCATGGGAGATGCTCCACTCCCTTCAGCATCTTGGTGGCTGCACTGGACTCTCTCCAGCAGTTCCCTGTCCTGCTGGAACTGAGGGGCCACAACTGGACACAAGATTCCAGGTGTGGTCTCCCCAGGGCAGAGCAGAGGGGCAGGAGAACCTCTCTGACCTACTGACCACCCCCTTCTAACCCACCCCAGGTACCATTGGCTTCCTGGCCACAAGGGTCCAGTGCTGGCTCATGGTCACCCTGCTGTCCCCAGGACCCCCAGGTCCCCTTCCCCTATGCTGCACTCTAATAGGTCATTCCCCAATTTATAATGGACGCTGGGGTCTGTATGTGCTAAATTTGCTGCTCTTGTCTATATGTGCTAAATTTGGCTCTTTTGTATGCTCACTGGCTGAAGAACATGGGTTTTGGGACAAGTGAGGAGAACATGAGAGGCCCATCCACACAACAACATGTTCCATTTCCAGCACCACCACTACTTTCCAACCTCAAGAGTCCTGCACCCCCCCCACTGCCCAGGTCAATACACCTTTGCAGGCAATTCTTGACCCCAGGCATCCTGCCTTGGCCTCTTGCAGAGAAGCTTTAGCAACCCCAGGAGGCTGTTGGAAAGATCACTGTTCATCATTGAAGCAGAGCTGCTTCTCCTCCAGTGTCTCTGTGCCCCATACGCAGCATGGCTATCCAGGAGCCTGTTTAGTTTACCTGGCAGGAGCTTTGTTCTCCTTTCTCCAGCTCCGCACATACCACGTTCTCCCCTAGCTCCGGCATCCGCTCCAAGCACTGCTCCCTGCTGATGAGCTTCATCCGTGCTTTCTGCAGCAGCTGGGATGCTGGCACCGCAACCTCTAACCAGCAATTGAGAAAAGAATGATAAGCAAACCCTGAGCAATGAACAAACCCTGCAGAGCAGCACAGGCTTGTGAAGGTGTAACCACAGCTGGAGATGAGCACTTTGGACTGCTCCAAGCTGAATTTGTAAAGCATCCTATGGCAAGAGCGCCTCAGGGCACAACTGAGCATCTTCAGGTCATGAGGGCTTATAGGGGCTGTCCAAATGTTAGCAAAGATAGATTTGTGCTCTTGACTTTATGCCAGCCTAGGAGGTGGATAAGTAGGTAGAGTGGGGGGAGGTGTTAACAGGAAAAGCTGAAATCTTGAGAAGTGGAGGCTTGCTAAATAGGATTTTAAAACATCACTTATTTTTGTAGATGAACTCTGGTATAGTGGGAAGGACCCAAAGGGATGGCTGACCCTATGGGTCTTGGTGATGACCTGGGACAAGCTGTGCTTTCACTGCTTGGGTTTCTCACTTATGGTTCTGGAGATTCTCACTCATGGTTCAGGGATTCTCCCTGGGGTCCTGTGAGACCCCCGCAGAGGAAAGTCCACTGATCTTGTTATCTCCATGCTCTCCTGGGGGGCTGTGAGGCCATGCTTCACCCAGGGGACCAGCTGTGTCTTTCACAAAGTGGCTCTCTTCCATCCTCCGAGATGGAACAAAATCCACAAGAAATTTCAGCAGTCACCATCTGTCAATAAAAAGACTGAAAATGCCCAGGGCTACTTGGAAAACTCACTCGTTTCACTCTTAAAGTAAACATGAATCTGAAGGATAAAACTGGTTTTTGGAGGATGTTGCTGCTGAAGACACCAACAGATTTTCAGAAGCTCCTGCCATATTTCACTGAGCTAAATGGCCCTGGTGCCTTTGGGGAGGTAGGACTCAAAAGTGAGGTCTAAAAGACATGGGGCAACTCCATGGAAGTGCCAACAGATTGAAAGGCTTCAATGGAGGCATCTCCAAGGAGGTGGCTCAACATGAGTCACCATCCCTGGAGGTGTTTAAAAGATGCATAGATAAGGTTCTTAGGGACATGGTTTAGTGACAGTGTGAGGTTAATGGTTGGACTTGATGATCTTGAGGGTCTCTTCTAACCAAAATGCTTCTGTGATTCTATGAGGTCTAGTTGCAGTTGAAGGGGAGTCAGGCTAGTGCCACCCAAGGTGACCGCTTACAGATATCTACCTACAAAAGGCTGGTAGAAGAAATGACCCATTTTCCCCTGGCGAGGAACAGCACGTCGTACTTTTTGGTATGGCCCACATCACACATCCTTCTCACTGAAGTCAGCTTCTACTGGTTTTCTTCTGAAACATGTCCCAGACAGAAGGGGTGTGTGCCAGGGCTGAGCGCATTGGCCCCATGCAGGATGCAATTTGGAGAGCAGAAGCAATGTCAGCTGTGCCCACCCAACAGCAGGAGACCCATCTCCAGAGCCATGCCACACATTTTGCAAGGAGACCAGCTAAAGAGAAACCCTGCCAAGCTGTGGAGCGACTCTGCAGCACATGCCTGGTTTTCTGTTTCTAGGAGCACGTTACCTTGGTGAAATGGGAGAGTTTCACAACTATAACACAGTGTTTTGTTGCATATTAATGTTATGTGAGGCAAATAAAGCCTAAGAAGGAATATGCAGAGTTTCAGAGAAGATACCATAACACTTTGGAGCAGAATAACAATTACTAAATTGGACATGGACTTACTACATCCTAGGATGGACTGTTAAAACCCCAAGGCACCACGCTGCCCACTCTGTCCCAATTAACTCTTTCCAATAATGAAATCACTCATTAGCCCTTTAGTGACATTTGCTCAGGACAGACATTTTCGGTCACAGTCAGTGCTGGAGCAGCTACTTTCATTAGGGCTTAAACAAGAACAATTAGCAATCTGCTGTTCTAATTGAGTGAAGAAGAGGGGCAGCCAGTACCATTGAATCAATCTGGTTGTCATTAAGCCAATGACAACCCTAGACCTTTGTTTCTGTTACTCCAGACCACTTCAGACCCAGCCTAACTTACCAGGGCGGAGCTTGTCTGTCTTTGGATGCCAGTGAATGCATCCAAAGTAAAGCTGAGCTCTTGCAGAGCAAAAGTAGGTGGCTCTAAGGTTTCACCTTGAACATTTTTGCTTAGAGTACCTGGGACTTTGTTCTGGGGGTCAATAAGTGGCTGGTTCTTGCACTGAATAGAGAACTGGTGGAAGTGCAGAGGCTGTGAGGGTCTGGATGTGTTTACCAGGGAGGTAGAGAGTGGAAGTCAGTGTGGGTAACACCTCCTGAGACAGAACATCTACTTTAAATGGGTAAAAACCAGCCTCCATTAGCAAATAGATCTCCCAACAGCATCTCACCTGAACTTGTGGTTCCCCACCCAGTAGCCCAGCAATGTTGCCACGTATTGATGTCGTAAATGAAGGGCAAGCAGATGGGCATCTTCTCATTGGTGAACTCCACAGGAGAGCTGAGCAGGATCAGAGCAATATCATTTTGCATGCTCACACTGTCAAAGTTTTCGTGGAGGATCAAGCTGTCCGGCTTATGTTCTTCCAGCGGGAGGCTGAGGTCAGTTCCCCCCACCACAATGGTGAGATCTGGCGGCCTTAGAAGCAAAACAAAAGCAGTGTAGACATAAGCAAACATGAAGGCTTTGTGTTGTAAAGGTTGGTACCTCCTCCCTTGAGCAGGTTAGGGTGGTGCTCAGGAAGGTTAGCTATAAATATCGCAGAAATCCACTCTCACTTCTAGGCAAAGATTATTTTCAGGGAGAACAGATGGAGTGGGCTGGATTTTCAGCATCGCTGCCCCCAGTCAGCTGCTCCAGGTTGTGGTGCCACAGGTTGTTTGTCACTAAACAGCCCCAGCTCTTGGACCTGACAAATTTCAGAGGGGAGCTCACAGAGGGCTGGACTCTGCCCCTGAGAATTGCATGGGGTTGATATATCCAGAAATTGTGGGGTTTTTTGTAAAATCAGACTCTCCACGGGGTTTTGCTATATGAAAACAAAGGTAATTTGGGGGTTGGAATAAGCTGGAATGGAATACAGGGAACTGCTGGAGAGGGTCCAGCGTAGGGCAACAAAGATGATTAAGGGAGTGGAGCATCTCCCTTATGAAGAAAGGCTGAGGGAGCTGGGGCTCTTTAGTTTGGAGAAGAGGAGACTAAGGGGTGACCTTATTAATGTTTATAAATATATAAAGGGTGAGTGCCACGAGGATGGAGCCAGGCTCTTCTCGGTGGCAAACAATGATAGGACAAAGGGTAATGGGATCAAGCTGGAACACAAGAGGTTCCACTTAAATTTGAGAAAAAACTTCTTCTCAGTAAGGGTGACAGAACACTGGCCCAGGCTGCCCAGGGAGGTTGTGGAGTCTCCTTCTCTGGAGACATTCAAAACCCACCTGGACATGTTCCTGTGCGACCTCACCTGGGCGTTCCTGCTCCAGCAGGGGGATTGGAGTAGATGATCTTCTGAGGTCCCTTCCAATCCCAAACATATTGTGATACATCTCTTTTTACAAGGTACCGCAACCCATGTATACATACAGGAAATACTTGGTGACATCAGAACAGCATCATGGGCGCTTATACAAGGCTGCTCGGACCATCCTTCAAAATATTCCCCTCTGCAGCTCCTGGTTATGCAGATTTCTGGACATTTGTCTCGTAATACTCTCCACAGGAGACAATTCCTGTTTTCAGGACTCTCTGGCTCAGTCGCATTTACTGTGCACTTGACCCCAAGGACATACGCACCCTACACCCCCAAGGAGGAAAGTTACCAACCCATTGTGCCTGGTCTGTCCTTGCTTCCCCCGGGTACTCACACTTCTTCTGCAAAGCAATGGGCGGCGGTTAAAATCCACAGCGCGCTGATCATGGTCCCTCCGCAGATGTGTTTCCCGCTGCTCTGGATGCTCACGTGCCACGGGAACTCCCCAGCCTTGGCATACCTCCCCCCTGCGATCTTCTTGCCAGTCAGCTGGAAGGACTCGAAACCTGGTCGGAGGCCACACTCTGGGTACAAAACGAGACACATTGCTCATGTACAGCAGTGTCACTGCCTGTGCTGCTAAACTAGAGGGGAAGGCCATCAGATAAAGCACTGGTTTATAATTATCCATGCTACTTGGTCTCTGTGATAGCTTCTGGAATGGTGGTAGCCTCCTCAAACCTGCCAAGCAATGCCCAGGAAGTCTGGGGTCTAGCAGGGCCATAAACCCCAAAGCAGGTTGAAAAAAATAGTTCACTGCATGTGAGTAAAATTCAGCATCAGGCTCTAGTGCAAGTTGTACTCATATGCCATCAGGTACAAGGAACAAGCCCAAGCTGATTTCATTTACCAATACATGTATATCCCATAGGGCTGGTTATTTCTGAACATAAAAATTTGAGAAGAAAAACCTGCATGGATGCTGCTGATCAGAGAAGTTAAACACAAGAGGATGAGGAGCAGCATTTCACACACTGTTCAACAACACTCAGAGCAGTGATGCTTCTGCAGACACCTCAGGACTTGTTCCCCAGTCCATGTTCTCACTGAAGGCAACACTGCTCTGCTGGGGAAACCAGGATGTGACATCACACAATCCATTGCACAGAATCAGAGAATCACAGAACGCTTAGGGTTGGAAGGGACCTCTGGAGATCCCCCAGTCCAACCCAGCTGCTCACGCAGGGTCACCAGAGCAGATCACACAGGTGGGTCCAGGCGGGTTTGAATGTCTCAGAGCAGGAGACTCCACACCCGCTCTGGGCAGCCTGGGCCAGGCTCTGGCACCTCCCAGCAAACAAGTTTCTGCTCATGTTCACATGGAGCCTCCTGTGTTTCAGTCTGTGCCCGTTGCCCCTCACCCTGGCGTTGGGCACCACTGAACAGAGTCTGGTCCATCCTCTGACACCCACCCTGACATATTGATCCCATTGATCACATCCCTCTCAGCTTCTCTTCTCCAGCTCAACAGCCCCAGCTCTCTCAGTCTCCCCATCACAAAGATGCTTCAGCCCCCTCAGCATCTTTGTGTCCTTCCGCTGGACTCTGTCCAGTAATTCCTTGTCCTTCCTAAACTGGGGAGCCCAGAACTGGACATGGTACTCCAGATGTGGACTCAAAATTTGTGTTGACATCGCAGTTTTTAATGCTGTCCTTCCTAAGGCAATGAGAAAAAGCTCAGTGATTTCCAACAGGTCTGGGGTTTGCTTTACATGTGATGGAGATAGGGGAGCAGTGAAAGTCCTGTCTAGAGCCTGGACTGAGTTTCACAGCGCATTGCAATAGCTGACTTCACAAGTTGGGTGCTGTAGCCCTTTTTGGATCTTGAACCATGTTCTTCTCTTGGAAGACTAAGATGCTGGTCCTGCATCAACTTCCATCTTTGAGAAGTGCTGAAGCCTATTAAACTCTGAATTAATTTTCTCTCCTTCATTTAGACCGTGTCTATATTCTCAGAAGAAAAAGGTAGCTCTGTGGTAGGATACATTTCAAACAGGGCCAAATCAAAAGTGTAGTATCAAAGATGTTGATGCTGCCGCTCACTTCTTCCCTGTGGACAAGGGTGGCCTGCAAAACCAAATCCAGCTTAGAAAACCTAATCTGTGAGGCTGAATCATTAACATTTCACCTTCAGTGATTATATTCCTGATAGATTTTGTACAGCAGCAACTACAAGGGGCCAAGGCCAAAACTCCAGCTTACAGTAATTCCATCATTAATTCTAGAGCAATTTTAGCACCAATGGACCCATCTATGGTGATTTCTAAACTGACAGGACAGAATGGTGCTTTCTGCAAGGACTTTCCAAAACAGTAACTATAGCATGGAGTAGGAGGGGAGGGAGGGGAACAGACAGAAGGGAACCAAGCAACATTTTAGGAGCACCCAAATAATTCCACATATGAAATGTCTTGCCTTGTACATTGGAATAAATAAAGAGTTATCCCACTGTATTATGTAGAGGTTAAAAATGCTTATGATGACTGTAAGACTTCATTTTTCTCTCTTCTGTGATTTTATGTAATCTCGTGCCTAGGAAATCAGACAAAAGTGGTGGTTTCCTTGATGGTGAGCTCTAGAACAGTTCATTGGCACAACAGGTTAAGGACAGGGGATCAGTTACCATAGCAACTGAAAATCCTGAGTGTGATGTGGGCCCATTCTGGGGCATAGAATCATAGAATAGTTTGGGTTGGAATGGACCTTCAAAGCTCCCCCAGTGCCACCCCTGCCATGAGCAGGGACATCTTCACCAGCTCAGGTTGCTCAGAGCCCCGTCCAGCCTGGCCTGGGATGTCTCCAGGGATGGGGCATCCACCACCTCTCTGCCCAACTTGGGACAGGCTCTCACCACCCTCATTTTAAACAATTTCTTCCTCATGTCTGGCCTGAATCGCCTCTCCTTCAGTTTTAAACCATCACCCCCTCTCCTGTCATAACAGGCCCTGCTCAAAAGTCTGTCCCCATCTTTCTTATCTCGGCCCCTTTTAAGTCCAGAAAGGCCGCACTGAGGACTTACCGGAGCTTCTCTTCTCCAGCTGAACACCCAACTCTCTCAGCCTGTCCTCCCAGCAGAGCTGTTCCAGCCTCGGATCATTTCTGGGGCTCCTCTGGCCCCTCTCCAGCAGCTCCATGTGTGTCCTGTGCTGAGGACCCAGAGCTGGACCAGCACTGCAGGGGGGTCTCACCAGAGCAGAGTCCTGAGTAGCTCCTCTCAGGCTTGCCCCAGGTACAAATCTGCTAAAAGGACATGCTTCCTCTGAGTTTTGAGACTGGAATGAATCAAACATTGACTGAGCAGCAAGGGAAGATGGGGAGCTAATTTCTCTGGCAGACTTACTGCTCTTTTTTGGATTAAGCAGGCAGGGCTTCAGCAGTGGATTTACAAGCCTGAAGACTAACTATCTGATGGACATTTCCAGTGGCTCCAAGCTTGGATCAATATCCGGTGTGCTGGATAGTTACAGGAGTTGTTCATGAGGTATTTCTGTGACTAAAATCTTAGCGGGTGAGCAGGAACCATGAAACCAAGATACAGTGAGGAGTACTATGGAGAGCTATCCAAAAGGAAATTCGGTGACAACCAGCGATAGGACAAGGGGCAATGGGTTCAAACAAGACGTTTCACTTAACTTTGAGAAGCAACTTGTTGGGGGTGAGGGTGACAGAGCCTGGCCCAGGCTGCCCAGGGAGGTTGTGGAGTCTCCTTCTCTGCAGACATTCCAACCCGCCTGGACACCTTCCTGTGTAACCTCATCTGGGTGTTCCTGCTCCATGGGGGGATTGCACTGGATGAGCTTTCCAGGGCCCTTCCCATCCCTGACATTCTGGGATTCTGTGAAATGCTGTGGATTTGTGTCTCTGGGTCCCCACCATCTAGCCCTCAAAAACGTCTTTATGTGCTCTGCTGCCCAGAATTAACACATCAAGGTGGGTTCCTACAAGCCTTCCCTGCAGAAAGCACATGTCCAAGAGAACACATGGATGACACATGTTCTTCAAACTTGGTGATTAAGACAGCCTCCAGAATAAGAAACAGGAGAGGCTCAAGCCCACATCTGCTCTCTGGGAAGTATTGCAAACATCAGGCTGGATGGGTGAGACAAGCCCATCCCCATCTCTCCTACTGAAGCTCTTTGTCCTTGTAGCACAGCCCATAGCATATATATAATGCATAGGATCCCATATCCATTTAGGATAACGCTCGCACCCCGTGTGTCCTTGGTATGTAGCTTTTAATCTCCACTGTGAGAACACCACCAATAAAACGAACATTTATTGTGCCTCCTTCTGTCTGTCCTGCTATTTTCACTGCACAGGTGCTGGAGCAGAGACCACCCGACATGACGTTTGCACAGCACCTGCCAGAATGAGCTCACGTCTTGGTGGGAGCTCCACAACCTATTCAACAACAAATAATTAATCATAGGAATAATTAGGTTAACAGTTCAGCCAATATGAGCTCTACTCCTCTGTACTGTCATGCACAATAATACAGATTTAAAACCCTGGTGTTTAATTAGCAGCCTGCAGAATTTTATAATATTTTATACATTTTATAGATGTACCCCAATATAGACTTGGAGCCATGGAACACACCGCCGACAACATTTTTCTTCTCTGTTTTTGTAATTTATTGCAGTGCAGGGAACAAAATTGATTTCTTTCTGTGTTGATACAATTTTGGAACTGTCAAAAAGAAGCATCACATTACAATTTTTATTTTTTCTTACTAAAATTGTTTCAGAAAATAGGCACTATAGGCAATATTACGTGTTGCTGTGAAAGCGGAATTGCGAGAGAGTTACTGATCTTATAAATTCACTGTTCTCAGAGACATCAAATTACCGGGTTGTGATAGTTAAGATGAGCCCAACCATGTCTCCAGAAGTCAAAGCTCTCGTAACACAAGCAAATTAATTAACCCAAGAAAATTAACGTGTCTGAAAGCATTAGTTATGCAAATCAGGTGCAACCACCCCCCTAATTCATCCTTTTAACAGCACTTCAAGCCAAACTTTATAAAAATTTATTGTCTCTCCAGATTACAAGATTGCAAAGAAGCTCTGTGAGCTGCACAGGCCAAGAAGCTCCATTTGCCAACAGGTGCAATTTCTGCCTCTACTTTGGCTTTTGGTGAATGGGAAAGCGCTCACATTAAGGAAAGCCACCCCAAAGGGTTCCCAAATCTCTATGCGCTGATGCTGTACGGTAACACCTATCAGGGTTGTCGGTCTTCTCTCAAGCGTCTTCGTCAACCGAAGTGGAGGTGATGGAGTCAGCACAGGCTATTGCTTGACGCCAACAGGGCAGGAAAGCCCCGTTCCCCCGAGGCCACAGTATCCGCCGGGGTTCTTGCTGAGATACTGCTGATGGTAATCTTCGGCGTAATAAAACTCCGGAGCCTCCCGGATTTCTGTTGTGATGGGTCCGAAGCCGCCCTCCGTCAATACCTGTCAAGAAGCAATGATGGAAAGCCATTAGTGGTTTGATGGCTTCTCTGCTGATGAATGATAAGTTTCTCGCTCAGCAGGAGACACAGATGTCTCTCAGCTCTTGGACCACAGCTACAGCGCATCCCTGAAAGCCCTTTATCCTTGCACTCACATTATTTTTTCCAGGAGACATTTGAGGGCACCAAAACAGGCATTGGTGAGAAGATGTAGTGCACCCTCCTGTTTTAATGGCTCATTTGTTTAATTCGCTATAGCCGCATATTCATTCTGTCCTCTTTATTGACTGCACCAGGCAGGGATGTGGTGCCATCAATGGAAGTGGAAAACAAAGTGAAAGGCAGCAGAGCTCACTTTGATCAGGTCTAACCAGCTGCCGTGCCATGGCCAAGAACTTCAATGGGCAGGTGCTTCAGCTTTGCAGTGTGCAATCCACACCAAACATCCTTGTGCCAAGAATCTTTTAGCCACAGTCATGTCATTGAGAAATAAGAGTATTTGGGCTCCTTTCACAAATCTATTCTTTGAAAAAGACCAGTTCCATCATCAACAGAAAGGTATTTTTAAGGCAAATTGTGGCTCATTTCTGAAAGATTTGCCAATACGTGGACCAGGAGCAATAATCATTTTGCAAGAAAAGAAGAAGGAATGTGGGTGGGGATTTTAAATTAGGCTTTAATTTCCTCCTGATATCCCCGAACTGAATTTGAAACTCCTGAAAAGTTTCCGACAGAGGAAATTTCTTTTCAACATGATTTGCCGTGGCATTTTTCCTACTGAATTTTCCTTTTCTAAGGCAACTGGTAAGCACCAACATTTTGGGGTCAATTCTTGTCTCGGGAGGGACATCACCAGATCATAGAACACCAGGTTGGAAGGGAACACAAGGATCATCTGGTTCAACCTTTTCTTGTGGTCAGTGAAGTCCGTGATAACCCAATAAACTCTTTAATTGGTGTCAGACTACTGTTGCACAGTATACTTGTACTGGATGTAGACAGAATTCCATTCCTATAAGCCAGGTTTGATAATAAGATCAGCTGTAAAAAGAAAGCGTTAGCACTTAAGATTTCCAGATAAATATGTGTTTTCCCATCATACTAATAAATAAAACCTATAAAAGGAAGTCATCACACAGAATCACAAAAATAGAGCTGGTAGACCTGTTGGGAATCATCAGGTCTAACTTCTTTCATCACGATGCACTAAATGATAGCCACCTTACTCCCAGCAAACATTTGTTTAACTGTTTCTGAAAGATCTCTGGAGATCAAGATTCTCCAGTTTCCTCAAGGGGGCCATTCCAATATTTACCATCATCTTACAGAGTTTGTCCTAAAGCCTAACCTAACCAAGGCCACTGCTTTCATTTAAACCCCTGTTGTACTCATCATGGATGTGGAAAGGGAATCGTTCCCTTCCTATTTACGACAGTCTTCCACATACATGGTGGCCAGGAAGAGAGAAAGATAACATGTAATGGAAATAATGCTTCATCACAGCGTTAGCTGATACTTAAATAGGTGATTATTTGGGACCAGAGAGTCTTCAAATTTCCTACAATGGGGTTTCCTAGATCCTGCCTCAGCACAGCTCAGTGCTGACCACAGTCAGAGATCAGTTGCTGAACTGTGTAGAGAATTAGTTTGATTTATTCTGGTCATTTCACTGTCTGGAGGATACGTTTTGCCATATTCGGTTTTCAATCAGGAACAAAGTAATAAGATTGATACAAAATCCATGACTGACCTGTCTGGGGAGCCCCTGGGTTCCCAACACTACATGTAAATTCTCAGCGCAGGTTAGGAGGTTGTTGACTAGTTAATTAATTGCATTTAAACACTATGAGGTAACAAGCCAAAATTCACAGGAATCTGGCATTATTTTCCCATGTAAAATCACCAAACAATATTCTTCATCTCTGTGGCAGGCTTTGTCCCAAGGGAATCAGATTACTTAACTGCCAGATGTGTGAGAGAAGAAGATAAAAAATGCGAAGGTATGTATCACAAAATGCTGGCAACAGCTAACACAAAGAGGTGTCAACACAACTGCGTTGAGAAAGCAGTATTTCATTTACTTTCTAACGTTGCTAGCAAAGAAAAGCACTTCTTAAATTATATTTGCTCCAGAAAGATGGCACAGACTGTCATCATGGGCATTAGTCATTTACTTGCTGCTGTAAATGCATGTAAAATTGGCTTCTCCCCCTTAACTGAGTCATGAGGATGCTGCTTGAGGGATGGATATTTTTCTACCGTGCAAAACAGTATTCGTTACAGATTTTTACCTGGGATTTTTCCATCATTGGCCTAATTTTGTCAGTTAGAAAATCCATTCTGTTCAATAACATACCACAAGAGGGCATAAACATCATTTATCCTTTTCAGGATTACTAACAGTCTATTAAAACACTGCACGCTGAATCAAGCAGAAGCCCAAGACAACTCATTATATTGTACTTTGGTCATTAGCAAAAGATACCAGCACTGTTGTCAGAAGCAGCAGGAGCCCCAAGCTCTGACATTCTGCCAAACGCTACCTTGAATGTTTTGATTCTAAACGGGAAAATATTTTCCTTGCACTGACTGTGCCGATGCAAAGATAAAAGCATCGCTGGGAAAGATGATGAAGTTCATGATGTGCTGGCTCTGGCAGGTGCAAATCAGCCCATTCTTGATTGATTTCCTGCCGCCAAGGCAGATATAATGTGATGATAATCTTGTTCTAGCAGACTTTTTAGTCCTCGCTGTTTCAGAATTCCTGAGCCAGCCAACGTGACCTCTCATTATCACGGAGCAGCCGAAGGGGCGACTGCAGCCTTTGCTTGCAGAAATGGAAAAATCAAATTAGGGCAGAGTGTAATTAATCCTTGGGACCTTTTACGCAGTGCGGGAAAGTTTTACGGTACTATTAGATCTTTTTCTTACCAATATTCCACCGCGAGTCGAAGAGAATTAAATAATTCAATGGATTTCTGTGGCTTTTGTCATAGGAGAGATGATACTAGGGGATCGCATTGATCCTTTAACTGATTGTAATCCTGCCCCAAAAAATTGGCAGGTCCTACTGACGAGAGGCCAAACCAAACCAGAACCCAGATCCCACCCAGCTGTAGAGGATGGAGGGGACTCAGCCATCGCATGGGTGGACATGAGGAAAAGGTTCTTCCCCCAGAGGTGCTGGACACTGAACAGGCTCCTCAGGGAGGTGTCACGGCCCCAACCTGACAGTGTTCAAGAAGAGACTGGACAACATCCTCAGACACACGGGGTGACCTGTGGGGTGTCCTGTGCAGGGACAGGAGTTGGACTTGATGAGCCTTGTGGTTTCCTTCCAACTCAGGACATTCTGTGATTCTATGAACCTGGTACATTGGAATAAGTGCTGGAGGAAGATGTTGCAGCCAGCGCCGGGAACCTCAGCACTACTACTTTTTAAAACCGCCTGTACTTCCAGCATTTAAAATATTATGCTTCCTAATTTATTATAGCATGCGAAAGCTTTTCGCTGTTGTTTGCTTTCAGCTCATTGCCTGACCATGTCATCACATCCTCTGCTGCAAGAAGTCATTCCTTATTCACTCTTGCCGTAGCAATCTTGATTTTACACCTATGCCTTAATCCTGCTCATTCATTTATTCAGTGAGCTTCACAGGCTCCAGCTCCACACTTCATAACTTGGCTCAGCCTTTTTGCCCTTTTCTGCATCTTTTCTAGTTCTCTTTTACTGCTGCATTGAGACGGGATGACTGGAACTGCACTCTATTGAAGATCGCCGCGGATTTATTCAGTGGTGTACTTACACTTTCTCTTTTATTCTCCATCTCCTTCCCAGCAATTCTTAGCATTCCACTTGCTTTTCTGACCTCTGCTGAGCACTGAGCAGACGTTTTCAAAGAACCATCTGCAGTGACGCCAGGACCTCTTTCGCGGGCTAATTTAAACCCTATCATTGTGTCTGCACTTGACTTTTATCGACGTGGAATTTCAGCAGCTGTTTTATTTCCCAGACATTTGATATTGTCAGATTCTTCTGCAACTTTTTGTGGTCCTGTCTGCTTTTGCTTGCTTGGAATCACTCTATACCATCAGATTTTGGCACGTCGCTATTGTCTGTCTCCTTTTTCCAGCTCTTTCATGAGTGTATTGAACTGCCCGGGTTCCCAAGACAGGTTACTGGCAATCATCTCCTTTCATAGCAAAAACTGCCCAGTTATTTGCATCTTTTACATCCTACTTATAACCAGTTATTCATTCAGAAGAGAAAATCTCCTGTTCTTGCACAGTGCCTGGCTCCCTTTTATGCACCTGCTCTCTTCAAAAAACTGTATCTGCAAGATACAAGTTTCTTGTGCTAAAGTCACATCAGCTCTTCTCTGAAATCCTCTATTCTACGTGTATCTACTAACTTTGATAACTCAAGCAATCTGCAGCATAAAACATCAAACCTCACTTGTCTATAATTCAGCTGCATTATCTTGAAGATACCTTAAGCACAGTTGCAGCCCACTTTTCATTCCTTCAGTAGCAGGACCAATTTAAATCACAGCCCACCTGTGATGCTCGTGCGTAAGAGATTTCCAATTCAATTTCTTTCCATACCTGAAGATGGCCACCACCTGGATGCACTGACCTGCCACCATTCAGCTCACTGATTTGCTCTGAAACCCCTTCTGCTGTAGCTTGAACTTGAGACGGCTCCTCAAAATCATAACCATGACTTGGTGTGGGAAACCCCTGAATTCCTCAGCTGTGTCGTAAGGAATTACGCAGCTTTCTGCTGTGGTATTACCTGGGTCAGGTCCTTCATGGACAGCTCAAGCTTTGCAGATGCTTTTTCTCTAGAACTGATTCCTAAAATGCTCAGCTATCCTAAGCAAAATATATTAGTGAATTAGCAAACTGGAGGAATTATTTTGGATGTAGATTTGCATCTGTATTTGGACTTGAACATCTGAAATATAAGGAGAAACTTGTTTGCTGGGAGGTGCCAGAGCCTGGCCCAGGCTGCCCAGAGCGGGTGTGGAGTCTCCTTCTCTGAGACATTCAAACCCGCCTGGACCCACCTGTGTGATCTGCTCTGGTGACCCTGCGTGAGCAGCTGGGTTGGACTGGATGATCCCCAGAGGTCCCTTCAACCACAACCAACCTGTGGTTCTCGATTCAGTGGTTGAGCAGCACATATTGGCAAGAAGCAGTTTTGCTCCTGGTGTCATCAAGACTGGAGGTGTGCACCAAGGCGCAGCTTAGAGAACTTGCGCCGTGCGTATTGGGCCAACAAATAGCCAGTGCAACACACATGAACACTGCATGCATAGGATCAGAAACTGGTACAAACACTGCTTTCCATAAAAACTTGATATTGGACACGCAGTCTTGGAACCGAAATGGATGGCACCAAATCAAAGCTTATTTTTTTCCCATTTTCAGCAGACCAGTTGTTTATCCAGCTGTCTGCAGCTCAACCCAGTGCTACCAGTCCCACCTCTGCTGTAGCGAGGTCACCCCACAGCATGCACAGACAGTTAGAAAGATTGTCATAGAATCATTTTATCATAGAAACATAGAATCATTTTGGTTGGAAGAAACCCTCAGGATCATTGAGTCCAACCATAACCTAAGTCTAGCACTAAAAATGTAACTCTAGCACTAAAACCATTTTGGTTGGAAAAGACCCTCACCATCATCAAGTCCAACCATTAACCCACCCCTGTCACTGCCCCATGTCCCTGAGAACCTCATCTCCGTCTGTCCAACCCTCCAGGGATGGTGACTCCAGCACTGCCCTGGGCAACCTGTTCCAATGCCCCACAGCCCTTTGGGGAAGAAATTGTTCCCCACATCCAACCTCAACCTCCCCTGGTACAACTTGAGGCCGTTTCCTCTGCTCCTGGCGCTTGTTCCTGGGGAGCAGAGCCCGACCCCCCTGGCTCCAAGCTCCTTTCAGGCAGTTCAGAGATCAGAAGGTCTCCCCTCAGCTCCTGTTCTCCAGCTGAACCCCCCAGGTCCCTCAGCTGCTCCATCACACTTGTGCTCCAGCCCCTCACCAGCTCCGGTCCCTCCTCTCAACTCGCTCCAGCACCTCAAATTTTAAGAGGCATCCTAGCTAGTCATTTAGAGAGATGGTATAAACTTAGCAGGTGTTCTCACTTTCTACCTTGAAGGCCATGCACTGGGACACAACAGAGTCTCCCTGTTAGCAAAACTGGTTTGTTCCACTGGCAGCAATTCACAGGATCACAGAATGTCAGGGGTTGGAAGGGACCTGGAAAGCTCATCCAGTGCAATCCCCCCATGGAGCAGGAACACCCAGATGAGGTTACACAGGAATATGAAATTCTGTCCCCAGTGGGGGAGATTATATGGTAGACTGCCAAAGAATAAACCCAACCAGTGTAACAATAGAGGTCGTTCTTCACTTACTACCAAGCATCTGTGTTTAGCACATGGTACTTCTGCACTTTGATTTGCTGCTGCCCTCTGAAATAATGGCTGCTTCAGGTTTTTTTATAGCCAGCTATTTACAGGTAGGCAAAGTATGTAAAAATATTGAATCATTTGACATTATGGCACAGCAAACACATTCAAGGTGTTTGGCTCCTTGTCTATATTCAGGTGGAAGTAGCTAATACTTGTAAAGTGCCTTGATAATTTGGAAGGAACTGTGTAGAAAAACACCATTCCCCTGTACCTCCAAATACTTGAAGGAACAGACTGGAAGCCACTGATACTCACTGTGCTGAAAATGTTGTGGTTCATGGAAGTTGAGAGAACTTCTAAGTTTGTCAAAAAACCCCTTTAAGACTGGTTTTGTTAGATTAAGCCATTTAATTTTCTGAGCGGAGGCATTAGTAAAGCAGCGGAGTATTGGTTTCAAGCATTTTGTGGCTTTTAATAAAAATAGCACCATCCTTTGTTTGATTCGATACGCACTATAAAAGCTCACAGCCTGTACTTGGGCCTCTGCAATCTCCAGTTTGCCTTGTGTCTCAGCAACTTAGGCAAAGCTGTTGTATTTCCAGTGTCCGCTGTAAAATCCGTTATGTCCAAAATACCGCAGAATATCTCGACACCTGTGACAGCTTCTGCTTCTGTGTCACCATTCATCCTCCATGTACAGCTTTGAGGCTGGTAATCTCACAATGCTGAGTGTTCCAGCAGGGAATATCTAGGGCTACCCCTTTATTTTATTAGCTACTCGAAATTTTGTGTTATCAGCAGCAATATTGAAATTCAGTTCTATTTCCAAGAGCGCTAAGAGTGACAGAAGCTGCACGATTTCAGAAGGCCTGCAGGAATTAGTTGCAATGCATCCTCTGTAGGATGAGGATATGTGTACCTCTTAGATACGTGATTACTGCAGTATTTGTAACTGTAAAACGAAACAGGTTCTGCCTAGTGTATGGATGAGGCTTGGAAGCTGAAATTGAGCAATACATGCTCACTTGGTCCAGAGTAACTAACTTTGGTCCAGAGGAACAAACACAATGAGGAGTGTGAGGCCTCAATAATGTGCAATTAAAAAATAATGGGTTTTTTTTCCCCTTCGTTTTCTAAGCATCATGTAGATATACCTCTTGTCTTCCACAAGGCGGCCTCCTATGCAGTATAACATCTCAGTGATATATTAGGTTAAAGTGTTTCCTCTGTGCCGCCTTCAGTTGGCTGGAACACCTCACTGGTAAACACTCAACAGTTATTCTAATGAATATTACAATTCGGTTTGCTGTTCTGGGTCCAGTCTTTTCCATGTTGGCTTTTCCAATCTAATTGATGCCAGTGACCTCTACAAAGCCCTGGAATGGGCTAAAATAACGTCTAGCTGGTAGACTCTGCGTTTTACAGAATCACACAGAATCCCAGAATGTCAGGGGTTGGACGGGACCTGGAAAGCTCATCCAGTGCAATCCCCCCATGGAGCAGGAACACCCAGATGAGGTTACACAGGAAGGTGTCCAGGCGGGTTGGAATGTCTGCAGAGAAGGAGACTCCACAACCTCCCTGGGCAGCCTGGGCCAGGCTCTGCCACCCTCACCCCAAACAAGTTTCTTCTCATATTTAAGTGTTCAAGTTTGTACCCATTGTCCCTTGTCCTGTCACTGGTTGTCACCGAGAAGAGCCTGGCTCCATCCTCCTGACACTCCTCCTTTCCATACTGATCCCCAGGAATGAGTCCCCCCTCAGTCTCCTCCAGCTCCAGAGCCCCAGCTCCCTCAGCCTTTCCTCCCACGGGAGATGCTCCACTCCCTTCAGCATCTTGGTGGCTGCGCTGGACCCTCTCCAGCAGTTCCCTGTCCTGCTGGAACTGAGGGGCCACAACTGGACACAAGATTCCAGGTGTGGTCTCCCCAGGGCAGAGCAGAGGGGCAGGAGAACCTCTCTGACCTACTGACCACCCCCTTCTAACCCACCCCAGGTACCACTGGCCTTCCTGGCCACAAGGGCCCAGTGCTGGCTCATGGTCACCCTGCTGTCCCCAGGACCCCCAGGTCCCTTTCCCCTACGCTGCTCTCTAATAGCTCATTCCCCAACTTACACTGGAACCTGCGGTTGTTCCTGCCCAGATTCAAGACTCTACACTTGCCCTTGTTCTATTTCATTAAATTTTTCCCGCCCAGCTTTCCAGCCTGTCCAGGTCTCTGATGGCAGCACAGCTTCCAGTGTCAGCCACTCCTCCCAGCTTGGTGTCACCAGCAAACTTGCTGACACTCACTCTATTCTCTCATCCAAATAACTGATGAATATATTGAATAATACCAGCCCCAGTACTGGCCCCTGAGGCACTGCACTAGATACAGGCCTCCCACTGGACTCTGCCCCATTGACCACATCTCCATGTAGGTGACCTCCTTTTGGAAATCATGTGTTTATCCAAAATGATCCAGATGGGAAAAATGATCCTGGCAAGGAAAATTTGGGAGCAGTAGTTGAGGTCTGACCCCGGTGAGCAGCAGCATGGCCTGGGACCAGACATCCACTTTCTCCTCTTCACATTTGCCTCTCAGCGCAATGGACTCAATGATATTGATATATTTGAGAGATGCTGCAAGAATTGATTAGCTAATGTTTTGCACAGGGCTTTGGAGTCCTACGTAATTAGCTAATGCTTGCACAGGGTTTTAGAGTGCTATATAATTTCTAAGTATTATTAATCCCCTTGCAGGGAAGCTGTCTAGCCTCAGAACTTTACAGCGTGCCTCTTGAAAATTGGGCAAAATTGGAACCGGGAATGTTCGAATTACGTCGGTATAAATTCTGCGTCTTTCATAGTGTGGGCATATGGATCTGAGAGCAGAAAGAGTGAAATGCATTGACTCAACAACTCGCTTTGCTCTTTGCTGCGATAGAAAAGCTGCTACGTGACTACATTATCAATCTGAAGACATAAACATCCGATAGGGACTACACGTAACCTGGTCAAAGAGTGGAAATGCTGTTACATGGGCCGGCTGGAATTGTTTATACAAGTGTATTCTTCCAGCACAGCACAGGGAAAATGCAGATAAGAGGGAAATACAATAGAAACTTAAAAGACAGTGTTGCAACATGCTAAGCTGAAGAATCTTGATTCTCATCTTTAAATGGGCAAAATTGACTTTGTCAGAGCTTTTGACTGTTGGCAAAGCCCACATACACAACACAGCACATCATCTGAATCAAGTAAACTGAGCCTAACGAGAGACACAGCTTACGAGCCTTGGGGGAAAGCTGCACATACATATATAGTCCGTTCAGTTGGTTTGAAGATCTGCTCTCTCTGAGATGCTTTTCTCTTAAATATTTAGCTTGAAGGAGGCTGTTTGGTCACTCATTCCTGCCAGAGGGGAAAGAATTGCTGGGCTCGGATATAAATCAGACCTGCCAAGGTAAAGCACAGTTGGCCGAGAGCCTGGCTATTAACATACCTGGTGCCCCAAGTGGTTATGCTCAGCGGGTCTAGGAAGGATCGGGAGTGCAGTTAGGCTGATATTTCCTACTATTTTACATCTAAGAGTACTTCCTCATGGCCCACAACAATCAGCTACGCCAGCTGAAATGGGAGATTTATACAGACTTCTTAGCACCTTCTGGCAATGAGAAAAGATGATGAGAGAATTTGTCCTAAATTATATTAAATGGAACTGATGGTGAAATAAAATCCGCAATTCTGTTTTCTTCCTGGTAGGTACTGATCCTGTGAACATGTGTAGAAAGGAAGTTGTATCCTGCTCTCCGTCGTATCAATCTAATTCTGGATTCAAAAGCTTTTGCTCCAGATACTGACTGGTATAACAGGATCAACTTGACCCACAGTCTTTACAAGCTTGACCTTGAGCATAGAGCTTCCTGAACACCCATCCTGCCTCCTCTTGAGGGAAGCAAGATGAAAGTGAAGAATGGCACCAGGGGGCATTTAGGAGGTATAGGAAGATAACATTAGCAAAGACAAAAGACATCTTGCTCAACTAGCATCTGGGAACTAATTAGGTGTTGGAGGAGCCATTGAGAGAGATGGAAATTCTGTTTGTCTAGCCAATTTTAACGCAGCCAAACAGCCTTTTACTGTACATCTCACATGGATAATTTATGATGGCTAAGAAAAGATATGCCCCGTTCTGACTTGCAGTGATCTAAAGGTAAAAATCTATTCTGCGGTTTGAGACAGCAGACTGTTCTCTAATCATTCACCCATTACTCTCATGTTCCTGAGATGAAAAATGGCCAGGTCCAAACTGAGATGGGGCCACCGATAACAACCAGTGCAGAATCTTCCAAGCCTTTGCAGGCCAGAACTGGTATCTCCACATGGCACGGACCTGAATGATGCCGAGAAACTAAACTGGGTCCAAAAGCAGCGTAATGGTGAAATCAGGCAAATTCCTGCTGCCTGTGGGCAGAAGGAAATGCTCAATGTATAAATACCATGTTGACAAGACTTTACCACTTCCATTAGCTCAGTTATCTCTCAGCTTCGCTGGAAAGTGCAGACCAGCCCGTGCCATGCAAGGTACTCGTTTGTGCATGTATCCTTTGCAATAAATGGAAGCCACCCCAATTATTTTTCATGCAGGAGAGCTGCAATGTAGAAGTGAAAATGTTCATTTCACATATTTCAGATAGAGGGCTCAGTTCAGCTCTACTGTTACATTCCCATCATTTTATTTTTCTCATCGGTGCCAACACTGTGTTTATATCAAGTATTTCTTCCACAATATATAAGCATGACAGTTTCTCAGGAAAACACATGAATTTTTAAGAGGAATAAACAACTTATCTTTCCCTAAACTCATACTGAAAAATCCAGAAATCGCTTCTGTGGTGACTGGAGGGAAAAACTTTCAGACAGAGACCAAGCATGAATATTTACTTCTGAAATAATAAAAACTGGTATACTTGAGCACCTGAAAGAAGACCCTTATAAAGGGAATTGTTGGGCAACCTGTCATCTCTGCCGATTATTTTGCCTTTAATAACAAGCTCTGTTTTTCTGTTTGGTCTCTCATGATCATTAGTGTGTAACGCTAAACCATGTCATCCCAAAAAAGCTGGGAAATGATTTGCATTGAGCTGTCTACGCTCTTCAGAAGATGGAGTTGTTTTTGGTGAAAGCCCTGCGCCAACGTTCTGGAGCAGCAGGACCATCACCCACCTCACCTCTGACTGTCCCGATGCCTTTCAGCAAAACAAATTCTCCAGATCTCTTTCTGTTCCTGTTTCAATATATTCATCAATGATTTGGATGAGGGACTAGAGTGACTGTCAGCAAGTTTGCTGGTGACACCAAGCTGGGAGGAGTGGTGACACTGGAAGCTGTGCCGCCATCAGAGACCTGGACAGGCTGGAGAGTTGGGCGGGAAAAATTTAATGAACTAGAACAAGGGCAAGTGTAGAGTCTTGAATCTGGGCAGGAACAACCCCAGGTTCCAGTGTAAGTTGGGGAATGACCTATTAGAGAGCAGTGTAGGGGAAAGGGACCTGGGGGTCCTGGTGGACAACAGGATGACCATGAGCCAGCACTGTGCCCTTGTGGCCAGGTAGGCCAATGGTACCTGGGGTGTATTAGAAGGGGGTGGTTAGCTGATCGAGAGAGGTCCTCCTTCCCCTCTACTCCGCCCTGGTGAGACCCCATTTGGAATATTGTGTCCGGTTCTGGGCCCCTCAGTTCCGGAAGGACAGGGAACTGCTGGAGAGGGTCCAGCATAGGGCAACAAAGATGATTAAGGGAGTGGAGCATCTCCCTTATGAAGAAAGGCTGAGGGAGCTGGGTCTCTTTAGTTTGGAGAAGAGGAGACTGAGGGGTGACCTTATTAATGTTTATAAATATATAAAGGGTGAGTATCAGGAGGATGGAGCCAGGCTCTTCTTGGTGGCAAACAATGATAGGACAAGGGGTAATGGGATCAAGCTGGAACACAAGAGGTTCCACTTAAATTTGAGAAAAAACTTCTTCTCAGTAAGGGTGACAGAGCACTGGAACAGGCTGCCCAGGGAGGTTGTGGAGTCTCCTTCTCTGGAGACATTCAAAACCCACCTGGACATGTTCCTGTGCGACCTCACCTGGGCGTTCCTGCTCCAGCAGGGGGATTGGACTAGATGATCTTCTGAGGTCCCTTCCAATCCCAAACATACTGTGATACTGTGATACTGTGATACACAGGACAGGACCGTACGCAACACGGCACAGCAAAGTGTCTGAAACTGCTGGGCAGCCTGTCCTTGTGTCCCACATGGAAATAAGCACAGAATGGGAGAAAAAGAGCAAAGAACCTTGGCTACCTCGCCCAGCATCAGCAAGCAGAGAGGAGGTGGATCCAGCATGAGACTGGTGGTCCGACCCTCCACATGTCAAATGAAACACAAAATTGAGGTCATTCCCCATGGTGAAAAAGGCAGGGGGGACTTAGAGCTGATCTCAAGCATCAGCGCAGCTGAACTTTGATTTCTAACTAAAACTGGCACTCTGGTGTGACATGGAAACCATACTCTTCATGCTAAAATGTGTGTTATCAGGCAGCTGCCGCATTTCCAGCCTGGATCTTTCTCACTTTTCTGCCTGACCAACTGAGTTTGGTGGAACATTTTCTGGACTTTTCATCTGTGGAACAGACTACAGACAGGTCGACCACTTTAAAGCCATTTGGATCCTTCGGGATGACAAATTGTTTCTGTTATCCAATATATGCACAATTACTACTAAAATTACTTTTGAAATGGTTACCAGGGAATACAATGTATTCCCGTACCAAGGACTGAAAAGTCAAGAGAAAATGAACAGAGCATGTGTAAATCACAAGATAAGTAGTTTTCAAGCTACTATAAATAGAAAAGGCTGGAAGAATGCAGAAGAAAGTGTGAGGAGGATAAAATTCCACAGTGTTTTGGCTTTGGACTTCAGAAGGTAGTGAGTATGAGATAGTGTGAAATACAAAGAAGCCTTTGTTGTTTACATCTGAAGTTTAAAAGTGGCACGGTGTGAATAAACAAAGGATGTTCCATGGAACGCTGCAGCAGTGATGTGCTCACTCCGCTTGCGTTCCAGAAATGGCATGTAAATAGAGGCATCGCCTTCTTCCTTAAAAAGGGAATCACAGAATCACAGAATCGACTGGGTTGGAAAAGACCTCAGAGATGATCAAATCCAACCCTTGGTCCAACTCCAGTCCATTGACCAGATCATGGCACTAAGTGCCATGTCCAATCTCAGTTGAAAAACCTCCAGGGCCGCTGAGTCCAGCACCTCCCTGGGCAGCCATTCCAATGCCTGACCACTCTCTCTGCAAAGAATTGCTTTCTAATAGCCAGCCTCAATTTCCCCTGGCAGAGTTGAAGCCCATGGCCCCTTGTCCTATTGCTGACTGCCTGGGAGAAGAGCCTAATCCCCACCTGGCTAGAACTGCCCTTCAGGTAGTTCTAGAGAGTGCTGAGCTCAGCTCTAAGCCTCCTCTTCTCCAGACTAAACAAGCCCAGCTCCCTCAGCCTCTCCCCATAGGGCTTGTGTTCAAGTCCCTTCCCCAGTCTTGTTGCTCTTCTCTGGACCCGCTCCAGCACTTCAATCTCTTTCCTGACCTGAGGGGCCCAGAACTGAACACAACACTCCAGGTGTGGCCTCCCCAGTGCAGAGTACAGGGGAAGGATCACTGCCCTTGTCCTGCTGACCATGCTAGTTTGGATACAGGACAGGATCCCATTGGCCTTCTTGGCCACCTGGGCACACTGTTGGCTCCTGTTGAGCTTCCTGTCCATTAGTACCCCCAGGTCCCTTTCTGCCTGAAAGAAAAAAGAAAGAGGTAAACCTTCAAGCTTGCCTTCCGGAAAATCTCATTTACCCAGATCTTTAGGTTTTTCATAGCCTTTTAAGTGGTGGGAAACACACAAGCTTAGTAAGCGTAAGATCTGGATCATTTAACATTTGCTTTCAGGTTGGTTAAGTTTCTTACTAACGGTAATAGCACACATGCTTTTGGAAACCTGAATTAGCTGTTTGTTATCTTTTCTGGAAAAAAGAAATTTTGCTCTCAAGTAAGGGGATAATGCGAAGCAATTTATTTTTTGTGCAGACATTAATAAACCAAACCGCTACAATAGTTCCACGAGTTCACTGATTATTTTACAGGAGGTTGCATTATGATGCCGTTGGTAAGGACAGAATCTATAATACATAAGGCACAGATTCAGTTATTCAGCATGATATTTCACGTTGAACAGTTGCATACGTCAGGTGTGGTTCAAGTTAGTTACAGGCGCCTTTCAGTGCAACGATCATCCCATATTTGACAAATCATTGCTCAAATATGATGTTAATTCACAATAATGTAACATATTCCTATGGTAAAGAGCGTAACTTTTGATTAAGTTAAAAAGTTATGGTTTTGATCTTCTCTATGACATCTACAATGGAGCCAGCAGATGAAAACACCTTTTGAATAAGCATGTACAGTCCTGAGAATTTCCATACAGATCGGCTTGGTTTTGCTTATTTGATGCTGAAATCAGTTGATTTCAGAGTGGAAAGCGGGGTAATGCTGTCAGCTGTGCATTGTATTTGTGTTGCAGTGAACTCTGTGTACACGAGGCAGCTCCGGGTACCAGAGATGCACTCAGGACATTGGTAGGTCCAATAAAAGACTGATGGGAACCCCAGGACATCACGAATGTCACCGTGACAACAGAATCAAACTCCAAGGAGCCCATGTCCCCAACTGATAAAGCACTAAAGGGACATGGGCACAGCTGGGGTCAAAGAGGAGCGGGTGATCTACTAAACCCAGCATCACTCACTGCATTGCCATGCTAGGGCCATATCTAAACACACGTTCCTCTGAAATCACATCTAGGAAGATTAAACTCCTGGTGAGTTATTAGCTCACCTGCACACGGCAAAACAAGACACAATTAATCCAATTGCTCTAATCCTTCCCCATCTACAGACTCTCTGGTGAAGGTTTTGATCCGGACTGTGGAAATCAGACTTGGTTTTCATAGCAAGCTCGTTCACCCAAGGCAACCTAAAACCATTTTGGTTATTGAAGCATTAATATCTACTTCTTGTGCGAGTGCCCTCGAAAGCAGATGGTTTCTGCTTACAAGCCCACAGACTAAAAGTACAATGATACCCCTGGAATCCGCAAATACATGGCAAAGAAGTCATACTTTGGATGAGAGCTGGGAACACTGAAATATGACCCTTTGCAAAACAAGTTCACTTCCCCAGCCCAAGCTCTCTGCTTTATTTAATACAATTACTTCCCTTCTGAGATTCTGAAAGCTGGTTACTTGTGCCTGCAGCAAAACTATTTTACCAGAAGAGGGGAAAAAATGCATTTGGCCAGAACATCAGCTGCAAAACCAGCATAGTTATTTCTTTCATGCCCTCTGGCAGCTGCCAAAAATGCTGAGAGTACAGCAGCAGGCGGGGAGGATGAAAGCAAAACTCCTTCATAAGGAAACAGGGCAAACCCTTCAGCTTCAGCCCCTTCATGCATCATCCCTGGATGAGCTTCCTTGGCATAGCTGTGATCAAACTGCTGCTGAGCACAACAGAGAGAAATGTTTTAACTATGAATACTTTTGATTAGCACAGAATTCTTTCACAAGTTACAGTGCTGCTTTTCTTTTTTTCCCTGAGATACAGTGATTTGTTATTAAAGAAAAATAGCAGTGAAAGGAGAGCTCCAGAGCTTCTTTAGCTTATCTGCCTGCCCCAATCACTGCCTGCTCCTTCCTGGAAGAGTTTAGAATCATAGAATCACAGAACGGTTTGGGTTGAAGGGACCCTAAGCTCCCCCAGTGGCACCCCTGCCATGAGCAGGGACATCTTCACCAGCTCAGGTTGCTCAGAGCCCCGTCCAGCCTGGCCTGGGATGTCTCCAGGGATGGTTCATCCACCACCTCTCTGCCCAACTTGGGACAGGCTCTTACCACCCTCATTTTAAACTATTTCTTCCTCATGTCTGGCCTGAATCTCCCTCCTTTAGTTTAAAACCATCACCCCTTTCCCTATTGCACGCACTCAGCTAAAAAGTCTGTCTCCATCTTTCTTACAGGTTTAGATACATATATGTGATTAGCAATCCTCACCACACACACACCCCACAGGACTGGTTTGGACGTTTGAATGAGATTCACAGTCAACAAGTTCATTTGTCGGTAAGCTTAGAAAATACACGATCATCTTGGACTTCAGGGTCAAATTCTACTTGTCATATAAGCCTCCTAGCATCAGTGAAACTGATTGATGTGCCTGGAAAGGAGATCTGAATTTGGCCATGAGTGAAACAAAATACCAAACTGATTGCGGCTGGACGGGAAGCAAAGAAAATGCAGGGAATGCACTTTACATTTCAGACTGAGCCTGGCATTTGCAGCACATCGCCTTCTTGCCAGCTCCAGAACAGCAGTGGCTTGGCAGAGGTTTGATAGCCAGATGTCATCCTCATCTGGTTGTCTTGGCTCAGGCCGTGTGTTTGAAATGAGCAGCAAAACAGAGCGAGCATGGGGCCTTCCTGGTGCTGCTCGCACGGCGAGAAAGAGGAGTAGGGAAGGTCTTTTGGGCCATGCCGTAGCCCTCGAAATCTGGCATTGCTCTGCGGCGTTTTGTCGGATTTACAGCCCTCACCAGGCGAAATCTGGGAGGTGGAATCAGAGTTAACAGGCCAAAACCTAAATGGGATGTGAGGATTTGTTTGACAGCTGTCTCTCTTCGGGTGATGGATACGGAACAAATGATCTCCCTCTGTGTACTTCCCCAAGGCGGCTCTGAACACATTGCAGCACTCACGAGTCCTGGGTGCGTTTCCCAGTGATAAAATGCTGCAGTTCTATTTTATTTCTTTGTTCAAATGCATTGCTATGGCTCTTCTCCACTGCACATTTTCAGTTGCTGTCTTGTTGTCATTGTTGTTAAAATTTACTTTAAAAAATTATTTATTTTAAATTTATTTTTAATTTTTATTTTATTTTTATTTAAGGAAAGAGTTCTTTTGTATTCTGCATTTCTCTCACATTACCCTATACAACAGCAAGAAGAAAAACATCAGGGTAGTCCCATCTAAAACCTGCTGGCTTTCTAGTTTGTTGTTATTGAAGCTGGTACAAGCTATTAAAGATGTACAGATAAATACAGAGCAATGCAGTCTAACATTGCATATTCTTCCTATCGTATGGTCCTTTAGATACAGCAGAAGAGTTGAACTAAGGGGGAAACGTTTTGATATGGCAGCTAAGTCACAAATGCCTTCAGACCCAGGATACAAAAGACAGAACCACATACAGTTTTCGCTAAGACCCCACGTGATTGACCCTGTATCAGAAGGAGAATTACTTTTAAAACGGAAAGCCTGATAGCGTGCGCGTGTATGTTTGTATACACATCAATATGTGTGATAAGAAGGCTGCTTTGTGGCGAAACCTGCCAACAAACCCATTTTTTTGTCACCATCTGCTAGGAAGAGAGTGAGCACCTGTTAGGAGCAGCTGCTTGAATGCAGAATGTAGGTAAGAGAAGAATCAGTTTCATTTTGGAGTTGGCCTGCTGCAGGTAGCACATGGCTCTCACCAACAAGGATGCCAAGTGGTCCTTTTTAAGCTTGTCCTAATTAGGAAGAGGCTAGTGTTGAGAAATCACTAAACTGTTCATTTAAGTTATTACAGCAACTAGAGAGAAACGATGGGGCTCCCCTGCTGCCCCCCAAAACACCTCCTCACCCTTCATTGGGGTCTCTGCCCTCTTTATTTCCTTTGAAGCAAGAGCGTGAGGAAAGGTAACAAGCCATTTGGAGATGTCGCCCGTGGCTCCGTGCCATCGCAGTATCAGCGACACCCCTCTACTCCTTCCTTTGGAGAACAACTGCTTCCCCTTTGCTGCCTCTTTATGTCCATCTCAATGTGGGTCCTTTGAGGGTTTGATGAGGAGATGAAGGGGCTCGGTCCAAGAGCTCGCTGTGATCAAGGCTATAGGCAGCAGGAGATGTCAACCCAGCCAGGCTTCATGTCTCCAGGGGAAGCGATGGGGGTCCCACCACCCAGGCAACTCGAAGTGGGCAGGAGAGACAGCATTAAAGCATTTCCCACACTCTTCCAAGTCTTGTATCCAAAATCACAAGTCAGCGTGGCTTCTCCCACCATGCCTGCCACCACGGATGGTCTCCAATCTGCTGCCCTTAATCCAGGCTTATGGTATCTTACGTTTCCGTTGCAGGAAGAAGGTCATTCAGTTCATTCTCTCCCAACCTCACAAACATATACTGTTTCTAATTTCTGTCTAATTTTCTTCAGCTATAGATTATAGCCTTGGTGCCCCGCAGTCAAGCTTGCCTTGCACAGCCTGTCACACACCCAACATCTGCATCTTTCTGGTGCGAAAGGGCTGTTGGTCTTAAAAATCAGCAATACTGAAGGGGATTTTCCCACTCCCCTTCACTACGCAGCACTACATCTAATAATCGTTGAGGGAGGTATAATAGCACTGTGAGGAGCTCCTATCTACATGTAGGTGACAGCAACAGGAGGTCAATGGATTGGTTTCCCTTGCAGAGGGAAAATTTGCATTAGGCACTGATATTTAGGAGTCTCTTCAGGCCCAAACATCCTCCCTTTCACTCTTTTCCCTGATTCCTTGTGTCCTTTAGCCTCCTTTCCTTGCTTTTCCAACCCCTTTTTCCTACCTGCTCGTCTTCTGATTTGTCCTGTGTCACCACCCCGTGCTATAAGGATGATAAATATTTGGCTCGTATAACCTTTTTATGAATAGTATGTCCAACTCATTCAACCTCAGGGATTGGTATTTTCTTAAATGGCAGCAGAGAACTGTTCTGAGTGTCACAACGTGCTCAAAGGTGAAAATACAGAGGCTAAGGCACAAATATAGACACTGTCTTGAGAACAAGGGATATCCCCAAAGTGTTTCTGAGGCTCTAGCCTGTGGTCTGCATTACAGTTCAGCTGGATCAAATGCTGATCAAACAAACCCTGATTCATGGATGGGAAAACACCCAACCAGCTTGGGCTATGGAAACCAGAGCAAGTATGTGAGGCTGACAGAGAAATAACATTTCTCCTGCTTGTAAAGGAGTAAATTTGATCTTGATGCAATAATACACACGTAAAATCACACAAAGCCATCCCACAGAGTCACTTCTCAGTACAAAGCTGTACTTCACATGGTATATTTTAGAACAAATACCTTCGGTCAAGCAGGATTTTTTTTTTTTTTTGCCTTAATGCAGATTTATATGTGTAAGCACATCTGTAAGCATATAGATTCCTGCCTCCCAAGACATGTCTAATGGGCTCTGAATTCTGGCTTGTTCCTTTGTAAAGTGTTGGCTATACAGTGGGAGAACCGAATAGGGTCTTTCACTGATGGATGCTTTTTCATTTTGAATTTAAATGCACAAACCAAGATCGTGGGTCATTCTAGCCATGAGAAATGCCAACAGAAAACGGAAGACACAGACATTAGGGAGTCAGTGACATAGAAATGTTCAAGGACAGGATGAGCTAATTAATGTTACCCTCTAAATTAGTCGTATGTTTACTTAAGTGCTTCTGCTCACCACCGGCAATGCAAGAGCAGTAACTCCAGCTCCTTTTAGCCAACAAAGCCCATTTGGTAGCAAAATTCACCTCCTCCTGTTCTATACACCATGATTCACGGCTGGGTTTGTGCTGCCAGAGAGGAGACTGGGACATCAAACAGCTTGGTACTGATTTTAGCGATGCCGTGTGGAAGAGAATGGGAAAAAGCTGTTAGAAAATGAGGTGCTGAGCTCAGCGTTACAGCTCATGAGAGCAGAAATTAGAAGTGTCTATGCCCAGGCATAAGGGTACCCCACCAGGAAAGCTTTCCCCTGGGTACAGCTGAAGAAACACGTGTTAAATCCATCCTTGAGAGCGGCCTGAGTGCCAGTGCTCTATTACAAAGCAAACCCGCTTGAGGCACCCCAGAATATTCAAATATTAATATATTTTATATATTTTCCCTATATTTTTACCACTCGGCTGAAGAAGCATCAATTTGGGGAGCAGCTCAGTCTTGGAAACAATCTGGTGAGAAGTTCTGACTCTCCTGCTTTTTCAACAAAAATCCAGTGACTGAAAGGGAAAAAGAAGAAGAAAAAAAAGGAAAAAAAAGGAAAAAAAGGGGGAAAAAAAGGCCTTGTTCATGCTGTTACAGTTTAGGAACTGCTGGCATCCCTCTCTGCGAGAGGATGGGGAGCCGTGAGCTGACTGCTCAGCAGCTGAGAACGTGTGTTCTGGAAGCAGCACGCCGGAGCAGATGGTGAAATGATTACTGCCAGTAAATGTTAGAGTCCTCTTTTTTTAAAAACGAATTCTGAACAACAGGGGAAAAATAATTACAAAGAATACATGAAAGCAGCTTGATTTCCTTTCTCTTTCTTCTCTGAAAGCATGCATGTCTTGTTCCTTTCTAATACCTAAAGCTGCTGTTCGTTGGGTTCGCTGGATTCAGATCTACCAACAAGCACTTTGTTCTGGTGAGTTTAACACAGCTTTTGTCTTTTAAAGCTGCGTGTTCACTGGGAAATAAGGAGGTGAAGGATCAGGTGCTGTGTACAGGACGTTAAAAATGAGATACAGGGAAAAGGAGGAAGGCTGTATTCGTATACAGTGGGCAGTTCACCTTTTAAATAGGCTCTGGGCTGGCTTGTGGTGTTACAAATAGTACTTGGGGTAAGTAATGGGAATTATGCTTGGGCTGTGCCTCTTCCTCACATCATCAGGTGGTTTTGATTTCCCTCTGAACCTTTCCTCACCCCCATCTCCTCTGCCAGCCCTTCTCTGAGCTCCGAGCTGCAGACCTGGGTACCAGGAGCTTCCTCCTGGCTCCTGCTCTCACCTCCTTCTCGGATGGGTCCGAGATGCCCTGAGCGATTTCTGATCCCATTAACTCCCTTGTTCACAGAATCACAGAATCCCAGAATGTCAGGGGTTGGAAGGGACCTGGAAAGCTCATCCAGTGCAATCCCCCCATGGAGCAGGAACACCCAGATGAGGTTACACAGGAAGGTGTCCAGGTGGGTTGGAATGTCTGCACAGAAGGAGACTCCGCAACTTCCCTGGGCAGCCTGGGCCAGGCTCTGACACCCTCACCGGGAACAAGTTTCTTCTCAAATTTAAGTGGAACCTCCTGTATTCCAGTTTGCACCCATTGCCCCTTGTCCTATCACTGGTTGTCACCGAAAAGAGCCTGGCTCCATCCTCCTGACACTCCCCTTTAAATATCTGTAAACATTAATGAGGTCACCCTTCAGTCTTCTCTTGTCCGGCTCCAGAGCCCCAGCTCCCTCAGCCTTTCCTCACACGGGAGATGCTCCACTCCCTTCAGCATCTTTGTTGCCCTGAGCTGGACTTCCCCCTCTCTGTCCCAACTTGCTCTTTTCTTTCGTAGTGTAGAACCATAGAATGGTGTGAAGCGACCTTAAAGCTCATCCAGTGCCACCCCTGCCATGAGCAGGGACATCTTCACCAGCTCAGGTTGCTCAGAGCCCCGTCCAGCCTGGCCTGGGATGTCTCCAGGGATGGAGCATCCACCACCTCTCTGGCCAGCCTGTTCCAGAGCCTTTCTCACAGCACTGACAGCCACTCAGCATTCTGTCAATAAACACAACGCACAAATAACCTGTTCATAATGAATTACAAAAAGAAATAAAGATTGGACATCAGCTGAAAAAAATTTCCTTAAAACCATTTTTGCAAGAAATCGGAAGCAGTCTTTAGATTGCCGAAGATATGTGGACATTAGGACAAAACATTTTCATTATGAAGTTAATGTCTTTAAAGACAACTATCTTTCCTTAAAATTTATTTTCCTTCATTTTTGCCTTCAGCTTATCCCTCCTTATCACACTGGGTGCCATTGCTCTCAAACCCCAGGAAAACCCAGCTCCCCAGTTTGCAAAGGGCGAACATCAGCTGCGATGGTGAGGAGCATCCCCGTCGCTTAGGAAAACACCTACCCCGCAACATCTTCTGAAGGGAGTGGAGCATCTCCCGTGTGAGGAAAGGCTGAGGGAGCTGGGGCTCTGGAGCTGGACAAGAGGAGACTGAGGGGGGACTCATTCCTGGGGATCAAGATGGAAAGGGGGAGTGTCAGGAGGATGGAGCCAGGCTCTTCTCGGTGACAACCAGTGATAGGACAAGGGGCAATGGGTACAAACTGGAACAAAGGAGGTTCCACTTAAATTTGAGAAGAAACTTGTTGGGGGTGAGGGTGGCAGAGCCTGGCCCAGGCTGCCCAGGGAAGTTGTGGAGTCTCCTTCTCTGCAGACATTCCAACCCGCCTGGACACCTTCCTGTGTAACCTCATCTGGGTGTTCCTGCTCCATGGGGGGATTGCACTGGATGAGCTTTCCAGGTCCCGTCCAACCCCTGACATTCTGGGATCCTGTGTGAAGGCTTCAGCTGTTACACGCTGTGACATCTCTCCCAAACGTGTGGGATTTAAAAGGAAAAAACATAAAAAGCGTATGAAGAAAGGCTAAGGAAATTTCCACTGTGAGATCAAAAAAAGGGCAGAATATGCGCAAGTGATGCCACCTTACTGAATTTCAGATTCCCCGCTCTGCAGCAGGGAGGTACCACGGCTCCTTGTAGACAGGCTGGGGGAAATATTTTAGTATTGGAAACAAGATGTTTTTCTCCAGCTTCCTTCTCTGAACAATTTTGGCTGGAGCTTTAAAAATATCCATCTGAGGAGGCAGAAAACTGGCAGGGAAGATTTCCCCCCCACACACCCCCAATTAGTGTTTGCTGAAGTATCAATCAACTGAGGAAAAGATCTTTGAGAGGAGCTGTCAGACGTTCCTAAAATGGGGAACCTCCAGCTCGACCTGCAAGACTGAGGTTGGAAGGAACTTGTTCTCTTTAGCTAGTTTAGCAGTCGACTTCTGTTCACTGTTAATTAATGTCTCCATCTGACTCCTCTGCAGGAGATGTTGCAGCAGCTACGTGCTCAGAACCTCCTGCATAACATTGATTTAGGAGCATGGTCCACTCCAAAGTCAATGTCAAGAGGTATCTACCTGCAGAGGGTAGTTCAAGTCCTCCTAAAATTTGCCATCCAGAGGTGCCTACACTGTTCCAATGGCTACGGAAAACCCCATCGTTTCTATATTCCTGTGTTAAGGGCATCACAGGACCACACACAGAATCACAGAATGTTAGGGGTTGGAAGGGACCTCGAAGATCATCTAGTCCAACCAATGCGAAAATTTCTGACGGCGAGTCTGGGTCAAAGTAGATCAAATTTGCAATGAGAAGACTCAGACTTCCCTGGTATTTATTTGTGACCATATAGGGAAATGAATGGTCAAAATCTGTTAAATTCTCAAAGATTATTATTATTCTTTTTAGCCATGAAACTCTCTTCTTTGAAAGTCAGGCATGATTTTTTCAAGGTGAAACCTAATAGCAGTTAAAGAATAAGATCTTAATTCCAGTTGCAATGATTTTGAAGCTTTGTAGGTATATTTTCAATTATAGTCACAGCTCTTATCCCTCGGCATTTTACAGGGAAGTAAAGAGATGAGTAATTGAAATGTTGCATCTTCATTCAAAGACTCTGCCACTTACCAAACAAAACTGAAATGAAAGGTGCCAAGAAAGTCAGTGGCAGCCGATGCCGTGGATACTTCTCTCCTTGAGATACAGCACTTGTATCAAGGACATTCACCATCAATAACGGCAACAGCAGCATTTGTCTTTGCAGTTTAACTGCATTCAGAGCCAACTACTTCAGATGTTTGCTTTAATAGTATAAATGGAGTTGGACAGACTCGGGTTCTTGTAGTCGGGTGATACGAGCTGCTGAGTTCAAAGGCTGAGGATTTTAGCTGTGTAATAACGGATAGTATTACAAAGCATTGTGTTGAAAAGCAAATATTCCTACACACGAAAATACCCTGTTCCCACAGAGCGCGAACCTGGCTTTCTCCTTCTTCTGTACCATATTGCTGGGATTCGAAAAAGAATACTTGTAATCCAGGATAGCACTTGGTGCTGAGTTACTAGGGAACAGGACAGGTTTGGGGTTGCTTTTTTAAATTGTTATTTCAGCTAAATGAAGACATTTAGTTTTAAGAGCGGCAGCACAAAACCAGACAACGCAGGAATACTTTTAAATGTGCACCTGAAACACCCGAGCATTTCTCGGCTGATAACATAAAAATCAACAGCAAGCGAGGAAGCGTGCAAGGGATTTAATTCGATTTGAAAGTGACACATTTTCAAGGTGATTTCTACATTCACTAGGAGTGGCAAAGAACTTACCAGGCCCAGAAGCAGCTCTGAATATCTGTATTCTTATCCTACCTTAAAGCACATTTGCTGCAATCCCCCTTTGCCTGCCTATTAAAAGCGTTTGCCTTTAGCTACTGAAGGTTTCTTATTCTCTTCTCTGAGTCTTACTTGGTGAAAGGCAAATACCCCCCCAGTTCTTTCTTTATAGGGTTTATAAAGTTCTTTCTTTATAGGGTTCATCAAGAACAAGGCCAACCTGCTCCAAGACCTCCGTACAAGCCCAAAAGTGTGATATTGTTTTCATTATTGGCCTGAGTCTATTCAGGAGTTGTCTAAAGTAAAAGTGCCTGGTATAGCTGGCATTACAAGCACATGTGGTCTAATGCCTGTTTCATAGGAGTACAAAGTGAGGCTTATAGACTTCATTAAAAATATAACAAAAAGAAAAAGGTTGGTGTCAAATCCTTTGCGGTAGAAATTAATGTGTGATCCCACAAAGTCAACAATTTATGAGTCTGGGGGTGATGCCTGTGCCTCCATTTGCCCACTCGTAAAACAGACGCCGCAACATTTTGACCGACAGAAGAGACACTTTGCAGCTCAATTATTTAAAAATTAATAATACTTTTTAAAATAAAAAATAAATATGACGATACCGCTCGAACTCGCGAGTGCCTCAACATTCCCTGACCTGATAAGGAGGCTCAGGAGATGCAACCAAAACCACCTTTTTGCTGGGAAAAAAAGTGATGATTCTCATGCCAGTCTTCCCTCTAGTTAGGATGCATCCCATCCCTCATCATGACAGAAAACCCAGCAAGGCTGAAGCTGGATGAGCGCAGTATTACAGAAAGGATAATCCTGTAGGTACTGCAGCGACAGCTCCTAAGCGGTGGCTCCTGGTAACTTAAGGACTTATTTTAACTTTCAGTAGAGCTTTGCTCTTCACTTTTATCTATTTAGTGCTTCTGAAGTGCTTTGAGAACCTGGGGCAAAAAATACAATATGAAGCTCAGACTAATTCCACATTGGTCTATTGTATCTGGCCTCTTAATGAGTATAATTTATAGAATTCCACTAATGTAAAGGCATTCCAACCATCCCCCCCAAAAAAAGGAATCAATTGAGGGAAAATGGTCCATGACAGGAAAGAATGAAAGATCGATTAAATATTTAAAGCGTTACAGTAAATGAACGAGACACATGAGCCAGGTCAGTAATGAGCTTCCCTGGAAGCCACTGGGAACTCACATTAATGCTGCGCTTGACTCCTGCAGGTCTCACCCACGCGCCAGCAAAGCGCTCGTGAGCTGCCAAGCGGACACGTCGGACAGGGTGGTGCGTTGGGCCGCATGTGTGTGCGAGGTGGAAATGAGAGAGGGAATAGAGTGACTATCAGCAAGTTTGCTGGTGACACCAAGCTGGGAGGAGTGGTGACACTGGAAGCTGTGCTGCCATCAGAGACCTGGAAAGGCTGGAGAGCTGGGTGGGAAAAATTTGATGAAATAGAACAAGGGCAAGTGTAGAGTCTTGAATCTAGGCAGGAACAACCCCAGGTTCCAGTATAAGATGGGGAATGACCTATTAGAGAGCAGTGTAGGGGAAAGGGACCTGGGGGTCCTGGGGACAGCAGGGTGACCATGAGCCAGCACTGGGCCCTTGTGGCCAGGAAGGCCAATGGTACCTGGGGTGGGTTAGAAGGGGGTGGTCAGTAGGTCAGAGAGGTTCTCCTGCCCCTCTGCTCTGCCCTGGGGAGACCACACCTGGAATCTTGTGTCCAGTTGTGGCCCCTCAGTTCCAGCAGGACAGGGAACTGCTGGAGAGAGTCCAGCGCAGGGCAACAAAGATGCTGAAGGGAGTGGAGCATCTCCCATGTGAGGAAAGGCTGAGGGAGCTGGGGCTCTGGAGCTGGACAAGAGGAGACTGAGGAGTGACCTCATTAATGTTTACAGATATCTAAAGGGTAAGTGTCAGGAGGATGGAGCCAGGCTCTTCTCGGTGACAACCAATGATAGGACAAGGGGTAATGGGTGCAAACTGGAACACAAAAGGTTCCATTTAAATTTGAGAAGAAACTTGTTGGGGCTGAGGGTGGCAGAGCCTGGCCCAGGCTGCCCAGGGAGGTTGTGGAGTCTCCTTCTGTGCAGACATTCCAACCCGCCTGGACACCTTCCTGTGTAACCTCATCTGGGTGTTCCTGCTCCATGGGGGGATTGCACTGGATGAGCTTTCCAGGTCCCTTCCAACCCCTGACATTCTGGGGTTCTGTAATTTAACTGTTTCTGCACTTCCCGTGCATGAAAATAGAAAAGTTTTCCGTGGGTCTGGGGCTGACTTCCAGCAACAATCAAGTTCCATAAATGTTTCTGAGTCATCTAAAGAAACTTCACAGAGCATAAAATAAATGGATTATGTACCTCCCTGCTGTTTGGAAAGAAGAGATGTTGGAATAAACAATCACCGTCTTTCCCAAAGGAATTATTTATATTATATGTGCATACTGTATCCTGAACTCGGTATAGTCCAGCTACACAAGAAAGGCCATAATGAATACAAAATAAATACAGAAACCCCACCTTCATACAACTAACAATATTGTGACATTTAAGCTCAGTTCAGGCTACTAAATACAGGACACACAGACTGTGAGTCCCTAAATATTCAGCGTACATAAGCAGATATATCTCCCAGATTGCTACGATACATCACTTTAAGCAATATTAGCATCCATGGGAGTTTCCCAGAACGGACAGAGTTAATAGTCCTTACTTTTCTGGAAAAGTTTGACTGAATAGCTCTGTTGTGACTTCTAATACTAGAAATACTTAAGTATTTGATTTAGTGCCAGATGGGAGACTATTTGTGATAAAAGTAAAGATGCTAATTAGTACAAGGACTGGCTAAGGGAAGGATGACAGAAAAGCACCCTAAATTGGAGCAAGATCAGACTGGATGAAGATTAAACCTCACGTTCCTCAAGGAACATCCTTGGGGTTGAACCTGTTTCATCTGTTCATTCACTGCTTTGACACAGAACAATAGAAACGGGCTGACAAAATGTGCTCATGCAAAAGCCATGGTGGTTTCACACGGTTCACACAGGCTTTTGCAGGTCATCCTACTGTCCCACAATGGAAGCTGCTACATTCCCAGCTTCTCTGGTGGGTATTTGCCCAGTCTTTTCTCATCTCTGACCATTCTTATTGTACATCCCAACCATCAGATTGATGTTTTTGTTGAAGGGCATCACCCAGAACAAGCTGCATAAAGCACATTTACTGCATATGGTTCGTAGGCTAACTTCATAAATACACATCCTGGGATGTATTTGCATCTTTTTCTGAGAACGCAGCATTGTTGAGTCCCATTCATCATATTCATCCTAAATGTGTTCCTATAAAATATTCTTGTAGCTTTGCTGTTTTCCACCCCAAATACAGTTAACTCCCCTCCCCTAAACCAGAGCCCTGTGCAACTCCATTCGATGCATCTTTCTATTTTTGACACTGAATAAATGTCAGAACTATTGGTAACTTCTCCAGCTACAGCTTTCCAGCAAATTTCATACATTTACAGTGATTTCATATAGAACTTGTTGCCTTAGCTTGCTTACAAGAATGTCACAAGGGGCAGTGTCAAAAGCTTTCTTGCACAAAGATGTATGACACCGACTACCACCCTTCTGTCCACAAGGCTTTTTTATCCTGTCACAGAAGGAAATTAGATTAGTTCGATGTCATTTGTTCTTGACAAGTCAATGTTCACTGTTACGTAGCTCCTAGTTGTCTTCCAGGTGCTTGTAAAGGCTTTGATTATTTGTGCCAGTATATTTCTAGGAATTCACTTAAGAGTGGCTGATCTCTGCGTTGCCAGGTCCTCCTTTCCCGTTTTATATTAAAACAGGCACCAAATCTGCCTTTTTCCAGTCCCCCAGTACTTTGTCTCCTGCAAGTTCCATGCACTTGTAGCTGCTGATGGCTCTGAGGTCAATACAAAGAGAACCAGAATATCATAGAAAACCAACAAACTGATCTCGAAGAGTGGAGCACTTAGATTAAAATGGAAGACTCATCATCATTCTAGGCATAAGGAAGAAATTGTTTGCACTGAGGGTGGTGAGAGCCTGTCCCAGGTTGGGCAGAGAGGTGGTGGATGAACCATCCCTGGAGACATCCCAGGCCAGGCTGGACGGGGCTCTGAGCAACCTGAGCTGGTGAAGATGTCCCTGCTCATGGCAGGGGGGGCACTGGGGGAGCTTTAATGGTCCCTTCCAACCTGTACCATTTTATAATTCTTTGATCTCACACCCACAGTTGATACAGAGAATTGACAATTAACTAATTAACACTTAAAGAACTAACACTTAACACTTAAAGGACTAACCCTACCCCGCATCACTAAAGACACTTAGAGAGCTAACCCTTAACTCACATCACTATTGCCTAGCCTTGCTTAGCTCTGTGTAACTTATTGTACGAGAAACAGGACTTTGGGCTGACACCTTGCAAAGATAATAATCCTTGGGTGCATCCTTGGTGCATCCTTGGGTGAACTAGATTACAGAAACTTGGGCACAGGCCAGGAGATACGCCAGCTAAACCAACCCAGCGGTCTGAGACCTCACCAACTCATCACACTGACCAAAGGTGCTGTGTACAGAGAAAGAGGACCTGGGTTCATGATCACTGTGCAGCTGCAACCAGGAGGAGCCGGAGGTGGAGACCATGGAAATAGTCTCCCGGAACTCATTGTAATAAGAACCGCCTTCCTGGGGACAGGTTATGAATATGTATAGGCGTTCCTAAGACTTTCATGAATATGTAACACTTTACTACATTTAACCAAGCTCACAGCTACTGTAATTTTACACACGTGTTAGGTGAAATGATTCCCTGTGTGTCTGGCATCATAAATAAATACATACCTTCCTTATAACCTCAAGGGTTGTAAGGTCATTCCGTGCCTCACAGTCTTCTGACCCTGACCCTCTCCCCCTGCTCTTTGCCAGCAGTACATTGTACATCACTCTAGGCCAGTTTGCCCCATCTTTGTTGTTCTATTCAAATATTTGTGCTGTATCAGGGATTCTGCAGCCTTACTCTTGCCCTGGCTATCAACATGGTGTACAGCACCCTTCCACATATTTGGCCATGAGGACATGTTATTCAAAGTGGCAACACAGATGAGAAGCTCACTCGAGCTCCTGGTGTAAGTACATCTCTAACCCTCCATGGTTTATCAGCTTTGTTGTGCCGTCATTTTGTAGTGGTTGGCATAAAGAATTAATCCAACAGGCAGTGAGTGACAGCTTTCTTCTAAAAAATTGTACCATCTGGCAAAGAAGAGTTGCCATACCATGTTATCTGAGTCCTTTACGGCATTTTTGTACCCTGTCCAAGGCCGATGAGCAACCAGCAGATGTGGACAGGGTTGGTGAGAGAATCTGAACCACAAATGGGGCTAAACTGGCCATCAAGAAATGCAGTCTGTAAATCAAAAACAACAACAACAACAAAACTCTTACATGAATTAAATTAGGAAATAGCCTCCCAATGGGAATAGCTGAGAGAAAAACCTCACTAGATGTTAAACGGGACTCGATTTGTTCATGGGAAGGATTCAATGACATGATTGCCCAGAATAACAAGGAACCAGATTAGAGGACCTAAGGAATCCTTTTGAGACCTGAGTTTCTGTTCTCTTTGAACTATTTGCACAGAAAATGCAGTGCTCATTTCTGAAAGGGAAATGTGTTTTCCTGTAGCTTTGACATGCATATAGGATTCTCTTTTTTCCCCCCATCTGCATCAGTTCAGGGAGCTATTTAATGTGTTAAATGCTGCTAAACTATGTCACCTATGGCATTTTTCTGCTTTCCAATAGATGAAAAGGCTTCTGTTCAAAAAGAAAACTGCAATATGTGCTGCATGAAATGCCAGCTGGGGGTGGAAGAAGAGAATGTAGTGATGGCAGATACTTGATTTAGCTCTGCATCAATAAAACATCCAGATTTATAAGAGGGAATGTGATGGAAAATGTCTTAATGGAACTACATTTGCAAGAGTACATTTGTCCACTCACCTGTAATTACTTCAAGGATGCTCTGCTTTGTTCCTTGTGACACCAGCAAATTTAATGTGGCAGTCTCAGCCTTTCTTATTTAGCCACGGGCAAGATCATACATCAGATACAAGCAGCAGCTCTTCAACATACTAATGATTCCTTGAGCATACGCTTTGTGAAGTATCGTAGTATCAATACTTAAGCTATGTGAATGCATAAGGTGTTTCTGAATTTTTCTGTTAAAAAAAGGGTATTTTGCATGTACAAGTGTGACGTTCATAGCACGGCATAGAGTGTATCCTGTATTCTTACAAACAAAGAATTAAGGGCCAAATCCTGAATTCTCCCTTAGATCTCACCCATTCAAAGCTGGCACTGAAATCAGCGTGCCAAATAGTGAACTTAATGGTTTTCAGGCAAACTTCCATTGAATTCAGTTAGGCAATAAGACACATAAGGATTAGCCAAGCAACAGTTTTGCTACTATAAAGGTTTGTCAAGATCTGAGTGAGGACTTCCATATCTGGCCCTATTAATTGAGTCTAATTTTCAAAGCCTGTACTCATACTTCTCTTTTTTTTTTCTCATTTATACAGTTGTACTGAAGCTAAATGGGTTATATCCAGCTGTTTTTTGACTACTGGTATGTGAACTCTTAAACAATAACAAATATCATCAGGTTGTTTGAATTGACTCTGCGCCCTATCAAGTGTGGATCAAATGACACATTATAAATTGTACCCTTTACATTAAATGTTCCTTTGAATGTACACAAAGAAAGATTGTTTCTCTTCATCACAGCATCTCGGCAAAAGCACTTCTATAACTTACAACTTATAAAAACGAACTCAGCATCAATAACCTTGGAGATTAGTGAAGCATCACACGAAACATCACGTTACTTTAAAAATATCTGTAAAACAATCTGAGGTGCTAACGTCAATTGAACAAAGAAGCAGATGCTGCTGCAGTGGATAGTCCTGCTCAGACATCTCTCCGTCACTCCTGTTCACGCACTCCCAATTTTCTAAGGTCTGTGCTGATGCTCCTCTTACCTTGTGCTCAGCTTGCCCAGGGAAGTGCCTGGGGTGCATGAGGAAGAGTGTGAGCAGCAGGTGGAGGGAGGTTGTTCCTCCCCCTCTGCTCTGCCCTGGGGAGGCCCCATCTGCAGTTGTGGGTCCAGTGCTGGGCTCCCCAGTTGAAGAAGGACAAGGAATTACTGGAGAGAGTCCAGTGGAGGGACACAAAGATGCTGAGGGGTCTGGAGCATCTTTGTGATGAGGAGACTGAGAGAGCTGGGGCTGTTGAGCTGGAGAAGAGAAGCTGAGAGGGATGTGATCAATGGGATCCATATGTCAGGGTGGGTGTCAGAGGATGGACCAGACTCTGTTCAGTGGTGCCCAACGCCAGGGTGAGGGGCAACGGGCACAGACTGAAACACAGGAGGCTCCATGTGAACATGAGCAGAAACTTGTTTGCTGGGAGGTGCCAGAGCCTGGCCCAGGCTGCCCAGAGCGGGTGTGGAGTCTCCTGCTCTGAGACATTCAAACCCGCCTGGACCCACCTGTGTGATCTGCTCTGGTGACCCTGCGTGAGCAGCTGGATGGACTGGATGTTGGACTGGATGATCTCCAGAGGTCCCTTCAACCACAACCAGCCTGTGGTTCTCTGATTCTGTGAATTGTATCAGCGGAAAACTAACTCACAGAAGAGTATGACATTTTCTGCCAGTTTAGTTCCCTGAAACATCTCAGCAGTGTCTCACGAGTGCTGGTGAAAAAGAAGGGCTGGAAGGGGACGGCAGAGGAGACGTTGGACTCACCTCTTCCAGTTGCAGACCGTTGTGCGAGTTGCTTGACTGAGACGCGTGGCTGCGCCTGAAGAGTCTGTTCCTCCTCCTCCTTGGAAGTTATTTTGGTGCAGACTAGGCGTGAAGGGAAAACAAGCCAGGGTGTCCCACATAGCAGTCTGCTGACAGCGGCAGTGATCGTACTGGAGTCCTGACTCAGAGCCTCCATGTTTTGCATTCACAGAAATTCCTCCTCCAAAGTTTATACCACATTTTTATACCTGGCAATCAGTCTTTCACAGTATCACAGTACTACAGTATGTTTGGGATTGGAAGGGACCTCAAAAGATCATCTAGTCCAATCCCCCTGCTGGAGCAGGAACGCCCAGGTGAGGTCGCACAGGAACATGTCCAGGTGGGAACATGTCTTTGTAGCTGCTGGAGCTCCCCTCTTAATCAGGAGTGTAAATATAGCAGAAGACCATATCCAGGATACTGGCAGTGGCCAGAAAATAACTGTGGCTTTCTAAAAGAAATTATTACATTGTTCTTAATGTATTTTAATGGAAGTACTGACAGTAGGGTGTTTTATTTTGTTCTCACTGTAGGAGTTTTTTCACATAATGTAGCCTCTCAACCAACTTTAAAGGTTTGTGGTGGCAAAGTAAACCTAAAACATTCCTTCTCTACTAGCCACAGCCACATCTGAGCAGGGTTCAGCCAAATGTTCCTCCTCCAGCCTGGCCAGGCTTCCCTATGGCATCTCTCCTTCTACCACGTCGTCAGCGACCATGAGGTCCTGTAAATCCTGCAGCACCCAGCTCCAGGTCCTCAGATTGAGGTTCCTGATCTTTAGCAGAAAACCTGGGCTGTGGATGTCCAAGAACAAGCAGTAAGACACCAGAGCAAGGCCCTCAGTGGTTGGGATTTGCTGGTTGGCACTTGAGCAGAGGGCTTATGAAAAGCTGGCCTGAGCAAGAACTCTTCATCCCAACCTGGTCAAACAGGTGGACCCTCAAAGCCTGTTCCACTCTGCCCAAAAAGTGATGGGGTCAATGAGATCCACAGAGAAAGGGTCCTATACTCCTTCTTAAGTCTGCTCCAAATCTCCCATTTCTCTGCCAGAAATCAGGTGAAACATTTATCACAGCTGTTCTTTCTCTCCAAGTTTTGGCAGATTTTGTGATCCACCCGAAGGAGCAGGATATGCGACTCACTGAAGAATGGTGATAATGGAATCACAGAATCACAGAATGGACTGGGTTGGAAAAGACCTCAGAGATCATCAAGTCCAACCCTCGGTCCAACTCCAGTCCATTGACCAGATCATGGCACTAAGTGCCATGTCCAATTTCAGTTGAAAAACCTCCATGGCCGCTGAGTCCAGCACCTCCCTGGGCAGCCATTCCAATGCCTGACCACTCTCTCTGCAAAGAATTGCTTTCTAATAGCCAGCCTCAATTTCTCCTGGCAGAGTTGAAGCCCATGGCCCCTTGTCCTATTGCTGACTGCCTGGGAGAAGAGACCAATCCCCACCTGGCTAGAACTGCCCTTCAGGTAGTTCTAGAGAGTGCTGAGCTCACATCTAAGCCTCCTCTTCTCCAGACTAAACAAGCCCAGCTCCCTCAGCCTCTCCCCATAGGGCTTGTGTTCAAGTCCCTTCCCCAGTCTTGTTGCTCTTCTCTGGACCCGCTCCAGCCTCTGAGAGCAAGAGGATGAGAACAGGCTTTGCTTATTTAAGTAAGTAATAGTTCATGTTCCCCACCAACTCTTCCAAATCCAAGCAGAGAGGTGCTCACGCAGCCGCCCTCCCCACAGCAGTAACTCACACCCCAAATGCAGCTTTATAAGCTTGTGGGCAAGCACAGGGTGATGGACACCGAGAGTGTGAGCGTTGCCACTATTTGCAGCAACACCTTGGTACTCCACCTCTGCCGAGTGCTGCGCATTGACTTAGGATTTTATTATTTAATGTGGCTCTTCCACCTGCGAGGCTGTGCAGACTTGGGATTTGACACCTGAGGTGCCGGAGCTGGAAGACGGTGGCACAACCAGCGAGGCAGATAAGAGAGCAAGTCAGCCACACTCCACCTAGGATGCCTGCTGTGAATTACACAGAATCACAGAATATTAGGGATTCTCAGCGACATCTCTGGGAATAATCCCCACTTAGTCCCTTCCCCACCGCTTCCTAAAAAGTCACTATGTTTGGAAATCTGCTTCTAAGCAGCTTTACCTCATTTCAGATAAGTCTTACATTAAGGGAGCTCTAACATTCCTGGCAGCAAAGTTATTAATACATTCTGGGTCGCTTCCCCAGACCATGTTTTTGTCTCCAGTCCTAACCAGTTGCTCTGTTGCAGCATGTTGCAGAGCAGCAGAACAGCCTCAGCCAGTTCCAATCAGAACACCACGCTTTTGATTTCATATTTAGCTCATGTCTGCTGAAAAGCGGCACGTACTCTGATACCGAACGGAATAATGCACGACCCAATTTACTAATATGATATTATAAATTTAAATTATAAATGTGGATCGTAGTTGATGTCACTTCGCTTCACATCATGCAGATATCATCAAAACAACGCATGTTCCATGAAATAATTCAATATCCTCAAGTAGCAGGAAAGGGACTATTTGCTTATAACATGCACCTCTCCTTTATTTTAATATAACATTAAATATGCACAGTTAAGCACTCAAAAGTCAGGAAATGAGAAATGCAAGGCTCATGGAGCTTTAACTCTGCCTCCTTGAGGATATTAATTATGTTGTCATCTTTTATCAGATCATTGCATACTGTTTCTAAAATCTTTTTCCGCAACCTTTCACACATCTATACATTCCAAAACAGCTTGGGAAAGCTCTGCTAGAGACCACAGCAATTTATAACAATGAGAGGAGAAGCTGAGGGATTCACATTTCAGTTCTGAATTCCTTGGCTTCCCTGAGTTAAAATGTGCAACTTAAAATAATAGAAAACCAGGTTGGGTGGGACCACAAAATCATCTGGTCCAACCCTTTTTTGGCATAAGCCCAGTCTAGACAGGATGGCCCAGCACCCTCTCCTGCCCAATCTTCAAAGTGTCCAATGTTTGTGAACCCACCACTTCCCTGGGGAGATTATTCCAAGGGCTGATTGTTCTCATTGTGAAAAGTTGCCCTCCTGTGTCTAATCGGAATCTCCCCAGGAGTAACTAATACCCACTCCCAGGCCTAAAGACACTCCTCAAAGAAGTCACCTGGACCAAACTCTTGCTTAGACCCTGCCTGAAATGTCCAGGCTCTACCTGGAGTAGTAAATTGGGTTGGTTATGGGAAGTCCCAGGAAGTCCTCTGTCACCTCTGGCTGCTCATAGCTGAGTCCATGGATTGTGGATCTGATAGTTTACACAGCAAGGACACTCAGGCCTTTAAAAGCAACCTCCAGAGGAGACAAAAACACCGAAAGGGTAGCTCAGTCTTGGGAAGGCCTTTCCTTGCTGCTGGCAGGCCACTGGTCTGATGACAACTCCATCTGCTAAGAGATCACAAACCCAATTCGATTCATCACCTAACAATAGGTCTCTCTCTCTGTCCCCAGGTAGTGAAATCCAACAATAAACTGACTGTCAGCCAGTCCCACAGACTGCCTATTAACGAGGTCTTCACCAACTTCGCCCCTTCTCTGTGGCTCTGATCCAAACCTGATCTTGCAAACCCAATGAAGGAGCTTTCCCATTCCCCAGCTATCATTAGCAGAGCGGGATGTCAAGAATAGCTAGGCCACTGGAGACCATCCTACATGTCATCCAACATATCCTATATAATACACCCAAATACAATATTCTCGGTGAAACGTGTCCAGCAGAATCCCTCACAGCACAAAGTAAGGCTGGAAGCACCCTTGGTGTTTGATCTCGGGAGAATAACAGTGCTACCTCCTGCTATCACAAGTCCGCTTGCTTTTGACCTCTTGAGATTCCTGCTGCCTTTTTTACTTTCTCACTCCTTGAAGCAACTTGGCAAAGCAGGCGGAGGCGACAAGGTCAGAGTGGATGTGGAGGAGTCACAGCAGATGTCTCTGGGGAATAAGTTGGGGAATGACCTATTAGAGAGCAGTGTAGGGGAAAGGGACCTGCGGGTCCTGGGGACAGCAGGGTGACCATGAGCCAGCACTGGGCCCTTGTGGCCAGGAAGGCCAATGGTACCTGGGGTGGGTTAGAAGGGGGTGGTCAGTAGGTCAGAGAGGTTCTCCTGCCCCTCTGCTCTGCCCTGGGGAGACCACACCTGGAATCTTGTGTCCAGTTGTGGCCCCTCAGTTCCAGCAGGACAGGGAACTGCTGGAGAGAGTCCAGCGCAGCCACCAAGATGCTGAAGGGAGTGGAGCATCTCCCGTGTGAGGAAAGGCTGAGGGAGCTGGGGCTCTGGAGCTGGACAAGAGGAGACTGAGGGGGGACTCATTCATGGGGATCAATATGGAAAGGGTGAGTGTCAGGAGGATGGAGCCAGGCTCTTCTGGGTGACAACCAGTGACAGGACAAGGGGTAATGGGTACAAACTGGAACACAGGAGGTTCCACTTAAGTATGAGAAGCAACTTGTTCCTGGTGAGGGTGGCAGAGCCTGGCCCAGGCTGCCCAGGGGGGTTGTGGAGTCTCCTTCTGTGCAGACATTCCAACCCGCCTGGACACCTTCCTGTGTAACCTCATCTGGGTGTTCCTGCTCCATGGGGGGATTGCACTGGATGAGCTTTCCAGGGCCCTTCCTACCCCTGACATTCTGTGGTTCTGTGGTTCTGTGATTCTGTGCTTCTCTAGGACAATACCTGCAGTTTGGGCCCCTCACTACAGATATTGAGGTGCTGGAGAGAGTTCAGAGAAAGGCTACGAAGCTAGGGAAGGGTCTTGAGGACAAGTCTTATCAGGAGCGTCTGAGGGACCTGGGGTTGTTTACCCTGGAGAACAGGAGGCTGAGGGGAGACCTTCTCGCTCTCTACAACCACCTGAAAAGAGATTGTAGCATGGAGGGTGTTGGTCTTAAGTAGAAAGTGATAGGACAAGAGGGAATGGCCTCAAGTTGCACCAGGGGAGGTTCAGATTGGATATTAGGCACAATTTCTTCCCAGAAAGGGCTATCGGACATGGGAACAGGCTGCCCAGGGCACTGGTGGAGTCACCATCCCTGGAGGGGTTTAAAAGATATGTAGAGGAGGTTCTTAGGGAGATGGTTTAGTGGTAGAATTTTGATATGGTTCGACTTGATGATCTTGAGGGTGTCTTCCAGCCAAAATGGTTCTATGAGGGTTATGCTTAGTACAGAAAAGCCAGGTATGGAAATAGGGCATGATGGGGCTGTTGAGTTCCCCTGCAGGGGTTTGTGGTGATAGATCACATCTGCATCTGTGTTTTATCTGTGGTGCAACATGGACAAGACCGAGGACCTCTGAATCCAGCCTTCAGGTCTTCGGGATGAATGCCGAGGTGCCATTAACACCATCCCGCTGGCAATCATAGAATCATTTCAGTTGTAAGAGACCTTCAAGATCATCGAGTCCACCATAACCTAACTGTAGCAATACACCATGTCCCTACGAACCTCATCAAAACGCCTGGGCATACTTGGGAAAAAGCAGCATAGATTTTCCCCTAAAGCCACTGCTGACTGCTGCTTGGTCTAATAAGGTCCAGCCCTATTAGCAGAAACAGATTTTCACTTTCTAGAACAAAGATGATGATGAATCTGAATCCACAGACAAGGCAATCTTTAGAGAACAGCAATTATAAGTAAGCACTTTGCTGTTTGCTAATAGCACATACTCATAATGAACCTCACTCTATGAGATTAATAAGCCAGAGGCATGTGTCTGTCAGACTCAGTACTAAGTAACAGAGAAAGCACTTAGCTAGTCAAGAAATAAAGGTACTGCATGAAAGCTTTTCAGTTCAGAAATACTATATATATAGTAACAAGTGCTAGCAAGCAACAAGCAAAGAACAAAGGCGAGGAAGATGAAGAGAGAGGAAGATGAAGAGACACGCTGGCAAACAAAATTTAAGAAATTTAAAGCATAATCAAAAGAATGGAGAAGGAATAGAGGAAAACATATTCTGGTCCTTGTATCACACTACTTTAAATGAACAGTCCAGATTTCTACCAGTAAACAAAATGTTCCAGGAGGCCAGCTGGTCCAGCTAAACGAGCTAAATGTCCAGACCTTTCTGGGTTTAGCACTCACTGCTGTGGGCCAAAACCAAGACAGGGAGCCCCAATAACAATTTAGCAGCATGGAAAATTTCAGGACATTGCTCAAGCTCAGGGCTGCCAGACAGAACCAGCTGGGTAAGGCAGATCTTATTGAGGAGGAGAGAGGAATGGTATCTGTATGCTGGTGCCCAATTGCTGTGCTGAGTCCTTTCTCCCCGCAGGTAATCCTTCAAGAGCAAAAGTGACCAGATGCTGCAGCAACTGTCATCAGGAATAAGTCTAAAGATGGAAGGTAGCTGCTCATCATTGCCTCGAGGAAAGGATGAGACAGTAGGGTGAGCATGGGGTATCCCACTTCTCCATGAAAGGGGAAATTCATCCCTAAATCAGAAAAATCAAAAGAATCTGAGGACTGAACAAAAAGTAGCCTTCTTAGACTCTTTTTCCACTTACTTAATCTCCTGTGCATCCTCAGAGAAGCAAAACAGACCACACAAACCCAGCGCCCAGTGTTTGGCTCCACTGGATGGCTGACAGCCAACCCTCTGATAGAAACCAATCAATACCAAATGTACCCACCCACCTGAGTTCTGCACACCTTTATGCTCATTCCCAAAAGGCCAGTGTTACTGTAAGATACACAGGACTTTTGCTGAATAGAAGGATTATGTTTCTTTCCTTTTCTCATCATAAGTTGGCCTGATCCTGCAGACTTTGTCTCTTTCTTTCAGCATAACTTTCTTTTTCTGAAGGAAATAATTAAGAGAACTGCTAATTCTCCGTTGCTGCCAACAGAGGGAAAAGATGGAGATGTTTAAAAGGCATTTAGACAAGGTTCTTAGGGATGTCGTTTAGTGCTAGAGTTAGGTTGTGGTTGGACTCGATGATCCTGATGGTCTCTCCAACTGAAATGATTCTACAATTCTATGAAATCTGTTTCAAGTCCTTATTTTTCCAGTGCTGCTCCAGACCACCAAAGAAGCAAAACCCTGCATGATGCCAACACCATCCTGAGCACAGTCACAAGACCTAAAACTAGAACCACGCTTAAAGGAGCCACCAATAAAGGCCACTGAAGTACCCCTGCCATCTCCTTGCTCCGCACAACACACTAAAAACGTATAACTCCTGTTCTGAACATCACATGTTGAAATTGGTTCTTCCCATTGCTGAAAAAAAACACTGAGAGTGTGGTATTTTTGGTAATTAAATGTGTTCAACACCAAGGACCACCAGCGGTAGGTTAAAATACCAACGGATAGATTAACACAGCAAGGAAAGCCACATAGGCTTGAGGTGCATGGATGGAACATTTCTCAGTCTTTAATGAGGGGAGGAAGAAGATGAATTCACCTACAGACTGGATATGGAAAGAGCAATATGGGCTCAGCAGTCTGGTGGGAACCCAGTAAATGGGAGTACCAGAATATTATATATAAATCCCCACAATGCTGCTGAAGTCCTCAAAAACCTGGGCGCATTTCAGTCTTCAGCTGAAGCAAATGCCCCAAATTAACTGTAATTCACTCTCTCCCAGTCACCATTTGAGAAGCTAATTGGTACTGCACACAGAGTTGTTTTAGCAGTTTAAATGCAATGACGTTCAAAAAGAGAGCTCTCCATTAATACAACGTTAAAACAAACCAGGTACAGAATGGCCACGTTAACTCACCCGCCATGTCTGGGGATTTCAGCACACGTGGGGCACAACAGCCACCAAAAAAATGAGCTGGACTACTGTAAAGTTGCTGTTAGGATTAACTAACAATTTTACTTTATCATGGTACAAATTCCTTGGGACTCTGCAATATTATTTAGGAAAGTCTCGCCATTATATAGAGATCGAGTTTCTGTACGGACGTGGAAAGAATTGTGTATTTCACACTTAATGATGGGTACAGAAAGGACTTGCTTCAGGAAAGACACATAAATCACAGTCTTTGAAAATCAAATACTAATACTTCTACCTCCTTTTTGTTTCACAGGGCCTTCTCAAGGCCCGATCCCACCCCACTGCCATGCATAGGAGCTGGACTGTTCCCTACACAGCATCTTTACAGGGATAGTCAAATTAATCCCTCTTTTTTTTGCTGTTTTCTCCTCTGGTTTTCTCATCATTGCGTATTTAAGGACTAGACCACATGGAGAAAACAGCATCTTCCCACCCTCAAGCCGAACTTTGAGGTGTCATTAAGAATCATACGCAGGCTCTTCCTCTGTGTGAGCCCCGAACCCCGACAAAAAGCTACAATTTATATTTTGTAAATTATAAATGAGGAAGGCTGTTTGCATGGTTGTAGGAACAGCTGGCAGCATCTGGCAGCCAGGTGAGGTCAAAAGCAGTTAGATGCTCAAAATATTACTCCTCCAAAAAGGCAGCTGCACAGATTTTTGCTCCCTAAGGGGTGGGGTGGATGCCATTACATGTAAGATGACTTGTCATATGGTTGATTTTAAATAAGTGTAGGTATGTGCATAAGATTAACTGCATTACAGCAAGCTTTCCAGGAGGTTCAAATCACCATGACAACCCTGGGTTTATATGCAAGAGGATTATACATATATATATATATATAGCAGCAAGGGTGTGCATGGCTTGTGTCAGGATAACGAGGGCTGATGGGTCTCTGCCCCGCGGAACTTACAAACTAGAGTAGGCATGGAGTATGTACATAAAGGGCAGTTCAAAGGCTTTGGACAAAGGTGGAAAACAGACCACGAGTATTTTCTGCGACAATTTAAAACCTCAGCCAGATGAAACCACGGTATGCAGATGGGATTTCTTACCTTTTACCAGGGAAAATAGGAGAAACCCCCCCCCGCCCTTCCTCTAAATAATGCTGATCAGTGACATTTGTCTGCCACAAGCCCCAGATAAACAGCTGAGTCTTGCAGCGTGTCCTGGAGAGTGTTTATTCCCCTTGAGAACAATTTTGGTTGGAGATTTCGAAGGCGATGGGAATGCGTTGCCTGTAGCTTTCTTCCAAGGGGCACATGGATGGGGAGCAGCACTGGCCTCCTCTCCAGATATGCAGAACACACAAAAAGAGGTTATCTCCCAGGCAGGGAAATCCCAGGCCATTTCAATAATTTATATATGAGCTCAGCTGAATAAATCCGATACGAAATTGTCACCGTCTGTTGAACAAACTGTGTTGAACTGTTGAACAAAGGGATATTTTCGCATCTGGCATTACACAACCGAGGCCCCATACGAGCATCTGTGCAACGCCGGGATTTGTAATTGTGTTTCATAGCAAGCATTTCTCCTGCTATTTTACTGCTCAAAGTATGTCTATTATCCGTCTAACTTCAACCAAAACGCTATTCTTGCTAATACCATGTGTTAAAGGTAGCTTAATATTATTTTCCTGCAAAGGATTATTACAAACCCCCCTCTTTTGTCAGGGAAATCAGAGTCTTTGTGCTCACCGATTCCTGCATTTCATAAAATGCACCTGAGGCTGCTCTGTGGCCCATGGCTAAATGTTACGACGCGGCTCGCATCCATCCTATTAACCTCTCTTAGGCCCTGAAGACGAGTTTCTACATGCAGATGACATGCTGGGAATGGTTCCTGCCTTGTGTTCTCTTGTGCAGCATGGCCAGGAATTGCCCAGGCTAGTGCCAGCCAACTTAAACCCCATGTGTGCCAAGGATATGCTAACAAGTGACCAGTGTGGACAAAGGAGCTTCTGCATCTGCAAACGTTGCACAGGATGATTTAATACACAAGAACATGTTCAGGTTATGCTTTATGCACTGATTTACGCTGGGCTTATTTAACACTCTGCATGCACAATTTCTGTATATTACAAATCTTAATTCCTCTGGCTGATGTCTTTTCTGGGTGCTATTTTTTCGACGAAGGCATTAAACTATTGAAACGCTGATACGCTGAGGTGGTGGCGTGGGGAAACTAGGAGCAAAACTATTTAAAACATAGTTGTTTGTTTTATCTGCAATCATGGATCTGCTCTGCTTTTCATTTCTATGTACATCTCTCAGTATCCAGGCAGGTTTCCTACCCGTCTGCCATGAGGAGCTGAAATTCAGGGAGTGATTTCAGTTGAAGATGGCTGCTCTCAGAGAAAAGAAACACACACTGTGTCATAGAATCATTTTGCTTGGAAAAGACCAACAAGATCATTGAGTCCAGCCATTAACCCACCCCTGGCACTGCCCCATGTCCCTGAGAACCTCATGTCCATCTGTTCAATCCTCCAGGGATGGTGACTCCACCACTGGCCTGGGCAGCCTGTTGCAATGCCCCACAGCCCTCTGGGGAAGAAATTGTTCCTAATATCCAGTACAAAACTACCCTGGCACAACTTGAGGTCATTTAAGGGACCTATTATAGATCTATAATAGACCTATTAATGTATCTCAACATGTCTTAAGGCAGTACAACACCTCCTACCCTTATATTTGGATTTTCTGTATCCTTTTTCTTTCATCTGAAAGCGAAGTCCTTCATTCATAGAATGACAGAATCCCAGAATGTCAGGGGTTGGAAGGGACCTGGAAAGCTCATCCAGTGCAATCCCCCCATGGAGCAGGAACACCCAGATGAGGTTACACAGGAAGGTGTCCAGGCGGGTTGGAATGTCTGCAGAGAAGGAGACTTCACAACCTCCCTGGGCAGCCTGGGCCAGGCTCTGCCACCCTCACCCCCAACAAGTTTCTTCTCAAATTTAAGTGGAACCTCCTGTGTTCCACTTTGTACCCATTGCCCCTTGTACTGTCACTGGTTGTCACCGAGAAGAGCCTGGCTCCATCTCCTGACACTCCCCCTTTCCATCTTGATCCCCATGAATGAGTCCCCCCTCAGTCTCCTCTTGTCCAGCTCCAGAGCCCCAGCTCCCTCAGCCTTTCCTCCCACGGGAGATGCTCCACTCCCTTCAGCATCTTGGTGGCTGCGCTGGACTCTGTCCAGCAGTTCCCTGTCCTGCTGGAACTGAGGGGCCACAACTGGACACAATATTCCAGGTGTGGTCTCCCCAGGGCAGAGTAGAGGGGCAGGAGAACCTCTCTGACCTACTGACCACCCCCTTCTAACCCACCCCAGGTACCATTGGCTTCCTGGCCACAAGGGCCCAGTGCTGGCTCATGGTCACCCTGCTGTCCCCAGGACCCCCAGGTCCCTTTCCCCTACACTACTCTCTAATAGGTCATTCCCCAACTTATTCTGTAGGATGGGGTTGCTTTTTATTTGGGTGCAGATGCAGCTGCCATGACACACGCGTGTTCCAGCTCCACCAGAACTCACTTTTTAGCCGAAGGGACTACAAAGGGAAATTGTACGACTTGCGTTATTTACAGACTAACTGGTCTTATCTTGGCAACACTCGTGCCCTGGATCACCTTCTTTAGGAGAAAAGGAGGAAGATTTTCCCCGTCAGAGGTCCCTGACAACAAATACAGAGACAACATCTGCAAAACCATCAGTATTTGTCTCTGCTTTCTCTGGCCACTGGAAAACCTCAGACTGCAAAGGGCTCGATGAACTTTGCAGCCAGGTCCACCCAACCTTTTGACCCGATAACACTCGCTGTGCTAAACTCAATACATTTTACTGCACTGCAGGCGCGGGTTGGAAAGGCAGAGCCGTTCAAAATGCATATCCAACGCTGCAACATGGAAACGGCTCCGGAGAGACACTGAAACTCTTCAAAATAGCTTCTTGATTCATTAGGAACAACAGCAGGGTTGACACATCCCCCACATTTCATCCCACCCATAGATTCATTACAGACACAAAGAGATGCTCTGAAGAACCAGATTCCTGCCCCCTCCTTTCTTTCCCTGTGAAGCTTCTTGCTGGATTTTATCTGTAACTTCAGCAACAGCTTGAATTACCGTGTAACTTGACAAGGTGATTTATCATAGCTTGTTGCGTTTTTCTCAGAACATCCCGAGCAGATGATATTATGATAAAAAGTGTGGGGGGGGAAATAGGATGTAGTCATTGTGTATGACAAAAGCTCATTATTAGGGCATCACAAAAAAAGAGAAGATGATTTGGGGCAGATAATGACATCTAGTGCTGAAGACATACAAAAGTAGGAAACCGAATAAGCGGAGTATTATAAAAATAGGACTGGGAAGGACCTCTAACCCATCCTGAAGGCAGGCTCAGCTCTACCTATGTCAGTCCCGACAGATGCTTGTAAGCTATCGTCCACAGTAATAATAATGCGAGGCGCTAAGTAATCATTTGCAGAAACATCAGTAGAATTATGAAAAGCCACACACTGTGCCGTAACTGCTGATTAAACTAAATTTAAGGAGGAGGAAATAGCTTGCCATATTGCAAAGGAATAAAAAACCCCTTGGTGATATAGAAAGAACTGACTACATGTATTCAGGGGACCTGGGGAGGGGGGACTAGGAAATAAGGTGTTTGCTTTCTCTCCATAAGTGTCTCTGCATTGGAATATTATTCTCCTCTGAGCTTGTTTTGAGAGAGCACACGCTCATTCCATCCATTTGCAGCAATAATTAGAGATAACAATACTACCCGGGTTTTAAATATAGGATTAAAATGTTTTTCTATTTTACACATCCAGCTTCAAAATACCAGACAGACAAGAATTTTACAAACATCTTTAGAATCCCAGAAGTTAGGAGGGCAAGGCGGATTTGAGCTTACATCTCAATGGGTTGACTTATTTATTTCAGACATCTGTGTGAAAGAAAAATCCAGCTTTATCTATTAGATCAGACGCAGACCACAATGGTCTTCATTGTATGACCCTGACACATAGCTTGAGTCTGTCGTTTATGAAAGGCTGGAAAATTATAGAGCTACATGTGAAGAAGCACTTTAAAACCCGTAAAGTAGGAGAGTGGGCAGGTGACCTACAATGCGCAGTCTTCTTTTAGTGCTTATTTCACTGATCGGCAGAGAGAGAAAAATCACTCCTTTCTTGAGCCAGTGGTGAAAGAAAACAAACCCACCGACCCACACGCTACCTGAAACCCACCACGATGCTCCAAGGTGGAGTTATCCCCGTGCCAGGGCCAACGTGCCACCTGAATTCAGCTTCAGCCCTCCATGGTGTCCACATAACACTACAACCACAGAGCTGCTGGTACGACCAGTTTGGAGGTGTTTTGTTAGCCACATCCTCTGTATTGTGATACCAATTTTCATAGAATCATATTGTTGGAAGAGACCCTCAAGCTCATAGAGTCCAACCATAACCTGACTCTAGCACTAAACCATGTCCCTAAGAGCCTTTTATGTTGGCGTGATTCACTGAAGCCAACACAGCTCCACAAAATGAAGAAAGACACAGAAATATATGATCCATGAGGAGCAGCATCTACTGTAGGTGAAGGTTGGCTGGCCCTGATGTGCCAGAGCACAGGTGACAAATATGAGGGATGACAAATTTGACAGCTCTTCCTTACTGAAAGTATTTGGCATATATTTTTCTAAATGAGTAGGATATGATCAGACGTCAATTAAAACAGAAGCAACACCTTTGATATTTGCCCTGAGTTCTTGGTATTAAGTAGCTCTCCAATTTATTTTCAATCATATAACTTGCTTTCTGCCTCAACGCATTCCTGCATTGTTTGACCAGACCCACATTCCCATATTACCTTTGACCTGCCAATTCTTGTTCGGGGATAATCCAAAGGTTTCCAGGTTGGCTGACCCATTTCTGAACCCACAGGCACCTGTTTGACAACATGGATGTTTATTTTCCATCCCTTGCTGCAGGTACAGAGCCACAAACACTTCCTCAGCTGTCAGAAGTTTTTCAGGCAAAGAAAACACTTTTCTGTAATTTGAGTCAGCAAAGATCTATGATACACCCATACGGTGGATGCCTTACATCCTAGTCACTACAAAAAGACATGTTATGGCTCTGTAATAGGTACTTAGAAACTCAGCAGTCTAGACAGGAACCTTTTCTTGCCCTACATTGAGCAACTACTTTTACTTAAGTGTTGGGTTAATATATATCAACTAAAGATCTGTTGTGGTCCTGTTTCAGTTCATACAACTAAATGCCCCCAAACGAGTGGCCACATCCAAAATTCAGTTTGGTACCTGGCATGTGCTGACTCTAAGACCAGGTCTGGAAATGGCATCTGGCCAAAACTGTGTCCGAGGCTTTACTGAAAATCCTGGGCCAACATCTGAGCCCATGCCCTAGCTGGTTTTACTTTACTAATATAGGTGTAGTTTGTTAGGCTACAGGTAAAGCGTATTAAAATGTTGTGGACTGGTGAAATTCAGCTCTGCCAGGATGTGCTCGCTGGGGTCGATTCACAAATGGACTCAGCTCATGGCAGCTGGAAACCGTTGATCCTTCTTGGTGGTCAGCTCAGCTCGACTGGGTCTGCGTGTTGGTCTTATTGGAAGCAGATTGCCAGCATGCACTGCACATGCTAAACACAACCAAAGCCTCTTTCTTCAATTAAACCCTTTGTCTTTGCCTAATAAGGCAGAATCCGGTCAAATCTCAGTGTAATGCAGAGAAATGTATCTGCAAATGGCTCATAGAATTCTTGTGCAAGTGTAGTCTCGTGAATTCGATTTCTTTCCCTTACACCTTTATATTTGTAAGGTATTCACCTCCTGGCAGCTGAGATTGCTGGGGTTGAGCTGAGGCAGCGTGCCAGAGATGCTGTAAGTCTGTCTTTCCCCTTCCTTATTTTCTTTAACTCTAAAGGAGATGCTGTGCAACTAAAAGAAGCTGATGAAGAAGATGATGATACCTTTCATACAGAAAATATCAGTCAACTGCAGGAGACGGGGCGCTCTCTTAGGCTCATGTCCTCAGGCTTTTCTCCACTTTTATTTGATTTTTTAATTTGATGCCATATCGTTAATAGAAACAGAATCAAAATGTCTTAATTACGGTTATGTACCTGAATTAAAATACCGTGAACGGAACCAGTTTAGGAAAAGCCAGAGGGAACCGTGCCCTTTAATCAGCCAGTTTATTAATAATGTAATAAATTCTCTCAGGGCTCATGGCTTTCTGATGGAAGATTTTGCGAGAGGGGTGCGAAAGGATCTTGTGCTCATTGAGCCAAATTACGCTGGGGACACTAACTGGACTGCTACAGAAAAGCATTTAAAACCAGGCTTTGTGTCACCTGCAGGTTGGAGATGTTTAAGCCAAACATCAATAAATAATTGCAAACCCCATGTGAAATGAAACCATCAAATAAATGCATCACGGGAGCAAGATTTTTCTTGGACAATTGTTGTGATCTCGAATTATTTGCCTTCCTTTATAAAGCAAGAGAGTTTAAAAGGCCAGTGTTTACTCCACTAAGTAAACTTACTTTAAGATGACTAAATCGCAGTCAGTTGCTACACACACACAAAAAGATATTCCATACTTATTCAAAAATATATTCATACTTATTCCATTCCATTATTGCTAAACAATTACAGAAATAGGAATTAGTATTTTACAAAGCAGGTTCTCTAGGAAGTGTCAATTTCAAACAGCTCTACCATTTTCTCACCTGTCTTAAAGGCCACCAAGATGTATAGGGGCGTGGGGCACATCCTACACAAGGAAAGGCTGAGAATTGGGCTCATTCAAGCAAGGGAATGGCTAATATCCTTGCTGCTTTCTTCATCTGTGGACCGTCCATCCTTATAGATACTCAGAATTCAGCCATGAGCAACTTGATCTAAGCTGATCTGAGCACAGGGCTGGACCAGAGACCTCCACAGGTTCCTTCCAGTCTAAATTATTCCAAGTTTCTACAATCCTAATGTTCATCTGTCTTCAGTGCCAGGAAGCAGCATGTCAGATTTTGCCCGGTGGTCATTCCAACCATTGTATCTTGCTGGGTCTGTATTGAAAGGACAGAAATGTCCCATATGTGAGGTTTTTTCCATGTTTAAGTATTTAAGATTAATGGTAAAATGACCTCTATGCTCGTCTCTCTTATTCTGTAAGCTGAAAACCTTGAGTTTCAATCCACTTGGTTTACCACCACTGGCTGTTTCTGTATCTGTCTGGGCAGTTGCAGGTCCCAACTGAAATAATCTAATCTAATCCAATGTAAATCATTGCCATTACTTCCATATCCAAATGGATCCAGAACTCAACAGAGGATATCAATAACTGTCTTAAAATCCCATTCAAATACGAGATCCTTTAGCTGTTTCTGCTCAATACACCACTCACCATGTCTGTTACAGACATAATGGAGCAGCTGGCTATATTAAAACATATTTTCTTAGCTTCTGACTATTCTTCCAGGAAATTGTCCCCGTCACCTGTCTTCTTCATGAATGGATACCTGTGCAGTCTTTGTCTCGGCAGACCTGGCACGACGTCAGCTCTGTTTGTATGGAGAAGGTCAAGCTCCGTCGGGTACAAACAGCACAGAACCTCTTAGAACTACTGCGGCTGCAAAACGAGGTGGAATTTAATCCACAGCCCTTGTTTTCAGTACAAAAGTCAAGCATTTTCTGAATTCCACCCTTCCCACAGACAGCATCTGATGCAGGATGCGGTCTCTGGAATTATGTATCTCTCAGAGGGAAAGAAACTAATGGCTTTTCTCAGTATTCAAAACATTCCTCTCTACACATAGCAGAGATGCTGTCTGGGATGAGAAAGGTAAGTTTGCATCAGGCATGAAAATGTACATGGGGAAAGTTCTAGCACTGGCTCCCAGGAAAAGATGTTTTCACTGGGAAATAGCGAGGGGTCAAAAAAGAGTCGTGCTGAACTGTTCAGAAAGCAATTTTTATCGCCACCTGCTTTCCTTCTTCTCACAGAGCCCTCTCTGCCCTGTTTCCTGCTGTTCTCAGAAGGCATGAGGAGTGTGGGACCTCCCAGGGCTCCTGATCCATAATGACCTTCTCCTTCACCACAGACCTCGTTCTCCTGCATCCGGATGGATGCACTTTGTTTTTCATAGAGTCACTCTGGTGAGCTTGTAGCTTTTATCTGTGATATTGGGGAAAAATGATGTATCACTGCAAGTCTCTATGGAGCAGCTTCTGCTGGAGGTAGTGCTGGGCTTGGGTAGAACCTCTCGCCTTCTTCAACATCTGCCTCGTATCTCTGTGACACATATAGCTGTGCTAAGTGGTCGCTCACATAGAATCAGAGAACCATTTTCATTGGGAGAGACCCTCAAGATCATCGAGTCCAACCAACCCACCCCTGGCACTGCCTCATGTCCTGAGAACCTCATCTCCGTCTGTCCAACCCTCCAGGGATGGTGATTCCAGCACTGCCCTGGGCAGCCTGTTCCAATGCCCCACAGCCCTTTGGGGAAGAAATTGTTCCCCACATCCAACCTCAACCTCCTCTGGTGCAACTTGAGGCCGTTTCCTCTCATCCTTTCGCTTGTTCCTTGGGAGAAGACACCAACACGCTCCATACTCCAACCTCCTTTCACACGTATGCGGCAACTGGAAGTCAGGGCTGGAAGTCACAGCACAGGTCATCTCCTCTGTGCCTTTTGCAGGTTTGTCGTCAGCTTTTGTCCTTCAATAATCCCTTTTCAATCATTTTTATGAACATTTCTACTAAGTACTTCTCAGTAGTATCATTGTTCCCATGTCTAAATCTGACCCCAGTAGCTTCACTGTTCCTCTGCCCAAGTGTTAATCTATTTTAGTCTTATAAATGGCCAACACAAAGACCTCGAATTAATTCTGACGGGCTTTTCTTTTTTCTTTTTCACAAAATGGAAGAGTCCATCTATATTAGGAGAGAAATTATCCTCCTAATAATTATATCCTTTGCAGCACTTCCCTCCAAAATGACATTAATTCAGGTAACAAAACAGTCTGCAATCTCATATGAATTAAGTTGGGCACAACAGCAAACACAGTGCATAGGTGCTTATTATGACTTTTTCTTTAATAAAGTATCTTTTTCAATCCATCCACCTACCATTCCTGTGTTTCCTTGGTCTCCTATAAATAAACAGTCCAGGGATTATGGGCACTAATATTCATATCTCAAACATTTTCATTTATAAAATTTTGGGGAGCTTTAAAAGCCTGAAGTTATTTACAGAACTGGGAAAAAATGATGCTTGATCTTCTGTGGATATTTCCATCCCTAAAGGCAAAAGATACTGTGAAAATACACCGACTTTCACAAATTTTTGCCCTATAAATTGTTCCTTAACAAAGAGACAGCGCCATTAAAAGCCAAACATGGAATTATTCCACAAACCTGGAATAGTTGGGTTCCCACGGTCTGAGCCCATCAATAAAGTCCAGAACAAGTGAACCCACCTCAAAAAAACAGTTATTTTTGCTAGGTGCTATTTCTTGTAGCTCCTGTTTCCTTTTCTCTAAGACTTTGCAACGCCTGACAACACCCATGATTTGACAGTAAATGCATTTACTGATAAATGCAAAACACAGAACGTGATCTAATTCTTCATCCTTGCTTTTCTAAAAGGTAAATGTCCTCATATGTTCCCGTCAGAGCTCAAGAGCACTGAATAGTCGGAATTCAATACTGAAGAAACATCTCGGTGACCTTGGACAAGTGGAAGCAGATTTTGCTGATACTCAAAGGCAGCGGGAGGTGAAAGGATTAGCAAGGGTTTGAGCTTCTCTGTATGAATGAGGAGAGATGTGAAACGTTAGCAACTGGAAAAACTCAGGGTTTGTGCTAAGGCACCTCAGATAGCTTTAAACCAGCGAGTCTGCAGGCTGAATGTGCAGGAATGAAGCTCGACATGGGTAATTTTCCCTGTTCAGAACCATTTGGAAAGTAATTTGGGTATCAATATGCTCCACTAGTTTTTCTGGGGCTGCAGTAAAAACATATCTACCAGCTTGAACCTTACCACCCCCGAGCACTAACTGAAGTTATTTTCTTGAATTTTATTAGTTTTATCATAAACTATCTTTTGTGAGACCTTTGGGGGAAGAGGCAATGAAGGAAATTCATTGAATACCTCTACTAATGGATCTCTTTGCTCTTCTGTGTTCCCACCATCTGTTTCTTGAAAATACTTCTTACCTCTCATCTTGTATATGAATCATAAGTGGGTTTGGAGACAGGGCAATCTTGCTGTTACATGTCAGAATAACACTTTAGGTAAGTGGGTTTTGGGCTTGCAGTGGCTACTAAAACATGAGGATATAAATAATGCAGAAAGGAAGCTCCCAAAATAGAACCTGGGTCCTTGCCCAGTTCTGAGCAAATCAAGGCACGTGCGGTGAGATTTGGGCTGCTTCGGATCCCTATTTAGATTTGACAACACCTCAAATGCAGCTGCCTGGCATTAAGTCAGAGTTTATATTGGACCAAAACTGGGCAACTATACCAGGAACCCTTATAACATTTTAATAGTTTGGAGAGCGACTTTCCAATGCCACAATCCTGCCTGCCTCATCGACAAAATAACACTAACTTATCCCCAGCCATTTCCGAAAAGTCATGTATAGTTAGCCTAGTTGAAATTCTAGGCGCAAAGATGGGACAATCCACTTGATTTGTAGATTGAACAATGAGGGGTTCCCACCACTGCCATCCAACCCAGATTCGGAATATGAAGTGGTCTTGTGAGGCCAAATGTTTAACGGATACACTGGAAGCTGTGCTGCCATCAGAGACCTGGACAGGCTGGAGAGTTGGGCAGGGAAAAATTTAATGAAATATAACAAGGGCAAGTGTAGAGTCTTGAATCTGGGCAGGAACAACCCCAGGTTCCAGTGTATGGGGAATGACCTATTAGAGAGCAGTGTAGGGGAAAGGGACCTGGGGGTCCTGGGGACAGCAGGGTGACCATGAGCCAGCACTGGGCCCTTGTGGCCAGGAAGGCCAATGGTACCTGGGGTGGGTTAGAAGGGGGTGGTCAGTAGGTCAGAGAGGTTCTCCTGCCCCTCTGCTCTGCCCTGGGGAGACCACACCTGGAATATTGTGTCCAGTTGTGGCCCCTCAGTTCCAGCAGGACAGGGAACTGCTGGAGAGATCCAGCGAAGCCACCAAGATGCTGAAGGGAGTGGAGCATCTCCCGTGGGAGGAAAGGCTGAGGGAGCTGGGGCTCTGGAGCTGGACAAGAGGAGACTGAGGGGTGACCTTATTAATGTTTACAGATATATAGAGGGTGAGTGTCAGGAGGATGGAGCCAGGCTCTTCTCGGTGACAATCAGTGATAGGACAAGGGTCAATGGGTACAAACTGGAACACAAGTGGTTCCATTTAAATAGAAGAAACTTCTTCTTAGCGAGGGTGGCAGAGCCTGGCCCAGGCTGTCCAGGGGGGTTGTGGAGTCTCCTTCTCTGCAGACATTCCAACCCGCCTGGACACCTTCCTGTGTAACCTCACCTGGGTGTTCCTGCTCCATGGGGCGATTGCACTGGATGAGCTTTCCAGGTCCCTTCCAACCCCTGACATTCTGGAATTCTGTCATTCTGTGAGATCAGCCTTTTAAAAAATAATCAATGAAAAAACCCGTATTTTCTAGAGCAGCTGTTGGGTTCTGGCAGAAGTAGGACTTAGAGTGTTGTTTCTGCAAAATATGTTGGGGATTGGACTAGATGATCTTTTGAGGTCCCTTCCAATCCCAAACAAACATACTGTGAAATAAAAACCAAACAGGAATCCAAAATAGTAGGTGGCATCTATTTTGGTGGGATTCATTTAAAATGTAAGCATGTAGTTCTAGCTAATTCTTAAGGTTGAGGAGAAAGGTGGAAGAATTGTCTTTGAGGTATCCTGAGTCCAGACCCCTACTAGGATGGGTTGAATGGTTCCCTAGAGATGTTGCACTCTTTCCATTGATAATGGAGGCCACCGACGTGATGATTTAGGTTAAGGCCATTAATTTGAAACAGCTAAAGCAAGGCAAGAGTAATCACCCTCTGAGTGCTTAAGTAATCAAACTGGCATGCTTCTGTGCTCTGGCCCAAAACATATGTTCCATCCGAGTTTACTGATCCTGGAGGAGATGCTGCTGGAAAGAAGGTTTTTTCTGAGTATTTAGCATGTATTAGGCACCATAGATAAGCAGCCTGACTCTTACTTGGTGCCTTGGGCCTAGATGCAGACATATCAGCTTTGTTATGATTCCATTTGAAGGAATTAATTTAATATTAATGGATATTGCTCCAAATACACTTTTCCCAGCGTCCTGGAAGATGGGAAGGCTGAGGCTGCTATTACATTGTGTACTGGAACATGCACTTATTTTCCCCTTAACGAGGAACTAAATACTTTGGAAATTCATCTTGTGGGACGACATTTCAACACGTTTATATATAGTCTATGTTCCCGTTCCTTCCATTCCTAAAGGCAACTAATCTAATTGGACTTGTCACTGCAAGCGCACATGTGCTATCCATGACTTCTTCAGCAACAGGGATATTTGCAACACGTCACCTAAAAGAAACCATCACACCAAAGCATTTTTTAGGGTTCAAGGGATTTTAGAACCACATGGAAGGTGTGCAGGAGGAGAGCGAGCTGAATTAAAGTCCTTTCACAACAGGCTGGATATCCTGAAAAACACTGGATAGTATTATGTTTTCACAGAATCACAGAATCAACTGGATTGGAAAAGACCTCAGGGATCATCAAGTCCAACCCTTGGTCCAACTCCAGCCCATTGACTAGATCATGGCACTAGATCACAGGAACATTGATCAGTCAATAGGATTCTTCATTCATTTAATAAGCGTTTCAATCAAACATCACCTATGGAGACGTTCATTACAAGTATAGAGTGGGGGGTATCGCTTGAATTTTGTCAGCTGCCTGATGTAGTCCCTAAAATATATCCTAAAACCTCATGATTAAAAGTGTTTAACATCAAACAGCAGAATGTGTTTCCCAATTTTATTAAGTTTATTATTTTTCCTCCTAATGAGTGGGATTAAGGAGTCAGGCAAATTAGATCTCCACTAAGATAATACCCTGCTACAATTGACTCATTAATTTACAGCACGCTGATGTAGCGATGAAAATCAGACACAGAGTCTAAGACCAGAGTGCTCCAGGAACTTGTGAATACTCAGTTTGAAGCGTTTGAAGACAGAGAAACTGAGGCCTAAGGAGCATTTGACTCCAAAAGAAAAGTCATGGGGTATTGGGCTATGCAAAGAAACCTGTCCCCATGACCCCCGCTCCACCTCACCAGCTACCGTGAAATTGCTCCCATGTTCAGGAGATTGCAAAATTATCAGCCTTATCGCACCACTTCAGATCAGGTAAATAGCAAATGGAAAACTTTACCTCTCCAACTTTCCCCCCAGCTCCCCTCCCCACTCCTTTTGGAGGCACATTTGGTATTTGTTTTGAATCTTGGCCGATTTTCAGTTCGCAAAACCTGATGCAGAGAGTTACTTGATATTCCGAAGGCGTTATTTTAAGATGAAACAATGTAAATTCTGATTCGGATGGCAGATGGCTGGCAGTTCACTGTTTGGCAAACCAACTGGTATGGTATGTTAGAAAGTCGGAGCAGCAGGTAGTACAGCTCAATTTGAAACGACCACAGATGCTCGGAGAGGCGCGGGGGAAGGGCGCAAGCTGGTCAGGAAATTAAGAACAGTAGTCAGAGCTCACAGGGAAAAAAAACCCCAAAATTAAAATGACAGTAATTATCTGAAAGTTTTCTTCTCCCAATCAGCACTTTTTGGAAGCGAGTTATCAGAGATGAGAGCGAGCCTATCGCCATTCACGTGAGCGCATCGCTCGGCTGTTTCTGAGCCGTACCCAGATGGGTTTAAAGCTTTTGCACCACTCGCGTCCCCCATGAAGGGTGTGAGTTTATACAGGCATTGTGCTGCTCTTTACAGAAGGATGAACTCCAGCCATGTTGTCCGTGCTGGCCTGGCTGCACGTCCATCTCTGTTCCCATCAGCTTTGTGCAGTAGGTGTCTGCCCTCCCGTGGATACAGAATAATAGATTGTCCTGAATTGGAAGGGACCCACAAGGATCATCAATTCCAACTCCTGTCCCTGCACAGGACAACCCCACAGTTCACTCCATGTGTCTGAGGACGTTGTCAAGTCTCTTCTTGAACACTGTCAGGTTGGGGCCGTGACACCTCCCTGGGGAGCCTGTTCAGTGTCCAGCACCTCTGGATGAAGAACCTTTTCCTCATGTCCAACCTGAACCTCCCCTGGCACATCTTCCTGCCATTCCCTTGGGTTCTGTCGTTGGTCACTAAAGAGAAGAGCTCAGCCCTGCCCCTCCTGCTCCCCTTGTGATGAAGCTGTAGCCACCATGAGCTCTCCCCTCAGTCTTTTCTCCAGGCTGAAAAAACCAAGTGACTTCAGCCGCTCCTCACACGGCTTCCCCTCCAAACCCTTCACCAACTTCAACATCGACACCTGCTCCGCTGTGACAGAGGAACGTTCGTCACCCGCTGTCGTTTTTTCCCAAATTGGTAACTAAGTGGGATGAACTGCCCTTTGGAGGAGCCCAGCTTTCTACACTCCCGCAGGCACAAGGTTTGGGAGCTCAGACGAGACGTCTCGCCTGGCAGTGGCTAAAAGTAGCTGTGCTGGATCCTGCCCCAAGGGACGGGAGCTCTCAAACACAACTTGGCTCAAACTGCTGACCTCCACATCTCAGCTAACCCAGTGCCTGGGGCCAGCCGGCATGGTCTGGCCATGCCCATGATCTCCTGTGCTCCAGAACTGGGTAGCAGTATCCAAGCTGCCTTTTGGAAATGGTCTCTGGCAAGTGCCAGCTCCCAAACTGTGCTTGGGAAGTGTCTGGAAAGTCCACCAGGGCCAAAACTGGGCCAGGACCATCCAAACAATAAGGATGGTAGCAGTCTGGTGCCCTGGACCATGTCATGGTCATGTTTACCAGCACAGATATTGCCACAGGCACCACCAAATGCATATCCATAGCCTAAGAGTTGGATGCCTACGAATTGTAGGGCAACAAAGATGCTGAAGGGAGTGGAGCATCTCCCGTGTGAGGAAAGGCTGAGGGAGCTGGGGCTCTGGAGCTGGACAAGAGGAGACTGAGGGGTGACTCATTCCTGGGGATCAAGATGGAAAGGGGGAGTGTCAGGAGGATGGAGCCAGGCTCTTCTGGTGACAACCAGTGATAGGACAAGGGGTAATGGGTGCAAACTGGAACACAGGAGGTTCCACTTAAATTTGAGAAGAAACTTGTTGGGGGTGAGGGTGTCAGAGCCTGGCCCAGGCTGCCCAGGGAGGTTGTGGAGTCTCCTTCTGTGCAGACATTCCAACCCGCCTGGACACCTTCCTGTGTAACCTCATCTGGGTGTTCCTGCTCCATGGGGGGATTGCACTGGATGAGCTTTCCAGGGCCCTTCCAACCCCTGACATTCTGGGATTCTATCCTTGCAGCAAAAAGCACCGGAGCTCTCCAAGGAAGGATCCTGGCTCATCTCATTGCAAGAGCAGTTGGGTAGATTGAGGCTACACACTGTGCCCAGGGCAGATAATCAAGCTGTAACACTGCACTAAGCTCTCCTGTGAAAATACCTGCAGGGTCAGTCTGCTGTCATCCATTAGTCTTGACCCAACCTCAGCTTTCCCACAAGCAAATAATGCAAAGTAGTTTGGAATGCTCTCCTCGATTCTTCCCATTCTGCCCTACAGAAGCAGCATTATGGAGGAACAGTTCGCCACAAGGTACTATAAGAATTAGCTGATCAAATGCTCCAAAGCCCTGGTTCCACCTTCATGTTTTCATATGTGATCATTTCCAGCCTTTATGGTTCTTCCTGGTGTTTTTTTAACTGTGATAATGCTGGCTGTTGTATATCTGTGGGTGCTAATGAGCTCCGGGGGATGTTCATTTAAGAAATTCCACTCTGAAACAAGTGGATTTGAGAATGTTACAATTAAGCAATCAGCAAAATCAGGAAATGCCACGACTGGAGTTGCACCTGCACACTTCCCTGTGCCCCCTGGGCAGCACACAATGAGACCTCCTTTCCACCTTCTGGTCCGACTCCCCTGAATTTAACCACATTATTCATAGAAGGAGAATTTGCTTTATAAGGCGATTCTGCTGTTTTCTGCTCTCCCCCATTTCACAGACCTCCCTACAACACTGATTTGTTTATAAGGGTAGGTAGCACTGCTTCGTGGTATACTTGCTGTGTTTAACATGATCTTAATCAACTTTAAATGATCTTTCTTCTCTCTAAAGTATATATTTCAATATTTTAGCGGTTGTACTACACAGAGCTCTACAACCCCTTTATGCATACAATTCATGGAAATGAAGCAGTTAAACACAAAAGCAATATACCTGTGAACACATGCAAATTGCAGACTGGCAGATGAGGCAATTAGATACACGGTTAATTTATACGAAAAAATGGATGAGAGATGGATATTTCCTCAGATGTACACATTACTCTACGACATTGTACATGTAGAAGATTATACAGGAATACTGTGTTGTTCTGCTTATACATTTTGTAAGAACCATTGCAAATGTCTATACTGTGCGCTGTATTATTTGGAAGCCTTTGTGCAATCAGGAAATTAAAGATGACTGTAAAATAAGCGCAGGCAGGGGAAGCATTAGGGCTGCTCGTGAATTGTTAGCACTGTCACTACTCTAATGCCTAAAACGGCTCCTGAATGTTAAGATGTTAATGCAAGTTCTTTATTTATTGAGGGAATTTCAAATTAGAGAGCCATAAAAAGTGAAGATCATTGCTTAACACTTGGGGGAAAGGAATAACTCACATCCCCCAGTTTCGGGCATGGAAGAGCTGATATCCTTCAACAGTCTGCAGAGAGAGTATAGTCTGTGTGCCCAAGTCCCAGTCTGCGCCCGCTGCAGAGGAGCCCTTATCTCCATATATTAAATACGGCAGGACCAGCTGGCTACTTTACCTACCAATATTTGCCTCATTTTTACCCTTAAAAAGCCTCGTTTTTCTCTTTTTGAGCTGGAGGAAAAGCAGGGGTTTATTGCGCCATACTGCCCATTAATAAATATCACAAGCACCGCCACTCACCGTCCATCTGCACCACTGGGAATCTGCGAATTACCCCTAAATATACATCTCTTCACACTGGCTATACCGTAAACCATTTGAGCCATCTCCTGAGTCTTGCATTACCTTGCTGCAGGTCTAACACTATTAAATCTGTTTCTACAGGACCTGGAAACAAATATAAAATCACTGCTGATAACATTTGTGAACGACAGAAAGTTTGACATCATAATAAGTATTAAGGAGAGTGAGGCAGTCATAAAATCAGCTTGGATGCCTGAGTACATTAGGCTCAATCAGCAAACCCATATTTTTAACACAGACACATGACTCGGTGCTCAGCGAGGAAGAAGGAAAGCGGGAACAGAGAGAACAAAGGATTGCATAATGGAAAGGAGCATTGGAAAGTAATTTAGGGGTCACAGTAGCCAAACAGCTTAGCGCTGGCTCCCATTAGGACGCCGTGATGAAAAGCACTAATGCAATCCACGGACACGTGCGCAAGGGAGCGGGAGCAGAGAGTGACTTGATTTTCATTTACAGCAGCGTCGAGACTAATGCCGGGGTATTAAATCCCACTCCTGCCAACCACCCTTTGAAAGGATGTTGAAAAATTGGGGGTGGTGTGAGAAGGATCTACAGCAAGAATTCCAGGATTGGCTTCAAATTCTGCATATCCAGGAAAAACAAACTCTTATTGCGTGAAAATCATTGTGTGGTGGTCAAATTGCTACGGCGGCCCATAGATTTTCATAGAATCCCAGAATGTCAGGGGTTGGAAGGGCCCTGGAAAGCTCATCCAGTGCAATCCCCCCCTGGAGCAGGAACACCCAGATGAGGTTACACAGGAAGGTGTCCAGGCGGGTTGGAATGTCTGCACAGAAGGAGACTCCACAACCTCCCTGGGCAGCCTGGGCCAGGCTCTGCCACCCTCACCCCAAACAAGTTTCTTCTCAAATTTAAGTGGAACCTCCTGTGTTCCAGTTTGCACCCATTGCCCCTTGTCCTGTCACTGGTTGTCACCAGAAGAGCCTGGCTCCATCCTCCTGACACTCCCCCTTTCCATCTTGATCCCCATGAATGAGTCCCCCCTCAGTCTCCTCTTGTCCAGCTCCAGAGCCCCAGCTCCCTCAGCCTTTCCTCCCACGGGAGATGCTCCACTCCCTCAAGAGCTTCTTATTGATATGAATATTCCTGCATACATAAAACTATGGGTTTCTTAAGAATGCATAAAATGTGGCACGTTACCTGGGAAATGATTACGCTAGCTTTCATGGGATCTGAAAAATAGTTTGATTTAACAGCGATCAGTGATTTCTAGCAGCTGGGGTATACCAATAATCCTGAACCTCAAAATAGGCACCTTCTGAAGCAAAAACATGGTTCTGCAGGAACCTGATTGTCCCATTGACCACCTCTAGAAAGATGGAAGCTGCTTTGCTTTTGTAATCTCTTTGTGATTTCTACTACTTTGAACCAATCGATGCAAATGGGAACACGCATGAGACAAACTGTGCAACAGGTATAACCTACAAAACGGGTTTTAGAGTGCAATGATTTTCTACATCGTTATCCAAACTGCAGAAAGTACTACTGAATTTGAATGAAAGACTTGATTCGCTTTATCCCATTATTTCATTTTCATTTTCCACTGGGCATTAAAACCTAAACCCTTCATTTATTCAGCCCTGGTGAAACTGCACAAGGAGCGCACAACTGATTTTTTTGCTTCTTTAATAATACAAAATAAACCCCCCATCCAGAGACCTCACCCATAACTGTGTTTTTACAAGCCCATGTAGCAGTGTCACATCTTCTGAGATAATTTTAGCTAATGAAATCACACACCTTTCAGATCATTTTCTTCGCTAGCAACGAACACATTTTGCAACTAAACTTTATTTGAAGAAAAATGTGTCACAGGTCAGCAACATGTTTAAATCTATAGGACAGTGGCACTTTCAAGCCAAGAAGATAAGGATTCCCAGAATGACTGGGACGTGCCTTATGCTTGTAGTTCTCAATAAAATATAGCAACCGATGTATATACTTGCTCAGTTAAAGGCCAGATAGCACAGAGAGAAGCTGTTAGCCAGCAGTTTAACTATAAGGTCCACATTTTTAACCCATGCTTCTCTTCTGACCATATTCTTTCATTAGACCTCAGACAGACCCTTGTCTTTCATATTAGTGGGCGTATAATATCTCAGTGGAAAAGAATAATTAGGTGGTCCTGCCAGGATGCCCAAGATTCAGGTTTCTTTTCAAGAAACATCTTAAAGAAATATTAAGAAACACTCTTTTTAAGCAATATTTGGATACTTTTAACTTCTTCTATTTGAATCCAATAGCTGAGACAACGACATCCAGGTGCACGAGTCTCACAGGTAATTTCTCCATGGACCAAGACTGGAACCATGGACATAAATACTAAATGATATCTTGTTCCCAGATGCCTCAGAGGGAAAACTTCCATTGGCAGGCAGAGGGTTTGCCCAGGGTACAATTCTGTTGCCTGAAAACCATCATCTAGTACTATTTCAGATGCTCCTACAGCATCCCAGACATTGGCAGAGGACACAGTGTCTAGAAGAGACACATCATCTGGAACAGTAGCATGTAGTAATTTGGGACATTTACTTTCAGCTATTATGAATTTTCTTCTGGCAAAAGGAGAAGTGATTGATCTGTGCATGTAACGAAATGGATGAAAATTCATAAGATGAAAAATCAAAAACCAAAACAAACACTGCTGAATTTGCTGAGTGAGGATATGATCTGTCCTAGAGCCTCGTACTTCATCAATATTTGACCATCTAAATCCTAAAGCAACAGTTAATGAGGTAAATGAAAAACTTAATGTTACGTGTATAAAGATGATTAGGATCAAATTGTGTTCGTGAAAAGTAACTGCCTCTAAAATGAATTCCTTAAATGTCCTGAGGAAATCAGGTGGAGACGGGAACATCATCTACTGCACTGACATATGCTTTGCGTTTGAGCTGCACTTGCAGGACAGATCAGAGAGTATCTTTCTAGAAAACTAAGAGTGACATCCAGCATCAGGCTCAGACAACTATATTTTGGGTACCTACGTGGACTGAACTCAGTTACATCGACATCCAAAGCTGTTTGAGATGTCCTAGAGCATCCAAACCATCTCCATAGGGCTGGCAGGTGACATACACAACCGACAGTTGACCTGAACCTCTCTGGACAGACTGCTTCATGTTCAGATGAATGTGTCTGAACATCTCCAGTGACACTGGATCATTCAGTCTAGGGCAGATCACTTGGTCCTACGGGAAGAACTGAGTTTGAGATTGAGACACCTACATATAGATGTCTACATATCATAGAATGTCCTGAGTTGGAAGGGACGCACAAAGAATCCCAGAATGTCAGGGGTTGGAAGGGCCCTGGAAAGCTCATCCAGTGCAATCCCCCCATGGAGCAGGAACACCCAGATGAGGTTACACAGGAAGGTGTCCAGGGGGTTGGAATGTCTGCACAGAAGGAGACTCCACAACCTCCCTGGGCAGCCTGGGCCAGGCTCTGCCACCCTCACCCCCAACAAGTCTCTTCTCATACTTAAGTGGAACCTCATGTGTTCCAGTTTGTACCCATTGCCCCTTGTCCTGTCACTGGTTGTCACCCAGAAGAGCCTGGCTCCATCCTCCTGACACTCACCCTTTCCATATTGATCCCCATGAACGAGTCCCCCCTCAGTCTCCTCTTGTCCAGCTCCAGAGCCCCAGCTCCCTCAGCCTTTCCTCACACGGGAGATGCTCCACTCCCTCCAGCATCTTGGTGGCTGCGCTGGACTCTCTCCAGCAGTTCCCTGTCCTGCTGGAACTGAGGGGCCACAACTGGACACAAGATTCCAGGTGTGGTCTCCCCAGGGCAGAGCAGAGGGGCAGGAGAACCTCTCTGACCTACTGACCACCCCCTTCTAACCCACCCCAGGTACCATTGGCCTTCCTGGCCACAAGGGCCCAGTGCTGGCTCATGGTCATCCTGCTGTCCCCAGGACCCTTTTCCCAACTCCTGTCCCTGCACAGGACAACCCCACAGGTCACCCCGTGTGTCTGAGGACGTTGTCCAGTCTTTTCTTGAACACTGTCAGGTTGGGGCTGTGACACCTCCCTGGGGAGCCTGTTCAGTGTCCAGCACCCTTTTAAACCAGTGTCCAGCCGCTTTTAAACCTCCCGCCGTCACTGTGGGAACACCCCCCACCACGTCAGCCGCTCTCTCGCAATGAAGACATGAGATATTCTTTCCAGTTCTGTAGTCACTGTATTTTTTATCGGCTTATTGATACAATAGTTCATAATAAACTCAGAAATACAAGGAATCTGAATACAGTGCTGAGAAAACACTGGGCTTTGTCATGAACATCTGCCTAGTTTAGGTCTTATTTGAGGGTCCTATCACATGAGAAATATAATACATAAGATCAAGAGTATTTTATTATCTTTCTGTGACTTGCAGAGTTTCGAAACGGTCTTAAAGAATCTAAATTAAAATAGTTTATCAAAAATCTGGATCCCCCCAATTCTTTCTGCCATCTCTAACACAGAAAACACATTTGTTTGGTGTTTTTTTTCCTTCCCAATGGTCTAATGCCACAAGCAAGTGAGAACTACAGGACAGGAACAGACTTAAGAGAGCAGCAGCACTATTAGTTCAAGACTAAGTGCCCTTAGCTTAAATGGAAGGCAACGCTCCTTTTCTTCTCTTCATGTTTTTTTAAGATGTATGCATCCAAAAGTAAAGAGAGGTTGAAAACACATAGGACTGGATTATGTTTTTTCCAGTTATAAAGACCAAAATCACAGCTTATGGGCTTTGAAGGGTGCAACTACCACACTGGGTGACACCCCATGACATCCGGAGTTGGCAAAGTTGTTTCCTAAGGGGCAAAGAAGCAAGAAAGGGGATGAAAGGAGAAGGTGGGGAAAAGGTTCTATAAAAACGATTAAGACAATAATTCTGTATGGGAAAGGAGTTAGTGAATTTTTGGGTGAGACAGGATGAACACCTTGCTTTCCTATAACCTCTCTGCACTATTGCTTTGAGATATACATAAAGAAAGGACTGATCATCACCAGAATATTATTATTTCTCTTGTTGTTATATAAGGTCCAGAGGTCTGGCCACCACAAGGCTTCGCTCCTATTTTACTGCTGTCTTCTGTACTTTCAGAAAGTCTTCATATCAAAGAAGGGTTTTCTTGCTGAGTTGAAGATAACACACACCTACCTCCTTTGAAGAGACCCAGTGCAATCCCCTGCGCCCCTTTCTGCACCCAAAATTCAGAGCCCAACCCACAGCTCCAGTTCAGTCAGTAAAGGCTCAAATCCCAGAAGTGACACAGGTGAGAACAGTTTAAGTAACATATGGGCAGGTGACACAGAAATGACATTACTAGGACATGGGGCTAAGCTTCAATTTCAGTTGCCAGACTCCCTGCAAACCCCAGGGAATGTATAATGTATGTATAATGTTTTGCTGCTGGCCACGCTATGCACTTGCAAGAGATTCTTTTCTTGATTTAGCCTATTAGAGATATATGGAGTTTAACAGTCCGGAGTCAGCAGCTGGTTTTGCAATTGGGGATTTATAACACACAGGCAATGACCAGAAGCTCAGACCTACAGTTAAAAGTAGGAATAGGAGGAATATTCTATCCTTTCACAAAAAAAAAACCAAACAAACAAACAAAAAAAAAAACCAAAACAAAACCAAATAAAATAAAATAGAAGCATTGCATTTTAATCTGTTCTTACCCCATTGATTATTTTAACTTTCAAGAAAAAGCAAAAATCCAGATAATGGGTGTTTATACAGCACACACACACATACATATGTCAACATATATATATACACAATCAACAGCCTAAAATGGATTTTTTGAGAGGCCTCACTACCCAAAGATAAAAATAATCATCCTAATGAGAAAATTTCCCCTAGTTAAAACCACATTTTCGGTTAAGCAAAATCTTCAGGGAAGTCTAATTTAAGTCTCTAATTTGCTGGTGGTTCCAATCCTTTCCAGTTTCTTTTTTCCCGGAAATGTAGGGTCCATATGTAAAAGATATAATAAGGTTTTTCTTTTAAAGCATGTGCCTGGAGCTGGAAGATTTAAATTGAAATCTCAGTAGCTGTAACACAACTCCATGCAAGAAAAGACCTCAGAGATCATCAAGTCCAACCCTTGGTCCAACTCCAGTCCATTGACTAGATCATGGCACTAAGTGCCATGTCCAATCTCCGTTGAAAAACCTCCAGGGCTGCTGAGTCCAGCACCTCCCTGGGCAGCCATTCCAATGCCTGACCACTCTCTCTGCAAAGAATTGCTTTCTAATAGCCAGCCTCAATTTCCCCTGGCAGAGTTGAAGCCCATGGCCCCTTGTCCTATTGCTGACTGCCTGGGAGAAGAGACCAATCCCCACCTGGCTAGAACTGCCCTTCAGGTAGTTCTAGAGAGTGCTGAGCTCACCTCTAAGCCTCCTCTTCTCCAGACTAAACAAGCCCAGCTCCCTCAGCCTCTCCCCATAGGGCTTGTGTTCAAGTCCCTTCCCCAGTCTTGTTGCTCTTCTCTGGACCCGCTCCAGCACTTCAATCTCTTTCCTGAGCTGAGGGGCCCAGAACTGAACACAATACTCCAGGTGTGGCCTCCCCAATGCAGAGCACAGGGGAAGGATCACTGCCCTTGTCCTGCTGACCACGCTAGTTTGGATACAGGACAGGACACTATGGGCATTCTTGGCCACCTGGGCACACTGTTGGCTCATGTTGAGCTTCCTGTCCATTAGTCCCCCCAGGTCCTCCCCCCAGGTCCCTTTCTGCCTGACTGCTCTCCAGCCACTCTGCGCCCAGCCTGGAGCGCTCAGGGGGTTGTTGTGGCCAAAGTGCAGCACCCGGCACTTGGCCTTGTTGAACTTCATCCCACTGGAATCGGCCCATTTTTCCATTCTATCCAGATCCCTCTGCAGAGCCCTCCTGCCTTCCAGCAGCTCCACACTCCCTCCCAACTTGGTGTCATCAGCAAATTTGCTGATGATGGTCTCAATCCCCTCATCTAAATCATCAATAAAGATGTTAAACAGGACTGGACCCAACACTGACCCTTGGGGACACCACTAGTGCCTGGCCACCAGCTGGATGCAGCCCCATTCACCAGCACCCTCTGGGCCCGGCCCTCCAGCCAGTTCTTAACCCAGCAGAGAGTGCACTTGTCCAAGCCATGGGCTACCAGCTTTTGCAGGAGTAAGGAGTATATTATGGGAGACAGTGCTGTGTTTTTAGTGGAAATCTATCACGGCATTCACTGATTGTGCCATACGATCCTAACAAAATTAAATAGCTGTGAAGTGCTGCTCAGAGATGATGTTCAACTCCTACAAGAGCTATAGCATGGCTGTAGTGCACAGGTATGGAAATCCATGTCTGTTTTCTAGAAAACAATGGAATTACGTTTGCTTAAGTCTATGACAAACAGAATTAAGACATAAAAGGTGAATGTGCTAAAGGAAGTCAAGTACCTGCCATGGAGTTGCAAAATAAATCTGTTAAGAATGCAACAGGGGATTTTTTTTCCTTCTTTATTTGCTTTTGCAGCTTTTAACGACAGGAAATGAACATAGTTTATATCTATTCCCGTAAGGACTGCCCATGCACAAAAGCATATACTTGTTCTTAGAGAAGTCAGTATGCATTCTTTTTTGTGTATAGAAACTTCTGGCTTATTGATAATATGAGGGTAGCATAAGAAAAGGTATTAATGCAAATCTTTGTGTCTGGAAAGACACAATGGATGTTCTCTCTACACAAAAAACACCCCTGGAAAGTTCTGGTTCTGTATTTCTATGTATACTCTTGAGAAATAAAGTAGACGCAAATGCATTTTCAGAGACTTTTGGATTCGATGTCACAAAATCAAAGTGAAAATGATTTCAATAACATAGCCCATAGACGTCTCATTATGGTCGTGGGGAACTATCCCTTGTTAAAGGACTTACACAGAGACGAGTACCTATTTAGACACCATTGTAGACGAAGACAATGCATTTATTTCATTGCTATGGTTACTAAATCAAGTATGAAGTATAGAAATACGGTGCAGAAAAAAAAAAGAATGAAGACAAATAAATGATACGGTGCTCTAGAAATGCAAAGGATCAAACAAATAGGCTGCGCAGTTTAAGAAACAATTAATTATTAAAACTTTCACAAAGTATTTGATATAATCTCACTGTAACTTGATTGTGGCCATTCTTATATCAGTTCCGTCTCAATCCTTTTATCCATCTGCTGCCGGGGCAGAAGAAAAGCTTGTAGCTTTTATCTGTGATATTGGGGAAAAGTGATGTATCACTGCAAGTCTAAAGGCTCTATGGAGCGGCTTCTGCTGGGGGTAGTGCTGGGCTTGGGTAGAACCTCTCAACTTCTCCAACATCTTTCTGGGAGCTCTGTGACACATTTAGCTGTTGCTCACATAGAATCATAGAACCATTTTCATTGGGAGAGACCCTCAAGATCATAGAGTCCAACCATAACCCACTCCTGGCACTGCCCCATGTCCTGAGAACCTCATCTCCGTCTGTCAACCCCTCCAGGGATGGTGACTCCAGCACTGCCCTGGGCAGCCTGTTCCAATGCCCCACAGCCCTTTGGGGAAGAAATTGTTCCCCACATCCAACCTCAACCTCCCCTGGCCCAAGCAGATTTCTTCACCATGTGTAGACTCAGCTGACTCCACCTTGCAGGTTTGGTTTGGACTGTTCCCCACCAAGGGAGCAGATTTAGGCTGTTGAGGTGATCCAGAAGCACCACAATCAGGAGAACAGAGAATAAAAACAGTCAACATCTCATTTTATTGCTTAGAAATGTTGTAAAGCTGCTCTCTGTCTATGGTATGAACAGGCTTTGTGAAATAAAATGAAGAAAACTGATGGCTGAGACTATAAATCCGTTTCTCCTTTCTTTAATGACACACGGTCAACAATTTAATTCTACTCCCTCACTGAAACATCACTTGTTCCAGAGGTGCCAGTCAAATTGCATTTGGTTCATTCGAAATCATTTACAATGCAAAATCCAAGGCTAAAAACACTGCGGTTGAACTCATGGGCAAAGTGGATGGGAGGCAAAGAGATCACACTTGGGACGGGATGTACAAAAGCCAAGATTAATCTGCCTGACAACCTGCTGCTGTCTCCTCAAAGCAAACCCCAACAAATTCAGTACAACAGTTTCAGAAGCAGTCTCTATCATATTTAGGCAAAGCCACTTCATGCACTTGGCACGCTTGGAGATCTCTTCGCCATAGCCAATTAGGAAGAGATCTGATTAATTAGGACTTCTTCACCCTCCTTTTCTGACCAACACATCGCAATGGATTATTTACCCACATTAAATGGAATTCTTCAGACATACCACCTCAAAAAATAAGCTCTTGTAGAGTCACACAACAGAGCCAAGAAGATCCAGATGGAATTAAAGCATTTAAATTAATACTGTTCCCACGGACCCCAGCGCGAGTGCACAGCTGTACCGCAGTGGTATTTATAAAGGCAGCCTGTCAGTTAATATTGTGCCATTGCTTCATGACACAGAGCGTTGGCATCACTCTAGACGCAGGATGTTGGCATAGTATGTGACTGTTGTTGCCCCTCTTAGGTTTCAGAGGAACATATTTGAAATCCCTGAAGCGACTCGAGAGCCTGAGCTTTGCTGAATTTATTGGGACTGAGCCTATAAAATCACCGAGGGGCTGGGGAAAAGGCTGCCTCCTACTCTGAAAGGTGCGTACACCCATCAAGAAAAGAGGAAAAGACAAGATATAAGTAATAATAAGGACATGAATAAAATTCCTTCTGTTTTATTCTCTGACACAAGATGCAATTTCTGAAAGGAAATCGGAACAGAAAAAGTGTAGATCTATGGAAATAACCTTGTTTTATCCTCCATGCCCCCCCCCCCAAGATCTTCACTACTAGAGATGAGTAGTTGTGAAGTCTCCTTCAGAAAGCACAGGTGAGCTCCTCTTGGTAAGCTTGATGAAAAACAAATTGAAAATCGCTCCGCTGAGGCGCTTCTATCTGACTGAGAATTGCACCTAACCATGAGAGCAGTGGAGGGGAAAGGGACCTGGGGGTCATGGGGACAGCAGGGTGACCATGAGCCAGCACTGGGCCCTTGTGGCCAGGAAGCCAATGGTACCTGGGGTGGGTTAGAAGGGGGTGGTCAGTAGGTCAGAGAGGTTCTCCTGCCCCTCTGCTCTGCCCTGGGGAGATCACACCTGGAATATTGTGTCCAGTTGTGGCCCCTCAGTTCCAGCAGGACAGGGAACTGCTGGAGAGAGTCCAGCGCAGCCACCAAGATGCTGAAGGGAGTGGAGCATCTCCCGTGTGAGGAAAGGCTGAGGGAGCTGGGGCTCTGGAGCTGGACAAGAGGACACTGAGGGGGGACTCATTCCTGGGGATCAATATGGAAAGGGGGAGTGTCAGGAGGATGAAGCCAGGCTCTTCTGGTGACAACCAGTGACAGGACAAGGGGTAATGTGTGCAAATTGAAACACAGGAGGTTCCACTTAAATATGAGTAGGAACTTCTTCTCAGTAAGGGTGACAGAACACTGGCCCAGGCTGCCCAGGGAGGTTGTGGAGTCTCCTTCTGTGCAGACATTCCAACCCGCCTGGACACCTTCCTGTGTAACCTCATCTGGGTGTTCCTGCTCCATGGGGGGATTGCACTGGATGAGCTTTCCAGGGCCCTTCCAACCCCTGACATTCTGGGATTCTGTGATTCTGTGAATTTCCACAAAATGGCAAACAATGGCCTCGCGGATCGCCGTGATGGGAAGCGTGGAGAGCAAATTGCAAAAACTAGTGGGTTCTGGTGGGTGAATTGCAACGTGCTTGGGTCCTGGGAGCTGGGCTAGGTCAGGTTTTGTGAGCTCTGCTCCTCATGTCAAAGGCTTGGGAAGCTTTAGACTTCTTGTCAGTGCAAAGTCAAGTGCTGTAATGAACCTTTAGGGTTTTTTTCAACAAAAACCGTGCACCTGATTTTCGTCTCTGCTCAGGCTTGATGTGAACTTGCTGCACTCACTATGCAAAGAAGTCATAAAGTGAGTATAAAATGAGCTCAAGTAACAGGAAGGTAATACGAAAAGACTCAGAGTTCATAATTTTATAAGTATCTAAAATGCAAAGACTCAAACTGAAGCGTCATGAGGCTAAAGGGGGAAAAACAATCCTATAGGGAAATAAATTGGTGCAACTTTGAAACACCCTTTAATAGAAGATGACAAAGAATCACGTTATCCTACAGAAGAAATTACGCAAAAAATGAGCTATTAGAGCCCCAAAGTCACCCGCTCTCTTGCATAAACGAGCATGAACGTGTATTTCTGTTCCTAGAGGTGGCACAAAGGAAGAGCCAACAGCTTACTGAGAATTTTGCGAAGACTCCAGCACAAGAATAGTGAAGAGACTTCCTCGGCAGGTAAACTTGATTTCCCAAGGGGGATGAGTAAGCAGTTGTTTCCCTCGCAGGCAAATGAAAGCAATGATGAGCTTTCAAAGGTGTCATTCACAAAACCGTCCTTAACGGGAGAGCAGAGTGACTGAATCCAGGCAGGAAATTAGGAGAGCGATCAGAGATGGTCATTTTGATGAGAAGACTCCAAGAGAACAGAGGAAGGAAACATGGAGGCTGTGCAGCACTGGGCCCTGTTAATATGATGAGTCATTTAAGAGAGTGATGAAAAGAGTGGGAATCTTTAAAAAACCTGCCTTTTTCAAAGGTGTAATTCTGATTGAGTTTCAGGAATTTTCTTTCCATATATGCCAAAATACATCCCAGCAGGACAGAGAAGCTTACGCTATATGGATTATCTGGTGATAGGGGTATTGTCATGGAAACATGATCTTTGCTCAGAAGTGATTACTTACTCCTGCCCTCATTCCCTTCATATATTAATAACAGACTTTTTTAAAATTACTAATTGAATGGCAGATTATGGACCTGAATCTTCTCCTATCTCCTGTATGGATTTCATCCTAGTTTTCCACTGTATCACTTCTCATTCAAAAACAGATTTTACCTGGTTCGGTATGGAGACACAGAATTCTACCTTTTGCAAGGATGGACACAACTTTTAGACTACAAGCCAATGGACACATTACAGATACAGAGAACAGAACTTAGAGACATCTAGCAAAATAGATGAAACAGGATTCTACTCCAGAAACTTTGAGTTAGGCATTTAGAAGAAGCTTTCTAAGCTCTGTTTAAAGACAATAAAGTTGTATTTCAACGTATAGTTGCCTAACCGTAGGCAACCATATGCATTATTTGAGATGCCACAGGGAATCTTCCCCTGCCCCTGATTACCATTCCCATGGCTCAAATCTCCTGTGGGTACACAGTTGTGTCTGCCAGCTTCACCTGCACACCTTCGATATTCGAGATCATCTTTAACAGCACTCAACACTGTGATTCTGTGATATGTGTGGGCAACTTAATGAAGCCCAGGGAGCAATTCAACTCCTCCTAAAATAAGCATCTGTTTTTGGCCAGCAAAATTGCTCTAAAGGCTCTGGGGGTTCTATTCAGTTGCCCAAATGCAGGCATCAAGTACCTAGGAGATACTCAGGGGAGTGACTGCTGTCATAGAATCATAGAATAATTTAGGTTGAAGGGACATTAAATCTTCCCCAGTGCCACCCCTGCCATGAGCAGGGACATCTTCACCAGCTCAGGTTGCTCAGAGCCCCGTCCAGCCTGACCTGGGATGTCTCCAGGGATGGTTCATCCACCACCTCTCTGGCCAACCTGGGCCAGGCTCTCACCACCCTCAGCACAAACAATTTCTTCCTCATGTTTGGCCTGAATCTCCATCCTTTAGTTTAAAACCATCACCCCTTGTCCTATCGCAGCAGGCCCTGTCCTGAGCAAAACCCTGTCAGGTACCACTGAAACAACTCAAACAATACAGCCAACAGCTGCGGCACTGTTCATTTTATGCCTCTGCATATACGGCTCTTTCTGCAAGCTCACAATGATTTCAGCTCCCTCTTGGAGACTTTACCCCTCCTGATATTAGGAAAAGAAAAACCTATTGAAGTTAGCAGATGTTTACAGTGACACTGATGGCCCATTGAAAACAAGATAAACTTGTATAAAAATAGTGTAATGTGCTATTATAGGGATTGAGGCGGGAAAGGAAAAGCAAAGTTTACACCCACATCCATTCTGACTGTACAAAGTAGCCCCTAGCCCCAAAAGTTACGCTTATATGAGTAAACTAAGCAAGGCCAGGACATGGTAGAGGTGGTGGATGAACCATCCCTGGAGACATCCCAGGCCAGGCTGGACGGGGCTCTGAGCAACCTGAGCTGGTGAAGATGTCCCTGCCCATGGCAGGGGTTGGACACCACTCACATGGGTTGTGTTCAGCCCAGTCTCACTTTCCTGGCCTGTGCCTACTCATCATTTGTGGGAAAGACATTCACCCCTCCAGACTTTGCAGTTCCTTGTAGAAAGGAGCAAAAGGGAAACCGAGTCACACACATTTCTTGAGGAAAGAAAACATGTTTTGTGTCAGGAACAAAATGTCCCAGAATGTAAAGGAAGGGCTGACATGCTTCCCACAGCCCCAATCTGTGTCATTCTCAAGCTTATAGAAGCGTTAATAGATGAAAAACGAACAAAACACAATACAATACAAGATGGGAGCAGCCAGAGTCCCATGGCGATGAACTCAAAAGGGTTTGCAGGTGGAGCCAATGATTTTGGATTGGATCTCAAAATACATGCAGGCTTAAAACTGGTTCTTCCCCACCTTGTGGGACCCCCCCAGCTACAATGGGAACCCAAGAGAGACGTGAGCTTGGAGGAGATGAAGGTAGAGCTGAGAAAAAACACATACAGGAGAGGCAGGAAGAAGAAAGTCTTGAGATATTTGGGTGAGGAATGTATGAAGGCGGCCAGGCTGGTAATCAGAGAGGATTTCACATGGAATCATGGCCTCTAATTATGACTTTTTAAAAATTTTCATATGAAACATGACAAACTCTGACCCTGTTATGCCAAGTAAGTGAAAACACCACTGACTTGCATCAGTGCAAACCCAAGAAAACCAAGAAAGGCTGTTTAGATTTATTTCTTATATGCATCTGCGTAGGTGCACCCTCAAGACGCATTATTTAAAAATGCAGAGAAACCCAGTCCTATTTATTCATTTTGTACCGAAAAGGGTCGGGATGACAGGTACAATGACTTCAACAACATGCAGACACCCTGAAGGTTACTCCAGTGGTCACTGATGAGCCTGGAACATGGTTTTACAATGGCACAACATTAAATGCTGAAATCTGCCGTAGAGCAGAGTTAATTTTCAAAAAGAGGGAAATGTATAGTAAACCACCCTCTTCCTCCACCCCCAAGCCCCCCAAATGCTGGGTCTGGCGGTTATTCCGATCCCTGGAGTTTGATGCATGTTTGATTCACAGACTGCAGCATGTCTGCACCAGATGGCCCCGAGTTAATGAACACAAACTCATCACTTTTACTCACGAGGGAAATGTGCAGCTCAATCTGACTTGTGCTCGACAACTAAAAATATTTGAGTATTTTTAGCGAGCGTTTCACTGTTGCAAAATGGCATTTGAGGAAAGCATTAAAAGAACACTGCCTACCCAACAAATGTACTTGCACAGATGAAGAACAACGCTGCTGCCTTCCCCCACTTCTCATCAGAGCTAAGTTAACATATTCCCAAAACTTAACACTGCAAGCAGCACATAAAGAAACCTATAAGATCTGGGGCCTTCTCAGGCACCATTAAACCATTTGCAAAACGTCTCCTGAGTTTGCTGAAAGTGGAATTGGGCTCTGAGTTTGTTACCGCAGGAGGTTTCAAAGGATACGGGTCATATTCTCAGCCAGCGAATGCTTGAAACCACCAGGGCTGTCATTATTTATACTAGCTAATGATGGGGCTGCATGGGGTCACTGTGATTTTCATGTCTAGTGCACAAGATGTAACTGCATGAGAATATAAAACACATATAAAAAGGCAGCATTACACTGCCATGAAGTGCAGAAGATTTCTCCCCAAGGAACCAAGAGACATTTGTTCAAAGATGAAAACCAGATCCCCCAGTCTGTGACCCAATACAGGATTAATTGCTTCCCTTGGAGTCAACGGGCACAAAATCACGATTGCAAACACATGGCAGAAGCGATGTTCCCCGAATTTGAAGGAATCTTGATTTCATCTTTCACCCAAAAAACTGTTGATCATGCCAAAATTGTCATGTAATTTTAGCTGGGAATGGGACTTCCCTTCTACCCTTGGTGATTTTATGTGCTTCAATGTGATAAACACCACAAGATCATCAGATGCAACTTTAAAGAAACCATATAGTTACCTGAATGCTTGTTAGAGGCATTGTATGTTGTTGTAAATATGCAATATAGTTGGGTGTTTTGTTCATTGTATACAGCTTTTGCTGTTACTTTTTGACTATAGTGATACAGTCTCTACCCATGAGGTTACGTAGAGAATAATTTGATCTAAAAAACAATAAGAAAGCAACGTACTGGCCGTAACTTGATGCCACATTCTTCAAGAAGCAAGTTGGCCAAGGCAAGACACGTAAGAAATGACTCCCAGATGCCCTGGATAAATTAGTGAGAGCCGGACATCTGGGTCCTACAGCTGCCAAAGTCATGCCAAACCAATCTACTGGAGGCCAAACACATTTCCCATCCCCTCTGAAAGGAACTGGCAGTGGAATATCACTGTATCATGACTTACTTCTTACACAAGAAGAAGGCAAACACATTGAGTTTACAACGCCAGCTCCATAGTGGTATTCGCACAGAGCAAGTCTGTTTGACGGCCTATTTCACCTCTCTACCAATTTGCTCAACTACACCCATCTCCATTATGCAGTTATGATAAAGTTATTAGTTATTAAATAGCAAAGGACCAATACAACACCTCCCTATGCAAAAAATCAGTGTCCGGCAGGATATTCGCAATGTCTGAGGTGGTAAAAAAACAAGGAAAAGCAGAGGAATCACAGAATCAGAGATTCACAGAATCCCAGAATGTCAGGGGTTGGAAGGGCCCTGGAAAGCTCATCCAGAGCAATCCCCCCATGGAGCAGGAACACCCAGATGAGGTTACACAGGAAGGTGTCCAGGCGGGTTGGAATGTCTGCACAGAAGGAGACTCCACAACCTCCCTGGGCAGCCTGGGCCAGGCTCTGACACCCTCACCCCCAACAAGTTGCTTCTCATAATTAAGTGGAACCTCCTGTGTTCCAGTTTGCACCCATTGCCCCTTGTCCTATCACTGGTTGTCACCGAGAAGAGCCTGGCTCCATCCTCCTGACACTCACCCTTTCCATATAGATCCCCAGGAATGAGTCACCCCTCAGTGTCCTCTTGTCCAGCTCCAGAGCCCCAGCTCCCTCAGCCTTTCCTCACACGGGAGATGCTCCATTCCCTTCAGCATCTTGGTGGCTGCGCTGGACTCTCTCCAGCAGTTCCCTGTCCTGCTGGAACTGAGGGGCCACAACTGGACACAAGATTCCAGGTGTGGTCTCACCAGGGCAGAGCAGAGGGGCAGGAGAACCTCTCTGACCTACTGACCACCCCCTTCTAACCCACCCCAGGTACCATTGGCCTTCCTGGCCACAAGGGCCCAGTGCTGGCTCATGGTCACCCTGCTGTCCCCAGGACCCCCAGGTCCCTTTCCCCTACACTGCTCTCCAACAGGTCATTCCCCAACTTACACTGGAACCTGGGGTTGTTCCTGCCCAGATTCAAGACTCTACACTTGCCCTTGTTCTATTTCATTAAATTTCTCCCTGCCCAACTCTACAGCCTGTCCAGGTCTCACTGGATGGCGGCACAGCCATGCTGAGAGGTCATTGTGATCTCCTAAACTCTGGAAGAATTAGGTGAGGAAAACATTAATCAAGGTCACATTCATCACTAGGAGCTGGGAAGAAATCCTTAACCAAGCTTTGCTTCCTGCTCTTTGTGCTGCTTCAAAAGAGCATCTACGTTCATTAGATCTGAACTGAAATATTTGCTGTTTGCTATGAAAACCTCTCAAGGTTGGGATCACCTTCAGCAGGTGATAAAGCCGCGTCAGTGCAATGTGACAGGAGATCCCATCTCACCTACATCAACCATTGCAGGGATGATCCCCATCCCCGGGGAGCAATCTCACAACCATCAGAAACAGGGCAATATGCACAAAACCTCCCTCTCTCAGGTTCACCGAATCATAAAATCACAGAACAGTTGGGGTTGGAAGGGACAATCATCTTGTCCAACCCACCTGCTAAAAGCAGGTTCACCTACTTTCACACACACACAAAAATAAAACGATTTTAAGATTTGTTTTAATCTGTAACAAAAGCAAACACATAAACCTTAATAATATTGATGTTTTCTAAGAAAATGAATTTGTTTTCCGACCTGCCCTACATAGTCTACAAAGTATAATAGAAATGTTGAATCTCTTTTTTTAACGGAGTCAAAATTCAATTTAGCATGAAATACTAATTGCAGCTTTACCTCTAATCATTCCTTGCTTATGTTTATTATGATCTGCTGAAGCTACAACCTGAACACGTTCTCTCTTTGGAAATCTTTCATTCAGGCTCCGCTAAGGATCTAAATGCCTCCAGCAAGTACATCTTCATCTCTTTAATCTCCCCTCCAATACAAACTTTCTGATGTGCAAGCTGTTCGCTCTCCCCATCCTTTACAACTGGGTGCAAACAAGGGATGCGCAAGGTCTTTGATGGGGAAGCATGGACCATCAACAAGTCAGGATGCGCAAGATCTTTGATGGAGAAGCATGGACCATCAACAAGTCAGGATGCTCAAGGTCTTTGATGGAGGAGCATGGACCATCAACAAGTCAGGATGTGCAAGGTCTTTGATGGAGGAGCATGGACCATCAACAAGTCAGGATGTGCAAGGTCTTTGATGGAGGAGCATGGACCATCAACAAGTCAGGATGCTCAAGGTCTTTTTTGATGGGGGAGCATGGACCATCAACAAGCCAGCGTAGGGGGAAAGTCGTCCCTTCTTCCACCTGACGTTCCAAATTGTGGCTTTTAAAACAATGGGAAGAAACACGCGTTCCTTTTCTTCACTGCGAGGGAAAACGCTGCTCTGATCAGGATTGCTTCTGTGTGGCTAATTGATAAATAAACCACCTAACCAGCCTGGATTTAGGAAGCTCACCCTGCCCTGCAGCCGTAATGCTGTTTTATTAGCGGTGGTGACAAAGGTGCTATGAAGTTACTGATATTTTATACGGATTAATTTTAGTTCCTCGGAGAGCAAAACTGCTCTGCAGTGCTGGGCTGGTCTCTTTGTAGTCAGGAAACCTCAACACGTGTTTTTAAGGCAGGTTCCCTGTTCACCGTCTCATTTTTTCCTCATTCACACCCTTTTAAACGTTCAGCCAAGGAAACAAATAATCTTTCAGACTATGCCCATGCACCATTAAAAATAGGCATGCAGCACTTCCCATGCATAATTCATTCTTCCTGTATTTCCAGTCAAGACGTCTTCACTTTGCAAGTGTAAAGTGACAATTCTTGCAGATTTGGGAAATAATCTTTTACATCTGTTACAAGCTAGCAGACGCCATTTGGCAAGTGTTAAAAAATACCATATAGGAGCGGGAATACAGTGTTCTGTTTGGTTAGAAGCATTCTTGAACTAAAAGTCTGTACGGGAAAGAAAAATGAGATGACTTGAATGTTCTTTCTAAAAGAAATCTTCTAATTTCCCAGCCATTTATCTCTCTGTTTCCTTTGTGTGTTATGCCCTCCGCATTCCTCACTCTTACTTTTTTCATGCATCGCTTCACCGGATTGTGTTTTGCAAATATTGTTTTGGGTTCTTTTTCTTCATGTTTTTAATGCTGACACATCAGCCACCTTTTGAATCCAAGACTCAGAATAAGCTTCAGTTCCCTTCTCGTTCAGGCCTCTTGAGGCCTGTTCACACAGCCTGGCTCCCTGGGGCCTCTCCCCGTCTATATTCACTCTTTCTCGGCCTTTCCCCACCAGCCAACTCGTTTCCATCGGCCCGGTTCAATCTAAACCCCTGCCTTCATTCCCCATCTATCTACCTAATTTAACTCCCGACTTTTTAAGTCTTATTAGTCTTGCATCAGAAGCGCGAGGAGCAACGCTGTCATAACAAAGAGCGGGAGAGCTCGCAGGCCCACTCAACAAAAGTGATTTAGCGGGGCGAGGAGCACTTTGCCGCATACTAATGCTGTTTTAATAAAGCTGCCCAAACACCCCGGTGACTGTGCTAACAGTGTGCAGGCTCCCAATAAGCTGGGAACGCGATTTGTGTGCACACGAGGAGCCGAGATAATGGGCGAACGTGCATTTTGACCGAGTTTGCCATAAGCGCTAATATCACCGAGGCTCAATTCTCTGCATTTCATTTAGATGTTTTCACTGACTATAATACCATCCTTTGCTCTCTACACTTAAATGCACTCCATTTGCGTTCCAGTCTTTCATTTAAAGAAATAACACAACCGACACTATCCATAAAGCAATATATACTTAATTAAAACGATGCTGAGGCAGCGGCGAGGTTGAGAATTCGCTGCTGCTTTCGCACCTGCTTGCAAGGACGATCGGCAAAAACCTCCGCAACGCTTCAGGAACACGATTCTGTCGCCTTGTTTGAAATGATGAATCTCATCCAGTGTCTCCGGTGCATCATCTGGGGCTCGTCCCCAAAATGAGCTCTTGGGCATGGCCGGAGGGTTTTCTCCGAAACAAGGACAGACCCACATGCTCGAGAGCATCCTCAGCCCTTCCTGACCAATTATTTACTTTTGCTGGTCTCATACCAGCAGCTTTACTTCTAATCATTTGTTGCTTATATGTATTATGATCTGCTGAAGCTACAACCTGAACACGTTCTCTCTTTGGAAATCTTTCATTCAGGCTCCGCTGAGGATCCAAATGGCTCCAGCAAGTACATCTTCATCTCTTTAATCTCCCCTCCAATACAAACTTTCTGATGTACAAGCTGTTCGCTCTCCCCATCCTTTACAACTGGGTGCAAACAAGGCATGCGCAAGGTCTTGTCTTTGATGGAGGAGCATGGACCATCAACAAGTCAGGATGCGCAAGGTCTTTGATGGGGGAGCATGGACCACCAGCAAGTCAGGATGTGCAAGGTCTTTGATGGAGGAGCATGGACCATCAACAAGTCAGGATGCTCAAGGTCTTTGATGGAGGAGCATGGACCATCAACAAGTCAGGATGTGCAAGGTCTTTGATGGAGGAGCATGGACCATTAACAAGTCAGGATGCGCAAGGTCTTTGATGGGGGAGCATGGACCATCAGCAAGTCAGGATGTGCAAGGTCTTTGATGGAGGAGCATGGACCATCAACAAGTCAGGATGCTCAAGGTCTTTGATGGAGGAGCATGGACCATCAACAAGTCAGGATGCTCAAGGTCTTTGATGGAGGAGCATGGACCATCAACAAGTCAGGATGCGCAAGGTCTTTTGCTGGTATCATACCAGCAAAACAACAGCCGTAAGTACAGACACAGCCAGTAATAACCCAACGTTTTCTAAGAAGCCATTTAATGTGTGAAGGAGGGAGGAAAACAAGCTTCTGTTTAAAGTTTTGGGGGTGAGATTCTGAAATATCAGATTTTTTAAAATCATTAACAAAACAATGAGGGGAAAAAAGAATCATTGTCGCTGCGTCCTTTTTCAAGCAATATTTGAGCAATTTAGAAATGCCAGATGAATCAGATTGATTTTTCTATTTGTAGCTTTGATGGGAATTTAATTGAAAAGCTTGATAACTTGGGTTTCAAAGCTTGTTTGCACAGAGTGTTCCACCTCAAAATTGTGAAATAAAAAAAAGAGAAAGAAATAAAACCAAACAGCAAAGGATTGTGCAGAAGAGGCAGTGACAACAGGCCTGCTACAGATTTTACATTCTCATCTCCTGGAGTTTGAAATCACATGCGTCTTATTCATTGCCCTTAGACAGACATCGCATTTTGTCAGCACAGCTCGTCATGAAAGCCAGGCTGCCGCTCTTTTATTTTCCTCCTTTTTATGTGATTAGAAATGGTCAAAAGGATTTTTCATCAGGATCATTTCAATAAACTGAAAAAGGAGGCAACACCCTGGCCCTCTCCTTTATGGTTTATTAACTTAATATGAAACATTTGAAAAGAAACCCAATAATTCTGACATTGTCCCGCACACACACATCTTGTGTTCAAATATCCTTCATTGTTTCTAGATCAAAAAATGCAAAAGAAAAGCCTGAAGAAGCAAGAAGTGACAGGATGGAATGGCATGAGAAGACACAGAGGTACCTTCTTAGCAGCTAATAGGTAAGAGTGACACATCCTATAGTTTTCCTCCACCTATTTCTTAGGGAAGAATATCTGCAAGAGGCTTTTGTGGTGTCACTATATTAACCTGCCAGTGTGTAAAATGATCCTTTCATTTAGTGCTGGCCCAGAATGTGAGGGTTTTTCCCCCAAACTTTACATGGCAAGGAGCTTGAAACTTTTCCTGCTCCCTGCAGCCTTGTCATAGCAAGGCTGATTACAGTCATTTATTTTCTCAGAATTAAAGCCCAAGCTCAAATAAGACTCGATCTGAGGGTTAATACATCTGTCTGTTTATTTAGTGGTATTTCTCACCTGCAGTATTTTAGGATGATGGTTAAATACTCACTTTTATCCATAAAATCTCAAACAAAACTGGCCGCATTTATACATCCAGCAACAGGAGCACCAGGAGACTTGATCTTACAGCTTCCCAGTGCATAGAGGTTGTTTCGTGACAAACCTGAGGACGATCCTTAACAAAATGAAGATATTTTAATCTGACAGCAACATCCTATTTTCCCAAGCGCTATCAACTTTCAAGAAAGAAACTGGCTAACTGCTAGATGCTCGTTACATGGAAATAACATTAATTAAACAGACGAGCTATGTCAGTCAGATGCACCGTTTCTCCATATCTGTGTCAAAACTATATCACGCAGCTCACAGCCTAATAGAGTGGCACATGAAAATGTAATTGCATTACAGTACGGCATGATATGAGTAAACCCATCACACGGCAAGTTGTCCCAGGATGATAGTATCTGTCCCACGTTGTATTATTTTGGGAGTAATAAACATTATATGTAGGAAAACACTAAGCCAAAATAAGCCGGGTCATCCCACAGAGCTTGTGACAGATGGTAATTCTAGCGCTATAATCAAAGCAATAATTAACCTAGTAGTTAAAAAAAAAATCAAAGCACATTTGCAATCTAGTTCTCCACATCAGGGACTTGCCGCAATATTCAGTAGTGGTTTTGAATACACTGATCATCCAAATTAAATATGGTTACTGATAGAAAATCTCCGGTGCTGCAGAACATCACCAATACCCAGTATTTGTTTCAAGTGTCAATGTCTTTGGCAAAATAGACCCTGAAAATGGGAATGAGGATGTGTTCAAAAGATGTAAAAACCCGATTGCATCCACTCATGGACTATTTGGCCAGTTTGCTCCACGAATAAAGCCCTTTTAATTCTCTTCATTCAATATTTATGAAGAGGCCAACTTCAGAAAATCAGGACTTTCTGTGTAGGTCAGCACAGTTCATTTGCAAGAATATTAACACACTCACTTTTTATCAACTTCTTTTTGTTTCCTTCCCACATCAGTTACCAAGGACATCAAAGAACTTCTGTGCATGAGACGTCTCTCCAAATTTTAGGGGTATCTCTACTTCACCTTTTATCAAATCCACTTCTATGAACTTAACTGACACATGGAAATAAATAAAATATCCATGTATAAATAAATATATATAACTAAATAAAAGAAGTAAATATATGTGTGTGTATGTATGTATATATATATATATGTAAAAGAGTGGCAGATTCATCAGCTATAATTAGCAAAGAGAAGCCATCTTACATCGTGATCATTGCATAGATGTGTTATGCTTTCTCTGTTCATGGTTGTCATGAAGACGATGGGAGTTCTGTGGTCAGCGTATGAGCTTTTCATGTGTAACTTTAGATAACGTGTAAGTGATTTGATGATGGTGGTGACAACCAGGCATTTGCAATTTGACTGGCTGTCCATATGTGTCCATATGACTGTGTCCATATGTGATCCCAGGAAAACCAGTTTTCTGCCATCATCAGAGCACTCTCTGGCCATAGAACTTGCTTATTTTCTGTACCTCATTTCTCTTTAGTACATCAATTTTTGCAACTTGCGACATTACACAGACCGCTGTGAACACTGGGACACACAAAACCGGTGTACATGGGGCCAGGAAATTGAATATTGATGAACACAGTGATGGTTCTCCCAATAAATCTATAAATTCATAAAGACAAGGCACGGGATGCTGTAAAATGGCTTAATGCGGTCCCAGCTCTTCTGAAAAAGGGAAAAATCGAGGAGGATAAATTAGTTCATAAAATAGCAGCACTTTGCACAGATAGGGCCACAGGTCTGAAAGATCTTCTGTGTTATCAAATTCAGTTTGTACCCCTGGAAGTTCACATACTTCCTTTCAGGAACTTTGCAAGCACAATTGCATAAACTGTCAGACTTCTTACCCCCTTTATTCTGCTTGGGCAGCTGTTTCCGGACCCAGCTGCTCTAATGACTATAGAACATTTAATTTCCAAACCTAAATGTAAAAGCTGGCCAATTTATACCCACCTGCATTTGTTCTAACATTGGTCTTCACCTTAAACAATTTTTTCCCCTCTCCTTGATATTTATTCCTTTCCTGTTTCACAGAATCACAGAATCCCAGAATGTCAGGGGTTGGAAGGGCCCTGGAAAGCTCATCCAGTGCAATCCCCCCATGGAGCAGGAACACCCAGATGAGGTTACACAGGAAGGTGTCCAGGCGGGTTGGAATGTCTGCACAGAAGGAGACTCCACAACCTCCCTGGGCAGCCTGGGCCAGGCTCTGCCACCCTCACCCCCAACAAGTTGCTTCTCCTCTTGCAGTGGAACCTCCTGTGTTCCAGTTTGCACCCATTGCCCCTTGTCCTGTCACTGGTTGTCACCAAGAAGAGGCTGGCTCCATCCTCCTGACACTCCCCCTTTCCATCTTGATCCCCAGGAATGAGTCCCCCCTCAGTCTCCTCTTGTCCAGCTCCAGAGCCCCAGCTCCCTCAGCCTTTCCTCCCACGGGAGATGCTCCACTCCCTTCAGCATCTTGGTGGCTGCGCTGGACTCTCTCCAGCAGCTCCCTGTCCTGCTGGAACTGAGGGGCCACAACTGGACACAATATTCCAGGTTTGGTCTCCCCAGGGCAGAGCAGAGGGGCAGGAGAACCTCTCTGACCTACTGACCACCCCCTTCTAACCCACCCCAGGTACCATTGGCCTTCCTGGCCACAAGGGCCCAGTGCTGGCTCATGGTCACCCTGCTGTCCCCAGGACCCCCAGGTCCCTTTCCCCTACACTGCTCTCTAATAGGCCATTCCCCAACTTATACTGGAACCTGGGGTTGTTCCTTCTCAGATTCAAGACTCTACACTTGCCCTTGTTCTATTTCATTAAATTTTTCCCTGCCCAACTCTCCAGCCTGTCCAGGTCTCTGATGGCAGCACAGCTTCCAGTGTCAGCCACTCCTCCCAGCTTGGTGTCACCAGCAAACTTGCTGACAGTCACTCTAGTCCCTCATCTAAATCGTTGAGGAATATATTGAATAATACTGGCCCCAGTACTGACCCCTGTTATAACAAATCACAGTCTTTTCTTATTTGATACTTTCATGTTGCCTGATCATCCACGACTTTTTTGCATCTGTCCTGGATGAGTGACCAGAGTTGTAAACAACATGCAGAGGGTTCTGAACTAATATCTTCCATATTATCATTACAGCTCAAATTCCTCAGTTCTAAAGAAAATAACTTGAAATGGCGATGTCAGTAGAAATGGAGATGTTATGGCACCGGTTTTGCTAAATATTTCCAATAATTTTGTCAACAGGCAAAATGACACCCATGTAGGTAAAGTGCTGTATTTAAAACTACAGAAAAGAGTATTCCTAGATTTCACAGTGCTCAAACGTGATGGTAAAAGTCCCTCTCATTCACAGAACTAATTCTTGATGTGGAATGGCTTCATTCATCCCGGGGAATCAAGTGTAGGGAATCATTCATTATTCATGACGTGGTTCACAGGCCAGGCGGTGCAGCTGGGCTCACGTCCAACAACCAGACTCTCCTACTCCCAACAGTCTGGTCACACTGAAACTGCCTCTTGAGAACTGTCCTTCACCTCGTCACCCTCAGATGGCTCATGGGCATTGCTTGGGAGATCGTTAGTGAGACCGGGATAAAGAAAAGAGCCCAAGCAAGTTGTTGAGTTGTAGCTCACTCCATGACCCTGTTCTGGAGAAACCTACAGCAGAGGTGTCTGCTGGTAAAACGAAAATTGGATTGAGTTTAGTAAATCCAGATTGTGGAATAGTTTGGGTTGGAGGTACCTTCCAAGCTCCCCCAGTGCCACCCCTGACATCTTCACCAGCTCAGGTTGCTCAGAGCCCCGTCCAGCCTGGCCTGGGATGTCTCCAGGGATGGTTCATCCACCACCTCTCTGCCCAACCTGGGACAGGCTCTCACCACCATCTGCATAAACTATTCCTTCTTTCTGTCTGCTCTAAATCTCTTCTCTTTCAGTTTAAAACCATCACCCCTTGTCCTATCACAACAGGCCCTGCTCAAAAGTCTGTCCCCATCTTTCTTATCGGCCCCTTTTAAGCACTGAAAGGCCACATTAAGGTCTCCCTGGAGCTTCTCTTCTCCAGCTGAACAGCCCCACTCTCTCAGCCTGTCCCCCAGCAGAGCTGTTCCAGCCTCGGATCATTTCTGGGGCTCCTCTGGCCCCTCTCCAGCAGGTCCATGTGTGTCCTGTGCTGAGGACCCAGAGCTGGACCAGCACTGCAGGGGGGTCTCACCAGAGCAGAGCAGAGGGGCAGAATCACCTCCCAAACCTGCTGCCCACGCTCCTTGTGATGCAGCCCAAGATACTGTTGGTTTTGCTCTGATCTCCAGTTACTAACCCAGAATCATGTACGACTCCTGCAGGTCCTTAGACCTGTCTAACAGCCCCATACAAATACCCTTAGACATTCTAAAGCATGTCAAATTGCAGCAGCCGCTAAGTTTAGGCAATCAAATGTTTACCTTAGCATCTACTACAGAATTGTAGATGTCCTAGATCATCCAGGATGGCAGAGCCAGCCCCAAGCACAAGTGTTGACTCTGTTTTCACACAGAAAAAAGGGTTTGGGGGTTTCGCGATGGCAGGAGAAGGCAGAACCAGGGAAGTCTGGGGAGGATGTCAAGAACAAAGACTTGACCAAAGAGGTAAAACTGGACCTTCTGCCACTGCACAATGTTTCAAAACCATGCTAGAAATGCAACCTGCTCACCAGCATGGCTATCTCTCGTGCTTTTATGCTCAGCTATTAAATAATTTCACTTTTGTCTTTCCCATCATTGGCAAATTCCAAAAGGTGAAGTTGAAATGGAAAAAAATACAGCGGCATTTTATTGCAGGTTGCATTTTTATATTGAACCAGCAGCATTAATAAACATTATAGAGCTTTCTGAGGGGAAGGTTTTGCAGCCCCTCCGTGTTCTACCTCATTACGTTTTCATTGTGTTTTGTTTGCTTCTTTCTGTCAGTCCAAACATGACGTATGGTCAGGCATACAGCAGGTCGGGTGATGACATTTTTTAATGTTCACATAACAACCTGACCTCCTACTCACATTCACTAAAAAGAAAATAAGGAACCCCCCCTGTTTTAAGTTTTAAATGCTAACGAGGTTCTATATTCTATTTGTTTTTCCTTCCCAGCAAAACTAATTTCAAATTGAACTGCTGACTCAATTAGCAAAATGCTGAAGTTGTTGAGACCTTGTGTAATATTATGTCCCATTAACAAAAAGGAAGCCAGCAGTGGTTTTATGCCAGTAAATCCAGCACCAGCATTTTAATGGGCCATTTTAATTAAACAAATTAAATTAACGATGGCCTCTAAAGAATGATGAATTATACTGTTTAATATAGCATTGCTACGTGCTAATCCCATTTTTGATATTATATTTAAAAATTAATCGATACATAGACACCTATGTATCGTAAACTGACTGATCTCAGGAAAAGAAAGAAAACAGCAACTGGTGCAAAAGAAACATGCAAAAATGTAAATATAACTACACTCCACCTACAACCAAGATGTCGTGGACTCTTAACGATGATAAGAAAGCAGCTTTTAGTTATTCTATTAGCAGTCGTATGAACTATATGTCTTGAGGAAGTAGCCAAAAAAGCAAATGGAAGTTGAGAACATGAGCCTACGGCATGCATGGAAAATGAAAGGAACTTATAACCTCGATAAATCAGGTGTCTGCACAATTCCATGCAACCCTCAACCACTGCATTTCTCTCTTTTGTCTCACACCCATACTGATCACAAGCGATTTCCTTCCAGCACTGTTTTAGGAAAAGATCTCAACCTTCTCCAAGTAATTTCTTAGGCCACCCGTCCCCTCCTGATGCGGCTTCTCCTACGAGCAAAATTCACGTTCCATTGCTCCAAAGTGGATCACAGGGTGCTGGAAAACGTGGGATGATCTTAGCTCCCCCCAAAAATAACTTCCTGTTGAAGTTACAGCAACGAACAGCACTGTTGTGGGACACTTGGCCATTTGAGAGTCTGGGTGCTGTCTATGGTGGGTGCCCTCTGGAAGGGAGGGGGAGGACTCAGATAATGCTCAAAGAATCATTTTAGTTGGAAGAGACCCTCAAGATCATCAAGTCCAACCACAACCAAACCCTGGCACTAAACCATGTCCCTAAGAACCTCAACTATACATCTTTTAAATCTCTCCATGGATGGTGACTCCAGCACTGCCCTGGGCAGCCTGTTCCAATGCCCCACAGCCCTTTGGGGAAGAAATGGTTCCCCACATCCAACCTCAACCTCCCCTGGTGCAACTTGAGGCCGTTTCCTCTGCTCCTGGCGCTTGTTCCTGGGGAGCAGAGCCCGACCCCCCCTGGCTCCAAGCTCCTTTCAGGCAGTTCAGAGATCAGAAGGTCTCCCCTCAGCTCCTGTTCTCCAGCTGAACCCCCCAGGTCCCTCAGCCGCTCCATCACACTTGTGCTCCAGCCCCTCACCAGCTCCGTTCCCTTCTCTCCACTCGCTCCAGCACCTCAAGGCCTTTCTTGGCGTGAGGGGCCCAGAACTGCCCCCAGGATTTGAGGTTTGGCCTCCCTGGTGCCCAGCACAGGGACGGTCACTGCCCTGGGCCTGCTGGCCACACCAGTGCTGGTACCAGCCAGGATGCTGGTGGCCTCTTGGCCACCTGGGCACATACTGGCTCATGTTCAGCTGCTGTCACCAACACCCCCAGGGCCTTTTCCACCGGGCACTTTCCCGCCACTCTTCCCCGGGCCTGTCGCGCTGCCTGGGGTTGTTGTGACCCAAGTGCAGGACCTGGCACTTGGCCTTGTTAAACCTCAGACAATTGGCCTCAGCCCATTGGTCCAGCCGGTCCAGATCCCTTTGTATAGCCATCCTACCATCCAGCAGATCAACATTCCCACCCAACTTGGTGTCATCTGCAAACTTACTGAGGGTGCAATCAATCCCCTCATCCAGATCACTGATAAAGAGACTGAACAGAACCGGCCCAATACTGAGCCCTGGGGACACCGCTCATGACTGGTCACCAACTGGATTTGAATCCATTACCATCTTTTGGAGATATTTAACTTTTTGTTTGTTGGTTTGATTTGTTTGTTTTGGTGTTTTTTGTTTGTGTTTGTTTGGTTTGGGGAGGTTTTTTACAACTACCTTTAGAAGGCCAATGTGGAGTTCAGCTCTGCACTATGACCTCCAGGCAACTCAAGCGATTCAAGTTGGACACTTATTCATTTTAAGAAGCAATGTAGCTTCTCTCTGCTGTCTGCTCTTAGCCAAAAAGAAAAGCAAATAGTTTAAGTAGTTTATAAGGAGAGCTATTAATAATAAATAGAAATGAAATGTCCTTAAAGATGGGAGACTTGGATGGGATTTTCATGCAAATGGAAGAGGTTCACACAAGAGATGGGAACAGAAGCAAGTCTAAGGGTACAACGGGAATCCAAGCAGATGGGGAGATGACCATAGATCCTAAGGACCCTGGTAGAAGTCTTGCTCTTCTTTTGGCATAGTTTTCTGTGATTATTATTTTCTAATAAGGCCTAATTTGTATTATTTTAGAACAGCATCAGAGAGCCACACACAACAGGCTACAACTGGGTTTTAGAGAGTTTATCAGGCCATTGACTACTTAAAACAGACTGAGGGGGATCTGAGATCTGGCACGCTGATAAAGACTCAAGGAAAGATTATGTAGGATTAAATGGGAATAAGAGACCAAATGGAAAAGATGCAAGGTACAAACACAGCTAGATAATACAACCATACAAAGTACAGCAGGCATGGCTCAAGATGCAAAATGTTGATCGTGTAAGATGAAACACTTGGCCTGAGCTTCTTGAAATGACAAGCGTTAAAGAAAATGGAACAAACAAAAAGATTTTTCAGAGAAAAGGAATAAAAGAAGCACGGACATGAAAAGGAATTGTTCATCTGCTATAAAAAAGACTATTCAGAGTTCTCTAAAGTACATCCAACACTAACTTTACCACATCGTGCCAGTAGTTGCCTCTGTGAAGACACATCAAAGCCCAACATCACCCATGAAATCACACACCGGCATGTGATGCATGTCCTTCATTCTACGGGAAATGGGGGAGACGTTAATTTCTGACAACCTTTCCTCTCACATTTGCCAAGTTAATATTAATATTACTGCAGAATTCTAGCTGCTGTGGGCTCGGTCTTCCCATGTATGAACTGTTGTAAAATAAAGACATCTTTGTAACAGTGTAAGATGCTGAACGTTGATTCTGAACACAGGACGTTTGACAGCAGCAATGCCCCACGGTCAGCGGTGGCACATAAGCCATGACATTGCAGCTTAAATGACAATCCTCATGGGTATTTTTTTCAACCAAAAAATACAAACCATATTCTGATTCCATTAAATAATGAATTAAAAATAAGGGAGAAGTGGATTTTATTCAATTCACTGTAGTTGAAGTGAGCCAACTCGGAATCCCCATGTTTACACCTGGGGGGATGGAGGAGCAAAGAAGCCACGGATGACATGGCAGGATGCTAATTTAGGCCTCTTAATGAATTCAGAGCCAGAACAAATCAAAGAAAAAGAAAAAATAAGGTACAGGTGTAGATTGTGAACTGGCATTATCCCCTCTTGTTTAAAAAATGACATGGTAATTCTAATGATGAACTATGTTATAAATAGACACTCAATTATAATATCTTAGGTCTGGCATCTGCATTTTCACCATCTGAAAGGCGGAAGCTGAGGACCGTTTCCTGCAAAATCAGAGACCGAAACAAGACAATGGGAAAGATGGAGAGAAGTTCAACCGAACCCACAATCTGCTGTTCTTCACACCCTCCGCTTGACTATTGTCCTTCAGCCTAGAGGAGAAAACCAAGTCCCTTGGTCCTGGATGCCGTGGCTGTTCTCGGCCATGGGACAGACCTACCCTTGGGTACCCTCCCCGAACACATCCCAGCCCATCGGCCGAGGGCGAACGGTCGCCATGCACCCAAATCCGGCCACTTTGGGCTTTTTCTTCCTCCTCTTCCCACCCGGTCCGCTGGCTACAGCAGCTGCCATAGAAACCAACGCGCTGCTCTGCAGATGTCACGCGAAGCGAGATGAATGCGACGTGGCAAGGGGGGCGGATGCGAGAGGAGGAGGAGGAGGAAAAGCAGCATCACGCGTTCAGAATTAAATGTTCCCACCAGAGGGAGTGAGTCATTTTTGAAGTAAGTGCAAAGCTGCAGTGTTGGTTGGTTGGTTGGGTTTTTTTTCCACACTCTCAATGCGCATCCGCGAACACCAACGTGCAAATAGATGTGGTTTCATCTCTTTTGCGCAGGTGCTTGAGTTGCCCGCGCTGTGCTCTCTAATTCCTTGTGATGCTAAATCAATGCCTGACCTACGACAACCATCCGAGACAGAATGGTGCTGTCATTTCAGAAATGCCCTATAAAGCTTTTTCCCTCCCTCTTCTTCCAGGATAGTGCAGAAATATGACATCATATTAAAGAAAACCCAAACCCAACCAAAGAAAAAAAGCCCCTAGAGTTATTTATATCTAGACTTTTTTATACATGTCTTTGTACTGACAACTAATAGTTCAATTATCACAGAATCCCAGAATCCCAGAATGTCAGGGGTTGAAGGGCCCTGGAAAGCTCATCCAGTGCAATCCCCCCATGGAGCAGGAACACCCAGATGAGGTTACACAGGAAGGTGTCCAGGCGGGTTGGAATGTCTGCACAGAAGGAGACTCCACAACCTCCCCGGGCAGCCTGGGCCAGGCTCTGCCACCCTCACCCCCAACAAGTTGCTTCTCAAATTTAAGTGGAAACTTTTGTTTTCCAGTTTGAACCCATTGCCCCTTGTCCTGTCACTGGTTGTCACCAAGAAGATCCTGGCTCCATCCTCCTGACACTCCCCCTTTCCATCTTGATCCCCATGAATGAGTCCCCCCTCAGTCTCCTCTTGTCCAGCTCCAGAGCCCCAGCTCCCTCAGCCTTTCCTCCCACGGGAGATGCTCCACTCCCTTCAGCATCTTGGTGGCTGCGCTGGACTCTCTCCAGCAGTTCCCTGTCCTGCTGGAACTGAGGGGCCACAACTGGACACAATATTCCAGGTGTGGTCTCCCCAGGGCAGAGCAGAGGGGCAGGAGAACCTCTCTGACCTACTGACCACCCCCTTCTAACCCACCCCAGGTACCATTGGCTTCCTGGCCACAAGGGCCCAGTGCTGGCTCATGGTCACCCTGCTGTCCAACTTACATATGTCAACATACAGAGTGAACAAGCAAGCTCTGCAAGCCACATGTAAATGCTCATATTTGGTATTTTGATCCAGCAGTGAAAGGTGCTGAGGGCTCGTGATTTCCATAGGTATCACAAAAATATCTTATCTTGATACTCATCAAATTCAGGATGCAAAGCCACGAATGCTCAGGGGCCTTCAACATCTCTGCACCTTCAAGCAGAGATGTTGTAAACTATATATATTTAAATGATAGGCCACCAGATATGAGTGTCCCTCCCAAAACTCATTTGGTAATTAATGTTCATACAGGTAACGTGCATCCATAACAAACAAAACCCCACAGAATCCCCTGTTGTCATCATTTACAAACACCAATGGGACAGTTCTGCTTTACCTGATACATCAAACAGTGCTCTGTGGTTTCCATAAATGTTCTCGAACAACTTTAGGATGCTCAAATGAGAAGAAACCTGATGGTTTGTGTTGCACACAATGAAAAAGCAGCAGCAGCTTCTGCATTTTGTGCCATTGCAGACACGCTGCGAGGCCACTAGAGGGCAATGAAACAAATGAGGTTTCTCTCCAGCCCTGCTAAATCCCCTCATTTCCTACGGAAGGTTTTTCCTATAATAATATATCATGGGATAATGGGGAAATTTATTTCCTGTGATTGTTGGCACATAAAATAGCAGCCACATATATATAGTGGCAAGAAGCGTTGGATGAAAAATAAGCATCCAACATATAATTAGCTGATTGAGATAAAAAATATTACAGAAAGTAAAATGAGGGAGATGATATTAAAAGCTCACGTTTCACACAGAATCACAGAATCCCAGAATGTCAGGGGCTGGAAGGGCCCTGGAAAGCTCATCCAGTGCAATCCCCCCATGGAGCAGGAACACCCAGATGAGGTTACACAGGAAGGTGTCCAGGCGGGTTGGAATGTCTGCACAGAAGGAGACTCCACAACCCCCCTGGGCAGCCTGGGCCAGGCTCTGCCACCCTCACCCCCAACAAGTTGCTTCTCAAATTTAAGCGGAACCTCCTGTGTTCCAGTTTGCACCCATTGCCCCATGTCCTATCACTGGTTGTCACCAGAAGAGCCTGGCTCCATCCTCCTGACACTCCCCCTTTCCATCTTGATCCCCATGAATGAGTCCCCCCTCAGTCTCCTCTTGTCCAGCTCCAGAGCCCCAGCTCCCTCAGCCTTTCCTCACACGGGAGATGCTCCACTCCCTTCAGCATCTTTGTTGCCCTACACGTTTGTGTGTGTATGTGGAGAAGGAGGAGGGATGCTGCAATCCCTCACCACGATTTTCTAACTCAGAATATTTCCACAACACTTCACCTTTTGGCTTGAAAGTTGTTGTCAAATTATATTTGCTGGAGGCAACCAATTTTCCAGATTTTCTATGATAACTGGTCAGACATTTCTGAGTTATTACTGGGGAAAGTATTGTATTTTCCATATGTATATATATATATATATTTGGGACATTTTCTTTAAGGAATGCAAACACTGACCCTTGAAGCTTGCGTTTGGGAGTCCTTTAGCATGAAGAATTGGTTAATAAGCCCAAAGTTGTCTGATTTTTCAACTTTTTAGAAAAACGTGGTATTCATACAACCAATGGATGGCCAGTATTGAATATTCTAAAAGAGACAACGAGCGCTGGTTTCCTGTAGCACTTCAAAAGGGAAAACCAAATAAACAAATGAAATGACATTCAAATGTTAAGGAATATAATTAGTGCCATTCAACGTGGTTTTGCAGAAAACAGGTCAAATATAAACCAAACATCTTTCTTTGATGAGATTATAAGTTTAGCTGACAAAGGGAACTTCGTACATACGCTACAGTTAATATTTCATGTTTGATTTAGTACCATATAACTATTTTAATTTAAAAAAGAGATGCTACACATGATCAACACAGTCAATGGTAACTGGATGGAGGTGGAACTTCACCAGGGCTCTTACAAAGCGCGGTCATCAAGCCTTTGAAATAATTACCGAATTAGCGCTGGTAAAACTGCAATTATCATATGAAGGTGGGAGTTATGGCAAATGCTGACAAAGTTGGGGTGCTCGTACTGCACAGATCATCGTAACACTGTTAAATCTCAAATTCTAGGAAATTCAAATCCAAAATTTTACGTCGAGGAACAAAGAATGAAGACGACACCTACAAAAGTATGTGTATAAACAGCAGCGTGCCCAGGGAAGTAATATGATCTTAATTTATGTTATTAAGTTCATTCTGGGATATTGTTTTCTGATATCTATGTTTTACAAGAAAAAGGCTGATTTTAAAAGGTAAAAACTTTGAGGAAGTTCACAGCTAAATTAAAAAACCTTTTTGGTGAAAGTCATTGCTGTGAGAACTTTGGTGTAAAGCTATGATTTTGACTACACCCATCTCCAAATGACAAATAATCATTATTATAATTATCATTATAGAATAATGCTGACTATTCTCATGAAGAGATGATGGGTCCATGGCTTTCACTGTCAGTCACCCGCTGTTACAAATCAGAGAATGGTTTGGGTTGGAAGATCTTCTGCCACGGGCAGAGACACCTTCCACAAGCCCAGGTTGCTCAAAGCCCCATCCAACCTGTCCTTGAACTCTTCCATGGATGGAGCATCCACATCTTCTCTGGGGAACCTGTTCCAGTGTCTCACCACCCTCATGTGGAAGAATTTCTTCCTTATATCTACTCTAAATCCACCCTCTTTCAGTTTAAAGCCATCACCCCTTGTCCTATCACTATGTTTCTTTGTCAAACACAAATATCCTTGCCTAGTTTAAGCGTCTAGTCATGGGTCTTCATTATGCCTTTCCCTACTAGCTTACAAAGTGCCTTTGTGTGTGTCAGGGAGGCACCTCAAAGTTAGTTTAGATGGACAACAGGGTCAAAAACAAACTTTTACTCAGTAAAAAAAAGGTACAGCAGATTGACCAGTGGAAGATGGGGTTTTAGCTCTCCAAAGTGACTTGAATACAGGTTCAAATATCAGCTGAGGTAATTATTAAAGGTGCAGCAACTGATACCACTAGAGATCCACAGTGTGCATACACGTGGCTTCACCAAAAACAACGCCAGAGCCATCCCTGAGTCCAGGAAAAGTATACACTTGCCTGAATTTGGCAAATGTTATTAAAGAAAATACACGTGCTTATATTGGAGCACGGAGTAAGCACTCGTGATCCTGCGAGGAATTGCCCCTCAGTTCCAGAAGGACAGGGAACTGCTGGAGGGAGTCCAGCGCAGCCACCAAGATGCTGAAGGGAGTGGAGCATCTCCCGTGTGAGGAAAGGCTGAGGGAGCTGGGGCTCTGGAGCTGGAGAAGAGGAGACTGAGGGGTGACCTCATTAATGTTTACAGATATATAAAGGGGGAGTGTCAGGAGGATGGAGCCAGGCTCTTCTCGGTGACAACCAGTGACAGGACAAGGGACAATGGGTGCAAACTGGAACACAGGAGGTTCCACTTAAATTTGAGAAGAAACTTGTTGGGGGTGAGGGTGGCAGAGCCTGGCCCAGGCTGCCCAGGGAGGTTGTGGAGTCTCCTTCTCTGCAGACATTCCAACCCGCCTGGACACCTTCCTGTGTAACCTCATCTGGGTGTTCCTGCTCCATGGGGGGATTGCACTGGATGAGCTTTCCAGGGCCCTTCCAACCCCTGACATTCTGGGATTCTGTGCTTCTGTGTGAATTAAAGAAAATACACGTGCTTATATCGGAGCACGGATTAAGCACTCACCTACACGTGGAGATGAGGCAAACAGCGTCCCTGTCCTGGGAGGGCTCTCGGCCGCAGCATCTGGCTCGTGCTCCAAGAGGTCCACACAAAAAGGGCGGAGCCTTGATGAGAATCCCGTTTTATATAGCCTGATCAGATCTGACTGTGGGCATTCCAGAAGCTTCTCTGCACCCCCACCCTGGCTGTGGGGTGCCCCTGAAGCTTCCAAGCATCCCCCACACTGGCTGTGGGTGCCCAGCAACTCCTTGCCGCCTCTGCACTTGCTTCTCCTCTCTCTTAATGACCCTGGCCAGCGGGCTCTGGGGTCAAACAAAAGCAGCTGTTGGCCTCAAGCAGCAGAGAGGGAGATGTGTCTATGCCTTCCATATTGAAGGAAGGGAGGGGGAGAGAGGGCGTTTGCATTCTGCCACAATGTGTAAAAGAGTTTTTCTTCTATGAACACCTTACATACAGTCCCTCTAAAATATGGACAAAGATGTGGTTTAACTGAGTCACCTAAAAATAACCCAAGCGAAGGAGAAAGGAGCAGCCAGAACGGAAATAAATTGACCTCGCTAAACCGTGGGACGCTGGTTGCTCGGGGAAAGGTCAGGAGCAAAAGCTACAGAGCAAGAAGTCCCGGGGGCTGTGAGCACCGCGTCAACTTGAGATGGTTTCTCAGTCTTTGAGGACATTTTCTGTAGTGGCCAAGGACAGCACACACCTACATGGTCCTGCAGTGGGAGGTATCTTAGGATGGAATCTGTTTTCTCCACCTTGATACACTGGATAGTTAGATTTACTTTCAGACCCCGTGACTAAATGGCATCTAGTAAAGGTCAACTAAAAAAAATACAAGTTGATCTTTGTCTGCAAGGATAAAAAGAAGGCGAGATTTTTCCGAAACATAAGCCTGAGGAAGAAATTGGAAAATATAAAGACCGGGGAAAATGTGGAACTAGGAAGAATGGGATGTGGGGCAAGGACAAGTGGCAGAAGATCCTGGCAAGCAAACCAAATGTAGGGAGGAAACAAACAACAAATAGATACTGAAATAAACTTGCAGTGGGAAAATGAAGAGAGAAAGACACAAGAACTGCTTTTTCTAGCTCAGCTCATTGGAGAGATGTAACGTGGGCTTTGTTTGATCTTGCTTGGCAGCAATGCCTGGTGTGAACACAGATGTCCATCTAGGTGGTACCTCACCACAGGTCCTGCAGTTCAAGATGACAAAATTACTAACTATGGAGTCACTCACTAAAATCAAAGTCACAGAAGAGGAGATTCCTGACCTTGAATGTTGTAAAACAGGGCTGAACTCAGGCAAATCCCATCCCTCTATGTCCTCACACACCCCCAAATATCTAAAGATGGCAGCATCTGCCCAGAAGGTCCCCTCCTTTGTGTTTCACAGCAGCTCTTAACAAAATCTCTCAATATAATCCCATATGCTTGTGTACAAACATGATTTATACAGTGATTTAAGACCACTGACACACCATTGAGAAAATACTTACGGTAGTATCTGTTGTAGCTCCGTGCTTTCTTGGGTATGACAGATATACATTAACACAAAGAGGCATCTCATGACTTTTCCTAGCTGTGTTGGTTTTAATTATAGAATCATAGAACAGTTTGGGTTGGAATGGACCTTCAAAGCTCATCCAGTGCCACCCCTGCCATGAGCAGGGACACCTTCAGCAGCTCAGGTTGCTCAGAGCCCCGTCCAGCCTGGCCTGGGATGTCTCCAGGGATGGTTCATCCACCACCTCTCTGGCCAACCTGGGCCAGGCTCTCACCACCCTCAGCACAAACAATTTCTTCCTCATGTCTCCTGTTATAACAGGCCCTGCTAAAGTCTGTCCCCATCTTTCTTATCTCGGCCCCTTTTAAGTCCATAAAGGCCACAATAAGGTCTCCCTGGAGCTTCTCTTCTCCAGCTGAACACCCCAACTCTCTCAGCCTGTCCTCCCAGCAGAGCTGTTCCAGCCTCGGATCATTTCTGGGGCTCCTCTGGCCCCTCTCCAGCAGCTCCATGTGTGTCCTGTGCTGAGGACCCAGAGCTGGACCAGCACTGCAGGGGGGTCTCACCAGAGCAGAGCAGAGGGGCAGAATCACCAACCTCAACCTGCTGCTCACGCCCCTTGTGATGCAGCCCAAGATACGATTTACCTTCAGGGCTGCAAGCGCACATTGCCGGCTCATGTCCAGTCTTTAACCCCCCAGCACCCCAAGTCCTTCTCCTCAGGGCTGCTCTCCATCCCTTCATCCCCCAGCCTGTGTTGATACCAGGGATTGCTCCGACCCCGGTGCAGGACCTTGCACTTGGCCTTGTTGAACCTCATGAGGTTCACATAGACCCAATTCTCGAGCTTCTCCAGGTCCCTCTGGATGTATCCCGCCCCTCAGGTGTGACAACTGCACTACTAAGCTTGGTGTCATCCTCAAATCTGCTGAGGGTGCACTCACACCCACTGTCTGTGTCACTGATGAAGATATTAAACAGTGCTGCTCCCAACACAGACCCTTGAAGGACAGCACTTGTCACTGGTCTGCATACAGACATCGAGCCATTGACCACTACTCTCTGGATGCCACCATCCAACTAATTCCTTATCCACCAAACATCAATATCTGCAGTCTCACAAAGCTCTAAGACAAGTCTGATAATACAGCTGATAGTACCGCCCATCAACCAAAAAGCCGATTCTGACCTTTTTCCACAATCAAGCTCTTACTGAAATCAGTAGATGCCCTGGATCTAAGTAAATAAGGGATTAGTCTACAAGCGATCTGTGGAAGTCAATAAAGAAGAATAAGATCTTGATGCAAAAAGATCACAACAGACATGACAATGTCGCTTGCTAAAGCATGCTCTGATTTTTCTTTCCAGGAAGTATTGACTTGTTTTCCCTAGAGCTGAGAGCTACATTTCTCTGAGTGGCACACTTCAAACAGAAAACAATACACAGAATTCTCTGACAATTCATTGGGGAATAAAAAATGCTGAAATCAAAGAAACTCGTGGGCCAGGTTTTAATCTCAATTGCATTGCTGGAAATCCAAAGTAATTCCATTGATTCTAATGGTGTTGCTCTGGATTTGCAGTTGTGCAGCTGATCTGCCTTTAGTCCTGCAAAAAAAAACTTGAGAGGCATTCAAGCAAACATAACAAGAGTTAAAAAGCAACTTCATCGGGGTATAACAATTGTCAATCCATGTTGTAGTACATCTGGTTATCAAATTGTTTGAACCAAGTGCTTAAGCGGATACTCCTATGCCAGTAGTTAGGTACTCAAGCAGCTTATTTTATAAACGTTGAGTATCTGTTGTTTCCAGGAGTGAGCTTTGTGGTGCTCAGAACTTTTTAAGTGCCATTATGTTCTTCTACCTGACTTCAAAAGCCCCTTGCAGATAAATTCTTGGCTTTGTATTATAGAGTTGCATAAACAGTGGAAAAATGTTCCACGAGTACTTACTCAAATACTTAATTATATTAATTCTGGCTACGGCACTTTTGTCACTGAGGAAACTCGAGGTTTGAAGAGTGTTCTTTGGATGCCACAGCTTCGCACTAAGGATAAGCAAACTGGACAGGAGAAGTAATACTCCCAGACTTCATCATGCCCATTAAAAATGCTTGTGTCTTCATTTTTTAAGATTTGTGTGGAAATTATAAACCAGGTTAACGCCTTTTCCTCTCTCCAGATCAATGCAGAGAGTCCCACCACAAGCCGCGTCCTTTACCTGGACATAGACGGATTCAAAGGCTAGAGCAGAATTAAGACACAACGTTCTCAAAACCGTCTTGAGATTCACTAGATCTCGAGCCTCAACAAATCTCAGGATGTTTGTGCAATTTTTGTTGCCTGGAAATTTTTGCTTGAGTCAGTTTTAAGGGCTACATTTAACCCCAAAATAACAAGGTCTGACACAGAACAGCAACAGTTAATCATAATAAACTTTCTTTTGCAATGACCTTCTTCTAGACTATTTCATCATGTCCTTCCCACAACTAATCTCTTGGTTAAACAAGGTGGCTTGAAAGCTTCCTTAAGAGAAAAAAACTATATCCTGTTCTCTGTAAATCACTGTGTACACTTAAACCATCATTATTAATATTAATATCATTATCAAATCTATGCTCCTAACATTTAACACACGTGTGAAACTTTTACAGTGCTATACCAGATGCATAATCAAGGTCAAGCAACTCAAAAGTCAGAACTAGAAGCCCTTTCAGAATGATCCTGGATGCCACTGAACCACATGGAACAGAGTTACAGGCTTCAGTGCGTTGGAATCACTACAGACTCCACGACATTGATGTGACCTGGGACCCACAGGAGATCTGTGCCCAGCTGGAGTGGCTACCCAGATGGGGCAGGACATCTCCAATGGCACTGGACTCTGGTAGGCAAGTCAACTTAGTCCTTTAAATCTTCATCTTCTAGATCAGTATTGAGATCTGCCCTGAAGACTGGGAACTCCTCTGCTTAAGTATATGATAGGACAAGAGGAAATGGCCTCGGGTTGGGTCAGGGGAGGTTTAGATTGGATATTAGGGAAAAACTCTTCACGGAAAGGGCTGTTGGGCATTGGAATAGGCTGCCCAGGGCACTGGTGGAGTCACCATCCATGGAGGGGTTTAAGAGGTATTTAGACCTGGTTCTTAGGTAGATAGGTTAGTGCTAGAGTTAGGTTAAGGCTGGACTCCATCCTGAGGGTCTATTCCAACCAAAATGATTCTATGAAAACTTGACGTGTAGACACATTTAGGATGTTTTTACATTACCAACAAGCTGAACGGAGCAAGCAATAGAAAGCAAGAAACATTTAGATTTCCAAACCATTCTTGCAGTCAAATCAATTTGATATTTACATTAGTTTATTGTAGGGCAATTTCTAATATTAGTTTAAATGTGCAATATAAGCATTAGCTTGAAGCACTGGCTTCGCATTCGCAGCATAAAGAAGCAAATGGCTTCTTTGCTGAACTCCGTGAACTCCTAGATGAAAAAATGATTGTAAAATAGAAAGTATGGTTTCATAACCTTGTTCATACTTCTAAATTTAAATGCATGATTATCTAGATTTGCAGCAGCCAAAGGGCTAAGTGAAACACCCGGCTTTTGAGCAAATGAACAGGGTATATGCAGAATCAAAAGCTATAAAAACGTTGCCTTGAGCTGTTGCTGCATTAAGAGGAACAGAAATAGTCTGCAATTGGTAAAATGCTGCACCAGAGGTGTCCTTAGTCCTCCTGTGCTTTCCAGGGATGTTCATTTGTGTTTCCATATGGACATATACATCCTGTACATTTCACTATTTTAATATAAAGTCATCTTGGTAGTGATGTTAAAATGTTTTTCCTCCCTTGACACAAGGTGAAATTCTACAGCACAGCAACATGGGAAAATGCATTAAGAACGAAAAGTCAGATGAACAGTAACTATTATACTGGACAAAGTTATAAGCTACAGCTGCAAAGAAAACCATAGTGTACTGACCATGTGTGTTACAACATAATTCCCTATCAAAAAGGTGGAAGATAACAGACACAGCAGAGAACAATAAAACTTTATAATGCATCATATAGATACATTTCAGCATAAGTTCAACAAAGAAAGTACAAGTGGGTTGTTAATCAGTGTTGACAACAGGACAGGTCATCTCACAGACATGTTTATTCTGGGAAATTCAAAGAAGCCAACTACAGAATCCTAAGTTTGTGCCATTAAAGCATTTATCTTGTTACCACTGTCATCAAGGAAGTGTTTATCAATCACTTTTGAGCTTTTGCAAGGTGATCAAATTTTCTTGGAGTGACAAATTTTCTGCAATTTAAGGTTATTATGGTATGAAAAGAGTCGGCAACTGCTCACACGAAACCTCCTCATCTGTAGCTGGATGCACCTTCCTCAGAGAGGGATGAACATGCAAAGGGTACAGATGAGTGATTACAAAATAAATAGTGGCTTCGCTTATCAGATCAGGTTTGCTTATTTTCATGAGAACTACCGCCATCAATCAGGAATCAAGTGGCTCCTATTCACATCAGAGTGAAACAACGATAACTCGATACATAAACTCTGAAACAGACATCATTTGAAGAGGAATAAGTAGGTGTTATTTTTTTATTGACTTTGTTGTATTGCTTTAATAACAACAACAACCTCATTTTAAAGAGCTATTCAACTTTTCCCAACCAAAAACCACGTGAAAAGCTGTCTCCCAGCCAAAGCATGTTCTAAACTCCCACAGCATCTTACATAAACCCACAGCTGAATGTTTTCAATTCACTCCACAAGACATTCCTTCATGCAACTAAAATCTCAGAACTACTTGATCCTAGAATCCTAGAATCAATCTGGATGGAAATGACCGTTAAGATCATCAAGTCCAACCATTAACCTCATACTGTCAAGTCCACCTCTAAACAATGTCCCTAAGAACCTCATCTGGAAACTGCAAAGATCTTAAAGTCTTTCCCATATAAGACAAATTCTCAGTGAACTGTTGAATATGTCATGAGGAAAGAACTTGGTCCTCCACACCTACACCACATAGAAGCTGGAACACTGACTTTGCAACGTTCAGTATATTGCTCCATTCAAAAATAAGAGTCTCCAAAATTAATCTATGGAAATGTCCTTCTTGCCAGTAGGTCTGTAAATAGTCTTTCCTCCAGCATTGACAAATACAATCCTGACTACTTCATTTCCTTGCATGTTTCTGCTCCGAAGCTCATTGCTCTGGCCAGGCAACTCCAGCTTTTAAATCTCTCCTCTTTTCTGTGATACCAAATATCTCTTGGTTTTGCAGCAGAGGGTTTTGCTGGTTTGTTCCCACATCATCCCAGAGCAAGGTGATGGAAGTTGCCCAGTACCTGCTGGGCTGCTGAGCTGCAGAGACTGTGGCCTCTTACACTGGCCAGTGCTAATTCACTGTTTGCTGTGCTGCTGTTCAGCGAGACCTGGCCAGGCTGGATGGGCAGAGGAGAACCTGATGAAGTTCACCAAGGGCAAGTGCAGGGTCCTGCCCCTGGGGAGGAACAACCCCCGGCACCAGCACAGGTTGGGGTTGAGCTGCTGGAAAGCAGCTCTACAGAGAAGCACCTGGGAGTTCTTGGGGGACAACAGGGTGACCGTGAGTCACCAGTGTGCCCTGTGGCCAAGAGGCCAATGGGACCTGGGGTGCATGAGGAAGAGTGTGAGCAGCAGGTCAGGGAGCTCAGACATCTCACTGTCACTCCTGTTCAAGCACTCCCAATTTTCTAAGGTCTGTGCTGATGCTCCTCCTACCTTGTGCTCAACTTGCCCAGAGAAGTGCCTGGGGTGCATGAGGAAGAGTGTGAGCAGCAGGTGGAGGGAGGTTGTTCCTCCCCCTCTGCTCTGCCCTGGGGAGGCCCCATCTGCAGTTGTGGGTCCAGTGCTGGGCTCTCCAGGTGAAGAAGGACAAGGAATTACTGGAGAGAGTCCAGCGGAGGGACACAAAGATGCTGAGGGGTCTGGAGCATCTTTGTGATGAGGAGACTGAGAGAGCTGGGGCTGTTGAGCTGGAGAAGAGAAGCTGAGAGGGATGTGATCAATGGATCAATATGTCAGGGTGGGTGTCAGAGGATGGACCAGACTCTGTTCAGTGGTGCCCAACGCCAGGGTGAGGGGCAACGGGCACAGACTGAAACACAGGAGGCTCCATGTGAACATGAGCAGAAACTTGTTTGCTGGGAGGTGCCAGAGCCTGGCCCAGGCTGCCCAGAGCGGGTGTGGAGTCTCCTGCTCTGAGACATTCAAACCCCCTGGACCCACCTGTGTGATCTGCTCTGGTGACCCTGCGTGAGCAGCTGGGTTGGACTGGGGATCTACAGAGGTCCTTTCCAACCCCAACAATTCCTTTATTCTGTTTCCCTTATCCTGCAGAACACATCTATCCATCACAACTTGGTTAGACACACACGTGAATTAGGCATCTGAACTTCCATTGTAGTGACAAGAGATCATGATGTGCCTAAACCAACTACTTAAATACAGGCATTTAGCACTATTTGAGGTGCCCAAGGTATCTCAGATATCTAGACAGGCATGGCAGATATAACATAGACCCCAAAGGATATTGGTGTGGTGTAGAGTGGCAGCTATAGGCCAGCTGGGAGGCAGAATCATCGAATCATCTCGGCTGGAAAACACCCTCAAGATCATTAAGGTCAACCATTAATCCACCCCTGGCACTGCCCCATGCCCCTGAGAACCTCATCTCTGTCTGTTCAACCTCTCCAGGGATGGTGACTCCAGCACTGCCCTGGGCAGCCTGTTCCAATGCCTCACAGCCCTTTGGGGAAGAAACTGTTCCCCAGATCCAGCCTCAACCTCCCCTGGTGCAACTTGAGGCCATTTCTCCTCATCCTGTACACTGGAGGTTCCTCAACAGCACCAGGTGTGAGGAACCTTATCAGGCCTTGGGACTGTGTCAACCACTAGCCAACAGCTGGTTTTCAGCTCTTGGCCAAGTCATGATGTCTGACTATCCCATCATAGAGGAGCTTCATGGAAACTACCAAAACCAATGGAGAGTAAACTGAGTGTGTTGCAAGTTCAGGGTCAGGAGTGGTCTCATGTATCTGCAGCCACACTGAAAACTGGCCATTGCAAATGAACGATAGCACTGTAAATCTATAACTGTGTAAAATAATCTTTATCCTCATTCTTCCCACACAAAACCCTCCCACTTCCCCCCCCAAAAAACCTCATCACTGTAAAATCAGTGCAGAAAACCAAACAAAAAACAAACACACAGAGAAAAGCCAATGCTGTTTCAGGTTCTGATGCTCCAATACCTACATCGGTGAAACCAACAGTATGTTTGAAGTGATCAGCTGGAGGATATGAGTAAATATGCAATAAAGCATATGGATAAACTCTCCTATTGTACAAAAATATTAATTCTTGTGGAGTTACACCAATAGGGAATTTAGTCCAGCTTGTTGATCACTTCGTTGCTTTACTCAAAAAGAAATTTTAGATGTTTGGTCAAATTCATGTTCTTCAGGCCAAGTCTTTTGTTAAATAAACAGAAAATGCCGTTTGACAAAATGCAAAGAATAATGAGGATTTGACCAATTCAAAGGTAGTTTCACTCATTTAACTGAGCGTCTTCTTCAGACCTTCAATAGAACATATTTTCTATGGCTGCAGTGTGATCCAGACCCTCCTCTGAGCATCATAGACCATCCCCTTCAAGATCTCCAAAGTCTACCCACCTACAGTTTTATAGGTTCCAACATTTCCAGAAAGAGGCAGTTCTACAGAGCAACAGATTGGGCAATGGGTTCGTTTCAGCTGCCTAGATTTTCTATATTTATTCTAAATTTTAACTTTTAAACTTAATCACTTCCTCTTACAATGCTTTTTGAACTTCTGAGACACATTTGCAGGCCCCAAAGCAAACAATTAGCATGGCTTGTTTCTTGTTTTTCTTTGTAAATCTGGCTTTGGTGCAGTTATTGTTTTATTTGATTTGTTTTCTCAATCTGTTGACCAGCTGGTTTAGATTTCAGAGGGGGTTTCTATCAGCATCACAACACACTCCTGCAGAGAAACGTTCCAAGATTATACCAAGATTACAGCCTTTACTAAAGGCCACATTTTTCATGTCTTCATAAAATATCCACTTGTCTATATTCTTGGCTCTTTGAGCCATTATTACTCTTTCCAGATCACAACTATAAGAGCAAATGACAGTGACTCTCCTACCACCTTCTCTTGGTTATAACAAACCAGGAGCTTCGTGTCTCCTCATCACCCAGCACCTCTGTCAAGAGCTCAAGACTCAATTCATTCATATTTGTTGACAGAGTGGCCCTTTAGTTGCTTTGTGGAAGGATTTTCCCCTGTCAAATATTTGCTTTCGTAACAAATCAATAGACCTGTGGTTTGCTCTCTGTGCACGACGTTCATTTTATGTGCTGTCCTACACGAGGATGCAGAGATGTCGGCGTTTTGGGGATGCTACTAATATAAGTCAAACATGAAGGGAAGGGACTCAGTATATTCCTGGAGTCTGAAAACCCATTGTCACTACTTGACAAAACAAATGCAGGCCTATGCTTCAGAAAAAAATAAATACAAAGGATTTAGATAATTCATTTGAAAACCAAATCCAGCCAAGCAACTGTCTTGAAAATTGAGTAACCTCAGGTTCAACTGTATTAAAAAACTTCGGCTTCAGGCAAAACTGATGGAACAGCTCATTCGCAGCACTTTCACCGAGCCCTGGCCCTCGTTTGATGTTGTTCTGATTACACTTACATTGTGTTACAATTTATTGGCAGCACTATTGTTTTATAATATATATTACCACTAGCAGACTCTGTCTGCATTCGGCTTCATCAACAGCTAAAGATGTGTGGCTCAATGCATATTCATCGCTGTCTCGCCATTTCTCAGCTGTGAAAACAGCTGCATGAATCAGCAACAAGTTTTGCAACTTAAAATAGATGTAACGTTGCAGGAAACTCGGGCTCAAAGCGCATTACAATTCTCACTCATAGGCTGGTGGGAGTTGGGGACGTGCTGCACTTAACTATAGTATTTCTCCGCTCAAGCATAGCACTACCCTAAAGGTAAAGGCTCCATTAGCGGTTCAGTTTGGAGCAGAAGAGCGTTTTTGTAGGAAATCTCCTGATCACTGTCACTTTGGTTCACATTGCGTAGCAGTCTGGGGATGGATGAACCCAATTCTTGTTGATGGAGCTAAACTAGAAAGGCACCATTAACTTCCATCTGCTGGTGGCACATGGTTTACAGGACCAAACTGCAGCTGCTGAAGAACTTACAAAGGGAGTGGAGCATCTCCCGTGGGAGGAAAGGCTGAGGGAGCTGGGGCTCTGGAGCTGGACAAGAGGAGACTGAGGGGGGACTCATTCCTGGGGATCAATATGGAAAGGGGGAGTGTCAGGAGGATGGAGCCAGGCTCTTCTGGTGACAACCAGTGACAGGACAAGGGGCAATGGGTTCAAACTGGAATACGGAAGGTTCCGCTTAAATATGAGAAGAAACTTTTTCACAGCGAGGGTGGCAGAGCCTGGCCCAGGCTGCCCAGGGGGGTTGTGGAGTCTCCTTCTCTGCAGACATTCCAACCTGCCTGGACACCTTCCTGTGTAACCTCATCTGGGTGTTCCTGCTCCATGGGGGGATTGCACTGGATGAGCTTTCCAGGGCCCTTCCAACCCCTGACATTGTGGGATTCTGTGAAATGCATATATTGTGTTCTGGATCCTCAGTATAAACTGGTTTTGCAGATCTGCTCCTCTAAGCCCATACAGAGTGTAAACAGAGTTGACCACGGCTCTTTGACCTCTAGAGAGGAGCCAACGCTGAGGTCAGCCTGTCCCAGAGGCAGGAATTAATGATATAAACCTTGGGATTGGACGTTTTTTATCCTCAACAAACAAAAATGTTTCCTTCACATTAACGACCCTACCTGTCTTCATGAAAATAGTCATCCAGCAAACAGATCATTTTCTGTTTGGAGGCCATTCGTAGCCCTCTTCCAGATCCTCAGCTCAAAAAGACATCTAAGAGCTTATGCACAATTATTCAGTGAACAAATGTAGGGAAAAAATGTTCCTGAAAAGGGTTGTCAGGCAATGGAACAAGGCTGTGATGGAGTCATTGTCCCTGGAGGGGTTTAAAAGGCATTCACATGAGATTCTTAGGGATATGGTTTAGTGCTAGAGTTGGGTTATGGTTGGACTTGATGATCTTGAGGGTCTCTTCACACTGGAATGATTCTATGATTTTAAATAAATAAACTACATTTGAGGTTTATTCATTCGCTGTGCCAAAAAACTCATACGTACTGGTATTTATTTTAAATTACTGCAATAATAAGGATAGTGGATGTATTACGTTCACATTAAAATAATGTAATGTAAAATATTTAATATGAAAAAGGATTCCTAAACATATTGTTTGCTCAGTGTATTTCCAGTACAACCATCCTACTGCTACTGAAAATATCACAGTAGATGATATTGTAGACTTTGTTGTTGATAATAGATAGAAACTGCATATCCTCTAGGAATTTCAGTACATATTTGTGTGTTTCCTTAGTTCTGTGTGTTTCCTTAGTTGGCAATACAGCCCCTTCCCCTTCCTTCAGTGCGAAAACGTGATCACTTACAGAGTTCTGCCTAATTATATAAATGTACTAATTATACACACTTTTCAAATGGTGATAGACTTCAAAGTAGGTAAATTTTAAATTGTGCCATTAAGAAAATCTATTTGATGATGGAAAAGTCTGTAATATCATACTGCAATCGTCTACACCGTTATTTCGCTTTCAAGTCAGTATTAATTTAATGACAAATTACAGCAGAGAACAGGAGAGCTGAGAAAGCAAACTGAAAGCTGAGATTTGCAGCGTGTTGTTGGTCAGCAGATGTTAACAAAAAGGATCAAAAACCATTTGGAAAAGCAACGGTTCTAAGGCAAACTATGAGTAGAAAGGAGTTCTGCATGATAAATGTGAATAGCAAACCTTCAGGAACCACTCCATTAACAAAGATAAACACCTGCAAGAGTGACTTATCCCCAAGTGTTCAGCTACTCCTGAGAAAATACCCGTGTCATTGAAAAACTAATTGACATGCACAGTTATCACAGTGCTAAGAACGACTAGGAAATTAGTTACTTGCAGTTCAGAGCATCTCTTCGCATGCAAAATATCGCCAGCTGCATGTACAAACCAGGCCAACCAGCGCACACCAGTGTCATCACACATTTATGGAAAACAAATTGCACATGCACCTCATGTTCATACCTTGGTACACGCTTCCGACTGACACAAACTCACTCTTCAAAACATTCTGTAACATGAGATATTCACCACAAACCCTGGTTCTCCAACACAGCTCTTCCATGAAGTTATAAAACAAGGGAGTGCATGAAAGCTGATATTCTTTTAACACTACGTAATAGTTACTCTGCCCATTGCTCTGATGTTCTAGGTGTGCAATTTATTTCACAGAATCACAGAATGGACTGGGTTGGAAAAGACCTCAGAGATCATCAAGTCCAACCCTTGGTCCAACTCCAGTCCATTGACTAGATCATGGCACTAAGTGCCATGTCCAATCTCAGTTGAAAAACCTCCAGGGCCGGTGAGTCCAGCACCTCCCTGGGCAGCCATTCCAATGCCTGACCACTCTCTCTGCAAAGAATTGCTTTCTAATAGCCAGCCTCAATTTCCCCTGGCAGAGTTGAAGCCCATGCCCCCTTGTCCTATTGCTGATGCCTGGGAGAAGAGACCAATCCCCACCTGGCTAGAACTGCCCTTCAGGTAGTTCTAGAGAGTGCTGAGCTCAGCTCTAAGCCTCCTCTTCTCCAGACTAAACAAGCCCAGCTCCCTCAGCCTCTCCCCATAGGGCTTGTGTTCCAGTCCCTTCCCCAGTCTTGTTGCTCTTCTCTGGACCCGCTCCAGCACTTCAATCTCTTTCCTGAGCTGAGGGGCCCAGAACTGAACACAACACTCCAGGTGTGGCCTCCCCAGTGCAGAGTACAGGGGAAGGATCACTGCCCTTGTCCTGCTGACCACGCTAGTTTGGATACAGGACAGGATGGTGATGAGAATTTCTATATCTCTGCTGTCAAACCTGGATCTTGCATTATCAGGACCACAATGCAGATCAGACAGCAATTAAAATGCAGGAACGCTACAGGACACTAATCCCTCTGCCTTTAGTGAAATAATAGTTTATGTGGCAGGGAAGAGACAGAATCCATCTTCACTGAAAAACAAAACGGTGTATAGAAAGAGAAATGGTCTTCTCTCACACAAATCCCAATGTCAAAACAAATAGTCTTACTAACTCATGAGCTACCACATTTAATCAAAGACATGCATGGAATGGCTTGATAGAAGTACCTGATAAGCAGCAGGAGGGTGATCCTGAGTTACCAAGCTCAAATATTGATCAGGACTTTCCCCCAACATTCAAGAACTCTAGTGTCTGATATTTTGGCTACATTTCAGGGTATGTGGTCCAGATGCACTTCAATAGCTTTAAGATCACGGCCGTTTGTTCTAGCCAACCCACGTAAAAAACAAAACAAACTCTAGAAGAGATTAAAATTGTCAGTGCATAAGTAGCTGGTTTTCTTTCTGCATAGTGAAAAATGACTCACCAAAAATATTTATAAAAGCTGGAATTTAAAGCAAATATAATGCAAGTTCGGTATTGGAATAAGGAGTTCCAGTAGCAACACAGAGACAACGCAAAGAACAAAAAGTGATTTTGTGTGAGTAGATGACATGTTTGACCTCTGCTTACACATGAAGCAATTCCATGTCATGCTCAATGTTACCTTTTGATATTCTTCCTTAGATCTCAAGGCAGCGTCCATCTGTTCCTGAGAAAACGTGTAGATGGCCGAGCGATACTGGGTGCCAATGTCATTACCCTGTCGCATTCCTGGGGAGAGACAAAACACATCGCACCGTGAGGATCAGCCTCCCTGCCCAAGTGGGCTGCAGGTGCTAATCCAACAGACCTGAATTCAGGACATCCCATACATCCGGATTAGCACAATCTCGTCCATGCATACTCGGTAGGTATTTTTAGGAAGTCCAAGTCTTTCTTTGCTTAAAAAGTCCTGAAAAGATCCAAGTCTGAAAGCTCCTTTTAAACGACGTGCAAATGAAATGTGAGCATTTTACATTTTGGTAAATGACCATGAGCCAGCACTGGGCCCTTGTGGCCAGGAAGCCAATGGTACCTGGGGTGGGTTAGAAGGGGGTGGTCAGTAGGTCAGAGAGGTTCTCCTGCCCCTCTACTCTTCCCTGGGGAGACCACACCTGGAATCTTGTGTCCAGCTGTGGCCCCTCAGTTCCAGCAGGACAGGGAACTGCTGCAGAGAGTCCAGCGCAGCCACCAAGATGCTGAAGGGAGTGGAGCATCTCCCGTGGGAGGAAAGGCTGAGGGAGCTGGGGCTCTGGAGCTGGACAAGAGGAGACTGAGGGGGGACTCATTCCTGGGGATCAATATGGAAAGGGGGAGTGTCAGGAGGATGGAGCCAGGCTCTTCTGGTGACAACCAGTGATAGGACAAGGGGCAATGGGTGCAAACTGGAACACAAAAGGTTCCATTTAAACATGAGAAGAAACTTATTGGGGGTGAGGGTGGCAGAGCCTGGCCAAGGCTGCCCAGGGAGGTTGTGGAGTCTCCTTCTGTGCAGACATTCCAACCCGCCTGGACACCTTCCTGTGTAACCTCATCTGGGTGTTCCTGCTCCATGGGGGGATTGCACTGGATGAGCTTTCCAGGGCCCTTCCAACCCCTGACATTCTGCAATTCTGTGATTCTGTGGTACATCAGACAGTAGCGAAGTACACATGTAAAACCTTAAATCACCAAGCTGCGGCTGCTGTAATCAAAAGTACTCTTAAAATATTTCTTTTGAACCACGCAAATGGCTACAAAAAGTTTATTTTACCAAGTGCTTAAAAATTTTCTTATGCTGGAGGAGTATTTCTTAATGAGAGAAAGGTTCAAAATACCCTTGAAGATAACAAGTTATTCTAGTCTATTCACAAAGCGATGATCTTGCTAGAAGATCATGCGTGTATCGCTAAATTAACTCTGAAGTTATCAATTCCTCGCATCTTCACCACGAGTTATGTGGTGAAAATGACTCTTTCGAAGCTCTCAAATCAGAGCTCCCAAGGAGTCTAATGAAGAATTATGGTAAGGAGAAGTTTTAAAGAAAGTCTGGCTGCATTAGTACTGTAGAACAACATTCCTACCGCGTTCACAGTTTTTCTGAGTTTGGGAGAAGTAGAACATACGTAGTAATATATAGTTATATATGTGTATACATGTAATCTCTACTAAATTCTACTTGCAACCTATATGTGGATTATGTGAATGGGAGAAGTATACAATTGTTTTATTTATATAATACATCTAAGATAAGGAAAAAAAACCAAACCCCTAGTTTTACATACTAAGTAACTCCTTGAAGTTGTATCATAAATGAGTAAATTTGGTACAAGGATTAGCCACTTTACTGCTGATAAATGTAATCCCTTCAAAAAGATTAGTTCTGTGAAGATGCTTATGTCCAAATTTCTAAAATATCAGATGGATTCTACCTACAAAAATATAAAATACTGGGCCAAAGCAGCAAGAAGGTTATTATCCCCTTAGGTGACTATTCCAGATCAGCTTCGGCACCATGTGGTCCTGGGTAGCCACAGAATCACAGAATCACAGAATCGAGTGGGTTGGAAAAGACCTCAGAGATGATCAAGTCCAACCCTCGGTCCAACTCCAGTCCATTGACTAGATCATGGCACTAAGTGTCATGTCCAATCTCAGTTGAAAAACCTCCAGGGCCGGTGAGTCCAGCACCTCCCTGGGCAGCCATTCCAATGCCTGACCACTCTCTCTGCAAAGAATTGCTTTATAATAGCCAGCCTCAATTTCCCCTGGCAGAGTTGAAGCCCATGGCCCCTTGTCCTATTGCTGATGCCTGGGAGAAGAGCCCAATCCCCACCTGGCTAGAACTGCCCTTCAGGTAGTTCTAGAGAGTGCTGAGCTCACCTCTGAGCCTCCTCTTCTCCAGACTAAACAAGCCCAGCTCCCTCAGCCTCTCCCCATAGGGCTTGTGTTCAAGTCCCTTCCCCAGTCTTGTTGCTCTTCTCTGGACCCGCTCCAGCACTTCAATCTCTTTCCTGAGCTGAGGGGCCCAGAACTGAACACAACACTCCAGGTGTGGCCTCCCCAGTGCAGAGCACAGGGGAAGGATCACTGCCCTTGTCCTGCTGACCACACTAGTTTGGATACAGGACAGGACACCATTGACCTTCTTGGCCACCTGGGCACACTGTTGGCTCATGTTGAGCTTCCTGTCCATTAGTCCCCCCAGGTCCCTTTCTGCCTGGCTGCTCTCCAGCCACTCTGTGCCCAGCCTGGAGCGCTGCAGGGGGTTGTTGTGGCCAAAGTGCAGGACCCGGCACTTGGCCTTGTTGAACTTCATCCCATTGGAATCAGCCCATGCTAGAGCAGAAATTTTCACTTTGCCATAATAAAACGTATTAATTTTGAGTTTGGTGCTTTATTGTGAACTTGGATGAGAGAAAAAGCTGGAGCAAGTGCAAGCCCAGACAAACTGGAAATGATCACGATTTGTCTTCGGACAGAAACCCCTTTGAAGATTATCACCAACTCTCAGGACGACGAAGATGAAACGGTCCTGCTACCCCCTAGCAAAGGGCAAGGGGTAGAGAAAAGCCTGTGGTACTTGGGGGGAAAGATGCTATAAACATACTACTACTTATTAAAACGCGGTAACTTTTTATCTCTCGTACTTTCCAAGTAAACAGAAAAATGCTTTAAAGGATAGTACAACAAACAAATGAAATCCGACTGAAATATTGATGAACTGGAAGATGCAGAAGTGTTTTCAAAGATGTGTTTGGACAAAAAGTGCATTCAGTGACCGACAGCGCACACGAGTGAATGTGATTCTGAAAAAGATTATGGAGTTTTCTGATGATCTGGGTTATTTTTTAACCACTAAAATGTTACAATATTACACAGAAGAACAACAACTCAGTTCTTCATCAATACTTAATAGTTTGGTCTGCAAGGCAGAGAATATTTTGCTTATTTCTTTGCAAGTTATTTTCGGGTTGTAGGGAGCTCTTGTAAAGCCAGAGCTACTGAAGAGTGAGATATAAAATGAGTACGGGCCAGCAGAGCATTAGTTTTGCCAGGATATGTTAATGCTGATTGATGTTTGAGCTTAAGCATTAGCATTCTACAAATCTATTTATTGCTTAACAAACTACTTAATAGCCAACTAGGGAATAGATTACAAAAATCTCTATAAATGGAGGATCGCTACATAGTGTGCCAGTTTCTAGCATCCATTTGAAAAGAATGAGTTTAGCAAGAGCTCATGTGCATGGTGCTCTGAGTGAGAAGATAAACAAGACACTAGTGGTGTCCCTCAGGGGTCAGTGTTGGGTCCAGTCCTGTTTAACATCTTTATTGATGACTTAGATGAGGGGACTGAGACCATAATCAGCAAATTTGCTGATGACATCAAGTTGGGAGGGAGTGTCGACCTGCTGGAAGGCAGGAGGGCTCTGCAGAGGGATCTGGATAGACTGGAAAAATGGGCTGATCCCAATGGGATGAAGTTCAACAAGGCCAAGTGCCGGGTGCTGCACTTTGGCCACAACAACCCCCTGCAGCGCTCCAGGCTGGGCACAGAGTGGCTGGAGAGCAGTCAGACAGAAAGGGACCTGGGGGGACTAATGGACAGGAAGCTCAACATGAGCCAACAGTGTGCCCAGGTGGCCAAGAAGGCCAATGGTGCCCTGTTCTGTATCAAAAATAGCGTGGTCAGCAGGACAAGGGCAGTGATCCTTCCCCTGTACTCTGCATTGGGGAGGCCACACCTGGAGTATTGTGTTCAGTTCTGGGCCCCTCAGCTCAGGAAAGAGATTGAAGTGCTGGAGCGGGTCCAGAGAAGAGCAACAAGACTGGGGAAGGGACTTGAACACAAGCCCTATGGGGAGAGGCTGAGGGAGCTGGGCTTGTTTAGTCTGGAGAAGAGGAGGCTTAGAGGTGAGCTCAGCACTCTCTAGAACTACCTGAAGGGCAGTTCTAGCCAGGTGGGGATTGGTCTCTTCTCCCAGGCATCAGCAATAGGACAAGGGGCCATGGGCTTCAACTCTGCCAGGGGAAATTGAGGCTGGAGATTAGAAAGCAATTCTTTCCAGAGAGAGTGGTCAGGCATTGGAATGGCTGCCCAGGGAGGTGCTGGACTCACCGGCCCTGGAGGTTTTTCAACTGAGATTGGACATGGCACTTAGTGCCATGATCTAGTCAATGGACTGGAGTTGGACCGAGGGTTGGACTTGATCATCTCTGAGGTCTTTTCCAACCCACTCGATTCTGTGATTCTGTGATTCTGTAGGTAATATATTCAAAAATCACTGTTTTGAACCAAATTGGCTTGTTTACAATTAGTTCTCCATTTCCGAAAAAAAAAATGTATAGTACTGGGAAATATGTGGGTGTTTGGGTTTTTGTTGTTGTTTTGTTTGTTTGTTTGTTTACTGTTTTAAATTATTTTTTATTAATACTGTGGATATTCCTGTTTCTTATTGACTTCAAGACACTCTGGAGTGAGACTGGAAGGGACAAAGACCTACCCAAGCTGCATCTCAACAGAAACTCAAACTCTTTAAAGGGGCAACTCTTTGCCCCAGGAAGAAGACACTGAAACTATGCAGGAAAAAGCACTGCCCAGCTGAATAGGAGCAGGGATAATTCCATATATTCTAATTATTCAGATGGAAGGAGAACTAAGTATTTACCGCTTTGATGCCAAAGAATATGGGGGAGACCAAATTAAGTGATTCCTGTCCAAGTGCATTAGAAGATATCAGTGTTGGTAAGAGAGCTTTTCAGAGCCGTTGCTTTGATCGTTATCTACATTTTGGCAGATGACAGTTTTTCCAGTGGCAATGTGTTTGTAGTGCATGGCAATTTAAATCTGGGATTTGGAGCATCTGGGAGACCATCACAGCTCCCCGTTCTTTCCATCTACCATCCTGTGGCGACAAAGTTCTGCTTTGCATGAGTCAGAACAAGCGCTGAGCTCTTTAGGGCATTTTTTGATTAATTGGTGTTTTGGTCTTTGCTGGCACAGAGAAGAGATTTTATGTTCTCTGGAGTGGTCCAGGCTGAGAACCACCGAGGTGCTTTGGTCAGCCAAAGCCAAACTCCTAAATATGATCCATGGCCAACATCTCAACCCATTTAGAGCTCCAGATGCCTTCATCCTCCCTGGATGGAGACAAGAGCTTACAAGGACTGGCCAGCACTCACACTGTGCTTTGGCTTTATGCTCTTTGGCACCACGCAGCCGAATCGAAAACCACGCATTTCTGTATTTTGCCAGAGGTGTGGAAGTTCCATGCTTTTCTATCAGTTCTAAAATCACCCTTTCTATCTAAACGTCTCTTTGAGGAGAGATTTTAAAGGCTGTTCTCAGCATTGCAACTGATTTTCCTTGTCTTGGGTATCAATGGCCTCTGAACTCTAGGGTGTTTGTTCGTGTTACTGGTGGACGTGTACCTGACCACCCTGGCACGGAGTCAGATATTTGCCTTTTTGCACCACTGACAACACTAAAGCGCAGCCAGATGAAACTGCATGATCTTGCAAATCCTGAGCTGGCCAAGAGGATTTTGGTGTCAGAATCCTGGAAGACCTGTCGTGAAGGTCAAGGATTTGCCTCCTCTCTGAACCTTAGAGTCATAGAATCAAATCAGTTGGAAGAAATCCTCAGGATCATCAAGTCCAACCATAACATAGCTCAAGCACTAAACCACGTCCCTAAGAACCTCATCTAAACGCCTTTTAAACCCCTCTAGGGATGGTGATTGCACCATTTCCCTGGGAGGCCTGTTCCAATGCCCAAGAACCCTTTCCAGGAAGAATTCTTTCCTAATACCCAATCTAAACATTCCCTGGTCCAACTTGAAGCCACGAGATACAAATCAGATGGATCACCTAGACCTTGGCTTCCTCCACATCACAGCAGGGACATTGGGTAGCCATTGGAAGTCAACCTGGTTGTCTCTAGTTATAGAGATTCCAATCACCACTGGGAACAAGTCAACTGGGAACTTGTGACAAAGTGGACCAAGTCTGATGCTATGTGTAAGAGGATGTTCTGCTTTCAGGCCTCCAGAGGCTTTTCTTCAAAATACCTGTAGGTGAGAAATGAGCTTGAGATCACTCAAAGTGTATCTACTGGTCATAACAGCTGCAGATAAAGCTTTTTCTGTGTTATTTCACTCTTTAATTGCAAAGTTCCTGAAAGAGTTGGTGAAGGTCTTTCTTCCTGTCAGAGACCTCATTCCTCGGTGTTAATATATATATTTATATATATATATATATATATTTTGACATCTTTAAGAAGCAACTTGATTATCATCTCAGCCTGGAATGAAAAAGTTCATGCCCTACTTACAGATTTCACAATACATTATATCCTTGAGGAAAAAAGATATCTACCCTAAATTCTATCCCCAAATTGGCAAGTTTTGCATAGAGTGACTTAAGGCATCCTGTGGAAGAACAGTTGTAGGCAATCAGCATTTCCTTGCCTAGAAGACCCAGCTGCTCTGAAGATGTAAAGCTGAAGCTTGGAAGGAATTATTCCTTCTTTCAGTAGTGAAGATTAAGACAAACCTGATTCGCTGGTTTGACTTGGAATTAAAGAAAAATCATACGTATCTCTTAAAAAGGGAGTTTGGCACAGTTGAAAAACATCTCAGAATAATCATAAAATTCTTTGAGAAGAGGTTTTTATGGGAAATCTGATCCTGAAATGCATCCATTAGCGATAATAAATATTGCTTTAATCCATCCGATCCAGAATGTCAAGAGCTTTATTCATTTTTCTGTGAAGATGTAACAAAGGTAGTGGTCATTCAAAGTACTTCCGAATCTCAATGCTTTTTTAAACTTCTGATTGCGATTTGCAATAGGTACTGGATTTGAAGAGTGTTTAACAAATGAGTTTAAGTTAAGTCCTATTTAATCACGTGGGATGATGTAGACAAGGTGAATGGCTTGAAGCCTGTGGAGATTATTTGTGCTTTTAATTGTATTGCTATAAACGTAGAAGAAATTCGTTAGACCTTCTTTCAGACAAAGACAAGATTGTTAAGCTCAGTCATCCTACCACAGCTGTTTAGTAAATTGAATTTCTTACCTTATTTGCTACTCAATGAGTTAGTGGATCTCAACAGGTAAGTCTTGCCAGAGGGTTTTAAAAAATCAGTGATGGACCCTTGAGAAATAAGTTTGTACATGTGAAGTGCATTACAAATAACAGCAACGGTGGCGAGTGATTATGTCTATGCACATGGAATTTGTTTTATTTTATTATCTTGTAGTCTTTGCGGGTTAGATAATGTATGAGCTACTTATTGTGGGAGAGTTAGGTACAAATTCATTTAAGTAACAAGTAAAAATAAATGACATTTTGGCTTGCGTGATTGATCATGTTAAGGGTAATTTTTACAATGTATGTTCACTCTTCATAGCTAGTGGATGGTTTAACAGTGCAAGACAACCCCTGAGTTCTAGGAGGGGCTGTTTTTATTGCACGGTCTGACCTCCTTAACTTTAGAATTTCATTACTGGCTTTGTGCAGCCCTTTGATCTTTGGTATATCTTTGGGGAAAACATATATCTATGATTTTGTCCTGGATGTGAAGCTCTCATGTGGCTTTAGGTGCATCGTTCCGATGAGAAATGCTCTCCACTATCTGAGTGTGGCCTTATTTCCCATCTGGATTTTGCACACTTTGGCTTTCAGTTGACCTACTTAGTTAAGCAACTTCGGCAAGAATAAAGAGCCTGATTTATGCAAGTTATTTCTCTATATATGTATTTCTCCATATATGTGTTTGTAAATCAGAGTCTGTTCTCCTCTTAATCTTCCCTTCAATAAATTAATTAAGCTGTAATGTAATGTTGACATCTGCATATATTAAATCACAGAATCACAGAACTGACTGGGTTGGAAAAGACCTCAGAGATCATCACGTCCAACCCTTGGTCCAACTCCAGTCCATTGACTAGATCATGGCACTAAGTGCCATGGCCAATCTCAGTTGAAAAACCTCCAGGGCCGCTGAGTCCAGCACCTCCCTGGGCAGCCATTCCAATGCCTGACCACTCTCTCTGCAAAGAATTGCTTTATAATAGCCAGCCTCAATTTCCCCTGGCAGAGTTGAAGCCCATGCCCCTTGTCCTATTGCTGATGCCTGGGAGAAGAGCCCAATCCCCACCTGGCTAGAACTGCCCTTCAGGTAGTTCTAGAGAGTGCTGAGCTCAGCTCTAAGCCTCCTCTTCTCCAGACTAAACAAGCCCAGCTCCCTCAGCCTCTCCCCATAGGGCTTGTGTTCAAGTCCCTTCCCCAGTCTTGTTGCTCTTCTCTGGACCCGCTCCAGCACTTCAATCTCTTTCCTGAGCTGAGGGGCCCAGAACTGAACACAATACTCCAGGTGTGGCCTCCCCAATGCAGAGCACAGGGGAAGGATCACTGCCCTTGTCCTGCTGACCATGCTATTTTTGATACAGGACAGGACACCATTGGCCTTCTTGGCCACCTGGGCACACTGTTGGCTCCTGTTGAGCTTCCTGTCCATTAGTCCATCCAGGTCCCTTTCTGCCTGACTGCTCTCCAGCCACTGGCATTCTCCAGCCACAGAAGGCTAAAGCAAAACATACTTTATTTTATTGGCCAAATCAGGGATTTCTTTGGAAGACTCAACCCTCCAATGACTTGAAAGTAATACTTAGACAATATTCCTTATCTTCTCTCCATTTAAAAATAATAAAAGAATGTAATGGCATCATTCGTCAACCTTGCTGTTCTCAGAGGATTCCAAGCATAATGGAGATAAATGACTATGGTCTGTTGGAGTTTTCTGTGCCACCCGGTGAAATTTTAAAGGGCAGTTCACAGCTCTTATTTTCATCATATTTTTTTCTGTGATTTATAGACTTTCTGCAGCTGTCGTTTATTTTCTTATTCCCGCAGAAACCTCGTATACCGATTGGTCATTTTCTTTTCCTCAATCAATCCTTGCTAAGTTAAGACTAATAAAACTCCTTCTTCCAGCTCATCATGTAATTATTTAGTAAAAATCAATTGCACCATGTCATCCTGGCTTGATGTCATCACTCACTGTAATGATTACATCTATACAGCTTTAAAGTTGCCAAGGGAAAGTAAAACTCTTTATAGCCTATGATTAAAGGAGAAAAATGTTAATAGAAAAGAAGTTAGTTCCAGTGCTGTGGATTGAGAGTTCTTGATGATTTTCAAGGTGCTGGGGTGCAGGACAGATAAATGAAATATAGAAGAGTTTCCTCAGAAGGTTACAATACATTAATGAGCTTGCACATATTAAAGGAACTTTATAATTATACTGTCAATAGACTAAGAGGTTTGCAAAGCCGTCAATATACAAGGTTTTTGGTGTTAAGAAGAAAACTATAGCTTTGGTTTTCCCTATTTGCTTTGGGATCAAGACAGGGAATACTTTCCCTATAAATTCTGACTTGCAGATGTACTTAGAACACCACGGTTATAGCAATGCTTTTAATATCTGGCCTTTAACCTTCATAAAACCACCAGAATACGGGTTTTCTGGTGTAGCTTTGACACTACAACAGAATCATGGATTTGATGGGGTTGGAAGGGACTTGTGGAGGTCTCCAGTCCAACATCACTCCTCAAAACAGCGTCAGCTACAGCAGGTTGTCCAGGGCCTTGTCCGCTCCAGTTCTGAGTATCCCCAAGGACAACGACATTACAAATTAATTAGTTCCTTAAGATTGCTGGAAATGTGCGCTTGCAGCCCAGAAACTTAATGGTTAATTTTAGGTAAGTTTTTAGACTTTTTATGTCAGAAACAGACAATAGGACCTTTGAGAAGTGCCTCCTCTTAAAAATATGTCAGAGGCTGGATGGACGTAGGATGGGAGTCAAATCTTTTAACAGTATTTATTGGTGCAACTGGAACTAAGCTTCCAGGTTTAGGCAACCAAAAGCTGACCAAACATAGGTGCCTAATTTGGGGTGAGCCAACCACGTTGACTAGATCTTCATTGAGCTGAGACACTCCATCTCTATGGAAACACCTACATTTAGGTGGGTTGATCTCAGTCTTTAGACCACCTGAGATGTCTATGCTGGTCAGACAAACCTGACCAAAGATCTTGAGAGGTCTTGAAGATCTTGATAGTCTTCAAAACCAAAAAAATGCATTGAGCAGAGATGCCTGGAAGAGACTCCTTCTCCTTTCTCTTCGTTTATCTGTTGCTCACTAACGTCTTGCCTAAATTTAGGCATGTGTTAACACTATTAATCTAAACCTACTATGATCCACCAGGTGTTATTGCAATAGTAATAAAAATAATTAGTGCTAATAAAAATAACGGTGTTGTCGTTTGCTTCTATCAGCAGATAAACTCATGGGACACTGCTCTCTCAAAACACAGACGAGTATGCTCTTATAAATATGCAAGAGCAAATTGCAGGCAGAGAAAAACAGCCGTTCACTGAAAATATTGTTGTTTAGAATAGAGTCGGCTTTGACCTCTTGTACCTAATTATACACGAAAACAAAGATTAAAAGCCTACTAATAATCACCATAAACTATGATTAATGAAGCCATGCTTCAGTGCCTTAGATTTGTAGACCCAAGTACAGTAAATTCACTAGTGGGTTATTTGAAGAAAAGAATATTTGGTACTACTTTGTTTTGACTTTGTCTGTTGTTCCTTGTATAAAGATTAGGAACAGTCCATCAATAAAGTCTGCAGAAAAAGGCCTTCTGGGGTTGCTCTTTTCTAATTTGCTAAATACAAATGCAAATCCAGCTGCTGTTATTCATACCACATACCCAGGGATATTTGGACTTCATGGATTTTTGAAGACAGTCCTAAGCATTGAGAAGTCTAGCTTTTCCTTCAGCAGTTAAAAACCAAAAGCCTGAATTAAAAGGAAACCTAGAATGTCATGAGTTGGAAGGGACCCATGAGGATCATCGAGTCCAACTCCTGTCCCTGCACAGGGCAACCCCAAAGTTCACACCATGATTCTGAGTGTTTGGGTTGAAAGGGACCCTTGGAGACCAACTAGTCCAACCTCCTGCCATAGGCAGGGACACCTTCCACCAGCCCAGGTTGCTCAAAGCCCCGTCCAACCTGCCCTTGAACATTTCCAGGGATGGAGCATCCACCACCTCTCTGGGGAACCTGTTCCAGTGTCTCACCAACATCATGGGGAAGAATTTCTTCCTTATATCTACTCTAAATCTCCCCTCTTTCAGCTTAAAGCCATCACCCCTTGTACTATCCATCCTCTTCCCTTCCTGAATTACAAACACAGTTACGCTATAATCACAAAACAACTCAGAAGAGATCCCAAGGATGACTGTAATAGAATAAACGCATTTTGCAAAGTTGTTTTTAGCAGATACAAAGCAAAGGAATCCCTTCAGGTGAGTGGGGGGGTCATGTTTCCCACAGCATGAGTCACCGTGTCATCTTCAATGGCACAAAAGACAGATGTCATGGCTTTTCTCGTCTTCAGGGAACCACTTTATTACTGACTGTAGCAAAACTGCAAGATAATTTTCAGAAGTTCTGGAGAACCTGTTAACACATCATTGCCAGATATGAAATAAATAAGCTGAAAGTAGTTTAAAAGGAAAGAGAAATCAGAGCCCAGAAGGATTTTTGCCCTTGAGCCATAATTGATTCAGCGCCACTCACTTCATCATGCAAACTATTCAGCCATCTCAGCAACCACTGCTCTGGCTAATAATCCCCTTCATTAAAAAAGATGCAGAGTCAAATCTCAGCTTCTCACTGTGATACGGAAAAACAACGTCTCCCAAACTGGAAATATAGGTCAGAAAAAGTCTATTCAATTTATATGGATAAAAAAGCATCTAACATGCAAATTAGGTCACGACAGCTAAAATTCCTGGGGACGTAAGGCAGCCTAATAATACATCTATTTTTAATGCATATTTAGTTCTAGAGAAACGACAAAGAACAGGAACAACATAATATTAGGCATTTCAGTTCATTAAAGGAATGAAGTTGCATTCTCAAAAGGCAAAATTGTTTTTTTTCCACTGGCAAAACTCTCTTTCCTACTTTGCAAAGAGTATAGACCACAGGTATTTACGAGATGATTATGGCCAAGGCCGCACTAAATTGGTTGCTAGTGGGATGGCCAGACATCGGTCAACTGTGTCCCACCACTGAGATTTCATTGGCAAGAGCAGGAATTAGAAGAACCCAAAGGCAACAGAAGACACCGTCTCTTATCAAACAACTCAGCACATATTTCTACTGTTGATTATTCAAACCTGCACGAACCAATGTATATTTCTCTCTATTGTCTCTCAGCATATCGATTTCCACAGCTTTTTTAATTTATCAACACAGAGCTGTGTTCTATTCCTTTCCTCCAAGAGCCTCCTAGCAATGCCTTTACCACAGATTTAATTAGCATCCTCCTCTCCACTATATCGTCCAAGTCATTAATGAAAATATTGAAGAGTATTGGACCAAGAACGGCTCCCTAAGGGGTTGGTAATACTGTTTTGAATATATTTAATATGTCTGGTGACAATAGATTTTGTATTTCTACTGCTTTTTGTTGCACCTTGTAATAACACTGAAACCATCAGGACTCTTAATAACATTTGAAATACAAGACAAAGGTACTCTGTGCTTTAATCTGAGATGCGCAGATTTCATTCAAATTATAAAGGGAAGAGAGTTACAGGAATGGAAAGTAAAAAATAAATCAAAAATGGTTATATTTTACATGTGAGATTGGTTTTTTTTCCCTTTAATCTCTAAATGAAGTTAGAGGCCTGTAGCAGAATGCATAATGCTGGTTTAGGGTCGCTGTAGCGGGTTTTTTTATGTGTACAGCTGTTCTTCCACTGGTATAAGTAGACACATCTGCTCATTAGCAATACAATGTCATTTCTAGTGTCTAATTTTAATTATTTGCAGATGATAGATTCCTTATGCAATGCCTAAAAAAAGTACAGTCCTTCCAAAGTGGTGAGAAATAAATACACCCTCTGCAACTAAAATGGGTTGGTGCCGCGACTGAGAGACGGGGACGCAACTTGATGCAAGCAAGGTGTCCGCTTTATTGTATGGCAAACATACATTTATATAGTCTAAGGCACACATGTTTCATGCTGATTGGCTAATCACTTTAACAGACATTAAGCTAGCTAAGGCGGGAATCTTAGTCAGGCAGTGTTCGCATGGTAACAAGATCGTTATCTCGTAGTCACAAGCTGTCCCCCGCTCCAGGGCTCCAGGGCGCAGGCACCCCCACCGACCACAAGCTCCCCGCCTCCAAGTCGCCTCACAACTACCGCAACACTTAACTTTATTCACACAACAAACTAGCCTATTAACTCCAAATACAGAAAACTAACTCATCAACTCTAAATTCAGACAACCCACATCTCCCCCTTTTTGTTTTAATTAACTGACCCTCCCAAGGTCAGCAAACGACCAACTCGAGGACATCTTACTAACAGCTCCGTACTGGGGGTTTTCGTAATTTCTTTCTGATCTTGGTCCGCTCCTTGCTGCACGAGGAAAATCTTGTTCATTGAAGCAGTTATTGATTTTGGAAGCATTGTAACACACATGGGATTACTATTAATAATGCTCATTTGAATGTCTTTGGCGCATTCAATCTTAGAATATAAAATGTCCACAGACCTTTGTGCTACAATTTTCCCCCAATCGTCAGAATAATAATCATACCGGGGAGAATATTCTGTCTCTCTACCTGTTATCAATAACACCTGAACTGTATTCCACTCAATTGTTAGGCAGTTATCACACCAGTGTCCTACTGTATGGCGATTTAGCCACTGTGATTTTCCACAATTAGCACAAATTCTACAAATCCACGGATTACATTTTTCACATTGGGGACACTTAAGCTCCCATTTGTTAACCTCTGGAACAGAGTTCATTCAATTATTGATCGGTAGTGTCTTCTATATCAGTCGCAGGATCAGGACCAGGAATGTCTTCAGGAGGCTGCTGCAGTGTCTCTCGAAAAGGTCTCACATTTTTAGCTGGGATCCAGCGGGGACCTCTTTCTGTGGAAACACAAGCATAGCCTCTTCCCCACGTGACAAGGGGATAGGGTCCCATTATCTTACCTGTTTCGGTGTCCCGGATCAATACTGGCGGCTTAATCTTGGGTTCAAAAAGGGTGTTTGTGCTAAAATGACGAACTACTGGAGGATTGCTGTCTAACAGGGAACAATTCAAAAAATTAAAAACATACAAGGCTTTCTGTATTCGCTCCTCTGGTGTAGCAGCCCCTATTCCCCCTTTTTGTTTTAATAACAGGCGTTTTAAGGTTTGGTGAGATCGTTCTATCAAAGCTTGTCCTGTAGGAGAGTGAGGGATACCTGTAACATGTGATATACCCCAAGAGGCAAAAAAGGTAGTTAAGGTTTTAGATACATATGCGGGGCCATTGTCAGTTTTAATTTGAGAGGGTACCCCTAAAGTAGCAAAAGCGCGCATTAGATGTTTTTGCACATCACGTGCTTTTTCTCCTATATGACAGGAAGCAAATAACATTCCTGAAAATGTATCAATAGAGCAATGAACAAACTTTAAACGACCAAATTCAGCAAAATGAGTGACATCTGTTTGCCAGAGTTGAAGGCTCTGTAGCCCTCTGGGATTGACTCCTTCTGCTATAGAAGGGAAAGAGTGCCTTTGACAATCAGGACACACCGCAATGATATTATGGGCTTGTTGTATAGTGAGGTCAAATTGACGCTTAAGGCCTGCAGCGTTTTGATGAAAAAAGGAGTGGCTGAGTTTAGCTTGCGCTAATCGATCTGGTAACACCTGCACCGGTAGCGTAAGCAAATCCGCTTGTCGGTTCCCTTCTGCAATAAAACCAGGTAGAGAAGTGTGAGATCGAACATGCATAATAAAATAAGGGTGAAGACGGGAATTTAACAGAAAGATGAGTTCTTGTAACAAATTAAACAGTGCCGTATGAGAAACATCTCGTAGCACAGAAGCTTCTGCTCGGCTAACAATTCCTGCAACATAAGCAGAATCAGTGATTATATTGAGAGGGGCAGACCATTTTCGAAATACTCGAACAACTGCAGACAATTCTACTATTTGAGGAGAACCCTGCACAGTCTCAACATCTGAGCTCCACCGTTCCCGATGATCATCCCACCAAAGGACGACAGACTTGTGAGATTTGCCAGACCCATCTGTGAATACAGTGAGGGCTTGTAAAGGCCGGTCACTCAGCTTTGGAATAGGTAAAAGGTGAAAATCAACGCTTAACAGTTTGTGAGAAGGCAGATGAGAAGTGAGTTGGCCTGCATAGCCAGTTAGAGCTATGCCTAGTGCATCTGATTGTTGTTGTAACCATTGCAGGTAATTCTGGTTCCCATCGATGCGCTTGTCTGGAGGTAATCGCTGCCGCAGCTTTATGCAAGGAAGCTACGGCTTCAGGACTGAGACTTCGCGGAGCGTTTAAGTCCGAGTTTCCTTTAAGCATTTTGAATAAGGGACGAAGATCCGCATTAGTGATTCCTAACAATGGTCTGACCCAATTGATTGTCCCTAGCAGTTTTTGCACGTCATGTAAATTCTTTACATTCGCCTGTATTTGTAAAGGTTGCGGAGCAATAGTCTGAGCCCTTATACGCCATCCTAAGTATTTCCAAGGTGGTATTTTTTGAATTTTTTCTGGTGCAATACAGAGGTCTGCTGATTTTACAGCAGCCACGACAAGGGCTACAGCTTCCTCCATGACTTCATGGTGCTGTGCTGCCACTAGAATGTCATCCATATAATGATATAACAATGCAGCAGGTACTACAGTTCTGACAGGACTAAGTATTTTTGCTACATACCATTGGCATATTGTAGGGCTATTTTTCATTCCCTGCGGTAGCACAATCCACTGGTATCTTTGCAAAGGAGCTTGCATGTTGACGCTTGGTACAGAAAAGGCAAATTTAGGGGCATCGTCTGGATGCAATGGAATGTTGAAAAAACAATCTTTGAGGTCTATGATGGTTAAATGCCAATCTCTAGGGATCATGGCGGGTGACGGAAGCCCAGGTTGCAGGGCCCCCATGTCTTCCATAGCGTCATTAATTTTTCTGAGGTCATGGAGCAAGCGCCACTTGCCAGTCAGTTTTTTAATAACAAAAATAGGCGAGTTCCAAGGACTCGTAGAGGGTACAATATGTCCCATAGATAGTTGTTCATTAACTATTTCTTGGAGGGCGTGAAGTTTTTCCAGCGGCAGGGACCATTGATCAATCCAAATAGGAGTATCTGTTTTCCAAGTTAACTTTAGGGTTTCACGCCCCTCAATGGCCCCACCTAAAAATGTGTCTGGATAGACATCCCCCACTGGGATAACACATCACGCCCCCACAAGACCATAGGTACTGGTAAGATAAACGGTTTGACTGAGGCAACTTGTCCTTCTGAATTTTGAACTTGTATTATTTCTGCGCTTTGGCGGCTAGCTCCACACCCCCCGATTCCTGCTAATGTCTGAGAGACATCAGCTAAAGGCCACCTAGAAGGCCACTTTGCTTGAGAAATAACGGTAACATCTGCACCTGTATCAATAATTCCACTTAACATAACTTGCTGACCTCTGCGAATGAGGGTGCATTGACATATAGGACGTTTTTGTGAGATGGCTTGAACCCATAAAATTAGTGGTTCTCCCGTAGATCCAAAACTTCCCTGTCTCTGTGGGAGCAATTGGTCAGGGATTGGGACATAGTCTTCCTTAGGGATCAGTATCAATTGAGCGATACGACTTCCCTCTGGTACTGTGCAAGGAGGAAATGGAGTCCAGGCCATAATTTTGATTTCTGAATTACTGTCAGGATCAATTACTCCGGGCAATACAAAAAGTCCTGACAGAGTGGTGGACGATCTTCCTAATAATAAAGCTTGCGTTCGGGGGGGCAAAGGACCTGCAATTTTGGTAGGCAGTAAGTGAACAGAGGAATCAAGTAGCGTTACTGTGTGGGCGGTTGCCAGGTCCAGGCCGGCGCTCCCTGCTGTTGCTGGGCGGAGACTGGAAACACTCCTGTTTCCCCCCCCGGCGTTTGTGGGGGCGCCGGTCGCGGAACTTGTGTCTGTGCGCGCCGCGGTCCCGCGCTCTGCGATCGGTTTCCCTGTATGGGGCGCCCTTGAGAGTCGTATTTAGATCGACACTGGTTAGCATAGTGGCGCCCTTTTTGGCACTTAGGACAAACTCCAGGTATTTGGGGTCGTTTCCCAGCACTGGCACTAAAGCAATCTTTTTTAAGGTGTCCCGGTTTTCCACACCCATAGCAGTTTCGCTGTGGGTCGGCGCCCATCGGGCTGTGCATGGCCGCAAAAGCAGCAGCCATGGCCTCATATTTATGATCCATAGTGCCAATTCTATTACAGGCTTCCACCATTTCAATTAAGGTAGGGTTTTGATTTGGGAGAGACTTTAAGAGCTTTTTACAATCGGCGTTAGCGTTTTCCACAGCCAGTTTAAGGAGTAAAATCTCCCGAGCCTGTACGTTATCAACTTGCCGCTCTAAGGCTTGTTTTAATCTATCCATAAACTGCATATATGGCTCACGGGGTTCCTGAGTGATACTAGTGAATGCTTTTTGGGGTCTGCCAGAGTCAGGAACTCTCAACAAGGCCCTTTTCGCTTCTTCTCTGCCTGCTTCCAAAGCCTCCCGAGGAATGTCCCTAGCTTGGGCCGCGGGATCCGAAAACTGCCCTGTTCCTGTGAGGTGCTCTATAGTCAATGCAGCTAAGGCGGCATTAGCATGTCCTGCATAACCCAGCAAAACTGTCTGCAATCCCGTTCTCCATTGAGACTCCCACATTGTATATTGTGTTGGGGTTAATAACAATCGCGCGAGAGATTTTAAATCATGTGGGGTCATGACATATGTATCGAATACAGAAGATAAAAGGCTTGCAAAATAAGGGGAAGACAACCCATGCTCGGTAACTGTACGGCGCAACTCCTTAATTACCGAAAAAGAAAGAGCTTCCCACTGAGCTTGAGCCCTCCCCCGTCCTTGGTATATAACGGGGGCTACTATAGTTCTGGCTATTTCCAACTCCCCCTCGTTTATCGCTTGGCGCTTAATCTTTCCCCAAACCTCATGAGGATCAGGGGGAAAAAGATCAGGTTCCTTTTCAGGGTCAATCGGACCCGGGTCAAAGGGATCACCCTCCGGGGGATATCCAGCAGCACAAGCTAAAGGTGGCGCAGAGGGTTCCGCCCCACCAGCGATTTTAGAAGGGCAGGGGGGAGGTGACTGAGCTCCCTCCTCGGAGCCTCGCTGATTTTGCTCTTGTGCCTTTATGGTTTCAAAGATTTTTCTCCAACTGGGAAGCATATACTGCGCTTCCTCATCTCCTGAGGTAGCTGCGTCCCATAACTTTACCCCCACATCGTCCCAAAGTTCACGCGTAAAAATAGAAGAAGCAGTCACCGCGGGGATCTTAACCTGCACCCATTTAAGGATTAACTTAAGATCTTGTTCCGAAAGAGTCTTTTTCCCATGCTTCTTAAGTAGAGCTTTCATAAGCTCATAAACGTCTCTCTCAGGGGAAGACTCCTGATTCCCCATTTTGCTAGTTTCCCGCAGCTCACCTCTCGTTCCAGACGGAGGGATTGTTTGGCCGGCCGGCTTATCCTGCTTCCTTTCAGCAGCTCATTCCACGTTCTGCGGGACTCGCGACATGCCACCAGGTAGGCGGTTTTTCAATCCTCGGCGGTTTCGTCGCTGACGATCACGTCGGAGGTCACCAATTTGCCGCGACTGAGAGACGGGGACGCAACTTGATGCAAGCAAGGTGTCCGCTTTATTGTATGGCAAACATACATTTATATAGTCTAAGGCACACATGTTTCATGCTGATTGGCTAATCACTTTAACAGACATTAAGCTAGCTAAGGCGGGAATCTTAGTCAGGCAGTGTTCGCATGGTAACAAGATCGTTATCTCGTAGTCACAAGCTGTCCCCCGCTCCAGGGCTCCAGGGCGCAGGCACCCCCACCGACCACAAGCTCCCCGCCTCCAAGTCGCCTCACAACTACCGCAACACTTAACTTTATTCACACAACAAACTAGCCTATTAACTCCAAATACAGAAAACTAACTCATCAACTCTAAATTCAGACAACCCACAGGTTGGCACAATGAAAAACTGATATTAATCTGGAGAATTCATGTATCAGCACTAAGGCTAAATGCCAAACGGTTTGGAAGGTCACGGGGAGGAGAAACGGCTCGTACGTCTCTTCTTTATCGTGGGTACACAAGACATATGGACTACGAGACGTTCTGAATGAGTCTGGCAGGTGATGAGTTTGTTGTAGGACAGATGGTCCTCAACTGCTGGAAAAATATCAGTTCTGCTTACATTTCCTGTACAAACACAGGCCAGATAAGGAGTTGCTCACGACAGGAAAGAGGAATGAGATTACTTATCAGGAACTTGGGTTCTTTGTATATTCACACTCGAAGAATCAATAAGAACAGAAGGAAATTTCCAGAAGCTCATGGGCAGTGGTGGCCATGGGTGACTTTGCCCTTGGCCCCATTGCTGGAGGGCGGCCAAAACTATGGAGTCTTGGCTTCCTCTCAGTTCCTTCCACTAACTCAAACAGCCAGAAGAAGCAATGAAAAGGATGATATTTCTGTACAACAGGGTCTTAGCCCAGAGAATTGTAGTTGTACCCAAGTTATTTCTTGTGGGCTGGGAAGGATTAGTTACTCTTGACAAACATGGGGAGCAGAATTACCAAAGAAGCGCCCATGTTGGATTGTATTTAAGAGAAAAAAGAGCTAAAGGAGGCAAGGGGATGTTTTAAAGAGAAATTAATATTTGTTTTATCTTCTGCTTGCCTTCTGAACAGCCATTGAAAGCAACAAGTTCCCTTGGACTGGGCTAAAATCTCCAACATAACCATACACGGGGTCAGGAGAATTATTATCCCATTTGCACTATGACCAACAGATTCCTCTGGTATCAGGTAGATTTTTCCAAAGGTTTGGAGAAATAGTTTCTCACACCCCACAAAGAGCGGACAAACTTTCTGATGAGATAAAAGATGACATTTTCCACCCTGAACGCAAGCACAGTTGGGTTGTGCAATTGGCTCATACACTCCAGGGTGGTGTCAATGCCAAGAAAGGTGGTCCCAGTAGTGGTTGTGCTTCTGGCAATTTAAGTCTTGGCTGAAAATTACATTTCACTTCAATTCATGCAGGGTTCATTTTCAGCTTGATCAGAGGAGTTTGCAATTGCCAGTGCCAACACAAAGGAAGAGGTTGTATCCTACAGACAGGTCAGGGAGAGAGAAGAAAATTGCCCTTTTCCCCAAGAATTAAGTCAAAGATCAGCTCATAGAAATCATGAAACTACAGGTTGAGGCACAAACCAGACAAACTGATGGTGTGAAAGTCCATCTAGACACAGCCCTGCAGACAGACATCATGGAGGTGCCAGCAGAACCATTGCCACGGTGCAACTTTGAGGACACAGTTGGGCTTATATCTTGAAATTTTAGTGCAAATATAAGGCAATAAAGAACCTGCCCTATGCCTCCCTAAACTTCAGAAAAATAAAATTAAGTATGATGTAAATAGCCATAAGTTCCTTCTGCATTATTTTCAGCATATCCCATTCATTCTGTTTTTCTGTATCAATGACAAAGCAGCAGCGACCTCAAGCACTTATAGAGCTATACGGAGCAATCCTCTTATAGACCAGATCGTTCCTAGGAAAGAAGGAATGCTGATCTGTGCATGAGAGGCTGAACAGAGATGACAACCATATGTCACTTGGCAGAAGTCGGGGGGTTGTTTGTTGCTTTTTCAGCATCCCAAATGTAATGAATTATAAAACAGAGACTAAATTAATAGTCAAGGAGGACTTTATCAGGGCCCCACACTTAGGAGATGCTCCTCTGGGAGAACCTCTTTCAACTCAAAGACTGTTTGACTTGATCAAAGGTTCTTGCTTTTCAATAGATTTCTGTATAATACTCAAATTCAAGAGATTCGTGAGACAAGAGCCTCCCAGAGAAAATTCGGATCCAGTGAGATGTCTGGGCAGGAACAACCCCAGGTTCCAGTATAAGTTGGGGAATGACCCATTAGAGAGCAGTGTAGGGGAAAGTGACCTGGGGGTCCTGGGGACAGCAGGATGACCATGAGCCAGCACTGGGCCCTTGTGGCCAGGAAGGCCAATGGTACCTGGGGTGGGTTAGAAGGGGGTGGTCAGTAGGTCAGAGAGGTTCTCCTGACCCTCTGCTCTGCCCTGGGGAGACCACACCTGGAATATTGTGTGCAGTGGTGGCCCCTCAGTTCCAGCAGGACAGGGAACTGCTGGAGAGAGTCCAGCGCAGCCACCAAGATGCTGAAGGGAGTGGAGCATCTCCCGTGTGAGGAAAGGCTGAGGGAGCTGGGGCTCTGGAGCTGGACAAGAGGAGACTGAGGGGTGACCTCATTAATGTTTACAGATATATAAAGGGGGAGTGTCAGGAGGATGGAGCCAGGCTCTTCTCGGTGACAACCAATGGTAGGACAAGGGGCAGTGGGTACAAGCTGGAACACAAAAGGTTCCACTTAAATATGAGAAGCAACTTCTTCATGGTGAGGGTGGCAGAGCCTGGCCCAGGCTGCCCAGGGAGGTTGTGGAGTCTCCTTCTGTGCAGACATTCCAACCCGCCTGGACACCTTCCTGTGTAACCTCATCTGGGTGTTCCTGCTCCATGGGGGGATTGCACTGGATGAGCTTTCCAGGGCCCTTCCAACCCCTGACATTCTGTAATTCTGTGATTCTGTGATGTCGGTCTCATCTTGAAGGCAGGAGGTCCAGAAGTCTGGAAAGCAGCAACTTCTGAATATTAACAACCTCATATTAAAATGAATGATAGCACTGCCAGTCTGTACTCTTCAGCAACTTGGTGCCATCTAGATGGATATTTGAAAGGTCTTTAACTGCAACCGAATGTACAGATGTGAAGTTTAGTGCTATTAGAGCAATTAGACAAGTCAATGGGGAGCAGGAGGGCTTAAATGGTGTTAAACCAGCTTCTGGAGAAAACATAAGACAGTGCCACAGATAAAGCTTTTATACTTTCAAGTAAGCACTATGCTCAAGTAGTCCAGCATTTGCTGGCTATATAGGACAGTGGATTCATCCAGAGAGTGTGCTGAATTTCATTAAGAAGAAATTTTCCTCATTTACCTGCTTAGTGTAAAACTTCTCTTTGACAGACTGGGTCCTGCATTCTGGCTACATAAGACTTCCTGTGTGCACACAGCTGAGCCTCAGAAAAGGAGAAAAATATCAGAGGTCTGAGAGATAACTCCCACTTTCACTATCTTTACATAAAACCACATTTTCCACAGCAAGCTAAAAGTGAGGACCAGATACAAATCGGGGCAAAGCAACAATTCTGCCTTAAAGATGATCTGCTAACTGCTCAAACTTGAAAGGGTATATAAGCACACCATCCCTTTCTTACAAAAGAAAGAAAACTGAAATTGGGAAATTAGGTTTACCTCAAATTAAGAAATGTGGTAGAGATGTGATGAGCTCTGCAAAGTTCTTGAACAGAGATTAGTATTAAGCAATCATTAAAATACAGAGGTAAAGTAACCTGTCCAAGTCTGGGGTATGCAAAGTCTTCAAAGCAGGATGTTGTCTGTGGATAAAGTGATGCTTTCACTTTTGGCTGATTATTACAGAAGAACCATTTGGAAATTCTACTAAGCCGAGCTTAGATAAAGGCTTAGGTGTATTTACACTGCAGTACTGCATAGAAGCCAGAGACAGTTGTGAAGGACTTGGGTACCTGCAGAGCACAGCGTCACGCGGATCGGAGCTCGTGGCCCAGAAGGAATCCAGCCACTTTAGTGTGGCTCGGAGCCCAGCCTAATTAGGTGATGTTTCCCCAGTTGCCAGAAATCAAAGAGTGAATCATACATCTGCCAGCATCCAACCTTCAGCTGAAAGCACAGACCGCAATTATTTCCAACCTCAGTTATGTGAGAATGCAAGGTGAATATAGACATAATGTCATAGGGTTTAAAGGCAGAAGGAATCATAAATTCATCTGATCTGACCTGTTATCACAACCACTATGCTTCATCCGTTGTGTTCAGCACCTGAGCTTCTGTCGGCCCAAAGCACTGGAGGCCCCTGGAGACTGAGCGATGGTATGTGTGCCACAGGCAGAGCCCAACATGGACAAAGCCAAGACTACAGACATGGCAGATGACTGATGAGATGGTAGCTGCCCAAATTATTTCAGCAGAAATCTGTTCCTCATACTGCTCTGGAAGGTAAAGAATCCCATAGTCCTGGCCATTAGTTCCCAGCTCTGGCAATCAGGATGAATCCCAAAAAGACACATAAACCAATTATCTAGAAATTGGGTTCTCTGCTCTGCCAAAACAACCAGCCCATTACAAAGCGGCCAGATGCTGGTGATGGCCAATCTCTGACAATCCAAAGAACAAAAAACATCTACAAGGAAGCACTGGTAGGACAGGGAGAAAACCTCCATCCTGACCACTACACGCAAACCATAAAGGTCCTGAGCACGAGTTGAAGATGGCCATTGTCTTAATGCAGAGCTACAAGTATTATAAAGATGGTGCAGACAATTTTATCCAAACACAATTATAAATTAACTTAGAAAAGGGAGACTCCTAAATCAACGAATGCCAGTATAGTCCACCACGCTTGACACACATATGCCAAATTTCTTCTCATGGCTTGAATCAAGCACCTCTTTTAAAATGGTAAATTAACTCTTCTTAAAGATTCAAACGGATGGTGATGGAAAAAGACTCCAATGTTTAATTACACTGAGAGCTGTGAAACTATTTTACTTCAAGGTGGAACTTTTCAAACTTCATCTTCCAGCTACTTGAACTTGTTATGGCTTAACCAGTGGTTGGGTGGTCAACCTCACTATGAAGTATCTGCTCCTCACATAAAGATTATTTGATAATAGTGTTATATCTGTTTGACTAGTCGAATGTGTTTATTCATAGCACCAGGCCAGTTTTCTAGGCTCTCTATCCTTTTTTCTGTCCCTCCTTCAATCTGTATAATTCCTTGTATGTCAACACAGGAACGACACTAAATGTTCTGAGGTTTTACTGAGACTTCAGCTTTCATACCCCTGACTAAGGCTTCACATTTTTGTCTTTGCATTGTGCTCTGGGCTCAAATTTATCCCCAAGAAGCTCTGGATCACTCTCAAAGTTCCCGTTTCCCAGGATGGCATCACATTTTGAAGGTATCATCTGCATTTTTTCCTCCCAGATGTAGTAACAAGAAGCATAATTATGATAGCTGTTAGAATATTGAAATGAGTTACTGCGTGTAATATTTCTGGGAAATGGTAGAAAGGATGATGTTTATTGAAACTATATAAATATGCGAAATGTTTTCACAACACAGTTTCCCATTTATGTTTGCACAGATGTGCCTCGTGTCATCACGACGCCTCTTCCAAGAAGGATAAATTAAATCGAAAGGTTTGAATAAGGCAAAGAGCTGGAATGCTCTGCTGGTGCCTCTCCGCACCATCTCTTACCTCTTTTTGTTCCCTTTTCATAATCGTAAAAGATATTAACTGAAACTATTGAAAAATACTTTTTAAAAAATGAAGGATAAAGGTCTTTGGCACAAACAAAATGACCAGCTCTGAAGCTATGAAAAGATACGCTTTAATTTAAGAGACAAAAGATAACATGACAGAAAAAATTGTCATCATCAAAGCTAAAAAAAAATATAACAATTTCTATTGTCTACTGTGCTGCTCTGTGGGAATTTCCCCAGCACAAACAGCTGTAAAGGAGGAGCGCTGCTCTGAGCTTCTGTACCCTCATGCTCTCTTTTCCTCTCTTCCTCTGTCAATAAATGTCTGCAATCATATTCTTGAGCTCCAGTGTGATTTCAAGGTTCATCTCTTCCATGCAGCTCAAACACTAATTATCCCAGCTGTAATTAGTAAGATAATTAAATACTGGCTCACTCATCACTCTACCTTGTGTCGGGTCATGATTCTCCCAGAAGACCTTGAGCAGTTTCTCAAAGCTGATGTTTTCTGGCTGATAAACCACTCGTACAACCTCCGCGTGGCCAGTTTTACCTTCAAAGGCAAAATAAAATCAGATGTCGTTAGTGAGAATTAGCTCTAGCACATATCTATTTTTCATCTATTGAGACTCAAAGCACAATCCTTTGATTTCCTTTTTTCTGAAGGCACTCTGATTTTCCATCATTTATACTTAATCCTTTTTTAGACAATATTTTGTATTTATCCAAGCTACCTATAAAATGTCAGCTAGTTTGGACAAGGCCATCATGAAATAAACTATCCAGAGAGGCAATAAGGTAAGACAGGGATGCTATTACAGTAGTTTGTCAGCTTTCAGGAGAAAAAATGAATAGTTCTTCAAAATTTGTAACTGACAACTAGTAAATATTTTAAATATTCTAAACACAACATTAAAATATAAAAAAACATACATATAAGGTTTCTTGACAGTATAAAACTGGGCTTTGTTTACACAAGGTAGGATATAGATGAAATAATTGATGATAAAACCTAATTTCAAGGGTGTGTTTACACAAGATCAAACAAATAATATCAAACTATTTCAGGTCATCCAAACCACTGACGCCAATGGGCCTCGAAAAGTGCCAAAAGGAGCCTGGACTGAACTTCATGGCAGCAGATGGAGTTCAAGGAAGATTAGCAGGGGTTAGAGCACATTAGAACTTATTTCCACTTTTCAGGTACATTACGGGCATGATTTTTTCATTCCTTATGTGTTTTATCAGTTACAATATTACTGAAAGACCCAGCTTCACAAAATGTGAAGGATCTGGCTGCATAATTGTCTTCAATTGTAACTAATAATCCCAGAATCCCAGAATGTCAGGGGTTGGAAGGGCCCTGGAAAGCTCATCCAGTGCAATCCCCCCATGGAGCAGGAACACCCAGATGAGGTTACACAGGAAGGTGTCCAGGCGGGTTGGAATGTCTGCACAGAAGGAGACTCCACAACCTCCCTGGGCAGCCTGGGCCAGGCTCTGCCACCCTCACCCCCAACAAGTTGCTTCTCAGGTTTAAGTGGAACCTTTTGTGTTCCAGTTTGCACCCATTGCCCCTTGTCCTGTCACTGGTTGTCACCGAGAAGAGCCTGGCTCCATCCTCCTGACACTCCCCCTTTCCATATTGATCCCCATGAATGAGTCACCCCTCAGTCTCCTCTTGTCCAGCTCCAGAGCCCCAGCTCCCTCAGCCTTTCCTCCCACGGGAGATGCTCCACTCCCTTCAGCATCTTGGTGGCTGCGCTGGACTCTCTCCAGCAGTTCCCTGTCCTGCTGGAACTGAGGGGCCACAACTGGACACAATATTCCAGGTGTGGTCTCCCCAGGGCAGAGCAGAGGGGCAGGAGAACCTCTCTGACCTACTGACCACCCCCTTCTAACCCACCCCAGGTACCATTGGCTTCCTGGCCACAAGGGCCCAGTGCTGGCTCATGGTCACCCTGCTGTCCCCAGGACCCCCAGCTCCGTTTCCCCTACACTTCCTCAACTTTTACTGGAACCTGGGGTTGTTCCTACCCAGATGTAAGACTCTACACTTAATCAGATTTTTGAGTGCTCAGACATCTCAATCAAAGTCTGTTGTAGTCAGTGCTACACAAGCACATATCAAGAATCTACAAATGCAGGCATTCTTGTTGTCATAATATATATATCCATGAATGGGGAAAAACATAACCCGCCCTTCAGTTAAATCATAATAATGAATAACTAAACACATGTAAACTGGGCAGCCAGCTCTGCCTTGTGGTGGGAACGTAATAAGCTCCTTCATCACACAATACAAGGCTTTTATTTCATTTATACCACCATAAACTTGGGATTTACTCAACTGACTTGAACAGAATTGTTGAATTTCATGCAGTGTAAGAACCAGCTGAACCTGGCCCAGTGGTTCTGAATTAGCTGGCACCAAACAAGAAAAATACAACAAAAATCAGTCTATGAATAACCGAGGAGTGTTTGGCCGCAACGCCAATTCAATAGTAGGAGAAATTTTAATTAAAAGTAGAAAGAAAGAAAAAGGATGTTAGGATATATTAAGTCACGACAGCATTATAACAGTTAATGTGGCACTTGAAATGAAGAAAACCTAAATGAAGCACAGAGGGGCAGGCGAGCTACGAAAAGGGATTTAAAAGACCGGGCTTAAATTTAGTCTAGAACGCAGAGGAGTGAAAGGGGACACATCTGGGATAGCAGTAATGACAATTTTGATAAAATCAAATCAGTTCTTATCTAGTATGCTTCACAATACAACAAAGATACCCTTGCCAAGATTAAAAGGCAAAAACTGTCCAAGTTTGATGTAAGCTGGAGCTAAAGCCACGCGATCCCGGCCAGACAAACGATGGCCCAATTCACTTCGCCTACTGAAGTCCATGGAAGCAACTCATTAGCTGAAGTCAAATTCTGATGGTAGATTGGCAGAAAGGGATCCTACATTTAGTAGAATGAAAGCACGAGTCAGAAATAATGGGCTTGATAATAAAGTGAAATGGTCTTCCTATCTTCTAGCATGAACTATTTTAGGTCAGGGACGGAATTTATTCCAAATTTCATGTTTTAATATGGACTACCAGTGAAAATCATGGATTTCACCTTAGCTTAAGCCCAGGTTGGGACTTGTTGCTTGAGATAAATGCAAGTAAACAGGCAGTGGTTTGTCCAGCTCTCACAAACCTATATTGTATAACAAAAAAGAGGTTAAGGAGTGGCTTCTGACTTTAATTTCATTTTTTTTTAAGCCAATATGAACTCTAAGAAAGGTTCTCATCACTCAGGAGCAAATTGCTTGTCTAAGATGACTCGCTTTAGATCACAAGAGAGTTTCTTAAAGAGCTTCAAAACAACAGAGGCATTACCTTCCCTCTCGATTGAAGCGGCAATTACATCTTGTCAACACCGTCTTCTCTGACTAAGCCCCAAGTTCAAAGAACCAGCTTTCTTCTTTTCCTCTGCATAAAGAAATAACGGTGCTGCTCTGAGAACTGTAGCCTGACCTCGAGACAAAAACTCCTCAGATGTGCAGCTAACAAACTGTTAGAACCCAGAGCCTATTTAAAATCAATATTTATCCTTGGAGGAAAAAGCAAGGAGGGAACGCTGCTGGTCCTATCAGATTCACCTCTAATTTTCCTCAAAGCCTTTCTAAAATCCAGCAGATTTTCTTTCAGAATATAGAACAACTACTTCTACCAAGAACAATCTTATTTATCATTTATGATTTTTTCCTGTATCAAAAGTAGCGTGGTCAGCAGGACAAGGGCAGTGATCCTTCCCCTGTGCTCTGCATTGGGGAGGCCACACCTGGAGTATTGTGTTCAGTTCTGGGCCCCTCAGCTCAGGAAAGAGATTGAAGTGCTGGAGCGGGTCCAGAGAAGAGCAACAAGACTGGGGAAGGGACTTGAACACAAGCCCTATGGGGAGAGGCTGAGGGAGCTGGGCTTGTTTAGTCTGGAGAAGAGGAGGCTTAGAGCTGAGCTCAGCACTCTCTAGAACTACCTGAAGGGCAGTTCTAGCCAGGTGGGGATTGGGCTCTTCTCCCAGGCATCAGCAATAGGACAAGGGGCCATGGGCTTCAACTCTGCCAGGGGAAATTTAGGCTGGCTATTAGAAAGCAATTCTTTGCAGAGAGAGTGGTCAGGCATTGGAATGGCTGCCCAGGGAGGTGCTGGACTCAGCGGCCCTGGAGGTTTTTCAGCTGAGATTGGACATGGCACTTAGTGCCATGATCTAGTCAATGGACTGGAGTTGGACCAAGGGTTGGACTTGATGATCTCTGAGGTCTTTTCCAACCCAGTCCATTCTGTGATTCTATGATGAGCACTCCTGCTTCCCAATAATTTAAGTGGAAACTACACCTCTCACCTGGGTACACATGAACAAACAGATGGGTAAAAGGCTCCATGTCGGACATATTAATCACAAGATTTCCCAGAAGAAGCACAGAGAGAAAATGGTATCAAGGACAGGAAAAGAACAAGAGGAATCTCTCCCAAGGTGCAATGTGCATCATAACATGGAATTCAAAGATACTACGAGGTTACTCCAAGTAGCATGTGGAAACCACCAGCTCGTCAGTGTCTAATGTGACTCAGCCATACCCAAAGTGGCAAAAGGGAACTTATATTAGATTCTCCTCATTTACCTTCTTATTTCACTTCTTCTATTAGGCTCAAGTTCAACTAGGAAAACAGAATAAACACATTTCAGTTTGATATTCATCCATTCAGTACGGTACAAAAGAAGGGAGCAGGCATCAAAACAGCGAACTGCTACCCAGTATTGTAAAAAAAAACATTGAAATACTTCTAACCTAATATTTTTTGTAAGATTTCTTATAATGGAAAGGCAATAATCAAAGAGAAACAACAAACCCACCCATTCTCAAACAAGCTGTGTGTCTTTTAACAAGAAATTTAACAGGCTAATGGGGAACAGCTGAAATGATTTAAACTGATCAGTGATAGATGCTTTTCTTTCTGTGATACTCAGCTCTTCACCTCAGTGACTTGGCATGAAAGGTCCATTTATATCAAGTCAGAGAGTCACGGTGTCCTCAGTTCACCTCGTGCTTTTAATTAGTTGATTTTTAGCACTCCACAGCAAAAGTTCTAATAAGTACAGACACTTCTAGAAAAAAAAAAGCTCAATGTTTGAACTACATTTTAAAATAATTTATTGAATTGCTAAATATCATTTAATTTGCCATTTTTTTTAATAGGTGCCATTATTGGATTTCCAGCTATGGTGCTCAGGTCTCCTTCAGCTTTAGAAGGGGCTCAGCCATTGAAGAACCCGCTAAGACTCTATTTGGCGATGCAGAGGGCTGCGTGCCAACAGCAGATTGTCTGTTTAGCCCGGATCCATTTCCCACTTAGCAAACACAGCCACTCTCAGTGGATTAACGACAGCGAGCTCATTCAAGCCCTGGCAAAAAAACGTCACCGTAAAGAGCAATAGAAAAAGACATTTAAGTGACACCTTGCTGCTCCTTTGCAATTTTTTTCCTCCTAATAGTGTTTAGATCTTCACCTTCTTAATCACCTCCCAGGTGAGCGCCCAAGCGGGTGGATTAGAGAAGCGAACTGATTCTTTTTAACTTGCTGTATCCAGTGAGTATTTAATTCTTTCTGGCAAAGTGGAACGACTTCAAAGGGCTTGAGAGCACCTCACCTGTGGATATCCAGAAGCTACAGGACATGTGGGCTCCATCTCCAACTACTTCAGCATTGGAGAATTCAGTTATAAAATTCAGACAGTGCCATAACTATTCCCTCCTGCCCCGCTTGTCCAATAAGAAAGGGCTTGCCTCTCTTTACTCGCTGAAATAAAGGGTCTAAATCCAGTAAATCCAGGGTCTCTTTAGCTTGGAGGAGACTGAGGGGTGACTCATTAATGTTTACAGATATATAAAGGGGGAGTGTCAGGAGGATGGAGCCAGGCTCTTCTCAGTGACAACCAATGGTAGGACAAGGGGCAATGGGTGCAAACTGGAACACAAGAGGTTCCACTTAAAGATGAGAAGAAACTTGTTGGGGGTGAGGGTGGCAGAGCCTGGCCCAGGCTGCCCAGGGAGGTTGTGGAGTCTCCTTCTGTGCAGACATTCCAACCCGCCTGGACACCTTCCTGTGTAACCTCATCTGGGTGTTCCTGCTCCATGGGGGGATTGCACTGGATGAGCTTTCCAGGGCCCTTCCAACCCCTGACATTCTGGGATTCTGCGAGTCTCCATCGGCTTTGTAAACACCCATTAAATACTGGGATGTTTTGATGAGGTCTCCCCTCAGCCTTTTCTTCTCAAGGCTGACCAAGCCCAGTTCTCTCAGCCTTTCCTGGCTTTGCAGTCCTTTGACCATCTTTGTGGCCCTTCTCCAGACCCTCTCCAGCCCATCCAGATGTTTTTGGATAGCAGGGACCACAACTCTCTGCTTTGAGTTGTGTTGCTTTGCTAGCTGGGGTATCATAGAGATCACAGAATGGATGAGCCACGTCATCCTAACGATCATCCTCCTGGACCATCCAACAGAATATCTCATTCAGCATTCAGCTGATGAAAAAATGTTGAAGATAGGCATATAATTAGTGCCAGTCAACATGGTTGTGTGGAATATAGGTCTTGTCAGCCAAACTCGATTTCATTCTCTCATGAAATTACAAGTCTAGTTGTAATAAATGTAGGATGTAATAGCATGGATGTAATAGACTTAGACTTTATTAATGCATTTGACTTCTTATTTCATGACAGTCTGATTAAAAAATTAGCACTACACAATATCAATAGTGCACATGTTAAATGGATTAAGAATTGTCTAAATGACAGTTCTAAAAAAATTGTCTAAAGGGAACGAGCATTGAGTGGCAGCATTTTTATCTGTCCTCTGCAGGGACTGGTACAAAGTCTGTCACCATTAAAGTCTTTCATCGCTAATTTTAAAGAAACAAACAGTTCAACTTACAGAATTTGTGGATAACTCAGATGAGAAGGCCGATAGGATGGTCTTATAAAGTGATTACTTGCTGCACTAGGCCCATTCAATCAAAAATGTATTAAAACCAGTGACATGTAAAATCTCTACTCCAGGGAACAAGCGACCTACGCCACAACTGGAAATGGGGAAAAATCCCATTTTCCCAGACAAGTAAATACAGAATTTCATTGCAATACTGCAATGAAATGGAAGAGTGACTTAACTGGGATGCCTATGTAAAAAAGAGGTTGGTAGAAGAGCACTGGAGAGATTATTCCTGACACTAAGTAGATCCTCAAACACTACACTGCTCAGTTACACCACCGGCTCATTCGGTGATCCCATAAACGCATGTCCTATAAACCACGGGAAGAGGTTGATTCTCCACCTCCCCATATTTTCAAATCCTTATGGTCAAGACGCTTCAGACAAATAACCAGTTAAACCTGAAGGAAAAAGTTATAGGGCTTAATAAAATAGTAACTGGATGAAACAGAATGACCTATGATATAAAAGATGTCAAATTAAAGAATGCAGTGAGCCCTTATCAGCCTTAAATGCTGTGAATGTATGAATGAATTGCCCCTATTTTCCTTTGTTCACTTAGATTTAACAAAGCCTTTCAACCCCAAACACCATTAGCTGGACAAAGACTTGGGACTTATGTATTATCTTCTTTTCATCATGGTTGATGAGGTAGACTTCAACCTAACCACAATTTCTATACAATCTTTATAGAGGTGAGTTAAAATCTTTTCAGCTACGGTGTCAGGAAAAGACACCATATTGCCACATTTAGAAAAATCTCACTTATAAGCCCAAGTTTTAACCCTGAACTTACACATTAGATGATCAGAGCCTTTGCAAGTCGATACATTTTGTTTGCTGACAAACCAGTTATACTTGGTGCTAAGGAAATATGTAATATTTGTAATATATTCTTGTAGCATCCAGTCTGTGTGAATCTGAGCACTTGATTAGGTGAATATAAAACAAAACCAGTGGTCATGCAATGAGAAATGCTGGCTGTAGGCTGGGACATATTAATTATGAAGTTAATTAATAAAATAAAGGTTTAAATATGGAAGAAGAAATGGGATTCACAGAACCTTAGCTTCATAACCACCAGCAATCTTGCATTATCGACAGCATCTTATATTGTCGTGGAACCTAGAATTAGGTTTATAATGTAAGTTTTCTGTAAAACTGGCATGATAAAATAGCCATCGCTTTGCTCTTGGAAACAAAAACATATTTCGTAGACTTTTAAATACTGAAAAATCACGATGTATCCCAAGAAAAGCAGTTTGGACAGTGATAATAAACAAAAGAAGGTCAAAAATATGGTGATACGAACATGCAATGGTGCAATTAAGATATTGCACTGAAGACAGGTGGTTTTAACAAATGTCAATGAATTTGTCGCTTTTCTGGCTGGGACTGAAACACCTAAGAGCATGAAGCAGTAAAAATCATTCTATTTTCCTCCCTAGACTAGGATCCGAGCTTTAGAAAAGTCCAACCAAAGACAGAGCCCATTGGTTTTTATTCCAAATATATTTATCTCCATCTCCTCAAAGAAAGCGCAAGAAAATCTGCTTCTTGTTCCAAAGCCTTCCTAACAGCACAATATACAGTTTTATCTGTATATTAACACTATATGTTATATTTACAAGAGGAGCTAAAATCCACGACGCATTTATTATATTCTGACCACTCATTTTGTGCAGAAGATAATACAAGAGTTTTATTTCATCCCCCTCTACTTCGACATTCCTCAGAATTCCTGCATTTCATGTGTGTATGTCCCCACCCGGTATTAGATAAGAAGCATATCAGTAACACAGAAAATAACTCAAAACAAGGCAAGAAAGATCTGTATTTTTATGCAGAGTCTGCCTAGGAAAAATCATGTCCAAAGTAATGATAAACTTGCCATCAATAGAGTAAGATCAGTAAAAGAAACTAAAATTCTTGGGAAGTTTTATTGATTCATGGTAAAATATTACAACCCTGACTCTGGAAACACATCAAGAACTTAAAGGAATTTCCCTGATTTAAATTATTCATATTACAGAAAGATTTAGTGGCCAGTTTTAGATTCCATGTTTGGGAAGAATTCAACCTCAAACTGCTCAGCTTAGGTTTCTATTGGATACTTTGGATTGAGTGAATTTAGTTTCCTCAGACAAAAAATGTGTCATTTGGAATGTAAGTCCTTATATTTTTCAGTCCTACTTGTTCACTTCCCCTCAAATTAATTTCTTATCTGCCATACTTGTGCCTATTGGATCAGATAAGAAAATGTCTATTAAGGAATGTAACAATGTAACAAAGCCATGACAAACAGAAATACCTTAGAAGATGTCTTTTATTTTTATATATGCTTTTTTTTTCTCAGTGATAAATTCATTGATTAGTATTAGGTATACAGGTCATTCTCAAGCAACGTGAAGAAGAAGTAGAACCACAGAACCATAGAACCATAGAATCATCTTGGTTGGAAGGGACCCTCAAGACCATCAAGTCCAACCGTAACTTAAATCTAGCACTAAACCCCAGAGTATGGCAATAGAAGAGAATTTGGGATAGAACACAGCAGTGTAAGACTTTGGGGCGTCCAAATTAAACTCAGTGCTCCTTGCTTAGGGGATCAGACCCATCTGGAACTATAAGTCAAATTTCAGCCACTAACTAGAGCCCAGGACTCATTATTCACCCGCACGACGTTCTGCACAGCTTTAGTTTGTTCTGGTATCATCGATTTCTGCTGTCGTACAGTTATGAGTTTAGAAGCTCAGAAGATTGTTACGTTGCAAAGTTCCTTTGAAAAATCAAAATAATGAAACGATGTTGACGTTTTTTTATTGAAACAGATAAACCCAGCGAATATGCCCAGTTATCCAAGGCATGAAAAACCTCGAAGATAAAAGATTAATGCTACAGCACAGTTGTGCCGTGTCTTTGTCCTGAAGATCTCAAAGTACATTCTAAATTTGGAGTCCGCTATTTCATTTTGCAGAGCATAACCCACTATTACACTGTGTTCTTCATAATTCATTCTCCATATATGCAACATAGTTTCTTTAAATACTACAAGCCTTTCTGTTCTTTTAAAACCCAAACGCAAAACCTTACCTAACATACTTAGTGTGGGGCCAAGGGAAACAGTATTATTATGCTTAGATAGCAAAAAATTATTTATGGCATGATGTGTGGAATATATATGGTGATGCAATTTCAACTTTAGGTAAGTATTTCCTATGGTAACAATTTGGCTATGCTACTTACCGTTTCCAGCAAAAAATAGCTTTTTAAGAAGCTCAATAAATAGGATGTTATATTCAACTATATGACATTCTGGGATTCTGTGAACTGGCCTCAGCCCATCGGTCCAGCCGGTCCAGATCTCTCTATTTGGCCTTCGTACCCTCCAGCACATCAACACTCCACCCAATTTGGTGTCATGTGCAAACTTACTAAGGGTGCAATCAATCCCCTCATCCAGATCATTGATAAAGAGATTAAACAGAACTGGCCCCAATACTGAGCCCTGGGGACACCACTCATGACCGGCCGCCAACTGGATTTTTTAAATATATTGGATATTATGGATATATATGGATATATTTTAAAAAGTCAAAGAGTTCAATAGCCTCAGTATTGCTGTATCGTACAAAGCTTCATTTGTTTGCTCCAGCTGTGACTCGTTCCTGAGAAGGCAAATGGAACCCAAACCCTTTTGGCTGGGAAGGGAGTGAAGCTCCAGGCTCAGGATGGAGCTGTGGAGACCCAGCTCTCCAGAAACGAGTCTTAAGGGGAGATTTGTTCCCAAAAATTGCTGTAATATCCACAAACTAAGCAGTATTGGGGCTCTGCTCTGGTACAGAAAAAGCATATATGGAAAAGTGAAGAATATACATAAATAAAACATCTGGACTCAGTACAGAAATCCAGCATGAATCTATGAAGGGCATATTTTTTAATGTCAATTTAGCAGAAAATATGATCTATTTTTTTGCTTAGAAGTTTGCAGCTTTTAGCTGCAAAGCCTCTGTACTATGGTTATGCAACACACTGAATTTCCTTAAGTAAATGGGTATAACGGAAGGCAATGAATAATAGAAATGTGAAGGATATGCATTGCACTGAGAACAACTTTGAAAAGGGATAAATGGAGGTAAATATACTACCTAGGGACATCTATTTATAGCAAGGAGTTGGAAATATTAAATAAACTGGAATATAAAAAAGCAGTAACAGTGAGGTATTCTAATATCTATTCTTTTCCACTAGAATAATAAAAATTTTTGTTTTATCCTTTGCTCTCTCGAGTGGTTTCAATAAGAGGAGACGCCTGAATGCAAGGTTAGATTTCTCAAATATGCCAATTCCCACTCCTTGTGAATCTGAACACCAAAATAGTGCTTGGAAGAAAACTCTACATATCTTAATACATGAGAATTGTAGGCTAGAATGCAAAAAAAAACAAGGAATAGTTTCTCTTTCATTTTTAACTTCTATTAAACTAATCTGACAGCTATATGATATACATAAATATGAAAAGGATCATGATTTCCCTCATGATTCCCCCAAAAAACAAATATGCAAAAAGCAGTACAGGAAATCTGGTTTCACCGGAGACCTCTCGCAGACATCAAACTGCATGGAGACAGCAGCAGAAACACTTCGCAATGACAGATAGACATCCAGACGGCTTCCAGCAAACAGAAAAGAGTACTGGGATGAAAATTCAGAAGTCATTTATACCACACAAACAGAATCACAGAATCCCAGAATGTCAGGGGTTGGAAGGGCCCTGGAAAGCTCATCCAGTGCAATCCCCCCATGGAGCAGGAACACCCAGATGAGGTTACACAGGAAGGTGTCCAGGCGGGTTGGAATGTCTGCAGAGAAGGAGACTCCACAACCTCCCTGGGCAGCCTGGGCCAGGCTCTGCCACCCTCACCGGGAACAAGTTGCTTCTCATATTTAAGTGGAACCTCTTGTGTTCCAGTTTGAACCCATTACCCCTTGTCCTACCATTGGTTGTCACCGAGAAGAGCCTGGCTCCATCCTCCTGACACTCACCTTTTAGATATCTGTAAACATTAATGAGGTCACCCCTCAGTCTCTTCTTGTCCAGCTCCAGTGCCCCAGCTCCCTCAGCCTTTCCTCACACGGGAGATGCTCCACTCCCTTCAGCATCTTGGTGGCTGCGCTGGACTCTCTCCAGCAGTTCCCTGTCCTGCTGGAACTGAGGGGCCACAACTGGACACAAGATTCCAGGTGTGGTCTCCCCAGGGCAGAGCAGAGGGGCAGGAGAACCTCTCTGACCTACTGACCACCCCCTTCTAACCCACCCCAGGTACCATTGGCCTTCCTGGCCACAAGGGCCCAGTGCTGGCTCATGGTCACCCTGCTGTCCCCAGGACCCCCAGGTCCCTTTCCCCTACACTGCTCTCCAACAGGTCATTCCCCAACTTACACTGGAACCTGGGGTTGTTCCTGCCCAGATTCAAGACTCTACACTTGCCCTTGTTCTAGTTCATTAAATTTTTCCCCCCCAGCTCTCCAGCCTGTCCAGGTCTCTGATGGCAGCACAGCTTCCAGTGTCACCACTCCTCCCAGCTTGGTGTCACCAGCAAACTTGCTGACAGTCACTCTAGTCCCTCAACCAAACAAATATTTTGAAGTTCATCAAAACTAATAAAAGAATCCTAGGAAGGATTCTGAAAACACCCAACCTGTTTTCTGCACGAGTCTTTAATAGAAACAAACTGTGTGAGAGGATAAGAGCTTAAAACCAGAAAATGTTGACAATTTATATATATCTAGAATGCAGCTATGAGAATGTTGGGAGAAAATTAGTAAGTAAATATTGCAGGTAGAGTGATGAAAGAGCAACGACTGGGCATAGAGACAAAATGAGGTACCTTCCAAAACCAAAGCAGATGTGACAGAGGAAGTGCAGAAAAGCACCTTAAGGATCAGGAAAAACCCTCCAAGTCAAAAGCATTAAAATGATATTTAGTTATTTCATTTACAGTGCCTTGGGAAAACGGTATCTTCCCTTTAAGAGCTTTTGAAATGCTACTATTTATTTTAAACATAAACTACAGCTGTTGGGCCTCTTAAAGTGATATTCCTGCAGGATTATTGGAAAAGGGGGTAAAAGTTTGCCCAGTATAAGTATTAAAAAACGCAGTAAGGTCAGAGACAGGTAAATCGGGAATGTACAGTCCCCGGTGGGTGGTACAAGTGTCGGTGAAGAGCAAGAAAGGGGAGTTCAAATCAGAAAAGGTGAAGAAGTTGATTGGCTGGTTGATTAAAAAAAAAAAAAAAAAGGGAAAAGAGGGAGAAAAAAAGAGAAAAAAAAAGAGAAAAAAAGTTAAAACTATGATAACGCAGAAGACTGAACTGTTCTACAATGCCAGGAAACTGCAGAGAGCTCACTGAAAACAGGTATAATTTCAGGTCAATAAAGGAAATGTCATTGCGGTCTAAGCCATGCACTTCTCCAGCCTCCCAAAGAATCCCTGTCTGATAAACTGGAAAGCTCTTGTACCTGGACACCACAAGCTTTTTGATAAATGATGTTATAGCCTAGAGACGGGGAATCAGAACGTTGTGAAGACCAAGTCAACAGTCGTTCTGGCGTTACCCATCAGCTGTCTCAAGGCAGCTCTTCATCCACCATGAGGGAACCATAAATGGTTCTCACAGAACCACAGGCTGGTTGGGGTTGAAGGGACCTCTGGAGATCCCCCAGTCCAACCCAGCTGCTCACGCAGGGTCACAGAGCAGATCACACAGGTGGGTCCAGGCGGGTTTGAATGTCTCAGAGCAGGAGACTCCACACCCGCTCTGGGCAGCCTGGGCCAGGCTCTGGCACCTCCCAGCAAACAAGTTTCTGCTCATGTTCACATGGAGCCTCCTGTGTTTCAGTCTGTGCCCGTTGCCCCTCACCCTGGCGTTGGGCACCACTGAACAGAGTCTGCTCCATCCTCTGACACCCACCCTGACATATTGATCCCATTGATCACATCCCTCTCAGCTTCTCTTCTCCAGCTCAACAGCCCCAGCTCTCTCAGTCTCCTCATCACAAAGATGCTCCAGACCCCTCAGCACCTTTGTGTCCCTCTGCTGGACTCTCTCCAGTAATTCCTTGTCCTTCTTCAACTGGGGAGCCCAGCACTGGACCCACAACTGCAGATGGGGCCTCCCCAGGGCAGAGCAGAGGGGGAGGAACAACCTCCCTCCACCTGCTGCTCACACTCTTCCTCATGCACCCCAGGTCCCATTGGCCTCTTGGCCACAGGGCACATTGGTGACTCACGGTCACCCTGTTGTCCCCCACAACTCCCAGGTCCTTCTCTGCAGTGCTCCTTCACCTGAGGCTACATGAACACTTTCAAATATCTCCTTTCTGATGATGGTAAGCGGAATTCTTCATTCCTATAATCTCACCTTGAGCCTAAAACCCCACTTTGTGCTGACGAGCATCTCCTTAAGGTCCTGAAAAATTTGCTAGATGGTGTCATAGGTTTCACAAAGACCACCAACCTTTGGGAACAGATCAAACGCCAGCTAATATATTTCTACAGCTCCATGACCTATATTTGAGATCAGGCTTAAAAAATAAAGGCACGTAGATCAATTATTAGCCTTTAATAAATCTTTACGGATATTTCACTTTTTTTTTGTGGCAAACCTTGTAGACATTATTAATTCCCACCCCAGTTTTAATGAATGGCTGTGCCAATGCTTAACCTCAAGAAGTCACGTGAAATGAATTATTACCAACAATTAATTATGCTGTAATAAGCCAATAAGAACAACCTTTATCTCAGCCACTGATCAAATTAATTAGAATTGACTCCAGTAAACAGTGTATTGTTTATACTGCTACTTATGCATAACAAATTATTTATTTTCCAAAATGCAAATGTTATACTTCACATTAGACCACTGAAAGCATTTGCCTCCTGCTTAAACCTAATGAACCTTCATTGTGCTTGACTATCCATTATTCCTATTTAAACGGTCACAAATCAAGAGTTTTAAATTACAGGTCACTCGTATCCTTTCTAAAAAATTTTGCAACTTTGTTGATGATTTCACTTAATGGATGTCACTGTGTAATTGTGAAAAGTTGGGGGTTGTTCTTTTCATAATGAAATATTTCAGTATATCCAACTAAGTGGAAAAAAAGCTATTTCCTTAGTGAGTATCTTTCCTCTGTAAGCCTCTAAATCAGTAGCATAGTGCGGTTGCCTGCTACTATGTGTCACACGCCCAAGGGGATTTCTATGATCTTTCTGAATTTTTGTGAGCAAACCCTTTAGCTCTGGACTTCTCAACATCCCTCTCAAAGTGTCTTTTACCATCACAGAATCCCAGAATGTCAGGGGTTGGAAGGGCCCTGGAAAGCTCATCCAGTGCAATCCCCCCATGGAGCAGGAACACCCAGATGAGGTTACACAGGAAGGTGTCCAGGCGGGTTGGAATGTCTGCAGAGAAGGAGACTCCACAACCTCCCTGGGCAGCCTGGGCCAGGCTCTGCCACCCTCACCCCAAACAAGTTGCTTCTCATGTTTAAGTGGAACCTTTTGTGTTCCAGTTTGTACCCATTGCCCCTTGTCCTGTCACTGGTTGTCACCGAGAAGATCCTGGCTCCATCCTCCTGACACTCCCCCTTTATATATTTATAAACATTAATGAGATCTTCCTGACTTAGCCAGACAAAGTCACAGATGACCTGAGTGCTGGAGATGGTTCTGCTTCAGCTGAGAGTTTGGAGTAAAGAACTCCATGTGTCCCTTCCAACCAGCACTTCTCTGATTCTACACCTTGACAATAATAATGGTACAACTAGTTCTCTTCATTCTCCATGTTAAATTCATGGACTTATTCTGGATGAGACAGCACAGTTTGAACATACAAAGAAGCTCTGGCATCTTCGTTACCTTTAGCGAACTTTAAAACTATGCCTACGAGCAAATTAAACAGTACCAGGGATCATTTCCAGATACTGGAATTAAACCTCTTGAACTGTAAATTGTAGGAATGGTCACACTGTAAATGTCTCTCCTCTGCCTACATGTGTGTGCATTTATACACTTGCATGTATATAACTACTGAGTTGGGACATAAGTAAGGACCACCTGAACCCTCTCCAAAAATGGAGTTTAAGTGTGTGAGTGATGGATTCCCTGTATTATAGGTCATACATGAGCTGGCACACGCGCTTTCAGTACCCATAATGATTATCAGATCAGAAATGAGTGTGGTTGGAGGATGCATGGGTATATATAGTCATATAAAATTAACCTCTGCTCCATTGTATCTTTTCTAAGCCTGACAGAAGTCTCGACTCCACTCTGCCCTGGACCAGCTGTTGTCATTCACATGAAAGATTCTCCTGTATATCAAATGCAGACTTAAAGAAGGGATTAAAAATATTTCTAAATCAAATTAAAAAGTACTTTCATTTAGCAAGCTTGCATTAAAAATTAAAAGATGTTCATAAATACCGTGTCTATAAGCTGGTCTAAATCTATCTGAAACGCCCCACAGTGAAGTCTTACATCAGTTATTATTGAAACATTAAATGCTTTTCTTACAGGCTTACAGCAATCAATTTAACTTTCAGTCATCTTGTACCCATATGTGCTGCTCCTGTTGATGAAATGGCCATCAATAAAGGAATAGATGGCTATGAATTAAAGCAAGCTCTACTTAATCACATTAATCCAGAGTATGTTAAAGGCTTCAATTTTCTAAATAATTTTGGGCTTAATGCCTCTGAGATGGGCAGACTGCTCTATTGATGCAGCATCTGGTCCAATTTAAGCTGCATTGTGAAGGAGGAATTGTTAGGCCCTTGCAAAAATAAGGAAGACTGACAGTTTTAGGGATGCAACCGAAACTGCTACAGCTGAGACAAAAGATCCTGCAAGATCTCGAGAAAGCCCTACGACAATTAAAAGGCGGCCCACTGCTCTGCAAATGCAACGCTGCTGTTCAGTGAATTGTATATGATTAACTTACTCGTCCTGATGGGATGAGCACTCCATACACTTCACCATCACTGTATTTTCCAGCCATTGAACATCCAACAGCTGCTGCTGTGAAATATGTTCACTTACCCATTACATTGCGTTACCAATTAGAGAGGAATTATTTAAAAGGGAATGGCACAGCCACTAACGCTATCCTTGCATAAGCACCAATTTCTGGCTTCAAGGTTTTTCGGTTTGGTTTTGGTTTGTTGTCGTAGTTTTCTTTTGCCTTTTTTCCCCAAGGGTTTGTTTATTGTTATTATTATTATTATTATTATTACTACTACTACTATTATTATTATTGTTGTTGTTGTTGCTGTTGTTGTTACTATTCCTATTGCTAATACTATTGCTATTACTATTATTATTCCTATTGCTATTGCTATTTCTGTTACTACTCCTATTCCTATTCCTATTCCTATTCCCATTACTATTACTATTGCTATTGCTATTGCTATTACTATTGCTATTGCTATTACTATTGCTATTACTATTATTATTACTATTCCTATTACTATTACTATTGCTATTGCTATTCCTATTGCTATTTCTATTACTATTGCTATTCCTATTCCTATTCCTATTCCTATTCCTATTCCTATTCCTATTCCTATTCCTATTCCTATTGCTATTACTATTGGTATTGCTATTACTATTACTATTACTATTACTATTGCTATTGCTATTGCTATTGCTATTGCTATTGCTATTGCTATTGCTATTCCTATTGCTATTGCTATTACTATTGCTATTGCTATTGCTATTGCTATTACTATTACTACTATTATTTTGGTCGTGTAAAGGTATCAGTTTTACAATAAAAGAAGATTTACGTTGGTCTGTAGCACTGAAATGCTGCTGCATTCAATTAAAGAGAGAGAGACAAAGTGTTTTAGGTACCTGTGGGGGAACAGAAGCCTCCACGGGGAATTAGGGGGTTTCAGAACATTTCTGCACGAGAAAGACTTTTTAAAACCCAATCTTCATAGAAGGTCTTCAACGAAGGAGACAGCATGTTATAGTCCATTTACTGGAAAAATAAATTACCTTTGCTACTAATTTTTGGTTATGTTTACTATGTCAAACTTAAAGAAGTTCTAGGGGCAGATCTTTTTGTCAATGAAAATGAAAACTCCAATGAACTCAGCGCATTTGCAGAATATACGTAAGTAACGAATGAAGCCATCGCCACATTCTGTCGAGCTGCAAAAATGTCTGTCTGAAAGCTTGTTTCAATTAAAAATAAGGTTTTCATGAACTATTCAGAGCAGGTTTGGGGGGCAGATATTGCACATAGTATGTCTTACCACATACTATAAAATTTGGACAACTATCAAGTGCCAAAAGAAGGTTTTATATGATAGACTATAACATCTACTTCTGCATCCTACAGGACTAAAAAGGAGACAGAAGTTTAAAATGGGGATTAAAAATTATGTTTAACATAAAGTGTTCATAAATATAGTTCCTTTGCAGCTAATAAAACAATTTAGTTATCTAAATATATCAGTTCAAGTTCTCTATGACTACAAAACATGAAAGAAAACTTTAGATTTCCCCTTGTTACCAATGCTTTCTTGCAACACTCACTACCAGAAAAATCCACGTAGCTGTATATTTCAAAGCACTTTATAAGGTGAGATAAAGTATCCCGTTTTATATAAATGAGGACAATAGGCAGGAGGAGTCGGAGGTTATCCAAGTCAGCCTTGGAGCCAAGAATAGATGGTAATCATCGGCATTTCAAGGTAACAGCTCAGACGAGATTCTCCTCCTTCTTTCTGCATTAAGTCCAGCGTTAAAACAGCTGCTGAGGAATATGACAGTCAAAAGCTACAAAAGGAAAGTGTATATATATATTTATATATAAAGAAGAAAGCACAGACTGACTGTGACAGCGGGGCTGCATAAGAGGAATTTCTGCTACCCACTTGCTATACGAGTGTAATGAAATGGGAAGATCTTCCCCTACTGCGTTCAGGGAGAAGTTTCATCTCTAGGAGGGGTTTCCAAATGTCGTATTGCGGGTGTGAGAATTACAGTGGGAGTTTGAGGATTCTTGGAAGAGATGAGAAAAGAGGGAGGTATCTTCTATGAGCTTCCTGAACAAAGTTACCTAGAAAAGGTTTTATCTGATCTTTAGCAAACACAACGGGAGCAGCAGTTCTAATAGGCGAATTGTTCCCCAAACTCTGGGCCATTCTTCTAATTAAGAGTCATTAAATAGGCCTAAGTACAAATAAATAACCACTTATTGTGTCAGTAATACAAAAAGAATCCGTATCCCAGTATAACACTATGGCAACAGCTTTTGTAAGATACTCTTTGGCGCTGCTGTTTAACAATTCAAATGCACAAAGTTGAGAATAGAGGAGATAAAAAGCAACTAAGTGATACCCCTGCTCAGAGCTCAATTGTTTTGATGAATTCTGCCCTCACACGTTATATGAACATATCACGTGTAGACAAATTCTATTTCACGGTAACAATGAGTCTGCATGGAGAAAAGTCTATTATCATATCGAAAATAAAGCAATTAGAAAAGAATCTAAGGCAATAAATAGATGAATATGCAGGAAGACACTTGGCTTTATGCTCAGTTGGTCTGCAGAATTTGCCTTCTCTATCTGTTGTGACACTACTTATTTCTGCACCTTTAGTAGAAGATCAAAACTGCCTATTTCAAGAGCGGTAGCAACAAAATGCAGCTTTGTTGCAAAATTCTTCCCTTTTTAATTTATTATTTTATTTTTCATAGGTGCCTGAATAAGTCATCCTTCAAGCGAGCTTTAGAAATAATTCTCTTTATTACAGAAAGGTCCTTAAATCCCCGCTGCTATATAAAAGATACTGCTAATCATTAGTGACTTCGGTGGGGTACAGAGCACAAGAATCGCTGGGCAAAAACAGGACAGTATTTCGCTCTTCCTAGTTAATTAGATCTGAAACAGTGGGAGCTGGTATCAAAATGCTGCACACCTTTGGTGTGACAGCGCTTGGTTCAAACACCTGCTCAGGAAATGTGATGCCTGGATCCCAAATGGCTCAAAATAAGAGTCGTGCATCTTTAGAGAGCATCCTGACTACCAGGCTAGAGGATATGCTCAGGAAGAACATTCAGAACATGTCCTCATGAAGAAAAGCCACTGGGTAGCTACAAATGCAGGATTAAAGATTCATTAAATCATTTTGGTTGGAAAATGATTAAGCAAGTGATTGGGAATGATTGGAAATGATGAAGGGAGTGGAACATCTCCTGTGGGAGGAAAGGCTGAGGGAGCTGGGGCTCTGGAACTGGAGGAGACTGAGGGGTGACTCATTCATGGGGATCAAGATGGAAAGGGGGAGTGTCAGGAGGATGGAGCCAGGCTCTTCTGGGTGACAACCAATGGTAGGACAAGGGGCAATGGGTACAAACTGGAACACAAAAGGTTCCATTTAAATTTGAGAAGAAACTTGTTCCCGGTGAGGGTGGCAGAGCCTGGCCCAGGCTGCCCAGGGAGGTTGTGGAGTCTCCTGTGCAGACATTCCAACCCGCCTGGACACCTTCCTGTGTAACCTCATCTGGGTGTTCCTGCTCCATGGGGGGATTGCTCTGGATGAGCTTTCCAGGTCCCTTCCAACCCCTGACATTCTGGGATTCTGTGATTCTGTGAAAAGGCCTTCAAGATCAACTAGTCAAACCACTAACCTCACACGGTCAAGTCCACCACTGCCCCATGTCCCTAAGAACCTCATGTCGGTCTGTCCAACCCTCCAGGGCTGGTGACTCCAGCACTGCCCTGGGCAGCCTGTTCCAATGCCCCACAGCCCTTTGGGGAAGAAATTGTTCCCCACATCCAACCTCAACCTCCCCTGGCGCAACTTGAGGCCGTTTCCTCTGCTCCTGGCGCTTGTTCCTGGGGAGCAGAGCCCGACCCCCCTGGCTCCAAGCTCCTTTCAGGCAGTTCAGAGATCAGAAGGTCTCCCCTCAGCTCCTGTTCTCCAGCTGAACCCCCAGGTCCCTCAGCCGCTCCATCACACTTGTGCTCCAGCCCCTCACCAGCTCCATTGCCCATTATCACTCAGTTTCACCCATGAAGTATCATCTTGCTCCTGTGACTTCTTCAGATGGAAATGCTACTGTCTAACGACAGCCAAAGCCACCCCTCCAGTGGGACACCACACAGGCTCAGCAAGCTGACCTCAGGCTTTTGGTGACGAAAGCCATCTTCTCCTCCCCCTCCTAGAGGTGCTAAAACACGTTAACCAATACTCTAGTACCAGCTAACAGGAGAGCAGCACTGTTTTTATGGCTGACAAGATTCCTGAGAACTGTCACAGCGTGCATCATCTGGTGACCAACAACAGAACCCAGGGAATGGCAGGAAGATGTGTCAGGGAGGGCCAGTTGGACGTGAGGAAAAGGTTCTTCACCCAGAAGTGCTGGACACTGAACAGGCTCCCCAGGGAGGTGTCACGGCCCCAACCTGACAGTGTTCAAGAAGAGACTGGACAACGTCCTCAGACACACGGGGTGACCTGTGGGGTGTCCTCTGCAGGGACAGGAGTTGGGCTCCATGATCCTGGTGGGTTCCTTCTAACTCAGGACATTCTGTGATTTTGTGATTCTATGATTCTACGATTCTATGCTCCAGTTTAAAATGCAACAACAGCCAAGAACCCCATGGTCAGTACAGTTGAAACAACTTTCTCTTCACTTGCTTTCAACAGGCAGGGGCATGTATGTACCAGTATGCTAAGAAGATGGCTTAACATATTAATTAAAATTCTCTTACAGTTTCTTTTGATTTCTCCAAGTGTCTGCAGCAATCTGCTGTCTCTTCTCTTAGTCTTATATGGTATGCATAGGGACAAAAGGACGTTATTTCTTTTCTATGCTTTACCCAGCAAGGTCACAGTCCATGTCAAGTCCAGCATTCAAAACATTAATGACACCTTTTTTTAGTATTTTTGTTCTACTGCTGTGCTATTTTAGTAGAAAGAAAGCTGTATAGAATTTATGGAAATGTGACATTAGAACAGAATCACTTGAAGACATTTCAGCTAAAATTAACATTTTTCACTCCTCGGAACTAAAACAAAAATAGTTTCTAATTGAATCACATCACTGAATGAACACTGGATAAAACCAAGTGGGGAACTAGTAGACAAAAAATAAGGTAAGCCATGTGTCAGGGTTGGGTTTTTTTCCAGGTAGATTTGACCTGTGTGTTGACACATGTGTATCCAAGCACGGCCACCATATATTTTTGAGCTCAGTAATAGGAACAAAAGTGTCTCCAGGCACCACATGCAGAGTCAAGGGGCCAAAGCTGGTAATTCCTTCTTGAGAACTCGGAGGATCCATGGGTTTAAAGAGCTAGTTGTGAATGTTAGTGTAGACAATAAACCTCAAAAAAGGTTGAAAACAAAGAGTAGGGCAGTCACAGAGTCCCAGGCTGGCTGGGGTTGAAGGGACCTCTGGAGATCATCCAGTCCAACCCAGCTGCTCACACAGGGTCACAGAGCAGATCACACAGGTGGGTCCAGGGGGTTTGAATGTCTCAGAGCAGGAGACTCCACACCCGCTCTGGGCAGCCTGGGCCAGGCTCTGGCACCTCCCAGCAAACAAGTTTCTGCTCATGTTCACATGGAGCCTCCTGTGTTTCAGTCTGTGCCCGTTGCCCCTCACCCTGGCGTTGGGCACCACTGAACAGAGTCTGGTCCATCCTCTGACACCCACCCTGAGATATGGATCCCATTGATCACATCCCTCTCAGCTTCTCTTCTCCAGCTCAACAGCCCCAGCTCTCTCAGTCTCCTCATCACAAAGATGCTCCAGACCCCTCAGCATCTTTGAGTCCCTCCCTGGACTCCCTCCAGTAATTCCTTGTCCTTCTTCAACTGGGGAGCCCAGCACTGGACCCACAACTGCAGATGGGGCCTCCCCAGGGCAGAGCAGAGGGGGAGGAACAACCTCCCTCCACCTGCTGCTCACACTCTTCCTCATGCACCCCAGGTCCCATTGGCCTCTTGGCCACAGGGCACATTGGTGACTCACGGTCACCCTGTTGTCCCCCACAACTCCCAGGTCCTTCTCTGCAGAGCCGCTTTCCAGCAGCTCAACCCCAACCTGTGCTGGTGCCGGGGGTTGTTCCTCCCCAGCTGCAGGACAAGTCCACTTGAGTTTCTCAGTGTGAAATATTTGTTAGTAAATACAACAGGCCTTGGATGACTCCTTGGCTCTATGGCCAACTGCACAACAGAACTCACCTCGAGACTCAACTAACGAGGATTTGTGCATTCACGCTGCTAATTGGGTTTGAGTAATTATACCATATAAAGCTTCATCTGGGGCTGGGAATTGTCCAGGACAAGCTGCTGGCTGTGACCATATCAGGGACTACCAAGCACTCTAGTGGTGTGACTGATCATGTACCCATGCCCAAATCTGTTTCCTGTTCAGTTTACTGACACAGATGTAACCTGTGTGCACCTGTGACAGATCTTCTGGGGATGTCATTCGTGTTGACAACAAAGCAGCTTCTTCAGAAGCCAAAGAGAAGGCACCTTTCTTACCCTGCTGATTTAGCGTCTACAGCTCCAAGTGGTCTCTACCCGAGGCAGGCAGCTTCTCCTCCTTTTGAAGTGCAAAACCTTAGACTAAGGTCTAAGACCTAAGACCTTAGACTGGCCACTTAGTCCACACCAACACACTTGAAGAGATCTTGATGTGGAAATGAGGTGTGCTCTTAGTGCTGTTGGTGGCCACAGTTCACATACAATTCGAATCCAGTGTAGACGAACGGCAGCAGCTGTTGTAACTATGGAGTAAAAAAACACCTCTTGCTAGCAGCATCCTGCGAGAAGCACATCAGGGAGGCTGATGCCACACGATGTGCTGCCATGAACAAAGATCCTTTCCTGCTGCTCAAGTAAAAGCCTCCAAAGGTGCATTACAAAAGCGTTTTGAAGAAGTAACCATTCAGAATTAAAAAAAAAAAAAAACAAAAATCTGATATTTTCATATTTCCTATGATGCCTCCACAGTTTGTTTTTTCCCCATTACCATGTTTTTTGTCCATTTCCCACTTTACCTGTTGCTTTGAGCTCTAGTGATGGTACAGAGATACAGCAGGTCGCTACGGAATACTCATTAATAAGGCAGAGAGTCAGTAAAGCAAATTAAACTCTTTATATTTACTCCTCACAATAAATACTTCATTCCCGGACATATTGATACCCAGCTGCCATGAAATAACCTTCAGCAAAATAGCATTTAACTATAGCGAGTTTTCTTTGAAACTTCTTGCCCAGGTTAAGCACCAGAGTTAATGAAACCACCATTTCCCCTCGTATTTGCGGATGCCAGAAATAAAACCATATTGAAGAAATGGATAAACAAATTAATACAGAAAAGGTCATCGGTGATTTTTAAACACTAAATCACTAATATCTGGAAGCCGTGAGGTATATGAGGATGGAACTCATGATAACTTTTGATGAAGTAGATTGCTAGATTAAATGCGCCCTTGGTTTCACACAACACAGCAGTTATGTTTCAACTCGTCAAATACTTTCCCTTCATTATCTCCCTTTTTTGATATTGTATATTCCAGGAATTTACAGAAAGATAGCTTAAATAAAAAGGGAACTGGGTTCCCGAATGAAGACTGAAATAAACCTTTAAGTGACTCAGTCAAGCAATGGTTGACATAATTAATTAAACAAATCTAATATCCCAGGGTCAAGAAAAGAGTGATCCACCCTCCCTCCTGCCCAAACTGTAGGAGCAGACAGGTCCCACACAAGAAGACATGATCTTGAAGTCCATGAAAACAAGCAGAAGAGGCCTGTGTATCAATTGGACCTCAGTTATCTTTTGTTTGAAGCATCTTGTGTGGCTTGTGAATTATCCCTTGAGCTGTGGTGGTAAAGATCTCTGCTGCAGAGTCCTCTACACGTCAGTTACGAGGGATGTTGCACCATATTAGTGAGGAAGTTTCTACTGATCGAAATGGCAGATTTTCCATCACTTTTGGTATTCAAATAAAAAAGCAGATAATAGTCCTTTCAGTGGCTTAGGCTTTGTAGTTTCCTACTGTGATTACAGGTAGAATCATAGAATCATAGAATAGTTTGGGTTGAAGGGACATTCAAAGCTCATCCAGTCCAACCCCTGCCATGAGCAGGGACATCTTCACCAGCTCAGGTTGCTCAGAGCCCCGTCCAGCCTGGCCTGGGATGTCTCCAGGGATGGTTCATCCACCACCTCTCTGCCCAACCTGGGCCAGGCTCTCACCACCCTCAGTGCCAAAATTTCTCCCTTATATCTAGTCTGAATCTCCCTCCTTTAGTTTAAAACCATCACCCCTTGTCCTGTCGCAACAGGCCCTGCTCAAAAGTCTGTCCCCATCTTTCTTACAGTCTCCTTTTAAGTACGGAAAGGCAGTTGTACTTAGGGCATCCAAACTGACATCATGCAAACATAAAGTGATGGAGCCTATCATAGAATGGTTTGAGTTGGAAGACACTTCAAAGATCATCTCGTTCCAAACCCTGCCATGAGCTGGGACATCTTCACCAGCTCAGGTTGCTCAGAGCCCCATCCAGCCTGGTCTTGAACATTTCCAGGGATGGAGCATCCACATCTTCTCTGGAGAACCTGTTTTAGTGCCTCACCACCCTCATGGGGTAGAATTTCATCCTTATATCTGATCTAAATCCACCCTCTCTCAGTTTAAGTCATTGATACCTCACGCAGAAATTCGCAGATGGCATCTTACACCTGCTCTTATGACCAGATCATCATTTACAGCCTATCCCAGCTTTACAATCACCGCATTTTTCAGCACACAAAAGCATCTTACAATTTTTTTTGTCTCTTTTAAGAAGAATTGGCCTACAATGAATGTATTTGAGTCCCAGCCCACAGCAAATCACCAGCAGTTAAACTGAAAAATGACTTCCTTCATTTCTTGGCTTTACCAATATAAGTCAGGACTCCTCAGACTGCTTAACCTCTCTTAGAAATTATTTCTTGCTATGAACAGTTATAATCTCTCGATATTTTATGAACCTTTTCCACCAAAAATGCATCCTGAGGCTGACCAAAAAATTTTGCAACTTTGTTGATTTCACTTAATGGATGTCACTGTGTAATTGTGAAAAGTTGGGGGTTGTTCTTTTCATAATTAAATATTTCAGTATACGCAACTAAGTGGAAAAAAAGCTATTTCCTTAGTGAGTATCTTTCCTCTGTAAGCCTCTAAATCAGTAGCATAGTGCGGTTGCCTGCTACTATGTGTCACACGCCCAAGGGGATTTCTATGATCTTTCTGAATTTTTGTGAGCAAACCCTTTAGCTCTGGACTTCTCAAAATCCCTCTCAAAGTGTCTTTTACCATCACAGAATCCCAGAATGTCAGGGGTTGGAAGGGCCCTGGAAAGCTCATCCAGTGCAATCCCCCCATGGAGCAGGAACACCCAGATGAGGTTACACAGGAAGGTGTCCAGGCGGGTTGGAATGTCTACAGAGAAGGAGACTCTGCTTTACTTCAGAGTGATGCTCCCTATAACTGCAGCTTCTCCCTGATTTCTTCCACCTTTATCTCTACCCCTCATGACATCATTTTGCCTGTTGTCTTTCCTCTTTCTTCTGACTTGTAGTCTCAGTTTGCTCACCGTATTTCATATCTTACGTATCAAGAAAGGTTCTCACGGACACAAAGAGCCACAGGCAACTCAATAGAGTTACCACCTGTAGTAATCACTACTTCTGGAAGGGTCTTTTGGTAGAGTGAGGAGGCTGGTGTTGTTGGCTTGGTTTGGGGTTGGTTGTTCTGTGTTTTGGTTTGGTTTTGGTTTTTAAGTTTGGGTGGTTTTTTCCTTTCTAGTGTCTCCAAAGTAAAAACAAGATGCAAGAAAACCCCACCAGCCATAATAACAAGTGAGCATTTTGGTAACATCACCCCTCAGTTCCAGCAGGACAGGGAACTGCTGGAGAGAGTCCAGCGCAGCCACCAAGATGCTGAAGGGAGTGGAGCATCTCCCGTGGGAGGAAAGGCTGAGGGAGCTGGGGCTCTGGAGCTGGACAAGAGGAGACTGAGGGGGGACTCATTCCTGGGGATCAGTATGGAAAGGGGGAGTGTCAGGAGGATGGAGCCAGGCTCTTCTCAGTGACAACCAGTGATAGGACAAGGGGCAATGGGTTCAAACCGGAACACAAAAGGTTCCACTTAAATTTGAGAAGAAACTTGTTGGGGGTGAGGGTGGCAGAGCCTGGCCCAGGCTGCCCAGGGAGGTTGTGGAGTCTCCTTCTGTGCAGACATTCCAACCCGCCTGGACACCTTCCTGTGTAACCTCATCTGGGTGTTCCTGCTCCATGGGGGGATTGCACTGGATGAGCTTTCCAGGTCCCTTCCAACCCCTCACATTCTGGGATTCTGGGATTCTGTGATCTTTTTCACAACTACACCATGTTCTCACGCCTACAATGAGGAGCAGTTCCCTGCTGCATCTTCTGTTTTCAGACAAAGGGACACGGTGAACATCACATCACGGAGTCTCTTCTGGAAATGAAGATCCTTTGGGAACTTAGTGCAGGCTCCAGGTCAGAAGATTTTGTCTTTGACTTATTCTGTAATGGTTCTTTCAACCTCTGGGGCTATCACATTTTCGTCTTATATATATCTTTAATAAAACCAGGAGATGAGAAAGACAGAAACAACACATCTCAGTGGAATACAATTCAAATAAAGTTGTTAATAATAAATAATGTATTTAGTATTTATAGTGCCACTCCTACCTAATCCTGTGATTACAGGCAACGCCGAGATAAACAGATAAAAGGGAATAGCAGTGAGGCTATTAGGATTTTACATTTGCCACAAGGCACAATCAGGTATCTAAATAATAAATATCAGTTTAATTTCTTCAAGGCTGAATCAGCCATATTAACACTGAGAAGTCAAGTTCTGAAATGCAAAGATAAACTCAGCCTTGATTAAAGATGCAGCAGAACTCCCTAAGCAGAGCGGCCACTGTCCCATGTGGACATGGAGCTTTTTTGTTTGGGAGCAATATTTATTCTGCCTTTTATTTTTAAAGCATAGATCTATAGAATACTTCTCTGTGTCCTGGCACACTAAGGTACGATGAAGTTTTCTTGACCAACAAGAAGCTCTTCTGTCAAAAAAGAACCTGTCAGCCATGTCAACATAGACAATTTTCTAGGCAGAACTGCAATGCAGCACGTAACTGAAATTCAATGCATCTGTTGTATTTCTTGTTGCCAAGGCTTTAACGTTGCAGCAGCATCTGCTGTCACCTTTCCAAATGATGCTTTTTTGAAGTGAAATGGGTAGATTCATTTTATTTCATTACTTAGCAATTGCATCGAGGGCAAAGTAGAGTTTATAGGGTTATACCAAAGTTTAGTTAGTCTCATAACTACAGAAACGCAATGTATTTTGTGGCCTAGGTAACAGGAATTATGTATTTTCTACAATATCCTGTTCTTCAACTGCTAAAAAAACTACACAAAACACTAATATCCACAGTAAATGACATTAACTTTGATCGTTTTGTACTTCGATTGGTAGACCTTTCCTTCCTTCCTTACAGGTGAACTAGGCAAAAAAAAGGGGAGAGGTGAAGCAATTGGGCAATTGTATCAAAGCACATTGTACAGATGAAGGGCACGATGAACTCTGATAGTCTTAACAGAATCTATAAATCATTAAAATCCCTATATCCTGTTCTTATAAGGAAAAAAAAAAAACCAACAGACAAAGGCACAACAGGAATCTATTCTCTTGACAGCAATTTAATAATAAAAATGTTCTGAGCCATTCCCATTACTGCTTGGAAACTTTAATCTTGAGGTCTTAGTTTCTACTCACGAAAACCTTCAGATCCCTTTATAAACTACAGAAAGTTAAGGGAATATTTGGAGTTTAATTATACATTTAAACAGTCTGGAGAGTCAGACCCAGTTTGGAATAGTGTTGTGACATCTAAATGAAGGGTTTTTGAAGCAATATAAGACACAGTCTCAACACACTGATAGTTTAGGACATTCACCTGTATTTTTTGAAGAATGGGAAGCCTTCGAAGGAGATATTTTGCCATATGACACCTTTGCTGTATTGCTATTAAAAACTTGTAAAAATGCTAGTCAGATTTTCTGGTTTTGCCTTCAATGATCATGCTGTTCATGCATACGTATGTCAAATAAACCCCACATCACAGAGCCAAACCCTCCATTCTTAAAGCAAAAGCATCCAAACCATCAACCTGCTGTTGACTTTACAGGTTGTCTTGCCTTCTTTTTATAGTATAACTAAGATGACGTAGAGATGGAATTAACTTTGTAAATCACAGAATCACGGAATGGACTGGGTTGGAAAAGACCTCAGAGATGATCAAGTCCAACCCTTGGTCCAACTCCAGTCCATTGACTAGATCATGGCACTAAGTGCCATGTCCAATCTCAGCTGAAAAACCTCCAGGGCCGCTGAGTCCAGCACCTCCCTGGGCAGCCATTCCAATGCCTGACCACTCTCTCTGCAAAGAATTGCTTTCTAATAGCCAGCCTCAATTTCCCCTGGCAGAGTTGAAGCCCATGGCCCCTTGTCCTATTGCTGATGCCTGGGAGAAGAGCCCAATCCCCACCTGGCTAGAACTGCCCTTCAGGTAGTTCTAGAGAGTGCTGAGCTCACCTCTAAGCCTCCTCTTCTCCAGATTAAACAAGCCCAGCTCCCTCAGCCTCTCCCCATAGGGCTTGTGTTCAGGTCCCTTCCCCAGTCTTGCTGCTCTTCTCTGGACCCGCTCCAGCACTTCAATCTCTTTCCTGACCTGAGGGGCCCAGAACTGAACACAATACTCCAGGTGTGGCCTCCCCAATGCAGAGCACAGGGGAAGGATCACTGCCCTTGTCCTGCTGACCACGCTAGTTTGGATACAGGACAGGACTCACTGACCAAAGGGATCGGAGGTAATAGAGAAATAAATTAATTTTCCTTTCTCTACCCTCTTCCATCAGCTATTTTGACGTCTTCCAGATGACACTTGGAAGCCCAGACATATTAAGGAGAACTGGAACTCCTAGGTAGAAGATTCAAAAGAATAATTGTTATGCAAGAGGCAAGACCATCCCTCAGAAAAACGTGGGTTTGCTGCATAAGAAACAAGAAACAACTTCACAATCAAGTGTTTTACATAACTCAATGCAGAAACTAAGTCCATGTAGCATACTGTTATATTGCATTGTTAATTATAGAGCAATGTGACTTGTCTACAAGAGAAAATGCTTCAGAAAGCTACTGAGAGTTGACTAGATTATTTAACTAGCTGAATATACTGTTATGTTCACTAAGCCTTCTAACTAGTATTGAATAATAAACGGGCACATTCATCTATTTTTCTTACACTACAGTCACTGAAGATAAAGAAAAAAACCTGAAACAAAATAAAATTACCTGTTTAGACGTTATCAGCTTGAACCATAAGCCTATAAACCGCACTGTTTCTAAGAAAATCATCGTTAGCTGTGTATTTCAGATGGTAATTGTGCATAACCTGTTTATGAATAACAACAGTGGTGTTTTTAGCTTCTGATTTCAGTGCCACTTGAGCTATGCAGATTTCCAAAAGCTGATGAATATACAGATAAACAGAATTGTTCTGAACATCTGTAAGCAAAATATGAAAAGCTGTTTCATACTGAATGAACATCCTGGGTTGTCTCCTGATGGCCAAAATCGCTGTATTTATGCACTGAAAATAGCTCAAAATCCTTCACGCACTCCAAAATGCTTTTTCAGATTTTTATTTGCATGGCTGTCACCATAAAATGTAAAAATAATTTTCTAGCGCTGTATTCACAAGCTTCAAAGTAACTCAATTATCCCTTAAATGTCAATTAAGCAAGGCAATACCCTATCAACTGACTGGAGAATCTTCAAATGACCGGTCCCACATGTGAACAGGGTAACACTGAGCTGACCCCTTCAAGCAGAATCATGACTGTCCTACGTCCCCAAGGGAGAGGTGAACCAACCACGCTGCTCTTCTTCTAAGCCTGGAGGTTTGGCTTAAGTTTTCATGGGGCATCAACAGCATGTCATAACAGCTCAGCCACCACCTGAGTGCTGTAAGGGGAGCCTTCCAGTACCTAAAGCGGACCTACAAGAAAGCTGGAGAGGGACTTTTTGCAAGGCCATGTAGTGACAGGACTAGGAGTGATGGCTTTAAACTGAAAGAGAGGAGATTTAGATTAGATACAAGAAAGAAATTCTTCCCCATGAGGGTGGTGAGACACTAGAACAGGCTGCCCTGAGAAGCTGTGGATGCTACATCCCTGGAAATGCTCAAGGCCAGTCTGGATGGGGCTCTGAGCAACCTGGGCTGGGTGAAGATGTCCCTGCCACGGCAGGGGTTGGACTGCATGAACTTTAAGGTCCCTTCCAACCCGAACCATTTTATGATTCTATGAAAGAGGTCCCACCTCAAATCCTGTGCTCAGTTTTGGGTCCCTCAGGCCAAGAAAGCGCTTGAGGTGATGGAGCGAGTTGAGAGAAGGGAATGGAGCTGGTGAGGGGCTGGAGCACAAGTGTGATGGAGCGGCTGAGGGACCTGGGGGTTCAGCTGGAGAACAGGAGCTGAGGGGAGACCTTCTGATCTCTGAACTGCCTGAAAGGAGCTTGGAGCCAGGGGGGTCGGGCTCTGCTCCCCAGGAACAAGCGCCAGGAGCAGAGGAAACGGCCTCAAGTTGCGCCAGGGGAGGTTGAGGTTGGATGTGGGGAACAATTTCTTTCCCAAAGGGCTGTGGGGCATTGGAACAGGCTGCCCAGGGCAGTGCTGGAGTCACCATCCCTGGAGGTTTGAACAGAGACAGATGAGGTTCTCAGGACATGGGGTAGTGCTAGGTTTACATTATTGTTGGACTCGATGATCTCAAGGGTCTCTTCCAGCCAAAATGATTCTATGATTCTATACTTCTATGATTCCGTGATTCTATGATTTAGTTTGGATATAAGCAAGAAACTTCTTAAAATGGGGTGGTAAGAAACTGGAACAGGCTGCCCAGAGTAGTTGTGGATGTCCCGTCATCATAAGTGTTCAAGGTCAGGTTGAATAGGGCTTTGAGCAACTTGATCTAGTGAAACACAACGTTGCCCACAGCAGGGAGGGTCGGAACTAGATGATCTCTCAAGGGTCCTAACGTAACCCAAACCATTCTACGGTTCTGTGATATAGAATACGCGTGGATCAGATGATAGACATATGATCAAGAACAGTTCATGCATCCATGAATATCCAAGAACAAGAGACTGAGTAAAATCTCATCGTCAGCAGGCACACACTGACCTGCCTCCGCAACATGTAGGCAGAGCATAGGTGCATAAATCAACAGTGCATGGCCCACATCTTTATCTCCAATAGAAGTATGGATCGTGAATGTACATATAGATATTTTACATCTGAATTAGCTCTTCACATATAGGCCTCCAGTTACTTTTGTGCTGTCTTAAGGGCGGCTGGGTCATGCTCAAAAAACTGTCAGACGTGACTATAGGGTGGCACGTGGGATATTCTCAGACATCTCGAATGCCGTGAAATCCTACATTTAGGCAACTGAATCAAAAAAACCCACCATTGGTTAATGAGTTTTGAGAGACCTCAGTATCAGGAAAAGAGTAAATGGACTCTGTTTTGCCTGAGATGTAGCAAACCATGTCCTTTAGAAGAAATGTTAAATGTTTCATCCAAAGAATTGCTGCTTTTTTTGTTTGTGCCAGAAAAGTGCTGGACTTGAGTAACTTTCCTGCAAAGATTGTCAGGGCTGCATGGGCTGGAAGCAAAGCCCAAAGTCTTGCCAAGCGGAAACTGTTCCGATGTCTCTGATGTCCTTTCTAGAGCTGGATTTAGAGGACATGTCTGTTTTTATCATAGACGTGATCTTGGCAGAAAAGATGAATAAGAAAGTGGCAATCGCACAGTGAATAACTGAAGTCGACTATTTCATAAGAACTGTTCTTCCCAGTTAAAACTGTGGCAACTAGTCTGGTCAATGGGGCGGAGTCCAGTTGGAGGCCTGGATCTAGTGCAGTGCCTCAAGGGTCGGTACTGGGGCCTGTATTAATCAATATACTCATCAATGATTTGGACAAGGGAATAGAGTGACTGTCAACAAGTTTGCTGGTGACACCAAGCTGGGAGGAGTGGTGACACTGGAAGCTGTGCTGCCATCCAGAGACCTGAACAGGCTGGAGAGTTGGACTGGAAAAATTAAATGAACTAGAACAAGAGAAAGTGTAGAGTCTTGAATCTGGGCAGGAACAACCCCAGGTTCCAGTGTAAGTTGGGGAATGACCTGTTGGAGAGCAGTGTAGGGGAAAGGGACCTGGGGGTCCTGGGGACAGCAGGGTGACCATGAGCCAGCACTGGGCCCTTGTGGCCAGGAAGGCCAATGGTACCTGGGGTGGGTTAGAAGGGGGTGGTCAGTAGGTCAGAGAGGTTCTCCTGCCCCTCTGCTCTGCCCTGGGGAGACCACACCTGGAATATTGTGTCCAGCTGTGGCCCCTCAGTTCCAGCAGGACAGGGAACTGCTGGACAGAGTCCAGCACAGGGCAACCAGTGACAGGACAAGGGGCAATTGGGTACAAGCTGGAACACAGGAGGTTCCATTTAAATTTGAGAAGCAACTTGTTTGGGGTGAGGGTGGCAGAGCCTGGCCCAGGCTGCCCAGGGAGGTTGTGGAGTCTCCTTCTGTGCAGACATTCCAACCCGCCTGGACACCTTCCTGTGTAACCTCATCTGGGTGTTCCTGCTCCATGGGGGGATTGCACTGGATGAGCTTTCCAGGTCCCTTCCAACCCCTGACATCCTGGGATTCTGTGAACTAGAAGCAGTCAGATGGCAATAGCTGAGCTCTCTTTACAATAAGTATCTTAAGTGAGTTCAAAGATAAAAAAAAAAAAAAAAGAAAAAAATTTAGAATAAAATAGGGGTGGAGGAAGACAAGTACGAAAAAAATATCATGGAGAAATCAGTAAATTCTGCGACTCAGTTCAGCTGCACAACTGGGAACAGAAGCACGTACTACATACACATCCAACTTATCTTCGCACAGACAAGGCTATGGAACACACGCTTATGCTTCTGGATATCTCTGAGAAAACAAATCCTCCCCTGTCCAGCATCTGGAGGCACATAAGCATCTATAATGCATATGTGTATAAAAACAAGCACTAGAAAAATAACCTCAGCTGTGTTTTTGCACTACAAATCCAAGTAGAAAAGCCATCAGAAAATAAACTTGAAAGATTTTTCCCATTTCTTTATGCCAGGATTCTTATTATTTAATGACCATTTTGCTTTTTGCTCATTATTGATAAAATACAACACAGAAATAAAGTAGCTACAAAAAGCCTTCAAAGTGTCTCAATCAAACACTAAGCTCACAATACTCTTGGTGTACTAGAACCATGAGCGAAGTTGTGCTACACATCTTCATTTATATAAGCAATCTGATTATTTAATATCCAGGTCATTAGACAGTGGGCAATAATTACCAGACAAGTTTTGGACCACATATGCTTCGTGCAGGCAAATGATGGAAATCCAAAATACAAGAGGGCCAAAATATTAGGAAGAAATGCATCATTTGGATAAATAAGAAGGATCGTTGATCCTTCCATAAATGATGCTTTTTGCTATGTTTTTCAGGAGTTCTGGTTATCTACGCATCAGTTATTACTAAAGGCATGGCGGCCCTTTTGTTATTCGAGACATTTTAAAATTTCTATACATTAAACATTTTCACGTGCAGGGCCATGCCTACTGTTACATGTTCCCACAAAAAATTCTCCCCAAATAAATGTTTTCTTCCGCATGTATAAGACAATTTGTAATCAGTACAGTATCACGTGTAAAATCGAGGTATTTGGACAATGCTCGTAACAACACACTTTAATTTTTGGTCAGCCCTGAATGAGTCAGGATGATCATTCTAGGTTGCTTCCAACTGCAATAGTCTATTCTATTTTATAACACTTTAAAACATCTCTTTTCGCCTTTTTTACTATTTCCAGAAAGTTTCTGCTTTTTCAGGTGCCTCGCAGCTCTTCTCCACAGTTACTGAAGCGTCTGTTATTTGTTTGTTCCACTAAATTTCTTACACTCTATCAAGCCTTTTCCGACAGGTTGTCAGTGACAACAACATATCAACTCCAGCATTTGGCATAAAAAGCCTTAACAAGACAATAAACCAAAAGAAAATCTCCAAGCTGTTCTCCAATAGTGAGGATAGGGAAGGAAGAATTTGCTTCAACGGCAACATCAGTCAGTTGTCTGCCAGTGGTTCTATGTTTTAGATAACAGAAAGAACCATACTGGGGTATTAGTGTTGTAAAGGATTAGTATAAGAGTGCAGCGAAAAATAAATGCAAGGGTTTGGTGTGGAAATTACAGGATGCTGTGCATGGGTGGTTAGTAGGTCAAGAGAGGTTCTTCTGCCCCTCTACTCTGCCCTGGGGAGACCACACCTGGAATATTGTGTCCAGTTGTGGCCCCTCAGTTCCAGCAGGACAGGGAACTGCTGGAGAGAGTCCAGCGCAGCCACCAAGATGCTGAAGGGAGTGGAGCATCTCCCGTGTGAGGAAAGGCTGAGGGAGCTGGGGCTCTGGAGCTGGACAAGAGGAGACTGAGGGGTGACTCATTCATGGGGATCAATATGGAAAGGGGGAGTGTCAGGAGGATGGAGCCAGGCTCTTCTGGGTGACAACCAGTGACAGGACAAGGGGCAATGGGTGCAAACTGGAACACAAAAGGTTCCACTTAAATTTGAGAAGAAACTTCTTCATGGTGAGGGTGGCAGAGCCTGGCCCAGGCTGCCCAGGGAGGTTGTGGAGTCTCCTTCTGTGCAGACATTCCAACCCGCCTGGACACCTTCCTGTGTAACCTCATCTGGGTGTTCCTGCTCCATGGGGGGATTGCACTGCATGAGCTTTCCAGGGCCCTTCAACCCCTGACACTCTGGGATTCTGTGAACTGTATAAAAAATTAAGAAATTATTAATAATAACAAAAATGAGAAGTTTAGACTTCTCCGTACAGCCTCGGAGTTATGTGGAAAGAAAAAGAATGTGTGTGTTCATAGTCAGTTAAAGGCAAAAGCAAAATCAAAACTTGCGCTTTTTCTAAGGAACACACTTGCATAATTTGAAATAGAATTCATTTCCTGACAAAATTATTATTTCTTTCTGCTCAGAGTCTTTGTATGTATATGACCTTATTATTTACTAGGGGCTAACAATGGGACGGGCACACCATTGATTTCATTACAGTTTAGGACGCAAGGCGAATACCAGGGTTGACTAAATACCAAATCTCTTTAGTTGCCGCAGTCACTCTTTGTCGTCATCCATAATCTGACAGGATTCTGCTCACAATCCTTAAAAAGCAAAGAGACTTACCTGAGCAGACCTCTTTGTAGGTAGGATTTGGAGTGTATCCTCCTGCGTAACCCACTTGAGTGGAGTAAACTCCCTTCTGCCTCCAAAACTTCCTCTCGGCTCCCCAGAAACAGCCCATACCTGGATATTACAGAAAGTACAGAGCGTTATGTCAAAATTCACTCAATACTCAATCAGTCATTTGGACATTAACTGATACGGGTGACAGTGGAAGTGACATCTATAGCCAGCACATGATGGTCAAATGTTTCCCAAGGTTATGGATGGAATAACTGTACTGTGAAATCCATTCTGCATCAGAGCGCAACTCAAATCAAGCTTTATTTGTGCTTCTGAATATTAACATGTCACAGAGGACAAACCCTATAAAGGTTCAAAGGCCCGAACAAGGAGATTTCTCATGCATATTAAAAAAAAATGTTACTTAAAAGGCAATTGCAGTATTTGTACAGCACCATTTTTGCTTTGGTTGATTAGCAAGCTGTCAAAACACAATAATTTGTATTAATGGCAATGAGTTAATTAATCTTCTGCTTTGAGGCACACACAGTCTTAAAAGGTGGCAGTAATAATGGATTAAATTATATGCTATACAAGGGAAAAAATGCTTTGGTTTAGCAATTTCTGCATGGCGATATTTGATGTTCAGACAAAATTTTGGTGTGGCCAATTATCAAAGGACATCGGGCTGTCAATAGGTGTAAATTAGCAAAACTGTCCTGGCAATAGGAATCAAGCACATTGTGTGAGAGCCAAGGGGAAGGAACAAACAAGACTTACACTCAAATTCTCCGATGGTTTAAATAGTTACAAGGCTTTAGCGACAATTTGGAGGACTCTCTGAAGCTGAAACATGTCATATACACTCTAGTGTTCTTTAGCTTATCCCTGATTATGGGTGATGCATTTTGGCTTTCAGCAATAATGTATTTCCTTTTATTATTCCTTTACAAAAGCATTTGAAATAAAAAGTTGTAAAAATAAGATAAATATTAAATACGCTACAAAATCCACAATGGGTTTTCTATTGACAACACTGCAGACAACAGAGATGTTCCTTCAATGTACAGCTGGAAGAACAAAGCGGTCCCTTCTATCAACTATGACGGCTCACAAGCACATATTCTTCCTCTGAAACTTCGGATATTAGCTTCAAATTAAAGAAACTTATGTTGCCCGACTCCTGTCCTTGCAGTTGTAATGCGCCAAAATGACCCAGATTTCTCTTTCTAATTCAGGTGCTCAAACAAGACACATAAATTAGGAGCCCAGCCCGCTCCTGGAGACCATGGAAAGAGGTCGGCATCTCCTGAGGACAATTCAGCCACAGAAGATATACATTGCTAATCAAATCACAGCCATTCTCCCTTGACTACAGAGATGGCGACAGCGATTAGACTTGAGTTCCTCAGCTAAATTAGGCTGGTGCTAAACTGCTGTGGGATCTCTCTTGAAACTCCCTCACATTTTTGCAGAAAGAACAATCAGGAATTCTTATTTGAGAAATTTTTCAGGCATTCACACATCACCTATCTAACGGTGATTTAAATTAGAGTGTATTTCTGTACCTGAAGTCACTATTTTATGTCAAGTAAGTCCAAGACGTTCTCCAGTAATTACGCCCCTCGGTCGACTCAATGGATAAAGGGTGAGACAGATTTTACACATCACTCTCTCTGTGTTGCACAACACAAATGTCAGATGCGTTGTCATTGTCCAAATCGAGAGCATAAGTAGAGAACGTGACAACCAATGACAGGACAAGGGACAATGGGTTCAAACTGGAACACAAGAGGTTCCACTTCAATTTGAGAAGAAACTTCCCAGTGAGGGTGGCAGAGCCTGGCCCAGGCTGCCCAGGGAGGTTGTGGAGTCTCCTTCTGTGCAGACATTCCAACCCGCCTGGACACCTTCCTGTGTAACCTCATCTGGGTGTTCCTGCTCCATGGGGGGATTGCTCTGGATGAGCTTTCCAGGGCCCTTCCAGCCCCTGACATTCTGGGATTCTGGGATTCTGTGAACATCAGCAAACCCTGAAAATCAGATTTCCTTCCCACACAAGATGGCACTGGCACTGGTGAGGCCAAACCTTGAGTCCCATGTTCAATTTTGGGCCCCTCATGCCAAGAAAGGCCTTGAGGTGCTGGAGCGAGTGGAGAGAAGGGAACGGAGCTGGTGAGGGGCTGGAGCACAAGTGTGATGGGAGCGGCTGAGGGACCTGGGGGGTTCAGCTGGAGAACAGGAGCTGAGGGGAGACCTTCTGATCTCTGAACTGCCTGAAAGGAGCTTGGAGCCAGGGGGGGTCGGGCTCTGCTCCCCAGGAACAAGCGCCAGGAGCAGAGGAAACGGCCTCAATTTGCACCAGGGGAGGCTGAGGTTGGATGTGGGGAACAATTTCTTCCCCAAAGGGCTGTGGGGCATTGCAACAGGCTGCCCAGGGCAGTGCTGGAGTTACCATCCATGGAGGGTTGGACAGATGGACATGAGGTTCTCAGGGACACAGGGCAGTGCCAGGGGTGGGTTAACGGTTGGAATCTTTGACCTTGAAGGTCCTTTCCAAACAACATGATTCTGCGATTCTAAGCCAGAGCATGTACAAGGGCACAGTCCATGTCCACGTCTCATCCCAAGTTGGGTCACAGATGAGAGGGAGCCCAGAGCAGTGAGCTGGGAAGTTCTCCTTGGTTCACCGTGAGGACAGCCTTGGAACTCCTAGTTTAGATCCAGCCTTTGAGTCTAACCCAATAATTTCTTAGAACTATATTTTTATCCATGTTTCTCATACCTACACCTAAAACTGCATGTGAACACAAGTATATCTGCAAGTTCCTTGTAAAAATACCATATGCCCCTGACAAAATTCTGTTTGCAGTACATTTGAGTGATGTGAGGCAGGCAGGTAATACTCATGAACATTACTTTAACACGGAGGGTATGCAAATTCTTGACTTTTTTACACCGTAACGAGGTCCAGAAGCAAAGACAAAACCACACATTTTTGCATAGGAAGGCAAATTCCAGTTAAAATAAAGCCCTTGAGCTTCATCATTCCTGTCTGCAGTTCTTTAGTCTTCATGCCCAGCCTTTGAGATGTAAGTATATCTTGACTACATCTTCATACTCTTTTTCTACGAGGACATTTGGAGGCATTACACAATTAAACTGTGATGAAGAATCTATTTGGAAAGTGCATCTGATTTTGCGGAAGTCAACACAGAAAACATCATTTTTAAAAATCACAACTGGGACAATTGTTTAATTACGTGAAAGGGCTGTTGTATATCAAGTCTACAACAGATTCCAATAAAAAATGTATTTCCATTCCATTTCCAGAGAGTGAAAAGTGAGGAACATAGATTTCCATGGCCATCCATGCTCTAACAAACATTGTTCCTCCTGGTAACCATAATTTATTCTATTTAAATTTGGTATTTAGATAAGCAAGCCCAAAGGAGGATGGAGGCAGGATCCATTTAAATCTCGTCTATCTTAAATATAGATATTTAACTACACAACACTGCCCGGTTATTCTGCCTGTTTTAGCACTGTCAAAACTTGGTGGTCTCAGAAATCATGGGGTTCTTCTCTACTTCCCAGAACAGCGTCCACTAAAACACGTTATCTTGAAAAAATGGGCACCTTTCAGTAGTTTTCTGGTGGTTGGATTTAGGTAGAGGGCAGAAGAGGGAATCGGAATTCAGATAGAAGTGGGCAAACTTAGGCTGTATTAGACCGCTTCCCAAGGTGCCTTTAATTTGTTTTGTGGGTTGTTTGTTAGATCCTAAGTCTGTGTCTAAGTGTGAAGTACCAAAAATAAACATCAGCCCAACACTAAAACTCAGCGCTGTGCATCCTCAATATTACAAGGGAAGTTTGAGCTCCAACTGCCAAAAATACCAGTTGGTTTGGCAGCAGGTGACACCAAGACCCTCAAAGAAAGGGTCAAAAAAGCCAATTATAAAAGCCAATTTAGCAAAGTAATGTTGGATGGACAAGCATGGTGAGGGGTGGGGAATGAGCTTCGAGCTTCTTCATCTACAACAAGGAGCAGTAGAGACCACATGCGAGTGCAAAGGAGTGACACAAATTTAGGAACAAAACCCAAATTCAAGCCTGAGTTCACATACAGGCCCAACTTCAAATACGAAGAAGAAACACTCATTATTTTCCTATTTACTCCAAAAATTTTAATGCTAAATAAATCCCTAACTATCTGAAATTACTCGTCATCTGGGTAGAGCTCACTGACTGTCCTTGATCAATAATTATTAGTTAGGATACTCTCATTGATCGCTCTCTGATCTGTTGATTTGACCTAGTGGCCTAAATCCTCATCATGGTTTCTTCCACTTTTTCTTCTTCATAACCAGTTTATGTCTAAATCCACTCTGCCCTCCTTGCTCTGAGAGACAGACATTTGACTCTTTTGGTGAACTATTCTCACCATTTCTCCGATATCTTGCACACAGAATAAATCCTCACATCCATAGAACAGATAGAATTGAAATCTTTGTCATAATAAAACAACCTGCTAGTAAAGGGACCTAATTTTCAACAATCCAACACTAAATTGCTTTCCGCAGCATTAATACATTCGGCGGTTGGTGTTTGTTATGCTGCTAAAGTGGCGCCACGTTCTACGGGGAAATTGTCACAAGGAGAGGAATATTAACAATAAAACCCCACATAATATTCCGGACTTAAGACACATCAGCTCATGGAATGTCTGTTCTTCGGAGTGCCGGCTGCCTTAAGCCATGTTTAATGGGAACAATGATTAGTAAAATGGGGAAATAATCTCAGTTCAAGACTCGGAGTACAAAAGAGTATACTTGCCCTAATTATTATTACTCTAGTAAGAAAATGGAAGAAATAAATAACTAAAAACCACTTAGAAGAAAAATAAAAACAAACCAGTAAAATACGGCAGGTAAAGAAACATAAAAGCAAAATAAGCCAGTCGCAATTTGAAACTAGAAAACATGAATGTGATTTTAAACTGTTCATGCAATAATCCCCAGTACTGGTGGGTGCAGCTTTAGAGTTGGACAGAATTCCACAGGCATTTCTAAGAGAAACAAAAAGCAAAGGAAATCTGAGGGAACATACCCATGTTGAACATAATGGGTATTGCACTGTTTAAGCATTGAAGATATTTGTCACTTTTTAATTGCTAATTTGTAAAACAAAAACTATTATTTAAGTGACGGGTTTTGACTGACTTAATTGGAATTTCAAAAGACATTTGAAGATTCTTTTTGTGTTTGAACTTCGAAAACAAACAGATTCAAATCTTTAAAGGTTCATTCATCCTTATAAATAACAGTTTGGGGATAAATGCTAGCACCCCTATTCCTTTCTAGCACCCACATCCATTTTCTCAACTCTTCTCTTTCTATATCCACACACATATACATCTTCCGAACAATCCTTTTTGTACCCAGCCTTATGAAGGAACATGTGTTTCCATAGGCAACCCAGATCATTTGCAGATTCATAACGAGTAGTCAGCAGAAGCTGAAGGATTTTCCTAAAATAATGAAAGCAAATTGTGACTCTGATAAGAGAGAGAAACGTCCCTTTGTTGATCCTTCATAGTTCTGGAATATTCCAAGAGAATAATCGAAGCCCAGGTGTTGACTTTCTAATGAGATAAATAGCTTTAAAGATTACGTTAACCATATTGACTAGGTGGCCATTGACTGCAACAGGAGCTTATGCATTCAAGGATTAATTTAGTCACCTAAATGGAGAAATTCAGGGTCATTTGAGATGCTTTAAGGTATCCAAGACATCTACCCACACAAGGCTGAGATGACACAGGACTAAGGAGAGACAAGTGCCCTTCTTGCAAGGCATCTTGAGGCCAAGCAAAATATTCCTGAACATCTCAAATGTAACTTTTTGCGTATTTTAGGGCAAGATAAACAAGCCCATAATACCATATGCAGATATTACAAAAAGCTGAAAGTCTTTGAATCTGCAGTTGAATCAAACCCCCCAAAACACTGTGATTCGTGACTTATAATTGCTGATTTCTCATCCTCAACCATGAAGAGAATAGTACAGCCAACTCGGTTGTAGAAGTCTATGCTGAAGCATAACCTAGATGAATCCTAGGCAAAATTACTCATTGCAAAGTCATCTATCCTCGTAATAATGTCTGTAGCTCGTCATATTCTTTATCTTTGTGTACTGCAAGCAGTAGCCATCACACAGAACCAAAAAAACCAGACTGGAAAACTTGTTTGAAAATTATAGAATCATAGAATCATTTGGGTTGGAAGAGACCCTTAAGATTGAGTCCAACCATAACCTAAATCTAGCACTAAACCATGTCCCTTAGAGCTTCGTCTATATATTTACTATGCAATGTTCAAGGCACGTTCTACACTCCTACAAGAAACGCCATGATCCTGCAAAGGTAACATTCACTCGCATTCATTCCGATCCCCTTCTCCAACATCTGTTCCTATCACATCTTTGAACAATATTCAGCTTCCATGCAGGTTCCCTGATGTAAATTCCTATTTATGATTCCATTATGTAAATGGACACCAGCAGTAAATTTGCATCAGAAGGGCATTCCTGATCCAAACACAAACCTCACAAGACACACCCATTCTGCGCTAATTAAAGTCTATTAAGGTCTGGGCTCCATAGCTGCTCAACGAGGCTGATGCTTCGGGGAATCTCAGCTTCCCATTTAAAGAAACTCTCAGCAGGTGCATTGTTTTTATACGCTGGCTAATTTTCATATTTTCTCTAAGGTGTGTACACATATATGGTACTTTTAATGCCTTTGTCCTTTACCTTTGGGCATGGGGTGTGTACACAACCTGACTTCTGCATGACTACCCAACAACCTTTTGCTCCTGACAGCTTTATTTACAAGCCTTCTCTCCCCCTTTCCTGTCCAGAAGAGTCTTTTTGTCATATTCCAAAGAATGAATGCGTTATTTCCTTGGCATGCCGAGCCTTGACACGTTATTTCCTTGGCGTGCCACAGCACTTCTCCATGCAGCGGATTAAGAAGCCGTTTCAACGCCAGGTTGATAGCGACGCTTCGCCGCAGATGAACGGCAAAGGATACGGATCCCGCTCCTCCTTCTCTTAACAGGATTTGAGCACGCACGACGCTGCTAAAGAGTGGAAAATGTCATTTTAAAATATAAACTCAGAAAAATAAAATGCGCTGGTACGCTGAGAGAACAAAGAGCGACGTGCACTGGAAACCTCTTCCCCAAGCCCAGATCGAAGTAAGTAGCAGGAAAAGCTCCATCCAAAGCTCAGGAGGACACTAGACAGGGGAGAGCGTCTTTTGTGCCAGCTTGTGTGCTGAAAGCTGAGAAGTAACGATGCTGCCAGCTGCTCAAACGCTACAGGACCCAGCCAAAATTAGCTGGGGGCACAGGCTGCTCCTATACATCGAAGCATTAAAGGACGGCCAATATTCCATCCCACCAACCTACCGCGATGCCGCATCTCGCCAGGAGCTGAAGACACAGCTGCCAGCGTCCCCGCTTCTCTTGGCCGGCACAGGACTTGGCCCAAATTTCGAATACGATTGATTTAGTTACCTCTATCAAATCTGGAGAAGAAAATGCTCAGCTGCTTTGAACTGAAATGATTTCTTTTTTTTCCCCCCAATTGGAACGAATAAATTGAATCTCGGCAAGTTATATACCTATATAATAACGCTCGTTTCATACATTTCCGCCAAATACCGAGTGTGATTGGCATTTTTCTCTTAGAAAAGCTGTGCAGAGCAGTTGGTACAGCTGATTGATTGAAGTCAGGCCAAGTACTGATATTTCGAAGTGCTGAGCCAAAGAGATATTTACACTGTGTGCTCTGATACTGTGGGGATCGTTGATTTTTAGTACTTCACAGGTTGAAATGGCTTCACCATGAAAGATGAGGGTAAGATGTTGATGAGCACCATCGTGTTACCTCCCCTAAAGAGAAGATGGGCAAGGAGGCAACAAAGAAGCTGTGGTGGGACCCAGCAGATAGACCAGTTTGGATGACGGGGAGGTCAGGGTGTCCTGGCAACCTAGAAGAACATCCAGCCTACATCTAATCTATATGCACGGGTCATATGCCTGGTTACAACAGTTTTTCTTGATTTTATGTAACTCGATAGCAACAGACTTCCAGAAAGTTAAATTTTATTCTCTACAGGGAAATATGCCAGTCCCTTTGGCTTCACTGTGATCGTAGAGATGAATCCAAAAGTACAACTGGATCTCAAAATCACATGTAAAGTGAGTGAACACTTTGCTGAACACTTGCCAACGGTACCTGGAGTGAGTTAGAAGGGGGTGGTCAGTAGGTCAGAGAGGTTCTCCTGCCCCTCTGCTCTGCCCTGGGGAGACCACACCTGGAATATTGTGTCCAGTTGTGGCCCCTCAGTTCCAGCAGGACAGGGAACTGCTGGAGAGAGTCCAGCGCAGCCACCAAGATGCTGAAGGGAGTGGAGCATCTCCCGTGGGAGGAAAGGCTGAGGGAGCTGGGGCTCTGGAGCTGGACAAGAGGACACTGAGGGGTGACTCATTCCTGGGGATCAATATGGAAAGGGGGAGTGTCAGGAGGATGGAGCCAGGCTCTTCTTGGTGACAACCAATGATAGGACAAGGGGTAATGCGTACAAACTGGAACACAAGAGGTTCCACTTAAATTTTAGAAGCAACTTGTTTGGGGTGAGGGTGGCAGAGCCTGGCCCAGGCTGCCCAGGGAGGTTGTGGAGTCTCCTTCTGTGCAGACATTCCAACCCGCCTGGACACCTTCCTGTGTAACCTCATCTGGGTGTTCCTGCTCCATGGGGGGATTGCACTGCATGAGCTTTCCAGGGCCCTTCCAACCCCTGACATTCTGGGATTCTGTGGCTTTTATACTGCCTGTGCACTTACACAACAGTTAATAAGGGCCTGAAAATCTAAAATGATCAAAGCCATATATGCACCAAGATAAAAATACAGCATGAATTACCCCAGAGTCTTTGTTCTGAATTCTTTCAAATTCCTGTTGAGAATTTGGAAGGAATTCCAGATTCAGATTGAAATGCAATGTCATCTTATACACAACGCTGGGATACGTGGGGTGCTGTGGTGAGCCAGCTGGATTCATATAGGATTAACGTTATCAAGCAAGATTTAAAGTAAAATGGTATTATTGATGTCTTTAGGGGTTTAATGTGCAGCAACCTCGGAATATTTGAGCAATCACAGGAAAACAGTCAACTAAGAAATGGTCAAGAGGAATATTAAAATAATATATAATATGAAATGGAGAACAAGCTCAACTGTAAGAAATAAAACTCCTGCTGACAGATGGCATGAAGCGCGTGATCTTCCTAGATAAGCGTTGGCTCTAATGCTACAACAGGGTTGATAAATATGTTGAACAGCTTGCCTGGGGCAAGTCAAACAAAGCCCTGGGCAAGAAATTTCAAATGTGGTTTGCTTAACAGAGCAACTAAAGAGGAATTTCTTGGCTCACCGTTTTGCCAAAATGTGTTCTGTTCACACCGCATGAATTCCCGGAGAAACTGTTGGGTTTGCTTCTTTTTCCATAGAAGAAGCAGAAGCCTCATGTTCATTTAAATTAACGAATGCCCACGCAATTCATTGATGCCTGTGTGGTAGTTGCTGACATTCGAAGTGTGTGTGTGGGCACATTTTTGTCTATGTGTGCATGTTTGTATAAAATCCGCACAACAGATTAGAATTACTGTAAAGGGAAAAGCAGATAATCATAATAGAAATGGAATATTTTACCGTCAAGAGAAAAACTGCCGTGTTTTCAGCATGGAATATATCCGTGACATGTCATAGGTACGACTTTTGCAGAACCTGGTAAGACAACAGCACTCAAACTGGGAAAAGCAAGAGAGAGATAGAAACTGGGAGTGTGGTCTGGACGATCAGGTAGTGGGGTAGACTGCTAACTGGCTCAAGGGAAGAAGCCAGAGAGTCGTGGTCAATGGGGCGGAGTCCAGTTGAGGCCTGGATCTAGTGCAGTGTTCAAGGGTCAGTGCTGGGGCCGGTATTATTCAATATATTCATCAATGACTTGGATGAGGGAACAGAGTGACTGTCAGCAAGTTTGCTGGTGACACCAAGCTGGGAGGAGTGGTGACACTGGAAGCTGTGCTGCCATCAGAGACCTGGACAGGCTGGAGAGTTGGGTGGGGAAAATGTAATGAAATAGAACAAGGGCAAGTGTAGAGTCTTGAATCTGGGCAGGAACAACCCCAGGTTCCAGTGTAAGTTGGGGAATGACCTATTAGAGAGCGGCGTAGGGGAAAGGGACCTGGGGGTCCTGGGGACAGCAGGGTGACCATGAGCCAGCACTGGGCCCTTGTGGCCAGGAAGGCCAGTGGTACCTGGGGTGGGTTAGAAGGGGGTGGTCAGTAGGTCAGAGAGGTTCTCCTGCCCCTCTACTCTGCCCTGGGGAGACCACACCTGGAATATTGTGTCCAGTTGTGGCCCCTCAGTTCCAGCAGGACAGGGAACTGCTGGAGAGAGTCCAGCACAGGGCAACCAAGATGCTGAAGGGAGTGGAGCATCTCCCGTGGGAGGAAAGGCTGAGGGAGCTGGGGCTCTGGAGCTGGACAAGAGGAGACTGAGGGGTGACCTCATTAATGTTTACAGACGTATAAAGGGGGAGTGTCAGGAGAATGGAGCCAGGCTCTTCTCGGTGACAACCAGTGACAGGACAAGGGGTAATGGGTGCAAACTGGAACACAGGAGGTTCCACTTAAATATGAGAAGAAATTTGTTGGGGTTGAGGGTGGCAGAGCCTGGCCCAGGCTGCCCAGGGAGGTTGTGGAGTCTCCTTCTCTGCAGACATTCCAACCCGCCTGGACACCTTCCTGTGTAACCTCATCTGGGTGTTCCTGCTCCATGGGGGGATTGCACTGGATGAGCTTTCCAGGGCCCTTCCAACCCCTGACATCCTGGGATTCTGTCATTCTGTGCTTCTCAAAATATGTCTTTCAATCCATCATAAAAGCATATTACAGCTTACAAATAATAAAAAATCAACAGGATTTAAATAAATCCGAAGGCAATGTAAAGAATGTTAATAAGGCACAAACCACAGCTGCTCCTAACTTCATAGTTTTAGTGTGAGAGGTTTTGGATATTCCTATTTTAGTGCAATTTTCATCTTAACCAGCAGAGAGCAGGGATATACATAAGTCAGTGTATTAAAATACTTTCAAACGTGGCCTTATTCACTGCCTCGGTGTTCTTACATCATCCAATAAGCAGGTATATTTAAACCAATTTTATCCATAATGTGGACAAAACTGTTCTCTGCTGAGGCCACATGAGAAAACTCCATCTTCAAAATCCCCTTTTTGCCCCTAATTCCCATAAACTGGAAGATATGGCCCCATTTTTGCTGATCTGAAAGGTTGTCATCACGCTCTGGAGGGAGAATATATAGTAGCAGAGGCCAAATCACTGTTCTGTATCTATTCTGCATTAATCATACTCAACGTTCTCTTAATTTGGGGAGAAAGGTTAAAAGGAGTTGGAAGATGTGCAGGGTTCATTAAACCCAAAGTTATACCTACAATTCATGGGCTTTACTTGCCGGCTCCCAAAAGGACATGAGAATGGGAATGTGCCATAGGAGCAATCCTAGGAGCAGATGTCTGCATTTGGGGAACCTTGTTTGCTGCCTCCTCTGGAAAGCAAACACTTAAATAGTAATTCACATATATTAGCTCCTTTCATCCAAAAACATCAAAGCATTTTGCACACAATAATTAAGCCTCGCATGAGCCATAATTTATGAATGATTACTTTAAGCAGTCGACAACTGAGGTGTGAGTGGTCTCAAAGCAAAGCAACGAATCCCTTTTGGAAAAATACCACAGGATCACATCTAACAGGTCTTTGTTTAAAATCTCTCTTTTTCATGCTCTGACTATTGAGTGATAGAAACACTGTGTCTTTTCCCACTTTTTCCTCCCATATTTTGCTGGGTTTGTATCCTTCAGTACAATTTTATCCATATAAAATGTAGTAACTTTCATCTTATTTGTCTTCTTTGCATGGAATATATTAATAGTTGCAATAACTCCTTCCAAAAAATACATCAGAACATGTCGAGCCAGATACACCAACTGGTGATCTTGATATTTGTTAGGCTGAGGATAGAACCAGTCAAAACTAACCATGGGACAAGAGAATTCAAAAATCGTTACCAACAAACACAGAATTCACCCAAAAAATAGATCAATGTTTTACTCTTGAAGATTTCCATCTTATAAAAAAATATTTTGTTCTTTGATTGAGTTCCATTTATGAAATTGAGCTAATTCTGTATAGTTGGCATTGTATTAGTAATGGATTCCTTTATGTTTAGACAGGTGTAGGACTGGGGAGTGAGATGAGTGAGATGAGAAGGAGGATTCTGCACACTGACTGTACAAGACCTTCTCTCTGAGGCTTGTTTCTGTAATTAGTGGTATTGGACAATTTAAAACCACAGCACATAAAAGACTTCACCAGAGATTTGAACTCCGTTGTGCTTGGTTCTGGGTACAAATGCAGAAGAAAAGACCAACCTGTATCAAAACTAGCGTGGTCAGCAGGACAAGGGCAGTGATCCTTCCCCTGTACTCTGCATTGGGGAGGCCACACCTGGAGTGTTGTGTTCAGTTCTGGGCCCCTCAGCTCAGGAAAGAGATTGAAGTGCTGGAGCGGGTCCAGAGAAGAGCAACAAGACTGGGGAAGGGACTTGAACACAAGCCCTATGGGGAGAGGCTGAGGGAGCTGGGCTTGTTTAGTCTGGAGAAGAGGAGGCTTAGAGGTGAGCTCAGCACTCTCTAGAACTACCTGAAGGGCAGTTCTAGCCAGGTGGGGATTGGGCTCTTCTCCCAGGCATCAGCAATAGGACAAGGGGCCATGGGCTTCAACTCTGCCAGGGGAAACTGAGGCTGGAGATTAGAAAGCAATTCTTTGCAGAGAGAGTGGTCAGGCATTGGAATGGCTGCCCAGGGAGGTGCTGGACTCAGCGGCCCTGGAGGTTTTTAAACTGAGATTGGACATGGCACTTAGTGCCATGATCTAGTCAATGGACTGGAGTTGGACCGAGGGTTGGACTTGATGATCTCTGAGGTCTTTTCCAACCCAGTCCATTCTGTGATTCTGTGATTCTGTAACCTCCCCAAAAGTTTAGTTTTCTATGTACAGGACCGTTCATATCTGTCCATTACATAAATTATACAACTGAGGAATTGGAAATGGATAAACACATGATTTCTTTCATGTTTGGGGGGTTTGGGAATGCAACTGAGTGAACACTCATGTCTGGGAACAACTGGGCACCGTTTTCCATGAGCAACTGAACCACATACAAGGCAATATTGCACCAAGTATGTCTCTGACCCACAGCAAAGAAGTGCTGTTCACAAAGTAAGAATGATCAGTCTTCAACTGCAAAATGTTTCGATTAAAATTGCGTGTCTTTCATGTCTAATCGACCAAAGAGCAGTCGCAAGAAATACTCCAGGGACCCAATTTTTCTTGGCCACAAAGATGATGACTGAAGTGTCCCAAGGACACAGAAAAAACAGCAGGATTTGTGGTCAAAATTCGGACTCGTTTAACTATTTATTCTTATTAATTTCCTTATAAATTAAAGTATTGGATGAATGAAAATGTGGTAAGTATCATCAAAAGCATCAGAAGCTCTTTGCACACCTCTGAAGTGTCTAAAAATGGAATGAAATCTGAATTAAGACAGCAAAATGTCCAAGGATACTGTCAATACAGAATAAATTATGCCAGCTTGAGCACAGATAAATTCGGTCTAGCCACATTTCTATCTCCTTTGAAGAAGGGAACAGTTTCTTAATACATTACCTTTCAAAAGTCTGTTAGGGATAAAAAGAAGCTCTGGTACAATAATATGTGAAAAAGACTGAGATAGAGCTACATGATCCTATCATCAACCTGATGATTTGCTTCACTGCAAAGCATCACATCTTTAGTTTAGCCATTGATTCGAGGCTTTCAAATCATTCTGTGATCTCCCTTTGCTCCAAGCATTCCACCACTTGGCAGAGATTCATTTTCGATTGTCCTCAGTCATTGGACACACTTGAGCGCTCTGCTACTCCAGCAAAACTCGGTGTACACAGAACATCAGAGATGTCATCAGGGCTGCGTAATCCATTTGAGTCTCTTGAAGGTGTATCTTTCCATATAAATTCATCTCTGCGATAACAGCGAAGCCTCACCCTTGTCTTGCGAAAATCTCTGTAATCTCAGCAACCTTGGAGAGCTTGAAATACAAAGAAGCAAAACAAAATCTACTCTACAAGCAAAGCACCACCAACATTTTGTTACCAGCAAAATAAGAATCACTTTTCAGGCTACACTGCAGAAAATAATCACTTGTTTACAAAGTTTGTTTGCTGCAAGGAATAGAAATCTTGCCTTTTCTTTCCTTTGATAACTATTGCGATGTTAAATTAACTGCCGCAGACATATTCGGGAAATGTAATCTCATATTACTTATTTTATTTATAACCTTATATTTTAGACAACAAAAGAAAGCTGTAGGCACCCCGACAATTATTTAAACATACAATCTATAATTGCTCAGGAGCAAAAAATAATTACATCCAAATAACAAGCCAATTCAACAAGCAGCCCTTTAGTCCTCCCTTCTCAGCTCCACAGAAACACACCCTTAACCCTTTTCCAATAAAAGCCCAAACTAATAAATGCCTTCTAAGTGTACCTAGAAGATCATTAAAATTAATCTATTTTGCAACATAGCTGTTCTTAATGGAAATATAGAATTTCCAAGAGTTATTTTCTCAGCTGTTAGCAGGCAATAAAATTATGGTAGGTTCTCACTTGCAAAAGAGAATAACTCTTTTCTATCCATCCCACTCCCCCCCAAAAAAGACAATTACTTGAGAAAATACCAGAGAAGATTGTTATAGAGAAACTAATTTATATCCAGAGGAACAGACAGAGGCCAAATAGATACGTGGTGAGTCATTTGCCATTTATGCAGCACCTGACGTGCACTCATTCCTAAAAATCACAGTATATGACTGTTGAAAATAAGGTAAATGTAATAAATGCTGAGGCCGAGTGTCTGCAGCGCACTGATGGCTTGGCAAAGGAATTGGGCAGTGAAGTCCATGACCCCATGACTCTCCAAACCCTCGTTCTCTTAGACATGTTCTAAATGCCTGGTGTTCCCTGGCTGTGGTTGACAGAATATTGAGCAAGAGGGTGCGAGGAGGTAGAATTATAGGATCATTTTGGTTTCTCTTGGGGTTCAAAGTTCACTTCCTGTGATTTCTTTTTCCCGGTGAACAGACTTCATCATAAAAATGTAATTAAGTTGGACCAAAATGTTTCCTAAAACATTTCCCTACCTGACATGGCCACCCGTATCTGTTTTGGGAATGAGTAAAGGAAACTCCATATAGAGTGACCCATTCTTAAATACATCACCCCACTTTCAAGTGAAATCATTTGCCTTTTGTTGAAAACTTGACCTGATTAAGCCTTTATTAGAAAGGTTTGAACCACACAAGAATCATTTTGGTTGGAAAAGACCCTCAAGATCGTTGTGTCCAACTGTTAACCCAACTCTTGCATGTGATATATGACATGTAGTATACAGCATAATAGGGATCCATCTCACAGTGGACAACAGCCGGCACTCAGGAAGGAACAGAAAAGGACAAATACACAGAATATTTGCCAGCACTATGGTCCTAATCTCTGGCTTTTGCAGGATTTCCTGGGGCTGCTGTGCTTTGAGTAACTCTCAGTGGATCTCTCTTCCAGCAATTTCTCCTGGCCATATTTCCACCTGAGCAATCTATCTTCTGCAGAAAATCCTTTGGCAAGGAGAGCGACAGTCTTTTCTTTTATTCCAGCTCTTCTGATTTGTTTTGAAACTGGCTCCCACTTGCATCCTTTTTTTTCTGGTCCCTATTTCTTACAAGGGGATATATTCTGCAAAATCAATTCCCATACACATTCCCTGTGCTTATCATTATCCTGTAGACCTCTCTCACAGCCCATTAAGTTGCCTTTTTCACACTCAATAGTCCTCATGCACCCTGTTGGTCCATCTATGAAAGATGGTCCGTACTTCTGATCACCCTTTTTGCTCCCATAAACCTTTTCCAGTTGTGCTAGATCTCTTTTGACCTAAATGGTTCAGAAAGGCACACGGTATTCATCAAACGGATAAACCATGGGTTTACATACTGGCATAACGATTATTTCTGTCTTCTTCCCTTTTCCATTCCTATTACACTTTCCAACAACAGATATCAGTAGGGAAATTAATTGCATGCTTAGGCATCAGTTAAAATCCATATATTACCCTCCTCCTACAACAGTGTATAAACTGCAGCCAGGGAGAACGCAACTGGTTGAGATCTGAGATGCTCTTATAGCCTCAGGTGCCAAACAACACAGCACTTCCGTAAGCTCCGAAACATTTCAGATCCACACAGTACCTTGAATTCTTGGGAAACGATCTGTATAGAATCAATAAGTCTGTTAGAGCAACAAAACTGCCACAAGGCTACAAACATCATTACCCTTGAGCTGGGTCTACAGCATGATAAAGCATAAAAACATTGTAGTCTGGAACAAACAACTGGAGGGGACTGCAATTAGTTTTAAAATGCACAAGGGGCAATATTTTAATGGAAGAATTAAGAAGTTCAAGTATAAATATACACATTTTGGCCTTCTCGCATGCACCGAGAACTTGGTGACCTGTTCAAAAGTCCATTGATGAAAGCGAAAAGCAAGGATACAGAAGATACTGGACAGCACGAAGAAATCCATATTAAAAGTCTCCCATTATACACAGTCGTCTCTGTCTGAAGGTGCAGTAATAGGAAAAGTCAGGAGCATTCATGAATTCTTCACAGATGCTAAATTCTCACACTCCAGCCAGCTCCAGCTGGCTGAATATGCCTGTGCCACAGGTGGTTCATGGCCTGGCATCATTGACTCACCCAACACTCCCGTTCCCTGTTTTCAGAACACTGCGGCACGAAATCTGCGAAAATCCAGAAAAGCTAAAGCTCTGAGCTGGGAAACATGGTCAAAGACCTTGTTCTTCCACTTACCATGCAAAGCGTATTTCACCCATGGCACTAAAGCATAGTTAGTGTTGTGTATATGCGTGTACATACATTTTCTCAATTTCACAGTATCACAGTATGTTTGGGATTGGAAGGGACCTCAAAAGATCATCTAGTCCAATCCCCCTGCTGGAGCAGGAACGCCCAGGTGAGGTCGCACAGGAACATGTCCAGGCGGGTTGGAATGTCTGCAGAGAAGGAGACTCCACAACCTCCCTGGGCAGCCTGGGCCAGGCTCTGCCACCCTCACTGAGAAGAAGTTTCTTCTCAAATTTAAGCGGAACCTCTTGTGTTCCAGTTTGATCCCATTACCCCTTGTCCTATCATTGTTTGCCACCGAGAAGAGCCTGGCTCCATCCTCCTGGCACTCACCCTTTATATATTTACAAACATTAATGAGGTCCCCCCTTAGTCTCCTCCAAACTAAAGAGACCCAGCTCCCTCAGCCTTTCTTCATAAGGGAGATGCTCCACTCCCTTAATCATCTTTGTTGCCCTACGCTGGACCCTCTCCAGCAGTTCCCTGTCCTGCTGGAACTGAGGGGCCCAGAAATGGACACAATATTCCACATGTGGTCTCACCAAGGGCGGAGTAGAGGGGAAGGAGGACCTCTCTGGATCTACTAACCGCCTCCTTTCTAATACACCCCAGGCTGCCATTGGCCTTCCTGGCCACAAGGGCACAGTGCTGGCTCATGGTCATATTTAGGGTTTTGTTTCAAATCTGTCAGTCCATTACAAGTGGTGCTTCTACAGCATAAGATCAAGGGTGGGGGCTGCACACAATAGAGCACATCAGGACATTTATGGACACAAGATCCACCAGGAATGTGAAGAGGGAGGGAAACTTCACTCTGAACTATTCCCAGAACCACATACAGGTCTCATCTCAAAGGGAACTACTTGGTTCTCTCCAGCAGGCAACCTGGGAGCAAAGTATATGCAGATAGTATGAACAAAAAAAAGAGAAGAACGCAGGTATAAATTTCTGTAGTAGACTAGAAATAACTACAGCCAAGCAGTGCACTGCATGATGCTTTGAAGAGGGACCATGTCAGCTACCAAAAGTCCTTCTACAGCTAAAAAGCACGCTCAGATCTTTAATGCAGTAGAACAGTAGAATGTTCTTTTTATTGGTCTCCAGAAAACAAAGCAATCTATAATCTCTTTATCTGCCACAGGGATAAACACCATCACGCTTGGTGAGTCTGTGCAGAATAATTTTGATACTGAAACAGAATCACAGAATCCCAGAATGTCAGGGGTTGGAAAGGACCTGGAAAGCTCATCCAGTGCAATCCCCCCATGGAGCAGGAACACCCAGATGAGGTTACACAGGAAGGTGTCCAGGCGGGTTGGAATGTCTGCACAGAAGGAGACTCCACAACCCCCCTGGGCAGCCTGGGCCAGGCTCTGCCACCCTCACCCCCAACAAGTTTCTTCTCAAATTTAAGTGGAACCTCCTGTGTTCCAGTTTGCACCCATTGCCCCTTGTCCTGTCACTGGTTGTCACAAGAAGAGCCTGGCTCCATCCTCCTGACACTCCCCCTTTCCATATTGATCCCCAGGAATGAGTCCCCCCTCAGTCTCCTCTTGTCCAGCTCCAGAGACCCAGCTCCCTCAGCCTTTCCTCCCACGGGAGATGCTCCACTCCCTTCAGCATCTTGGTGGCTCTAAACCCCTGCGTTTGGCCCCTCTTGGCTTGTGAGGCACATCACACTGAATAACACTGAGTCCCCTCACCCTGCTGTGCAGTTGGACTGTGTGTTATTGCCCAGGCTTCTCTGAAGGCTTGAGCCATATAGTGCTAGTATAAATTAAGAGAGAAAAGACGTCGCTAATAGCATACAAGGGAGTGATAGAGATAACACCAACACCCAACCATATCAGACTTTCCACCCCGGAAGAACAAGTCAATAAAAAGCTGGGTGACCATGAGCCTGAGCCTGCAGCGAGGTCCGTGTTACACCTTTGATAGGAGCACCTTGCCCTTTCTGCAACTGCGCGTCTTCAGACAGCGTACCTAATTACAAACACATTTCAGCATCTCCCTCAAGTTGCACCCTTTTGACTTGAATGCATGACTGCTCCTACATAATTCATAACAAGATTCTCAATAATTTTCAGTCAAGGTTCAAGCAGAAATGTGTCACACTCGGATTATATTATTTATGAGCATAATGTTGGATTTAAGCCAATGACACACCAATAAACTTTATCTCAAAGCCTGACACATTGCATGCTGTTTCCCCTGGCTCACAAACAAATAACTACGGCGATTTCAAAATTACTTACAGTTCAATTCAAATCAGATTTTCATTGTGATTAGTTCTTATCTTATTTGAAAAATCCATCACATTATTTCTTTCTTGTAGATGCCCAAGTGTATTTTTTCCTTCATTTCTAAAGCGTGTCTGGCACAGACAGCAAAGCCAGGTGCTATTCTAGAAGAAAAATCTGGAACAAAGTGCTGTCTGACCCTCTTAAAGGGTGGTGTTGTCACTCTCTTCTAAAGACCAAAGAGTTGTGTGTGTCTCCCAGAAGAAGCAGAGTGCTTGTACCAGCCAGCATTGATTGCCATTAAAATAACCTAATGATGTGGGCATTACCCTAAACAGAAGGGTAAATAACGTACATGGCGTATATTGGGACATAAGGGATTCTGTGAGAAATACTCCAGCAGCAATTCTCCCCAGCTGGCCCCAGGCATTTGAAATAGACCATGCAGACCTGAACAACCACATTCAGATCTCTACACATGGGTGTTCACACGTGACTAAAGGTATCCAGGCTCCCGTGGCGGTCAGTGGGGATCCAGGGTTCAGTATTGATGCATAAATAAAAGTGTCTGGTGTCATCTGAGATGCTTTATCACAGAACCACAGGCTGGTTGGGGTTGAAGGGACCTCTGGAGATCCCCCAGTCCAACCCAGCTGCTCACGCAGGGTCACAGAGCAGATCACACAGGTGGGTCCAGGCGGGTTTGAATGTCTCAGAGCAGGAGACTCCACACCCGCTCTGGGCAGCCTGGGCCAGGCTCTGGCACCTCCCAGCAAACAAGTTTCTGCTCATGTTCACATGGACCCTCCTGTGCTTCAGTCTGTGCCCGTTGCCCCTCACCCTGGCGTTGGGCACCACTGAACAGAGTCTGGTCCATCCTCTGACACCCACCCTGAAATATGGATCCCATTGATTACATCCCTCTCAGCTTCTCTTCTCCAGCTCAACAGCCCCAGCTCTCTCAGTCTCCTCATCACAAAGATGCTCCAGACCCCTCAGCATCTTTGTGTCCCTCCGCTGGACTCTCTCCAGTAATTCCTTGTCCTTCTTCAACTGGGGAGCCCAGCACTGGACCCACAACTGCAGATGGGGCCTCCCCAGGGCAGAGCAGAGGGGGAGGAACAACCTCCCTGACCTGCTGCTCACACTCTTCCTCATGCACCCCAGGTCCCATTGGCCTCTTGGCCACAGGGCACATTGGTGACTCACGGTCACCCTGTTGTCCCCAGAACTCCCAGGTCCTTCTCTGCAGAGCTGCTTTCCAGCAGCTCAGCCCCAACCTGTGCTGGTAACTGGGGTTGTTCCTCCCCAGCTGCAGGGCCCTGCACTTGCCCTCGTTGAACTTCATCAGGTTTTGCAGCAATTCTGCACACGAGTGGCATAAGTGGGGCACACATGACAAAATATTGACCTGTGTCCTTGGAAGCTGGAGATGAAGGACAATTTAACATACATGTTACACTTATATTTAGATGTCTTTACATGTACATTAAACCCTCAACACAGGCATCTCACACCAGATGGGATGTCCTAGATAATCCTATCTGTCTTCCATCTCCTAGTTCAGAAGAATATGGACCTCCTGTGAGATCTCTATCACCCCTGCCAGCCCCCCGTGCACATCTCAAACACCGGAGGACACCTCAAATGGCATAAAACATTTGCAACACATTTATGCACATAAATCAATTCTCACTGATCCAAGCTAGTTGTCTAGATAGTGTCTGACAGAACAAGGCACCTACAAGGGTGATTTATTCCTGTCTGAGACAGCCGATATGAACTGACCTCCAAATGTGAGAAATTCTTGAAGACCACTTTAGTTTACGTACCTAAAATCTATTGAGATTAATTCCAGCTCGATGAGTTGAAAGCACCAGCAAGATCAATATAAAGATTCCGGTTGACTCCCCCAAGCTTCAGGAGCATTTCTGAGCAAGCATTATAAAGTAGCTGAAGATTTTTAAGCAAGATATCTAGCAACACACTTTTTGACATCACCAATAACTTCATCGGGTGAGAAAAACTCTTGAAAATCAGGAAAATCACTCTAAATTATCCCAAACTGAATAACTCAATAAAAGCAATCCATATTTTTTAATATAGGATCCTATTCGCTCGGTCTCACATCCCCAGTTCTAATATCATCGGTCTGTGACAGCTGCGTTGTAAAGATAAATCCATTAGGACGTGCTAGATGCGTTGACAATACTTTGTGAATGTCACAGTGTGTCTAAAATTATCAAAACAATACAATTTTGCCCCTGCAAAAACCTCCTTATATATCTTTTTTCTCTGCTTTTGTAACTACTGACAATTAGCATCACATTTTTCATGGCTGAGCAGAATAAATCCTCACCGTTCTGTATGTTTTCTGCTATGTCATCGTGCTTCGCACTTTATTAACAGGAACCAAAGGATAAATGCTGATGGTATATGTTTGCATGTATATAATATATCCCAGCACATAAACACTCGCATACACATATATCTCCCCCAAAGCTGCATAAATCTGATGAGCGCAGCCTCTAGTCATTACCAGGATAATTTACTTCTATTTCAAACTTCAACCAACTCAGAATGATGCTGAGCGTATGTTCATCCTAGTACTGATATATCCCTATTTATCATGGGTCAGAAATGACCTCTCTGCAAGGCTTTGGCATTGCTGAAGTAATCCAGGTGCTCTTGCTGCCTTTTTGCATGGAAAAGAAAATGCATGTTATAGACAATCCCTGCCATTGCAGATCATGGAGCCTCATCCCAAACCCCATGAAAATGAACTACGTCTCTTCTACTCATTTCAGTGAGAAAGTCCCCAAAACATCACTAAACGGCTGCTTTACGGTGAATGACGTCGATGGAAAAGACGCAATCTGATTTACTTTATAAAACCTCCAGATCCTCACTAATGTGCGACACACACTCTAAGTGGAAATCCGCACAAAGGAGGATTCTTCGTTACCTCAAGAAGGCTAAATTAACAAGTCCCTGATGGCGAAGGACAGACATTGTGTTTGAAGGCCACATTACTTTTGTTTTCAGAAGCAAAAAAGAGATGTGGATCCTTTGAAATGAAAGAATGTTCTGAAGGGTTGTGCTGATCAAGGACAGCTTTCACTTTGCATTAGGGATATTTTATTGTCCCTTATTAGTGTTTATGAGTGTCAGGAAATGTCCTTGGCAAAGACCAAGCAGACTGAAGCACTTTGTGTTCATCTGGGTCTGTCTCGCACAGTGTTCTGCAACCGGCCATTCACCCAATCACAAACCTGATGCACGATGCCATTAAATCAGATCACCAGCATTTAATGCATAACGCCTGCGACACGCTGGAGGACAAGAAAAAACGAATACTCAGATTTTCTTTTTAAAAGGTCCTAAAACTATGTTTATTTTTGCATTTATCACCTTATTTTACAAGAGGGTTATGGGAGAATTTTCACTTCAAGGCTTCTCTGTTAGAATTTAAATCCCAAATGGAGAACGTTCCCTGGCAATTGCTTAGAGCTGGCATAACCCCCGAAGCTTTGACCAGCAAACCAGAGCATCAAACTTTAGGCAAGATTATAACAAAGAGGGTTTTTAGGTAATAAGGATGAACCAGGATCAGATCACAGAGGTAGAGACATGGGTTGTGTTTCCGTTCTCTGGATGAGGCACCAAAAAGACACCGGCCACAAGTCACTACCTGGAAGATGAAATAAAAGGAAACTGGGAAATAAAGATATATTTCCTTAATAAGAAAACAGCTTTACAAATCCAGCCACTTCCTTCACTTTTCCAAGATGTTCAAAGAGAATTAGCATGAGAAATGTGAACCCCTTCTGGAAGATGTTCCCTCTGGCTCTGAGTTCTTCCACAACGTGATCCTTGTAACACCTGGTAATATCGCTGGAGACGTTTCCCCTACTATTTGGGTCAGAGCACACAAACCTGTCTCAACATCATGAAGTCTTATGTTCTCTTCAGACAGAGATACGATATCTTCTGACATGTTGCACGGTTTAAAGTTTTATTTGAGCAACAGGGGAAAACTGTGGTTTTCTTACTATCTACCAAAAAACAAACAAGTATTTCTCGTGGGGTTCAAAGTTCACTTCCTGTGATTTCTTTTTTCGTGGTGAAAATAACAGACCTCATCATAAAAATGTAATTAAGTTGGATCAAAAGGCTTCCTAAAACATTTCTCTACCTGACATGGCCACCAGCAGCTGTTTCAGGAATGAGAAAAAGAAACTCTATATAGAGTGATCCATTCTTAAATATATTTGCCTCACTTTCAAGTGAAATTATTTTCCTTTTGTTGAAAACTTGCCCTGATTAAGCCTTTATTAGAAAGGGTTGAGCCACTCAAGAGCAGGTCTTAATCATAGAATCATTTTGGTTGGAAAAGACCCTCAAGATCATTGCGTCCAACCGTTAACCCACCCCTGGCACTGCCCCATGTCCTGAGAACCTCATGTCTGTCTGTCCAGCCCTCCAGGGCTGGTGACTCCAGCACTGCCCTGGGCAGCCTGTTCCAATGCCCCACAGCCCTTTGGGGAAGAAATTGTTCCCACATCCAACCTCAACCTCCCCTGGGCAACTTGAGGCCGTTTCCTCTTGTCCCATCACTTGCTGCTTGGGAGAAGAGCCCAAGATCCTGTTGTCTGAGGAGCTTTTCAACAGCACGAGCTACAGATATCGGTATCGTGTGATGGTGCTGAACCAGCCTCAAGAAAAGGCTGAGAAATCCTGGGCAAACTGGCCAGTCTTGATGTAACCTTATTTTTTAAATAACCTTTGGAAGCAGTGGGAGTTGTGGGAATGCATCGGGTCCATCTGAATCTCCAGAGGACACAATAACTCCAAATACAATTATAATATGGCTCTATAGAATTACTGGAACATGCTGCTGCTTAGTAAGTGCAGAGCAGAAGGTGAACAAGCTTGGATCTGTCTGCCAACTCCAAAATGTCTGTAATTAGATCTTATCGGTTACTTAACATCCTACTCCTGCCTATATTTTGTTTACATCGAGAAACCAATTATCCCATTGCTAGCCGGTATATGTCACGCAAATACAACACAATTTAGTCCCGTATCTTAAAAGTGTTATAATTACAAATCTGAACTATTGCCAGATTATACTAGAGGTAAATAAGTGCCTTTCTATAAACACACCATATGTACAGTGCTTCCTCTTAGAGAAATACAGTACCATCTAAAGCACAGCGCATATATAGGTGCTCTGGGATAAACTGGAGTCTTGATTTAGCAGCAGTTGATAAGAAAAATATGCATTTAAAATTCAGAAACGCTGACCAGAAATATTTCTAAGCATAATACAGCAGTGCATTTAAATGTGTTTAATATACGCAAAGAACTACAATGCTACCGATGGAAATATTAATTTGGTGGAAGTCGCATATGCTCTGCAGCTTTGAAGCTTTTCTTTTTGTTTTTATGCCTCTGTCCAAAAGTTGATTTTAGATCCTAAATCTCTTCTTTTCAAAACATTATCAGCCCCTTAGTCTGAAAAAAAACTAACTTTTGGTTAGGTTTTTGGCCAAAATCAGGCAAAATACTTTCAACGGAAAATATCTACGGCCATAAAAACAACAAGAAAACTTTTTGGACAGCCCTTTACTGAATGACTTCAACTTGACTATGCAAAAGATGAACATGTAACATAGATTTTCACCTGTTTCAGTTGCTGAACGTGGGAATATACTCCCTGTGCTCTTTGAGCTTCAATATCAGCTGGAAACCGGATTAAGAGATCTCTGGCTTGTTGGCAGTAAAACATTTCCATTAAAGAGTCACCCTCACCCTTGAGATCTACTTTTTCCATCATTGTAGAAACAAGGACACATCTTTTTATTCTAATGAACAATAGGTGTATCTCAAAAGGCGTATCTGCAGCTGAACGACGCTAAACAGACAACCAGAGAATCTCAAGTCTTTTGAAAACTGTCAGATTCTGTTCGAAATGGGATAGCGATGGGAACAATGACCCGTGTTCATTCACCCTGTACCTTGACCAAAACAAGAAGTCGCATCATATAGTAAATAACACAGCATTAGTCAGAGCATCTCCAAGGAGGGTTTTTTGCAGAAGATGTAATGCAATCTAACTGCATTTTGCAAGCGGGTAAGAAGGATGAGTGTTTACAACCCACCATTACCTTTTATACTGTTATTTTTAGTGGTGAACCGAAAACCATCCGAGCAGTAAGAAAATTCACTGCAAGTAAGCTGTATCTACAAAATCATGTTTATTTACCATCTTTTAGCTTTCGTGGATATTTTTAAGGGATTAATTCTTAGTAACTACCGCTCTTCGAGACTTGTCGCTGTGCAATCCCAGTTCAAGGATTAACGGATGGTTCTGGAGATGAGGTTTGAGAAGCCCTTTCTTGCTAAGATGGAATCAGAGGTTTGACTTACACAGATTACTGGCTGGGTTTCTTCTCCCTCGCTTACAGAGTATACATGGATAGGACGAGGAGAATAATTACTAACAGATAACTAATGTCTTCTTTGAGTGCTTCCCATTTCACCTTGGAGGTAGCCAAAGTGAAGCGCAGCTCTGTTTTTCTATGCCACACACCAGCATGGGATGCCGACACCAACAAATGCCAACAATTATCATCAGAGTCATGTTTGTATACTCTTCTATTTCAGGTCTAATAGTAAACCTAAGAACGTGTAGGTTTTTCATTTATTCACAGCACAGATGGCAGCAGCAGGAGTTTTCACCACCTATCCCAACATTTGCAATCACAGGCTTGTGGAAAATCCAGGGCAATTTAAAAATGATCAGAGTTACCAGGCTTGATAGGAATATAACAGAGCTCCTCGGGAATGATACAAAATAGGCTGGTTAATAGGATTTTGCGCTCTTCCAATGAAAACCTGCAGGTAGGATATTACTTTCTATGAAATCTTATAAATTACGTAGAATCAACAGTGATATACCGAATAGCAGCACTCAGGCAAACACCCACCACAACCACTGAGAAACCGACCTGACCATCACACAGGAAATAGAGGAGTTTTAAATAAATTAAACAGCGAATCTGTATCAGATTGTACCAGAAACCACCCTGTTTGCTGTAAGAAATTCAAGGAAGAATCTCTACATCCATCTTAACCTTAAAACTCTAAAGGTAATCACAGAATCACAGAATGGACTGGGTTGGAAAAGACCTCAGAGATGATCAAGTCCAACCCTTGGTCCAACTCCAGTCCATTGACTAGATCATGGCACTAAGTGCCATGTCCAATCTCAGTTGAAAAACCTCCAGGGCCGCTGAGTCCAGCACCTCCCTGGGCAGCCATTCCAATGCCTGACCACTCTCTCTGCAAAGAATTGCTTTCTAATAGCCAGCCTCAATTTCCCCTGGCAGAGTTGAAGCCCATGGCCCCTTGTCCTATTGCTGATGCCTGGGAGAAGAGCCCAATCCCCACCTGGCTAGAACTGCCCTTCAGGTAGTTCTACAGAGTGCTGAGCTCACCCCTAAGCCTCCTCTTCTCCAGACTAAACAACTGAAGGGTGACACCCACAAACCATTTTTTTTCACCCAGGGTGACTACTGAAACATCAGCTCCACAGGAAAGTTAACACTTAGTATATTCTTTTTGCAATAATCAGTGGAAAAGATAATTTCTGGAGTAATAAATTAGTGCCCATGGATAACGTAGCACTTTGCATTCCACACAGGATTGCTAGGTACTTCAGATGTGAACAAAACAGAATTGAAAACAAATGAAAATAAACAATTAATTCCGGACAGATTTGGAAACTGTTACTACAGAAGAAGTTTTAGGCGCTGCTCAGTGTTTTGAGATATATACGCTACATCTTTGCTTTTTCTAAATTAGACCAGGTCACCACCACTAAGGTCAATAATGGAAAAAACACCATATTCACATAGGCTACTTTCTGGTTAGGCACCGCACTACCTGTCCCATTCGTATCTGAAGACACAATGATACGCAGATTCTCTTGGTAGTTTTCACTCTGGTTGTTAATAAATTCCATCTAATTACTCACTGGAATGTGAAATGTATTTAGTATCTGTCTCAGAAACACTCCATACAAGTGTAAAATTCCTAATGCTTGCTCACCAAACCCCCGATATACTGGAACCCAGGTTTCAGTATAAGTTGGGGAATGACCTATTAGAGAGCAGCGTAGGGGAAAGGGACCTGGGGGTCCTGGGGACAGCAGGATGACCATGAGCCAGCACTGGGCCCTTGTGGCCAGGAAGCCAATGGTACCTGAGGTGGGTTAGAAGGGGGTGGTCAGTAGGTCAGAGAGGTTCTCCTGCCCCTCTGCTCTGCCCTGGGGAGACCACACCTGGAATCTTGTGTCCAGTTGTGGCCCCTCAGTTCCAGCAGGACAGGGAACTGCTGGAGAGAGTCCAGCGCAGCCCCCAAGATGCTGAAGGGAGTGGAGCATCTCCCGTGTGAGGAAAGGCTGAGGGAGCTGGGGCTCTGGAGCTGGACAAGAGGAGACTGAGGGGGGACTCATTAATATTTACAGATATATAAAGGGGGAGTGTCAGGAGGATGGAGCCAGGCTCTTCTCGGTGACAAGCAATGATAGATAAACATCTAACATGATACAATAAACTTTGTAATTTACATTTGTACCATCCTGTTGAAGTTAACAGAGAATTATATCCTTTTTAAAGAATCCAATCTTACGTTTCAAAACAGGGTTAGGGAATTTTTAATTCTCTGCAGGTTTTAAGAATAATTGTCATAGAAATCCACTTTTTTCTTCCCTAATAAATTCCATAGGCCTGCCCTTTAGGACTGACATCAGCATATGCTGAAATTACAGCTCTGATGATTCCCAGATTTGGGTACAGTGCATATCTTGGTAAAAAGCTGGTGATTCTGATCTATTTTAGGATGTTTGTTTCTTCCAGAAATAGTTCATTTCTCCAGAGAATTTCAGGTTTGACAAGAGGCTTTAAAGAATGACATTTTCAGAGAAAATAGCTTAGATACAATGAAATCAAGCATCTTCTCATTTACAAATGGCCACTTTTCTGGTTCTATTGGCACCTATTCACAAAGTAAAGTACGAAACAGGAGGTTTGTTTTGGGCCATGTAAATGGTAAGAACTCTGCAATACAGTAAATAAATCCTTCAACCCCATAGCCTGAGTTCCCTGCAAGGTCTGGAGAACCACAGATCATCTTCAGAGTTTTGTTTAAACTGATGAATGATTTTACAGGAATTATCATCCACTAAAAGCTACTAATTTGGAATTATTAGGCAATAAAACAGGTATAAATTTGCTGTTTGTATACCTCAGAAAAATACTTTTAGTGTACTTCTTTTGGGGCATGGATGTCTCCCAAAATGATCAGTGATTTTAGCTAATTGTAGTGATTAGAAAATGGCAATAGCAGCCCAGCTCCTAAAACTCCAAGGACTCAGGCTGAAATTCAGCATTTTGGCATGCAGGAACAATATAGAGCTTAGAGCTTTTATTTTAAAACTGATGTCTTACCAAATACAGCCATCTGTGTTCCCTCTGGGAAAGGTTCTACCATTCTGTTTCCATTGACATGATGTTTATCTAGAAGGAAAAAGAAGTGAAAATGTAATACAAGATACACTTTGCATAAAACCAACTGTTTTTTTTTTTCTTACAGTTCTATGAAAAACTGAAGTCTGATTTAAGAAAACTGACTTGTATAGTTCATTAATAACTGGAACTTCAAACTCTCTGAGACTATTTTTACAAAATACTGCCCACAAGTCACAGAACTGCAGATTCACGGACTGGTTGGGGCTGAAGGGACCTCTGGAGATCCCCCAGTCCAACCCAGCTGCTCACGCAGGGTCACAGAGCAGATCACACAGGTGGGTCCAGGCGGGTTTGAATGTCTCAGAGCAGGAGACTCCACACCCGCTCTGGGCAGCCTGGGCCAGGCTCTGGCACCTCCCAGCAAACAAGTTTCTGCTCATGTTCACATGGACCCTCCTGTGTTTCAGTCTGTGCCTGTTGCCCCTCACCCTGGCATTGGGCACCACTGAAAAGAGTCTGGTCCATCCTCTGACACCCACCCTGACATATTGATCCCATTGATCACATCCCTCTCGGCTTCTCTTCTCCAGCTCAACAGCCCCAGCTCTCTCAGTCTCCTCATCACAAAGATGCTCCAGACCCCTCAGCATCTTTGTGTCCCTCCGCTGGACTCTCTCCAGTAATTCCTTGTCCTTCTTCAACTGGGGAGCCCAGCACTGGACCCACAACTGCAGATGGGGCCTCCCCAGGGCAGAGCAGAGGGGGAGGAACAACCTCCCTCCACCTGCTGCTCACACTCTTCCTCATGCACCCCAGGTCCCATTGGCCTCTTGGCCACAGGGCACATTGGTGACTCACGGTCACCCTGTTGTCCCCAGAACTCCCAGGTCCTTCTCTGCAGAGCTGCTTTCCAGCAGCTCAACCCCAACCTGTGCTGGTGCCGGGGGTTGTTCCTCCCCAGGGGCAGGACCCTGCACTTGCCCTTGGTGAATTCATCAGGATATAACCTGGAGATGCATTTCAGTTTAGTGGTTAAGACAAGTCAGACAATACTAATGTGACACACACAGTACAGAGCAATATTCGGTAGCAATCACTGCCAAGAAATCATAATTCTCTGTTGCTAGGAGGTGTTGATGCTCAACAACAAGCTTTTTTATATGATCAAGCAAGAACTATGTGCAATTTCTGCAGAAGTGTGGTGATTTGACCTTGGTTTGCTGCCTGATGCCCACCCAGCCACGGTCTGATTCCCCCCATCAACAGGACAGAGGGAGAAAATAAGAGGGGAAAGCTCATAACTTGAGGTAAAATTTAGGGAGATCCCTTACCAATTACCATCACAGGCACACCAGGCTCAACTTGGGGAAAATTATTTTAATTTATTGCCAATTATAATGTGTTTGGAAAGTGAGAAACAAAGACAAATTAAAATAATGCTTTCCACCCCACTTCCCTTTTTCCTTGGGAAGAAACTTCACTCTCTCCCTGATTCCTACCTTTGGGCTCACAGGGCCCTTTCTCACACTTTTTTCCTCACACCTCACTGCTGCACCATGTTTTGCCCTTTCTTATAATATATATATATTTTGCCAATAGGAACAGCAGCATTGCTGACAGGTTCGGCCAACGCTGAGCTGGCTGGAAATGGCGGGAACCAGCCTCTCCTCACAGAGACCCGCCCTGCAACTCTCCCGCTACCAAAACCCGGACATTTACACCCAATACAACCAGCAATGTCCACTAAAATGAATATTTATCCAATGTATTCCAATGCCACGTACATTCATGACAGACCGGACAGAGTTTGTCACACCTTGGACAGTTTTAATGCTGTGAAATTAGTGCCACCATTAGAAACCACTGTAACAGGTCAAACTTAATTGCTAAACTGAGGGAGTGCAGTCTGGACGATCAGGTAGTGAGGTGGACTGTGAACTGGCTGAAGGGAAGAAGCCAGAGAGTCGTGGTCAATGGGGCAGAGTCCAGATGAGGCCTGGATCTAGCGGAGTGTTCAAGGGTTGGTGCTGCGGCCGGTATTATACAATATATTAATCAATGATTTCGATGAGGGAATAGAGTGACTATCAGCAAGTTTGCTGGTGACACCAAGCTGGGAGGAGTGGTGACACTGGAAGCTGTGCTGCCATCAGAGACCTGGACAGGCTGGAGAGTTGGGCGGGAAAAATGTAATGAAATAGAACAAGGGCAAGTGTAGAGTCTTGAATCTGGGCAGGAACAACCCCAGGTTCCAGTGTAAGTTGGGGAATGACCTGTTGGAGAGCAGCACAGAGGAAAGGGACAGCAAGGTGACCATGAGCCAGCACTGGGCCCTTGTGGCCAGGAAGCCAATGGTACCTGGGGTGGATTGAAAGGGGGTGGTCAGTAGGTCAGAGAGGTTCTCCTGCCCCTCTGCTCTGCCCTGGGGAGACCACACCTGGAATCTTGTGTCCAGTTGTGGCCCCTCAGTTCCAGCAGGACAGGGAACTGCTGGAGAGAGTCCAGCGCAGCCACCAAGGTGCTGAAGGGAGTGGAGCATCTCCCGTGGGAGGAAAGGCTGAGGGAGCTGGGGCTCTGGAGCTGGACAAGAGGAGACTGAGGGGGGACTCATTCATGGGGATCAATATGGAAAGGGGGAGTGTCAGGAGGATGGAGCCAGGCTCTTCTCGGTGACAACCAGTGACAGGACAAGGGGTAATGGATACTAACTGGAACGCAGGAGGTTCCACTTAAATTTGAGAAGAAACTTCTTCCCGGTGAGGGTGGCAGAGCCTGGCCCAGGCTGCCCAGGGGGTTGTGGAGTCTCCTTCTGTGCAGACATTCCAACCCGCCTGGACACCTTCCTGTGTAACCTCATCTGGGTGTTCCTGCTCCATGGGGGGATTGCACTGGATGAGCTTTCCAGGTCCCTTCCAACCCCTGACATTCTGCGATTCTGTGATTCTGTGAGAGATGAGCTACAGCTATCACGAGCTGCAGTTTAAAACTAACTTATATATCCTTGTACAAGTATACAGGAGGACATAAGACACAAAGCATTTGCATAAAAGCCAAATCAAGACTCAGACTTTCAGTCTTAAGGAATACAAAGCATACAGGAAAGCGCAATATTCTGGCATTTCCAGTGCTCACAGGGATTATTTCTATGTAATAAAATAGTAGAAGCCAGACTTAACTCCCTCCCCAACAAGATGGCTCCCATGGGCTAAAACCAGCTCGATTTCCAAACTAAATAATACAACCCAATGTACTTCTCTTTCATTCCAATGTACTTTCCTGAGCATAAAGCGAAGCGAAGCGAAGCGGAGTGGAGCGGAGCGGAGCGAAGAGGAGCGAAGAGAAGAGAAGAGAAGAGAAGAGAAGAGAAGAGAAGAGAAGAGAAGAGAAGAGAAGAGAAGAGAAGAGAAGAGAAGAGAAGAGAAGAGAAGAGAAGAGAAGAGAAGAGAAGAGAAGAGAAGAGAAGAGAAGAGAAGAGAAGAGAAGAGAAGAGAAGAGAAGAGAAGAGAAGAGAAGAGAAGAGATAAGGAGAGAGAGATAGAGAAAGAGACAGAGAGAAAGAAAGAGAGAAAGAGAGAAAGAGAGAAAAAGAAAGGAAGGAAGGAAGGAAGGAAGGAAGGAAGGAAGGAAGGAAGGAAAGAAGGAAGGAAGGAAGGAAGGAAATTGCCTGTACTCAATATACAGGTTTCTGTTCACAAAATACTTTTGAGGGAGAAAACCAAGAGATTTGCTCAGTACATGCGCGACTTCAATTCCTGTAGTACAGAAACTGGTGAGGAATAGACCAGGCCAAATGAAGAACATGGGATTGCCTTGCGAATCCTCTGAAATGAATATTTTTCATTAAGAGGGAGGCAAAGCACAGTGCCAACCTCAGGCATCACACATTTCTCAAAAGTCAATGAGGGGGTAAAATCAGGCTTATGTGCAGTCGGGGCAAGAGGTGCCATGAAGTTAGTTGTTTGCATTTAGGAAGATTAAATGCTCGGTGCCACCCAAGCCAAGAAAGGGTTTTCAGGAAGGAAATTGTTGGGATTACTTCCAGAGTGGGAGTAATAAGACCAGCGTCGTCCAAGGTTTTGACCTCGTTAGCTATAGCTGGTGTTACTCAAATGATCTACGGCCATCCGAGATGAGCAAACAGTCAGAAAAATTATGAAACATCACGCAAGATCAAATAAACTAACCCTGATCTGGGCCTGAGAGCTGTCTTCGTTTAAAGAGTCAATGACATACATGATGGATGAAGTAGTTATCATTTCCAACGATGAGGCTTCCAATACATTAAAATGAAAATTAAACTTTAGAGGTGAGATAGGCTTGAATGAAAGTAATATTTTCAGGGGTCTCAAATTGTCTTCCAGTGCCTTCAGACTTTTGTTTAAAAGATCTCAGCCAGATAAAATAATTCATTTGCTTGTCGTCCAGACTTTGCTTCACAATTTTTCCAGTATTCCTTTCCACTTGCCTTGATGCACTAAATGACACCAAGTTGGGAGGGAGTGTCTACCTGCTGGAAGGCAGGAGGGCTCTGCAGAGGGATCTGGATAGAATGGAAAAAATGGGCCGATTCCAATGGGATGAAGTTCAACAAGGCCAAGTGCCGGGTGCTGCCCTTGGGCCACAACAACCCCCTGCAGCGCTCCAGGCTGGGCACAGAGTGGCTGGAGAGCAGCCAGGCAGAAAGGGACCTGGGGGGACTAATGGACAGGAAGCTCAACAGGAGCCAACAGTGTGCCCAGGTGGCCAAGAAGGCCAATGGTGTCCTGTCCTGTATCCAAACTAGCATGGTCAGCAGGACAAGGGCAGTGATCCTTCCCCTGTGCTCTGCATTGGGGAGGCCACACCTGGAGTATTGTGTTCAGTTCTGGGCCCCTCAGCTCAGGGAAGAGACTGAAGTGCTGGAGCGGGTCCAGAGAAGAGCAACAAGACTGGGGAAGGGACTTGAACACAAGCCCTATGGGGAGAGGCTGAGGGAGCTGGGCTTGTTTAGTCTGGAGAAGAGGAGGCTTAGAGCTGAGCTCAGCACTCTCTAGGACTACCTGAAGGGCAGTTCTAGCCAGGTGGGGATTGGTCTCTTCTCCCAGGCAGTCAGCAATAGGACAAGGGGCCATGGGCTTCAACTCTGCCAGGGGAAATTGAGGCTGGCTATTAGAAAGCAATTCTTTGCAGAGAGAGTGGTCAGGCATTGGAATGGCTGCCCAGGGAGGTGCTGGACTCAGCGGCCCTGGAGGTTTTTCAACTGAGATTGGACATGGCACTTAGTGCCATGATCTAGTCAATGGACTGGAGTTGGACCAAGGGCTGGACTTGATCATCTCTGAGGTCTTTTCCAACCCCGTCGATTCTGTGATTCTGTGAAATAGTTAAAAAAAAAATAAATAAAAGTGCTTTCAGAAAACATACATTCAACCTTAGAAAGAAAGTAACAACACATAAGCATAAAAAGCCTCTCAACAAGCAGACTGGTCAATGACAATTGCAATTTGCCACTTCTTACTGAACAGTTTTTCTTGTGAAAATTAAAGCTTTCATTCTCACCCACAAACTGGATTGAGTAGCTCCAGAAAATCAGAAATACTTTGGCCCTGTGGAATTAGGAAAAAACTAGAAGGACTTTAACTTGCCAGCAGAAAGAAGAAATGACTTTTCCAAGCTTGTCGTCATCAAGGCCTTCGGATAAGGGAGATCAAACTCATTGTTACAGAGACAGGTGAAGATCCTCAGTGAACACTGAACTGGCTCTGAGAAGTTAAGTGTCACCCTAATACCATCAATATTTACAGGGTTAATCCTTCAGTGGACAATAACAGCATTCAGGCACTTGGAAACACAGAATGGGGAGGGCATGGATGTCTTCGTGTCACCTTCTCGATCTTCAGGGTTTCGACACAAAGCCAATCGTGAAGGAATACTATTGTACTTGTTTTATTGATATTCAAGCTGTCAGCATCTTCATGAACGTAAAATCACAATCGAACAACAGGGGACTGCGTCTCAAAACTGCCAAATGCTGCTACAGCCTTAACTGCAAGAACTTTTACTCACTTCTCTATCTGCGAAACAGCATAATATGTATAAAAAGATAATCAAAGTTGCTAAAGAGGTCCCTGATATTCCTTTGGCATTATTCAATCCTTGCAGCCTGTGGCTCGATAGTTTCTGACACAGTCCTACAATTGCCCTTTGCTAAAGATTCACTAAATACAAGTGAAGTTCTGTCCACACACGGATTACGTTATATCTTGTCTAATAAACTATTAAAATAAACCATTCATAGCTTTAAACTCTTTGAGAGACTGTTAATGAGCCTCACTGAAATCATGTTGGATCCTATCATGACAAATGTTGGATCCTATCCTATCCTACCAGAGTGAATAATCAACCTGTTCTCTGGCACATTGAAATTTATTAGTATACCCTTCATTTCCCTTCACAGTTCCATGTGCATCAATAGGATTGCAGCAGTTACAGACAAATTTCACAACAAAAGACATTCCAATGAGAAAGTTTTATAAAAAATATCTCCTTTCGAACACAAATTCTCTATTTGTGGACCCAAATGAAGCTGCTTAAAAATACTTGGCTTTCAGGAAATGCTTATTCAGCACAGAGCAAAAATCAGAAATGTTCTGCTCTCAAAATATTCAGTCTCGAGCAATCACAGCAAAGGTTTATTTTTTATATTAGAAAGAGGTTCGTATGTTCTTCATGTTTATCTTCTGATTTTTAAACCATCAGGGAATATTTAGACCACATATTCAAACTTGTTCTACCAGAGCGGCCAGAAAGTTATTATTTTTCAGTGCAAACTGAGATTCTCACATAATCAAATTAATCCAGGAGCAGGGGTCATATTTATACACAAGGACTGTTCATTTTCCATGGTGAGCACAGCCAGGAGTCGAATTGAAAAGAGCTGATTAACCAATTACCACAAGCCTCCTCCATCTCCCACCAGCACAAACACGACGGGTACGGGGGGCAAGGGAGGAACCTCCTAAAGCAAATCAACCGCTGTTTGAACAACTCCATTCCCCTTTTTATTTTGATTGCCTTAAACATCTTTTCCTACACTGTCCATCACGCCACCAGATTTTTCTCTCCATTGGCTACACCAAAGCGGTGGAAATTTCAGACAAATAACAGTCATAACATCCATCACAAGAGTTGCACTGAAGGAAGATAAAAGCGCTGTTGTGGGACTCTGGTGGGTCCATGGATTCCCCGACTGAGGGCATGGGAACAGAAATTAGCCTTGGAGACATCAAGGCCGACCCATGAGAAAGATGGGAGTAAAGGAGTATCTGGAGATGTTAAGGATGTTCCCGTGAGAAAGAACGGAGTAAAAGAGTAAAATTGATGATAGCAAAAATAGCCAACCAGATGTTACTGCTGTAACTTGTAACCAATAGTGAAGAGACTTGTAACCAATAGTGAAGAGAATTGGTAAAACCGTATAAAAATGCACTTGTGGCAATAAATGGCATCTACTACTTTCATCCTGGAAGAACTTGGTCCGTGTCATTTGTCCGTCTCAACCACGACACCCTGTTGACTTTCCAGGGTATATGGTATGTACGTATAGTATTTAGTGTAGTTGACATATTCATTTTAAACAATATTTTGGAGGCAATAAAAGGCCATAAAACCGAGTGTGGAAAAGCCTGATTTCATCTGAATAAAGAAGGGTGAAGAAAAACGTTCAGCAATGAGCAAGCAAGTTATTTAAAGGCCTCCTAAATTTTGGATGTGAGAGGAACATGTCACCCACAGTCACAACTCCACCACTCTAAAGCGAAGCAATGGAAAGTAGGATGACTGACGCCATTGGAGAACTCATGACATGGACACAGACTGATGGCTTTTCACTGCCACCTACGCCGCTACGTTCTTCTATTTAAAAATTCATTGAATTTTTAAATTCATTGAATCTTTGAAGTTGCACTTCGTTGTTGGAGTTTGTCCGCTCCAAAAAGACCATGAGATGACTCTTTAACCATCAAGCCATTTAATTTAGCTGGTACATGTCAACTAGATACCCGTTCATATCCTTTAATGTAACTATATTTAAGTCCACAGGCAGCACTTAATTAACAATAAACATTTCCATGGGGCTGTGGAATTAAAAGACAGTTTCAAATGTGTTATTCACATGTTCAAGCTTAAACTCACTCAATATCTTTAAAACAGAACTCCATTTTGGGATATTTACATGTTTTCTGATAGAAGCTTTGTTGCACTTAATTCACCCAGCTTAGAAAACAGGGATGTGAACTTGATTGTATTTGTGCCTAAAATGAGTAAATGACCTGATCCTAAAAAATTCTGGGCTTCCAGAACTTCCATTAACTTGGATTAAGGTCACAACTGCACTAGTACTTTTGAAAAGACAAGTCGTTCATTTATATACCTCAATATGAACCTTGAAGCCTGACTTTTTAAACCTAAGAAATATGGCTTTTCACAGAATCCGAGAATGTGAGGGGTTGGAAGGGACCTGGAAAGCTCATCCAGTGCAATCCCCCCATGGAGCAGGAACACCCAGATGAGGTTACACAGGAAGGTGTCCAGGCGGGTTGGAATGTCTGCACAGAAGGAGACTCCACAACCTCCCTGGGCAGCCTGGGCCAGGCTCTGCCACCCTCACCCCCAACAAGTTGCTTCTCATATTCAAGTGGAACCTCCTGTGTTCCAGTTTGCACCCATTGCCCCTTGTCCTGTCACTGGTTGTCACCAGAAGAGCCTGGCTCCATCCTCCTGACACTCCCCCTTTCCATATTGATCCCCAGGAATGAGTCCCCCCTCAGTCTCCTCTTGTCCAGCTCCAGAGCCCCAGCTCCCTCAGCCTTTCCTCACACGGGAGATGCTCCACTCCCTTCAGCATCTTGGGGGCTGCGCTGGACTCTCTCCAGCAGTTCCCTGTCCTGCTGGAACTGAGGGGCCACAACTGGACACAATATTCCAGGTGTGGTCTCCCCAGGGCAGAGCAGAGGGGCAGGAGAACCTCTCTGACCTACTGACCACCCCCTTCTAACCCACTCCAGGTACCATTGGCCTTCCTGGCCACAAGGGCCCAGTGCTGGCTCATGGTCACCCTGTTGTCCCCAGGACCCCCAGGTCCCTTTCCCCTGCGCTGCTCTCTAATAGGTCTTCCACTGTATGTTACGCCTGCTAAATCTTTTATCGGTAATTTTAAAATATATTTTTTTAATTACTAAATCTCTGATAAATCTTTTAACAGCTGAAGTCAAGCTGACTAAATTCTGGTTTGAAAGCCTCGTTGTCACGGAGCCAGAATTTTCTGGCCCATCGTTCTCCGTAGGCATGGCTGATAGTTTAATTAAAATAGTTATTCCAGGAGTAATCTTTATAGTTCTTTCAGACAAAAGCACCAATGCAAAACTTTTCACCATCCACCTATTGCGTAACCCATATTTCCTTTAAAAAATGGTTCCGTTCTCTAACGTGGTATTTGATGTTTACACCAAGAGGAGTTATGCATGTATTATATACCAAATTATCTTACATAAGGTTTTATAAATTGTTCAAGGATTGTTCCAGTAATTAATATTGAACCAGATCCTTACTTCTTGACATAGAGGGGAAATCTTCCACCTTATTTTTATCTCTTGGATATCAGAAAATGCTTTTGAGGTGGTTTCATAATGACCTGGAAAGGAGGGGGAAGTGTCGCTGACAAGAAAGCTTGTAGATAGGAATGGGAATTACCTGCTAAATCCCCTCATTGCCAACCTAAACTGTCTAAAATCACCTTGTCCCTGAAGATGGAGCCTCTCTTCATCATTTTGGGGATTTCAAAAAGCGACTTGATGGAAAAATCCATGAAATTCTAGCTTGACCAGGGCAGGCTTGGCTCAAGAGGGAAAGGGCTGCTCTACTTCAGGCCTCTGTCGAGCTAATACTGGTATTAGATGTGTAATTTATGGCAGAATTTCATCCATAAATTCTTCATGACTGGTGATAACACAGCAGCTCTTTGTTAATTTCAGGTCTAGCTGAACAACGAGAACTGTCCATTATGCAATCTCCCACCTAATAAGAAAATCTAACGTCACATCAGATGAGACCCAGAGTGTTTTATTCCGAACCACTTCGGCCAGCGAATGGTATTTTCAGCACAGGGACGTCACTGCCCAATCTCAGCCATTTCTGCCATCAATTCATTACCAATTAAAAAGAGAGGTCAGCTACGTAACGGTAATTCTACTATTTGCAGTAATTGTGCTGTTGTTCTCACGTGGTGGTTTCCAAAAAAGCGTGGTATCATTCAATGGAAAACATTAATTACAAATTTTGTTGAAAAATAAATAACGTTGCTTATTAAAATCGGTCAGGAAGGGAAGAGTGGTGGCGGAAAATGAAATGTATTCTGGAGATGATGTCTCACAATGTGACACACGGTATTCTGCTGCATCCATTCTATCAAACATTACTACACAGAAACCGATTGACGCTACAAAATGTGATGCCTCCTGGCACGATGTGTCGGTTCAGACCCCAGAACACAGGGACTCCTCAAAAAACAAAATAAATTATTGAAAATGAAAACTAATTCATTTCTTAGAAGAGGGCAGAGGAGGGGAAATAGCGATTTCGTGGTGTCCGACTGCTGGGTTTGCGGCCACGTCGCCACGTTGATGGAAAGCAGCGTGTGGTGCTGGACCACGGGGGAGGATGCTCGGCATGGGAGGGAGGACGGACCACGAGGTCAGAGACCATGTGTGCAATGTGGATGACAGGAGCACGTGTAGGGCGAGGGGCAAGCTGGCTGGAGGGCTCTGAATAAGTCCTGAGAGAGAGCAGATGTCCCTACTGGGGGTGGGTGGTGGGTGCGCAGCAGCTGGGACAGAGGACGGCGGGATGTGGGAGTGAAATGGGAGGATCGGGGATATATTTGAGGGATGGGTTTGGAGGAAAATATCCTACAAACAACAATAAAACACCTTCTGTTTTCAAGGAGACAAAGCCACATAGCATTATGCATAGAAAATTCATGAGACCCAGACAAACGCCACTTGTGTCCTGATCCCCAGATGAATGGCAGAAGATGCACCGGGGGATGGTCAGTTGGACATGAGGAAAAGGTTCTTCACCCAGAGGTGCTGGACACTGAACAGGCTCCCCAGGGACGTGTCACGGCCCCAACCTGATAGTGTCCAAGAAGAGACTGGACAACGTCCTCAGACACACGGGGTGACCTGTGGGGTGTCCTGTGCAGGGACAGGAGTTGGACTCGATGATCCTTGTGGGTCCTTCCAACTCACGACATCCTGTGATTCTGCGACTGTACCCACGTGTGCTGCATGATGTGTTTTCTGATTCTCTAGGCCAAGTGTTTGAGTTCTGGGGTAGACACATTAACCTTAAATCAAATATGCTTAAATTGGGATTCATGCCACTTGGCCTTAGTCGTCCCCAATGGATATCTCCATCTGAGCACTCAGCCTTGGATCCTTCTGTACTCTGGAAAGAACCAGACACTTGTGTGCTGACTCATCTGACATATTTTGGATGTTTTCTTCAGGATAAAATTAATCATATTTAAAAATGTCAATTTCTGAGCACTGATTATAAGAAAACTCGTGACGAACTCAGATGAATTCCACCTATATCACCTGCGGTAATACCACTGAGATTTATGATCTATTCACTGGGGGGATTATATGTACCTGTGCGTACACCCACATTCATTAAAATATGGCCTTGACACTAATGAACATTCTGGGTTACGAACTAGCACAAATGTTAACAGTAAAACATACGATCAAAATAGCAAATGAAACAGCAGCAGAGGGAAATAACAACCCTATCCACCCTGTTTCCCCAAAAATAAGACCTACCCCAAAAATAAGCCCTATCATGATTTTTCAGGATTTTTGAGGATGTTTGAAATATAAGCCCTACTCCAAAAATAAGCCCTAGTTACAATTCATTAAAAAGTCAATGTAAATAGTGTCCAGGAAGCGATACATGTCAAAAAGTAAGCATCTTTTGGAGCCAAAATTAATACAAGACCCTCTCTTATTTTTGGGAAAACAAGGCACAAGGACTAGAAGGTGGTTTGTCTCACAAGCCGTTTTGCTGCCTTGCTGGGCTAATAGACATCTAATAAATATGTTCACCCAGCTCAGACAGGTAACATAGACAGAAACATATTAGGTACGCACAGTAGCCAACTCTTGCGGTATTTTGAGGATTGTCACATCATTTCACTTCCCAAAAATCTAACTCATGGAGTTACGGCATAATATAAAACTCTCAGTTTTCATTTTTAAAACCTATACTATTTAGGCTACCTGTTGGGAGATTACAAAAACAGACATCACCTACACTCAAAAATTAAACATGCAATACAAATACAATTTCTCCCTCTAAGAAGATACGCATTATTCAAATGTTCAGGATTTTATCTTCCTAATACCTCTACCACACAGATCCACTATAGAATCATAGAGTCATTTCAGTTGGAAGAGACTCTCAGGATCATTGAGTTCAACCAAAACCCAACTCTAGCACTAACCCATGTCCCTAAGAACCTTGTCTAAATGCATTTTAAGCCCCTCCAGGGATGGTGACTCCACTATTGCCCTGGGCAGCCTGTTCCAATGCCCAACAGCCCTTTCCATGAAGAATTTTTCCTAATATCCAATCTAAACCTGCTTGGCACAACTTGAGGCCATGTACATCTAAATTGTTGTTTAGGTTCTCATTATCTCCCCCCTTGATTGCTAAAATTCGCTTTCCAAGGAGCATTATTCCCAAGAACATATCTGCAAAGCACACTGCTCCAGTCCATCGGTTTGACAATGCCACTCTCCTTGCTTCTTTATCACACAATTAGAACTTGATGTCTACTTTCAGGGTCCTCCTGCTCAAGACTTCACTGCCAACCACCCTTCCTGCACCAGCTGAATGTCATGAATGTCACCTCTGATCACGCCGAGACACCACCCATCACTTTTGACCCTTTTGGATAACTTGGCTCATCATTTCTGTGGTATTCTCCCTTAAAGAGGTGGGAGATCCTCATCAACACAAGCAGAGCTACCTCCTTGTTTCCTTCCATAGATGAGAAATCCGGCACTAGTCGGTCTGTTTGTATGTAACGCCCAACGGCAGGATGGGAAAAAAACAAAAGGAACAAAAAAAACACAAGATGAACCTACAAAAAAGGCGAATTGCTCTTGGAAAGCGATCGCTCTGGAGAGGTGTTGGAGGTTTAATAGCTGCTGAGTGAACAGGGGCTGTCACGGGGTATATGGCTGTGATAAATGGCAAAAGGGATGCTTGGAGGCACGCACAGGGAGGTGTGAAGGGATCAGCTTCTCCTTCTGTGTGCAGGAACATTTGGGACAACCAAAGAGTCTCCTTGTGATCACGGCAATGCTCAGTTTGAGTGCAAGCAATAACCACGATCTCTTTGTTTTGGTACCATTGAAAAGATACAAGGCAGCCGGATTGCAAATTTGGGATTATGTGAGATTTCTAGGGAATTAACTCTCTAAAGAAAACACTGCGTGTTAATGATCTCAGCGTGTATTTCAGTGCCAAGGAGCGTCTCCATGGCACGTCCCAGTCGTCCCGGGGCAACATCCCCACACTGCAACCTCAGTCCCCCCAGGGTTCCTGTGTTCTCTGCCTCGATATTACACTGCAGAAACTCTCCCAGCTGAACAGGGGGCCAGGAGTTCCCCATTGAGCTGCTCCTCACTTGCAAGGCCTTGAAGAGGGTGAAGAAAGAGGAGAGAGGGAGACAATGTGGATTTTGGAAACAGGAGAGAACCAAAGAAAGCTACTTCTAGAGCACCCAGCTATCCCATGTCTTCGTCTTCACAACACTCTTAGGGGTAGGGACAGGGGGAGATGTGAGCCTCCTTCTGTGGGCAGGAAAATAACGCAGAGAGATACTAAAAGCAAGACTCACAAAGGGATTTGGATGGATCTCATGGATCCAGCAATTGTGTTTATGTGCCATTTCTGAACCTGATTCATCCGAGTCCCAGTCAAGTTGCTGCGTAACCCAGGAGGCAGCTGATATTTAGAGATGCTCCACTTAGTGATATTTGCATTCCCAAGCATGACAGTGCCCTCTGCACCGAACAGTGCCATGGGACGCTGTGAGGCACCAAACTTGTCGTGATTCATGTTTTAGGATTCTCCCACCAGTCCCATTTCAGAGGTTCAAACTGGTAGGAAGGGTTTAGCGAGTCAGGACCAGCACAAAACAAAGAAATGGCTGGGTTTTCTTTCTTAATTCTGGGAATGCGGCTCTCTGGCTGTCTGATGGATAAGAGGGTTTTATGCCTTCCTTTTTCCAAAGAGTTTGAGTCCCCATCTCTCTGCAAAGTTCTGTGATTCTGTAATGTATACTGACCTATAGAGATCTCAGCTACCTGTCAATTCTGTATCATCATGTCGCAACCCAAATAAAAATAATAACAATAGTGTCGCATTTAGTGTGTGGAACCCAACACATAGCTTTTGAGTAATATGGATTGATAATTATTCTCTTCCACAAAAGAACAGGTTGGTATTCCCGCATTTGAGAGCGCAGAGCAACACCCCACCTTTTTGACTCCCTATAATGATCAGCAATGCACTGAATGTATAGAAAAAGCCCTAAACCTGGCCAGAGCATTGTATTGAGTTATCCACGTAACACAAGCGATCCGTCTCATCGCTAATGTTACCGCTTTTCAGGTAGCACCCGCAGCATCTGGTCATCAGTGTAGGAACTGAATGAAGCTGATGAAATACAACCAGACTTTATTTCAGAATTAGAGACAATCCCTTTCAAAAACCTACTTGAAACCCTTATCTAAAGCAGCCTCAATAAGAATATTGTCAGACAGGTTGGAAAACCAAGAGATCCGAACAAAGGATGATGATAAACACGGTCTAACCGAGTTGGGAGGGGATGGCCAGTGGGGTGTGGCAAGGAGGTTTGTTAAGCCTGGCTTTATTTAGCAGCTTTATTAATGATCTCAAAGATGGGGTGAAAAGCACATGAATAAAACATGTGCTGCATGCTCAACTGGGACATCATGTGTACACCATGAAAAATGAAAACCAGCACAAAGCTCCAGGCAGAAATTCTGCAGTGAAGCACAGAGAGATGCAAAGTAGCCCCAGGAATATTACCATGTTCTTATTATGGAAGAAGAGCTCGTGCCCTCATCTTTCTTGAGGAAAAGAATGGAATGAAACTGTCTAAAAGGGCAGGGACCGCAGCCTGAGGGAAGGACGGAAGATTAACAGGAGAAATAAATTCTTATAATGGCCAGGGATTTAATCTCAGGTGGTTCAATTCCTGGCACTGCTTGGCTCAACACCTCCTTGCTTGTGAATCAGCCAAATTCTAGGCTAGCCTATGCAAAGAAAAGCTAGGGACAGAAAACAGCGCAGGCCTAGCGGTAAAATACCCCAAATGGCTTCTAAGTATGTTGGGTTTTTTTATAACTTCCTTTTACACGTTAATAAATAACCTCCTAAATGTGACTTCTGATACAGGACGCTGACTTTCCGAGGGTTCAGCCTGAGAGCATTTAGGTCTTGTGCCAATGACCATTGGGTATCTTAACACTGGGGCTCTTCAGCTTGGAGAAGAAGAGACTGAGGGGTGACCTCATTAATGTTTACAGATATATAAAGGGGGAGTGCCAGGAGGATGGAGCCAGGATCTTCTCGGTGACAACCAGTGACAGGACAAGGGGCAATGGGTGCAAACTGGAACACAAGAGGTTCCACTTAAATATGAGAAGCAACTTGTTCCCGGTGAGGGTGGCAGAGCCTGGCCCAGGCTGCCCAGGGGGTTGTGGAGTCTCCTTCTGTGCAGACATTCCAACCCGCCTGGACACCTTCCTGTGTAACCTCATCTGGGTGTTCCTGCTCCATGGGGGGATTGCACTGGATGAGCTTTCCAGGGCCCTTCCAACCCCTGACATTCTGGGATTTTGTGATTCTGTGATTGATTCATGATCTCAAAATTAGAATCAAGATCATTTTTGCCAGCTGTTCACATACATGTCCAAAGTGGGAAAATCCCTTTGAAATTCACGGCTGGACATGGATTTGTTGCTAAATAGTACAGCAGTGCCATTTCATGTCCTTAATTGCATATATAGAGGTATAACCAAAACTATTTTTCCTGAGGAGAGACTCATAGATACCGCTTCCTCTGTATACATTTCTTTGACTAATACTACAATATTTTAATATTGCACTAGCACATGCCATTCGGCCTGATGAGAATCCTCTAAGTGTAACTTCTTTGTTTTTTTCTGAAATGTCAAATGGAAGAGTTTGACCCAGGAAACGTTCATCTCACCCAAAACAAAGCGCAGGGATTAATGGGGAGAAATATTCAGTATTGAACAATTCATCTGTGTTTAGGCATCCACATACAGAAGAGACGAATCTTATCCTATGGGTGACTCTTTCTCCCCAGTTAATACGAAGGTGGTGGAGTCACCATCCCCAGAGGGGTTTGAAAGGTGTTTAGACGAGGTTCTTAGGGACATGGTTTAGTGCTAGAGTTGGGTTATGATTGCACTCGATGATCTTGAGGGGCTCTTCCAACCGAAATGATGCTCTGATTCTATCCTTTAGTGGTTAGCTCAGAGAAACACCTCTCTATTGGGTCAAATTAATTCCAACCAGGCTATCTGATTTCACTTAAATTAGAGAAGCAACACCAAAGAAAAGCCACACTCATGCTTTTCTCCAGCTCCTCATTCATACCATTAAAGCCCTTAATTCTTCCTTGCACAAATGTCCTGTTTTATACCAGTTTTGTATTAGTTCTCCATGAAAACGATAACAAAAATCCAAGAAGATTTGAAGACCGAAGAGCCAAAAGATTGAAGATCTACGCCAGCAATCAACCAGGTGTGTTGTGATTTTTGTATCTAAAAATTCCAACCAACACGTGCCATTAAAACTTTACAACATCCTAGGAAGGTCTTATTATGCATATTATACCAATAACACAATGATGGGTTGAAGAACATCACTGGTAAAATGTCTTGATTCCCAGTCCCTTATATCGAAGAGCTCGTCCAAATCCCTCCCCAGCTACTTGGAAAACGGTGTTTATTGGGCTAATAAAACCCAATGGAGGGAATTCAACAGCCCCTCTCTATTAATGAGTTAACATCACTCAGCCACCTACAATTTAATTTGTCTAAGGCCTTGAGATTTTAATTTGAGTAATACTTCTATTAATTACAATGTCTAATAACAATGTCTAATTCAGACATCTGTTAAAAGTATGTAATGTTAATCTATTGGAAAATCTCCAGCAGTGCTCAATTAAAATGTTCCCCAGTTAAGTTTATGCATCTGATTTGTAATGAATAACAAAATTAGACACTGTTAATAAAAATAATAGCAAATTAAAAACAATAGAACCTTAAGATTGACAAAATTAAAGTTGCGGAATATTCCATTAGGTGGTAGAGCAAGAATTTCTCAAAACAGGATGTTTTTACATCAGTTTGGGAGCCCGTGTTGCAGAGTGCTGCTCTAAATTAGCACCTACAGGAAGGGTTTGTTGCACAAATCACTGCAGGAAATAGTATTAATTCTTACTGATTAGATTTTTCTGCCTTCAATTGCAGTTTTCCCCCACAAGATATTCTTCCCATCCCTTATAGGCCACCCAGTGCCCTATATTGGCCAAGGTGGCTTTTGCTCTTTTTAAATAATAACGCGTGTGACAAATAATACATAATAACGCTGCAGCCCCGTGAATTAAATTGAGAGGCGAAACAAACACCTGAACACAGTCATTGTCTTATCATTTTTGTGCCTGACTCCATGTATCCACTACGCCATTAATCTGGGTTGTTTTATGTATAAAAGGGATCTATATGAAGCCACGGCGATGCGGTAGGGCACAGTTTGAGTGAATCCATACAATACACCCCAGTCCCTTAAAGCATGACGGACATTTCTTTGTGTTTTTGTGAAGATGTCAGGAGCTTTGAGCACAAAGCAGTGTGCGGGCTGTGATACAATATCTCTCTGCTCCATGTTTCCCCTCCATGGCGGATTATCTGCCCTCGGTCCCGTTGGGTTCCCGTCAGCCGTCACTCAGCGGACGAACGGGAACGGTCCAGCGCTTCTCCCCCCATCACCCGTCTGACAGTGATAAACGACCAGACCTAATGCTCAGCTGAGCTTGACGGGTCCAGGCCTCCCCTCGCAAGCTGTTTCAGACAAAAAATTCACCTTCTTTTCTAGTAATATCCCCCTTCCCGCACAGCAAAGGCAGCGCCAATGTCAGCCCAACCGGCCTTGCTTTTCGAAACAAGGGAATTGTGGTTTTACGACCCAAAGAGGAAAGGCCTCAAGTTGCGCCAGGGGAGGTTGAGGTTGGATGTGGGGAACAATTTCTACCCCAAAGGGCTGTGGGGCATTGGAACAGGCTGCCCAGGGCAGTGCTGGAGTCACCATCCCTGGAGGGGTTTAAAAGGCATTCAGATGAGGTTCTTAGGGACATGGGTTAGTGCTGGATTTAGGTTATGGTTGGACTCAATGATCCTGAGGGACTCTTCCAACTGAAATGGTTCTATGATTCTATAATTCTATAATTCTATAATTTTATAATTCTATAATCTGATGGCAAAAATCAGGATGAGAACAGTGTTATACACCACCTTTAAACGATGGATGCGTCTCACTTCAGGAATGCACCTCAGTCTTAAATGCAGTTATCCCAAGCACCAGCCCTCTTTGTGAAACAATTTCGTGATATTGTTTATTTCATTCTCTCTGGAGTGGATGGCGATTCTAAAAAAGGCAATTTTTAAAACGGAATGGAAAGTAGTTACCCCAGTTCAAAAAATCTGCTACGACTTCATCTCGAACAGCTCCTGCAGTTTATGGCTGAAACTCTGTTTCTTCAGTGACAAGAAATACATCATCAAATATTATGTACTTAATATTTTTTTTTCACTTTTATCTTATATCAAATAAATTCCTCCAGGATTGTAGGCTCAAACTACATTTCTTAACTGAAGCCAGTGACCGTCAAACACCGAAGTAGCCACTGGCCACCACAAAACCATACCCACAACTAAAGGATCCACCACAAATAGACGCTTCACAGTAAACTTCCAGTTCACATTTTGTACTTTCCAAAGCGCAAAAGTGACTTAGGATGAGATGCAAGAGGATTTGAAATGAATGAAGACGCGTTTGGCTGTTCAGAAAACCTGAGCTTAAGTCACACAGTTCTCACTGGCGCCAGGGTTAGGCGCTAAACTGTTTGTATCTTTGTTGTAGCCTTGCTTGCTGTCTACACAGCATCTTAACGATAGTTTCATGGCACCTTTAAGCATCTCTGCTTTGAAACCTGCCCTCTTAGAGAGCAAAATTGCACTTTTAAAGCGCCTTTAACCATTCTCAGAGGAGCGTCATTGCAAAGCTACACTCAAGAAGTAGACTTAAACCCTCAAGAACCATGAGATGCGAACATCTAATATGAAGTTTATTCACTTCTGAAATCAACACTGAAAGGCTCAGAAGAGACACCCTACATTTGTGCCATCCAGCATTGGCTTTTGAGGGAGACGAAGCCAGGATGAAGACAGAAGAGTGGAACAAAAAGACTGTGAGATCACCCTCAACACACCGGATGATTTATTCACTGTACATAAGACTTTCATTGACTATATGTGTGAACATATAGTCAGGAGGTATCTGGATTTCTTTACCTGGAAAAAAACACACGTTCTGGTAGTGATTTGCAAAGTCTCACATCAAGAATATCCACATTTATATCACTGGATCATTTGGCGGAGATGATGAAGCTTCTTTCAAGGTAATGGGAAGAACAAGGTGCCTCTTTTTGGGGTCCAAGGCATCTCCTTTAAAAGCATTGTATTGCCTAATTTGAGAATGTGAAGTAGACGGACTAACTATGGCCTTTAGTGCCCCCAAAAAATTCGCTAATAAGCACATTATATACAGAACTTTACTAAAACGCCATTTGTAGAGCAAAGACAGCAGGTTTAATGAGTGAAAACACATTTAGCAGCCTTTACCTGGCCTTTGTGAGCACTGTACACACCATTAAACCACTGCCCAATCTAGAAAAATTAGATATAATTGGTACAGAAAGCTTGGAGGAAATTTGGAGATGGAATAGCAGGGGTCACGTCACTGGGGCTGGAGCAGAACTGTGGAGGCAAAGACAAGGAAGGATGCAGCTTGACAAAGAGTATTTGATTAGAAAGGGTCTTATTGAATACACCAGTGGAGTTGTAGAAAAGTCTGAGGAGGGATTGTTCACATATGTTTAATTAGCAGCAACCTACGTCAACGCTCTGAACTGCCTTCTGAATGAGGTTCTTTCTGTCTCTCCATTGACTGTGGAAGAAGAAACATGGGAGATTTTATTCCTTTATGCTAAAGGTAGTTCTATGAATAGCCCAACGAATTGCAACAAATTTCAGCTGAAAGCTAGAATTTATTTGGAAAATGAACATTTTAACCCACGGTAGCAAGAGACACAAACAAATAAAGCATGTAGTGATATAAGCTGGTAATTCTAACGTGATTCATCGCATTCTAAAGTAGTCGAAGATGCTGAAGGGAGTGGAGCATCTCCCGTGTGAGGAAAGGCTGAGGGAGCTGGGGCTCTGGAGCTGGACAAGAGGAGATTGAGGGGGGACTCATTCATGGGGATCAATATGGAAAGGGGGAGTGTCAGGAGGATGGAGCCAGGCTCTTCTGGTGACAACCAGTGACAGGACAAGGGGCAATGGGTACAAACTGGAAGACAAGAGGTTCCACTTAAATATGAGAAGCAACTTGTTGGGGGTGAGGGTGGCAGAGCCTGGCCCAGGCTGCCCAGGGAGGTTGTGGAGTCTCCTTCTGTGCAGACATTCCAACCCGCCTGGACACCTTCCTGTGTAACCTCATCTGGGTGTTCCTGCTCCATGGGGGGATTGCACTGGATGAGCTTTCCAGGTCCCATCCAATCCCTGACATTCTGGGATTCTGTGATCCTGTGATCTAAAACATTCAAATCATACCCTGGGGACATTTACCCACCTCGTGACTGCGGTGACCAACTCAGACGTTTATTTTGTTAGCAGACGCAATTCCATAACAGTGAAACACACTTTCCTCACATAACAGTAATTTAACCTTTCTTACCAAGAAAAATAAAACATGTTACCCAAACATTCCTTTGAAAGCAGAACCAATCTTCTTAAAATTTCCTCCTCTTTCCCCTAACTAATAAACTGCAAGTTAATAAACTGCGTCATTTTAGAAATTTAACATTCCTTCCAGTCTTTTTTGGCTCTTAATAACAGAATTTGAATCTTAGATCTATTATACACTGAAATTAACTGACATATTGAGCTTACATTGTAATTGAATAAATTGGGGTGTAATGAGTTTAGCCATTATTGCATTAACGGCTGCAGATAAAGCACCTCGAGCTCGCATCCGTAGCTCAGGATTGTGCTACATGGTTATGGTATAAGATACAACTCATTGAACCGTTATCATGCCTTTACAACTCACATGTAATGATTTTACAAGTTGTAATGAATGAAGGATACGGGAATATCGCCCGCATCGCATCCCGTCCCTCCCGGATGAGTTTGCTCAGCTCTCATTGCTTCCGAAATGTCCCGTGTCTGTGTATCTTCTACTTCAGTGCCTGCCCACAGTTTTCCTTCCTCAGTTAAACCCCAAAATAAAAGAAGTAAATATAACCTCAAGTATATGCGTTTATAACGTGTAGTTTGCAGAAAACTACAACGCTCCTACAGTATTTTTATCCTTCTGTTGCTGAAATAGCTTTGCAAATGGGACTCCAATTTTGTGCTGTTTTTTTGTCACACGCATTCAAACCAGCTGTGGCGTATGGCACTACATAATCAAGGACAGTTTTTCAGGATGATTCAATAAGTCCCATTGAACTGATGGCAGATTTTCTGAAGAGCTCAGCACTTCATATTGTAAGATCTTTCAAAAACTGGACTCCTGTGCATTATTTCAACTGGTATTCAAGAAAAACAATGAGGTTTGACTGGTGTGTGTTTCATCACATAGCCGGAAGAACCTATCTCATCGCTTCTTGGTCGCCTATAAATCTGTGCCAGTTACTCAGCCTGTGCAACCACACCGGGTTTGGGCTTTTCTCCTGAATGTCAACTCAGACACCAGCAGATTCTCCTGCTTGATGCATTTTCATGAATGTACCTGGACGGTAAGAACTGAAAGAAGATCATTAACTCTTTAAAGCTTTGTTTGTGAAAACAGACTCATAGTGGCAGAGGCAGATGGGTTGGACCACAAAGCTCTATGCAGTTCCATGATCTTCAACACAGTTTCATGGTGGTTCTCTGCACTCTCCCAACCAATTCCTGCAAGGTTTAGGAGTCAGAACAGGTAAAGGTCATTCCTTCACGATGTTTTGGAAGAAAAGAGGGTTTAATAGCATGAAGGTGGCCAAACCACCCCAGTGGCCTCAAAGCCAACAAACAGGCCTTGGCTCTGCTTAGTTTACTAGCGTAGATGTTGCCTAAAGGCTTCAAAGAATGTGAAGGCTTTTCAGATGTTACATGCTGGAAGAATCTGGGCACTGCTGTGTAAGTTCGCCACGGTAAGCAGATTAGATGAGGTTCCAGTAGTTCTAAGAAGTTATTACACAACCTGTCACTAGTGGACCCATATGCAAAATTTTACATCAAGAAATTCACAGGAAGACCTGAGCCTGGAAGTTACGGTTCCTAATTTTGTGTTGGTTTTTACTTAAAGCTACACGTGGAAGGAGAAGGAATCATAGAATAGTTTGGGTTGAAAAGGACTGCTCAAGGTCATCCAGTCCAACCCCTGCCATGAGCAGGGACATCTTCACCAGCTCAGGTTGCTCAGAGCTCCGTCCAGCCTGGCCTGGGATGTCTCCAGGGATGGTTCATCTACCACCTCTCTGGCCAACCTGTTCCATTACTTTACCACCCTCATTTTAAACAATTTCTTCCTCATGTCTGGCTTGAATCTCCCTCCTTTAGTTCAAAACCATCACCCCTTGTCCTATCACAACAGGCCCTGCTCAAAAGTCTGTCCCCATCTTTCCTATTGGCCCCTTTTAAGTATTGGTAATGACCACAGATGAAAGGCTCTCCATGACATTATCAGAGCTCCAAACTAACAAGTTATTCAGTGAAAAAAACCTTATAATTAAGTTTCTCTGACATTCTCACATTAAAACCTTGAACATTTCCAATAACGATAATTAATTATGTTTTTCTCAACACTTTATAATACCTCTCAAAGTAAGATAATGTTTATTGCTCTAGATCCATAAAACACTCTAGACCAAAGTTAACAAGCAGTGAGGGAATAATGAAAACACAATTGCTGTCTTTATTAAGGTTAGTACAGAACTTTATTTTGCATTTTAAAATTGGAAATTGAAGTTATTAAGGTTACTGCAGAACTTTATTTGGTATTTCAAAACTGGAAGTCTAATTTCAGTGTAGAATATAAAAGAAAAATGTAAATGATGATTTATCGGGTAGGCTAATGTAAGTTAATAGAACAATTACGAGGTCAGTAGTGAACTCTGTGGGATTAGGATCTCTGAAGTTTTTCATCCAGAAAGAAGATGGTGAAGTGGATGGGTTAAATAAAGAACAAGTATCTTTAATTTTGAGAACACCTAACAAGTAGAATGACAGAATTGTAGAATCACAGAATGTCTTGAGTTGGAAGGACCCACCAGGATCATGGAGTCCAACTCCTGTCCCTGCACAGGACAACCCCCCAGTTCACACCGTGTGTCTGAGGACGTTGTCCAGTCTCTTCTTGAACACCGTCAAGCTTGGGACCATTACACCTCCCTGGGGAGCCTGTTCAGTGTCCAGCACCTCTGGGTGAAGAACCTTTTCCTCATGTCCAACCTGAACCTCCCCTGGCACATCTTCTGCCATTCCCTTGGGTTCTGTCACTGGTCACTAAAGAGGAGAGCTCAGCCCTGCCCCTCCTGCTCCCCTTGTGATGAAGTTGGAGCCACCATGAGCTCTCCCCTCAGTCTCCTCTTCTCCAGGCTGAACAAACCAAGTGACTTCAGCCGCTCCTCACACGGCTTCCCCTCCAAACCCTTCACCAACTTCATAGTCTCCTCTGGACACTCTCCAGTAGCTTTATCTCCTTTTCTCCTGTGTCCCCAGCCCTGCACACAGTGAATGCTCCAGGTGAGGCTGCCCCAGAGCTGAGCAGAGCAGGACAATCCCCTCCCTTGCCAAATCCATCACTTGCTCTTGGTGAACCTCATGCAGTCGGTGATTGCCCACTTCTCCTATTTGTCCAAGTCCCTCTGTAGGGCCGCTCTGCCCTCTAGAGTGTCGACAGCTCCTCCCAATATTGTGTCATCAGTAAACTTCCTTAGTATTCTTCCAAGTCATTTACGTGTGGCGCTAAGCTGGATCCCTGCGGAACCCGCTAGTGACCGCTCACCAGCCCGACATGACCCATCTACCAGAACCCTTTGAGTCCGGCCCGACAGCCAATTGCTCACCCACTGCACTGTGTGTTTATCCAGATTTGTGCTGGACATCTTGCCCAGGAAGAGACTGTGAGACATCATACCAAAGGCTTTCCTGAAATCCAAAATATTGCATCAACAGGCTTCCCTTGGTCAACTAAGTGGGTAACCTTGTTGCAGAATGAAGTTAAGTTTGCCAAGCAAGACTTTCGCCTTATGAGCTCGTTGTTGTTCGGATGTTTTTCAATAATAATCTCCAATAATTTTGGCAGAAGTGAGGCTGACAGGCCTGTAGTTACCAGGGTCATCCCTGTTGCCCTTCTTGTAGATTGGGAGAACGTTATCCAGCTTCCAGCCAACTGGGACCCCTCAATATACCATTCCATTCTGTCGAAGTTCACTTCCACAAAATGAAACAAAAACATCCTCTTAATACCCCCAATATATAGTCGGATGATCACTTATTGGCCATAACGTAAAAGCATTGTCTAATGAAAATTGTTCACATTTCGAAATTAATTTGCTTTGACCATGTTTGCTTCACTTTTGTGTTCTCTTTCGACAAACATTCAGTTGATTGAATTTTCCTGCCAGAACTGTTCAAGGAAAACCAATTTCAAAAATCCCGTCAGCAGGCATTCAAGAAGCGGAATTTAAAATGCACCCTGCCAATTTGTCTCAGTTACTTTGAAAGCCTCCGTAGCATTTCGTACGTCATAGTTTTCAATGACTTTATCCTCAGAAGGGCAGAGTTAGGAGTTACCTGACATACCCCTGGCTACACAAGGAGTCACAATATGGATGTCCCAGGGTCTGAGCTACTTGTCCTAACAACATCATCAACTTCATCACAGTCAACAGCAAAGAAACCTGAAACACCAAATCATCAGAGCTAAGCACCACAATTTTTATTTCAAATATTGTACGCAACACAAAAACCCATTTAAAGAGGGTCAATGACTAATATCTAACAAGTAGTCAGTATTGCAAGTACAACCAAGACAATCCTACAAATTCAAATTAACTGCTCCGCATATATTCATATACCTACATTCATGTATGACGGTATAATTCAACTTCGGTAATTAATCTCAGTTGCAAATTCCTGACAGAAATAGTATTAACTCTGCAATTCTGAAAATCAAGCACCAATTTACAGCATATTGTTTAGATCTTATTGTATAGGTTGTATCTACACTAACTTGCCCACCCACCGGCAGCTCAGATTTCAAGAGACGACATTTATAAATACAATAAGCAATAACCAACCACCAACGCAGGCAAGGAACTGCTTCCAAACACCAAACGTGGCCTGATCTGACAACTCGAGAGGAAGAGAAGAAACCAGGTTAGTACTCAGTTTCTGGCTGGGATTATGGGAAGTGTTATAGAGACAAAGAAAAGCCAAGACAACAAAATAAAATCACAGAATCCCAGAATGTCAGGGATGGGAAGGGACCTGGAAAGCTCATCCAGTGCAATCCCCCCATGGAGCAGGAACACCCAGATGAGGTTACACAGGAAGGTGTCCAGGCGGGTTGGAATGTCTGCACAGAAGGAGACTCCACAACCTCCCTGGGCAGCCTGGGCCAGGCTCTGACACCCTCACCCCAAACAAGTTGCTTCTCAAATTTAAGTGGAACCTCCTGTGTTCCAGTTTGAACCCATTACCCCTTGTCCTGTCACTGGTTGTCACCGAGAAGAGCCTGGCTCCATCCTCCTGACACTCCCCCTTTATATATCTGTAAACATTAATGAGGTCACCCCTCAGTCTCCTCTTGTCCAGCTCCAGAGCCCCAGCTCCCTCAGCCTTTCCTCACACGGGAGATGCTCCACTCCCTTCAGCATCTTGGTGGCTGCGCTGGACTCTCTCCAGCAGTTCCCTGTCCTGCTGGAACTGAGGGGCCACAACTGGACACAATATTCCAGGTGTGGTCTCCCCAGGGCAGAGCAGAGGGGCAGGAGAACCTCTCTGACCTACTGACCACCCCCTTCTAACCCACCCCAGGTACCATTGGCCTTCCTGGCCACAAGGGCCCAGTGCTGGCTCATGGTCACCCTGCTGTCCCCAGGACCCCCAGGTCCCTTTCCCCTACATTGCTCTCCAACAGGTCATTCCCCAACTTACACTGGAACCTGGTGTTGTTCCTGCACAGATTCAAGACTCTACACTTGCCCTTGTTCTAGTTCATTAAATTTTTCCCGCCCAGCTCTCCAGCCTGTCCAGGTCTCTGGATGGCAGCACAGCTTCCAGTGTCACCACTCCTCCCAGCTTGGTGTCACCAGCAAACTTGCTGACAGTGCACTCTATTCCCTCAATAATGTGGCAATTCCAGCCAGTTCTTAAATACACACTGTAAGAGACTCTCCCGCTATATGCTTAGCTAGATAAATATACTTGCTTTTAACCTGTTGTATTCATAAAGCACTCAATGTAGCCTAGATGTAAAAACATCTTTTTAAAATAATACAAGATACTTGAACAAGACCTGCTCATTCAACATTTCCACATAGATTTTGTGCAATATCTGATACTCCCTTGAAATTCCAGCAACGTCGTAGACCTCGATCTTGGAATTAACTCATATCTCCCACTGCATGACCGGCCTGGAAGGATGAGCGTGTTGGAACAATGAGAAAGGAATGAGGTAGAGAATCTCAGATTGAGATTCCCTGGGATTTATTTGACATTTAAAAATATTTGTGGTCGTAAGAGTGGAAAGAAGCCTCTGAATCCCAACAACGTGCAAGTTCAGCCATGTATTTATCAGGGTGTCCCAGCACCAAGGTGAATTTTAAATACGGCAAAGAGTAAATCTTAGAGGATCGGGTAACGCAACAGAAATCAGAGTCTTGGTTACTTGAAGGCAAAGTTTCTCTTACAAATGGAAAAAGTATTCAAGGGACTTTCAGACTTTACCTGAGGAAAAAATACTTCAAATATTGTTTACTGAAAACACAGGATTCTAAGAAATATTTATTGTTAACTGTTCAAATAGCTCGACATAAAAATAGGAAATGAGGGAAAACGACAGGCTCGTTGTTTCGGAAAGATTTAGGTTGAGGGTTTTGTGACACTGGTGCTCCAAATGTTATTTCATATTTCATTTGAAGCCCATAGGCGCAGAGTCTCCAAACTGTTCTCTATGGTAAACCACACAGCAGCAATAGACTGTTGCGTTAATTATTGGGACTTCTCATTTGGCTGGATTTACAAGATGTGTCATATGTTTAAAATAATAGCAAGAATACTAAGAATCTAAAGAGATAATGGAGTTTGTAATTTTAGTTATTTAGCATCACTCAATGTCTCCTTTGGAAGGTTTTAAAACCTTTGTTTTCTTCTACTAAAGAAAAATAGAGCACATAGAAATCTATACTTCATATTCTTAGCTGTCATGCCAGATAGAACTCATTTATTCCTGGTTCTCATGCTCTCTTTGCTGATGCCTTATTTACAACTGTATTTACGCAACTAGTTCACTAGAGAAACAAATATTGTAGCAAAGCTGTTAAAATTTCAAGGCAAACATGACGCTGTGCAGATGAGGGATGTCATTGCAAATATCCTCATCTTTCTAATCTTCCTCCCTATTTTTTACTATATCCAGTTGCTGTATCCACCCTTCAAGCAGTTCACAATATTTCTGAGCAAAGGGTGTTGTCTCCTTAGATATTCTATGTTATCTTCACCACTTTCCTCACTGGGGATGTCTTTTAATACAAATTATTATTGTTATTTCATTAAACAATGCAGCTGCAGACCTTTTAATAAAGGACTTTTTATGATGATGAATTTGAAAATTACTTCGGTGGATAATGAAAGGAAGCCCAGTCTACGCCTGCAACAGCATCCTCAAGTTCAACGGTTGAAGAAAATACAGACTATCAGATACATCTGAACAGAAAAAGAATAGTAAAAAGCAAATATTGTGTTCAGTTCTGGGCCCCTCAGCTCAGGAAAGAGATTGAAGTGCTGGAGCAGGTCCAGAGAAGAGCAACCAGACTGGGGAATGGACTTGAACACAAGCCCTATGGGGAGAGGCTGAGGGAGCTGGGCTTGTTTAGTCTGGAGAAGAGGAGGCTTAGAGCTGAGCTCAGCACTCTCTAGAACTACCTGAAGGGCAGTTCTAGCCAGGTGGGGATTGGGCTCTTCTCCCAGGCAGTCAGCAATAGGACAAGGGGCCATGGGCTTCAACTCTGCCAGGGGAAATTGAGGCTGGAGATTAGAAAGCAATTCTTTGCAGAGAGAGTGGTCAGGCATTGGAATGGCTGCCCAGGGAGGTGCTGGACTCAGTGGCCCTGGAGGTTTTTCAGCTGAGATTGGACATGGCACTTAGTGCCATGATCTAGTCAATGGACTGGAGTTGGAACAAGGGTTGGACTTGATAATCTCTGAGGTCTTTTCCAACCCAGGCGATTCTGTGATTCTATGAAAGTCATAAGAATCTGCACGAATTCAGCACCCAACCTGCTTTGGGCAGCAGGTTTGACTTGAGACCTTCTGAGGTCCCTTCCTTTGTGTTTCTGGCATAAGATTTGATTTTATGAGAAGAGAAATCTCAGCAGATGATGGAGATGCCATCTCATCTATATAGGCAGCATCAAGTGTCAAAATGAAATAACTGGGTAATGAACTCACACGGGGTTTTCAATCCCATCTCTTCTTCTAAAGATTCCAAGTCCCAGCATGTCCATGTCTTATGATTCACAGAGTTGTTCTCTCGCTGATGTTTATATAAATGGGTTAAAATTACATAACTAGCAACAAAACATTTACAAAGGATTTAGGTGGTTTTGCTGAATAGGGTAACAGCTTCATAAATACCTCTACATGCATGTCCATAATTAAATGGACAACCAAATACTGAAATAGATGCATAGAGACCCAAATGAAGTTTTGTTCGAAAAAATACAGCCTGGATTCCGAGCAAACGGGTGCTGGGAAACCACGAAATTGGGTGCCGGGTAACTGAGGAATCAGGTGCCGGAAAACCACAGAATTGGGTGCCGGGAGACCGAGGAACGGGGTGCTGGGAAACTGGGGAACTGGGCAACAGGAAACCAAGAAACTGGGTACCAGGGAACCAAAGAATTGGGCAACGGGAAACAGAGGAACTGGGTGCCAGGAAAGCAAGGAACCGGGTGTTGGGAAATGGGGGAACTGGGCAACGGGAAACCAAGGAACCGGGTACCGGGCAACCAAAGAACTGGGCGCCAGGCAACCGAGGAATTGGGTGCAGGGAAACCACAGAACTGGGCGCTGGGAAACCGAGGAACCAGGTGACAGGAAACCACAGATTTAGGTGCCCGAAAGCTGAGGATTTGAGCACTGAGAATGCAAGGAACCGGGTGCTGGGTAACTAGGAAACGGGTGCCAGGAAACCGAGGAATTGGGCACCTGGAAACTGAGGAACCGGGCAGCAGGAAACCGAGGAACTATGTGCCCGGAAACTGACGAACCTTGTGCCAGGAAACCAAAGAACCAGATGCCGGGAAACCGAGGAATTGGGCACCTGGAAACTGAGGAACCGGGCAACAGGAAACCGAGGAACTATGTGCCCGGAAACTGACGAACCTTGTGCCAGGAAACCAAAGAACCAGATGCCAGGAAACTGGGGAACTGGGTGCTGGGAAACCGAGGAATTGGGCATCAGGAAACAGAGAAACTGGGAACTGGAAACTGAGGAACTGGATGCCGAGAAACGAGGAATTGGGCACCAGGAAACCAAGGAACTAGACGCCAGGTAGCCAAAGAATTGGGCACCAGGAAACTGAGGAACGGAGTGCTGGGAAACTGAGGAACTGGGAGCCGAGAAACCTGTGTGTGTGTGTGTGAAGGCTGTCTTTCATTAGATACATCATTTTCTATTTGATTTCTCAATTTGAGTTGATCATTAGTTTAAGTAAAAATAATGTCTAACATTACTTGTATTGAACTCTGTCTCTTCAAATCAAAATAAAAGTTATACCAATAACACTTTCCCTATCATTGTATTTTTCTGAAAGAACCTCAATCAATCGCAAATTCACACTAGTGATTACAGACAGGGCACTTCTAGTAACAATATTTAGTGCTGATCATGAATAAATATATTTTCCTACAGATTCCTTTCATCAAAGAAAAACTTTTGACCATTTAGTGACCTCAACAAGCAAAAACGTCCTTCTACAAAAGCTTTTCTTAAAAAACCTCAAGATTCTTTAAAATGTCTTTATTAAGAAGTGTTGTTCCTCTCTCTGTGGCTAAATGGTTGTTTCCAGCAGCAATAATCAGCTACTGATACGAAAGCACCCAGTTAATTAGCTAAGGGTTGTACTACCCAAAGAAGCTCCATTATGCAATCAACCATGGGAAAGAGTTTTCTTTTCCACTATTATTAAATGCAGCTTATGAAATTGTTTAGCTGGTAATGCAGGTCTTGAAAGAACATATTTCACTAGAAAAAGTATCTTTGTGGCTTAATAATGGCAAAAGAAAACACGCAAAATGTAGCATCTCCGTTGTCGTGCAACCAGATTGGTTCTTTGTATTACTTTTCAACTTTAAACTATTGTCGTAGCAACTACAATAATCTCTAATAAATAATTATGTGAAATTATTGGATGGTGAACTGAAAATCAAAATGCAATTAAAGTATTTTCCGTGTTATATTTCATGCAGAAAGTGGCACACCAAGTGGTTTTCAATATACAGCCTTTGGAAACCGTAGTGAATCGCTAGAGTATTATCTGATGTGTCAGAGGTCAGGAATAAAACTGGGTTTAATCACACATGAAGTTCACACCTGCTTAAATATCGGTGATGTAAGCACAAGGGACCATTTTGTTTATTAAAAAGAAAAATATATATATAAAAACCCAGGTCATCAACTAATGGAATAGCAGGAAAACAGGATCGGTAAACTTCAACTGTGAGATTTACCTAATATAATAGACTTCATGGAATCACAGAATCATAGAAAAGCAAGTTGGGAAGGACCACAAGGATCATTTGGCCCAACCTTTCCTGGCAAAGCCCGGTCTAACCAAGCTGGCCCAGCAACTGAATCTTCAAAGCATCCATTGGCGGAGAATCTATCACTTTACTTATCTAAAACCTCTCCAATGAACTCATAAAGTTCTTTCTGTGGGCAACAATCGAACAGATTAATTTCTCCTCTCTACTTGAAACCGATTTAATGGTGGAATCTAGAAATGCCTTTTGGGTGCCAGTTGCATTGACTTTAGAACCAGCCTGGGCCATAAGTTCAGCTTAGATGCCTTTTATCCTAAATCTAGGCTGGAAACATCAAACTGGAAATGGGTTTGTATGCCCTCCATTTCAAAAGTACAGATGGATTTAGGCCATTCTGTTAATGCATTTGAAAGTGAAAATAACTTTGCAATCTAAAGTTTAAAATATCGACAGAAGACTCATCTACAGCTCAACACTGAAAGTTGTTCTAACCCGTAAGCATTAATTAATCACATAGCAATTACGTCGACACAATCATCTCTAAGGATTTCAAGTTCCATTTTGCTTTATACAAATACATAAATATATATAAAATAATATATGTGTGTATATATCGATATACCTATATATATATTTTAATCTATATATCAAAATGCATCCATATAAGACATGTGGATCCAGAATGCCGTCTAGTTGAGGCAATGGATAAATAAGGTTCATAGCCATGGGAATTATAACAGTGAGTGAGTAATTATTTCTATAACTTTCTCTTCTTTTTCTTTATTTTTTCCTCCACCAAGAAAGCAAAATAAAATAATTCCTGCTCTTTGCCTTGGTTTTCTGATTCAAACTTGTTTTCCTCCCAAGGTGCAAGTGCAGGTCAGCTGGAAATCGAGTGAAAAACATCACAGAGATAGTGGAGACCTTGGGACAAAGGTCCTTTCAAAATGCCACTCCCATGGTGATGTATCCTGCAAACAAACCTCTTCAAATAGCCATTTCTGAGAAATCAAGAGGAATTGCTGAAAAGGACGAAGATCCTGTTCTGACTAATTTGCAAAAAAAAATTGCTTAAGGCAGAAAGTAACAATTCATGCTCAGGAGCAGAAAGGAACCAAAAGTGTGACAAATTTGGCTCTTTGATCAGCACTAGATGGTTTTATATTGAACTCCACTCAGGCCAGGAGAGTTTATACGAGGTTTCCTATCATTGAATGCAACACAAGTCACATCTCTTCACAGAATCCCGGAATCCCAGAATGCCAGGGGTTGGAAGGGACCTGGAAAGCTCATCCAGTGCAATCCCCCCATGGAGCAGGAACACCCAGATGAGGTTACACAGGAAGGTGTCCAGGCGGGTTGGAATGTCTGCACAGAAGGAGACTCCACAACCTCCCTGGGCAGCCTGGGCCAGGCTCTGCCACCCTCACCCCCAACAAGTTGCTTCTCCTCTTGCAGTGGAACCTCCTGTGTTCCAGTTTGTACCCATTGCCCCTTGTCCTGTCACTGGTTGTCACCAGAAGAGCCTGGCTCCATCCTCCTGACACTCCCCCTTTCCATCTTGATCCCCAGCAATGAGTCCCCCCTCAGTCTCCTCTTGTCCATCTCCAGAGCCCCAGCTCCCTCAGCCTTTCCTCCCACGGGAGATGCTCCACTCCCTTCAGCATCTTCATTGCCCTTCGTTCTCTTGTGGAGATATTTGGGAATTTTCTATGGAAAAAATAATAATGATGGAAGTTTCTGGAGTGGAGCTCCCCAGGGGATGACTGATGTAGCAAGTGAACTAAGGGAAGATCTGAAGAGACAAAGGTAAATCGTCGAGAACACAAATAGATAATTTACTTCACCGTGGCAGCGGCATGGCAGAAAAAAGGGAGCATTAAAAAGAAGTGAGAAGTTATTGTCATCTCATATCATGCACTAAAAAAGAAAGGGAGGGTGGTGGTTTGACTGAGCTGCTGAGATTTCACAGTTCAACAACCTACTGGGGAGTAAAAAAAGGAAGAAGAATAAGAAAGATGAGCATGAAGAGATATTATGTGAGTCCCATCTTCTTCCCTCCTCATCCACACCAGACATTTTTCATGAATTTCACTAAAAGTAATCCATTAAAAGATACGGTAAATGTAAGAAAAGATACTCATGCTGAAGTGAGGATGAGGAAACATTTATGTATCGACCGTAAATTCGGACCAAGGAAGCAGCGCTTTCAGACACTAATAAAAAAGGATCAATAATGGCAAAATGACATTTTGGTTACAGTCAACTGAGAGGAAAAAAGATCTTGACACAGTTCACGGTAGCAGGAAAAGACATTTAATTTGGAGCTACATTATTCCACAAAGAGCAGAGTGAAGATAAGGGGCAAAGTCCTACTTCAACTCAGAAGGGTGACTGGGACATTTCCAAACCTGAAATAGGCTGTCAGCTCGTTGATAAATTATAAAACATGACAGGCAAGATTTGGTTTGGGAACCACTCTCAAATATCCCTCCTCCTTTAATCTTTCTCCCTCCTTTGCACTAATCCTGCGTCACCATTACCACCAGTGTATAAAGGTTGGGAGAAGCTTTTTTAGGGCCATCGCTTTCACTGTTGGCCAAAAGAGAAGCTCAAAAGCAATGTGAGATGTTCTCAGAAGTGCTTTGGATTCCCTTCTGTTTAGTTTTCCTTTAGAAAAAGGTCAAATAATTGACTCCTCCTGTAAGAGAAAATGGGATCGAATGGTAAATTCATATTCACCCTGTTCGGAAATACAGAAATATCCAGGAGCCTGGGCACGAGCACAAAACCTTCGGAAAGACACAACACCAGAATCACGAAGTTAAATTATTTGCTGCAGACAATTATTCTTCGGCGTTAATTCAGAATTTGGGCAAGATTCTCAGTGGCTCTATGGCACATGAAAGAACCAGCAAAGATCCTGCTGTTGGTATCTATATATATAAATTTATAATGAATACAGTAAAACAAAAAGAAAATGCAAGGAAGTCACAGTACTCCTGTTATACAATAGGAAATATTCACATGTTTAAAATAGTTAATGCTATTTTATCTGCCTAGGGTATCGGAGACATCTTGAACTAAATATGACAAGAAGAGTGACGTCTTTATAGTGATGTGGTTGTCACGGTTCACCGTACACATAAGAATTTTATATTCCCAGTATCAAAAAAGCACGTGAAGATAACTGGAGTAAAGACGAACTATTAAAAGCACTGATTTAACAATACTGAAGCTCAAGAAGAATGGCCACGAATGGAAGAAGTCCTGTTTAGAAAGGAAACATTCTTAAATTTGTAACCATGAGGTGAACTAGACTGATTAATTAGCAGACCATTACATTTAATTCATTTATTCGGGCAGTCTTGCTCTATTAAACCCAGCGTCAAAGTGGTGTCCATCTGCCTTCCCAAGAAAAAGTCCACAGGACTGACAAATAAGGAAGGAAAAGTGTGGACAGATCGCAAAGTAAATGAGTGCACTGGGAACGAGCATAAATATATCATAAATAAACCACATTATCATCAGTAAGGAATGATTCTGGGGAACAGAAGGAGGAAGGTAAAAAATCCCACCAGAAATAGATGTTATCATGAGAACTCTTGGGTCATAACGGATCCGCAGAGCTCAGAACCCAGGTCACAGGAAAAGCTACAACACAGAGCCATTAATTTGTGCTTCATTAGTGGGTTTGATGTACAAATCAGTATTAAATGTTAATGACTTAATCAGCAACGGAAAGAGATCTAATTTGAATTAGCGCCAGTTCTTGACAAGGCAAAAAAATTAATATCGGGAAATGAAGTGACTTAAGTTAAGAAGTCCCACTAGTTACAATCATGGATCAAAACCGTGTGAACTCTAAATACACATAAAACAGACTCCAGCCAAACTCATTTGTATCTTTATAATCTCAAGGTGGTCATTAGGGACAGAGAAATATGGTCAAGTAGCAAAATATTAGAAATCACTCCGAGAAATCAGAATCGTTCATTACGAGGAAAATATGAAAACAATGACCGTGATTTTTTCAATTAGAATCACAGCATGGTGGCTGCAGTGTTAATACACTTATAATTAAGCCTGGCCATTGCTCACGGTAGATTCGTTTCATGTTGCCTATGATACTGCCAGACTTCCATTGCTAGAAGAAAAATTGCCCATATCCATGTCTATATGTATTCAATTTCTATAAATCCCAGATAACTTTAATCCAGTCCCTCGTCGGAACAATTTTAAGATAAGAATGCAATGTTTTAGCCGTGTTTAAATTAAAAATCATCTCAAGCATTTAATTAAAGAGTTCCAGTCGCCTCCCTGTTCTGAGAAAGTTTGGAAATAGGAATTTGAATGTAGACCTTGGTTTGTTCGGTGTGATATCTCTTCCTCCAAGACTTCCAGTCTGGAGAAGTTGGCTCTAACCCAATGAAGTGAGTGATGCTTGTAACACAACAATATAGTAACCCAACCAATTGGTTCATTTGGCTTTTTTATGCATATGCAGCATTCCCTGAACCTGCGCTCCATCTACTTCGCTTCCATCAACATGAAGTGTGGGCTTGATTTAAAACAAAGGATTAACCCATGTTAGACAGCAAGAGTTTCCCAAGTTCTACTACAGGTAATACACATTGTTTAAATTCACGTAATAAACCGGTATGGGACCAGCTGATATGAAGTGGTTGGGATATCACCTCAGATATCGCAAATTCGGGTCCCAGCTGAAGCACTGGACTTTATTACCCATCACTGGCTTGTGGAAATCACATTTATTCACTCACATGTGTTAGATTCTTACCTTAAATCCCAAAAACACCCACCTCAACAACCTAACTTGGCACGTTTTAAGCAATAAAACTCATAACGGAAGGAAGATAAACAAGTTTCGGGTTTAGGCTGATGAGAATTCTTGCCTTGGTAGGGACCGTGTAATTGAGTACAAACAAATAGTTTTAGAATTAATTGCATTATAATGGGAAAAGGACAAAGGGTAGCGCCTGCCAGAGCCTCCGTCAAGGTTGTTCTGTCATGGTTTGTTTCATTTGGGTTTAAATTTGTAAAAAGGTTCAATTCTTTGTAGGTTGTAAATCAAATGAGGGTCCGCCTGGGGACTCATCATCCCAAGCATCTAATGAAGAAAATACATCAGGGCTGCTGCAAATTTATTGGACGATTTCTGCACAAAGGAAACAACAGAACAGCCAAGAAGAACCACATATTAATGAGGAACCCGATAATATTTAATTAAATAAATACTGACGGCGATGCTCCGAGGAATGAAATGATATGGGTGTTGGACAGCCAAATTCAAAGCGAGTTACCAAGATTTAAACTACAATGCAACGTTGCTTTTCTTTCCACTTACAGAACAAACATTCCTAACAAACAGTTGTTAGAAATCGGGCATCTACGAGCATGATAATATCATCCATTCTCCACTGATGTTTCATTAAGAGTTTCCTTGACAAAAAAGATCTATTTTTCTTAACTCTCTGCTTATTACAAGTATTTTAATTCCTTCTCAAAATATAATTAATCAAGTTTATTATTAGAATACTAACATAATCTTAAATATTACACTGAAACTAGTTAGAGAATTGTAAGAATTAGTTATTTAGAAGCCACATCATGGGGAGGAGGGGGTGATTACTAAGTAACCTTTTAAGTATTTTAGGAATAGTTGAGCAATATCACACACTGACAAACAACATAGGTTGTGATCTAGAACTGAAAATAAGTCTATTTTCTGTTTCATTTGACCAGGATTGATTCTTGCAAGCAAGAGGTTCCAAATACAGACCCATGCAAAGGTTCTTGGGATGAACCTGCGCGACAGAAATTGAAACTATGTTGGTCCTCATGTGTATCTGTGTTTGTTTCAGACCCTCAGGAGGAAAATGTTGGGGCAGAACTGGTGTCACCATGAATAAAAAATACTGTCATTATTACATATGGAGCTTCTTTATGGTTTTTCGGTTATTTTTTCCTATTTTAATTAGGAAGATGTAAGCGAAAAAAATCTTTTGTCAATTACTAAAATCACTGTCCCCATTGGGGATTTAGTCATGAACTACAGTTTAATCCTACTTTATTCTAAAAGTAAAAACACTAAAAGCATGATGCTATTTCACAGAATCCCAGAATGTCAGGGGTTGAAGGGACCTGGAAAGCTCATCCAGTGCAATCCCCCCATGGAGCAGGAACACCCAGATGAGGTTACACAGGAAGGTGTCCAGGCGGGTTGGAATGTCTGCACAGAAGGAGACTCCACAACCCCCCTGGGCAGCCTGGGCCAGGCTCTGCCACCCTCACCCCCAACAAGTTGCTTCTCAAATTTAAGTGGAACCTCTTATGTTCCAGTTTGTACCCATTGTCCCTTGTCCTGTCACTGGTTGTCACCGAGAAGAGCCTGGCTCCATCCTCCTGACACTCCCCCTTTCCATATTGATCCCCAGGAATGAGTCCCCCCTCAGTCTCCTCTTGTCCAGCTCCAGAGCCCCAGCTCCCTCAGCCTTTCCCCACACGGGAGATGCTCCACTCCCTTCAGCATCTTGGTGGCTGCGCTGGACTCTCTCCAGCAGTTCCCTGTCCTGCTGGAACTGAGGGGCCACAACTGGACACAATATTCCAGGTGTGGTCTCCCCAGGGCAGAGCAGAGGGGCAGGAGAACCTCTCTGACCTACTGACCAACCCCTTCTAACCCACCCCAGGTACCATTGGCTTCCTGGCCACAAGGGCCCAGTGCTGGCTCATGGTCACCCTGCTGTCCCCAGGACCCCCAGGTCCCTTTCCCCTACACTGCTCTCTAACAGGTCATTCCCCAACTTACACTGGAACCTGGGGTTGTTCCTGCCCAGATTCAAGACTCTACACTTGCCCTTGTTCTAGTTCGTTAAATTTTCCGCGCCCAGCTCTCCAGCCTGTCCAGGTCTCTGATGGCAGCACAGCTTCCAGTGTCACCACTCCTCCCAGCTTGGTGTCACCAGCAAACTTGCTGACAGTCACTCTAGTCCCTCATCCAAATAACTGATGAATATATTTAATAGTACCGGCCCCAGCACTGACCCTTGAACACTGCACTAGATCCAGGCCTCCAACTGGACTGTGCCCCATTGACCGCGACTCTCTGGCTTTTGACTCTATCATCTGGTTTCCCCAATCCCTTCCAAATCTTGACCAGCGTTCACCATCGATAAGGGCTGAATATCTCTAGAGTCATTCATACCCCGCTTGGCAGCCAAGCACAGAGCTAGATTGACATCTTTAGTGCCATTAATATTTCAGAAAAGTCTCTAAAATGCATATTTTGACTCACCCGCTAACACACACCTTGTACAGCAATCAGCAATATCTCCCATTTTCTTTTAAATTGGAGTTTGTAGTTGGAATCAAAATGAACTCAGGTCAGCCCAGACCATTATTTCACGTTTTCAATATGGTCTCTGTGCATTATATGCAGGACAAGATGTTACTCGGACTAAACTTATTCCAATCCTCAGGAATTTTAGCCCTTCTTTTCTCTCCTCATTGATCTGACATCTATTTAGCCAAAAAATGGTACTGAACTAAAATTTGCAGGCACGCACTATGAGGGTGTTTCTATCCCTTCCATTAAATTAGGTAACGGCCTATTCTTCATTATTACTCCACCCATAATGAAGAAACAGATGAACGGATGGCAGATAAACCACATACTCATCTTGGGGAGGTTAGCAATAAACTATCGAAGACATCAAATTCTCATTATTATTAATCATTGGTACTGGGGATGCTCTTGCTGGGAGCTGAGCAATCTGGCTTTAAGCCACTAAAGTACTTGAGCATTTTCTTATTTGCATGCACCCAAGTCAATATTATTCACATGCTTCAACTTAAGTGCATGGAAAAGAGCGGAATGTTGAGACTGAACCCGCCAGAAAAGCACAGTTAATGGAATATGGAAATATCAAAGTCAAATCCTAGATTGGGATGTTCTACAGATGGAAATAATGTTCATTTTTAAATAGTTCTATTTTTGCTCCATTTCATCAGGTCTGTGTGTCCAACAGAGGGGGAAGATGTGAGGATTACACTTCTAATATTATCTTCTAATGTTTATCGCTACATCTTATAAAATTATTGAATGGTAGGAAGGTGATTCACATCAGTTTTAACTGGCTGAAATCAAAGGGTCGCAGCAGTGAGGAAATGAGCTTTATGGGCACATTTGCGCTTTTTCCGTAGACGCTGCCCAACTTGAGGACGTTGAGCTTTTGCAAACCTCCATTAAAGAGCTTTCACGAACCACTGTCACAGTTTCCATAGAAACAGCAGATCATCATTTCTCCGAGAATATAAAACCTTTTTCAACACATTTGATAGTCATTTTCTCCAAATGACCTCCAGGTAATTAATGGGATGGTTTGACCCCTGCTTTAACGTTATTTTCTAAGAAACAAGCTGTATTGCTCCTTTGAAAACCTGAATGCGTCGTTCATATCAAGAAACAAGACCTTGCAAGTTTGAGATCTCCTCAAGCAGATATTCAGACCTCGTAGATGTTTACACGTATGTGTATGCCTTCGCAAAATTAGCGCTCAGAAACCTGCGAAGCGAAACCAAATAAAAGCGGAGTTGTCCATCTGTCTAAATCCCACTGAGAATCTCTGTTCTCAAAGCTTAGGAATGTATTGTGTGCTTTGCAGGCAACACGAAACACTTGCGATGAAACTGCAGCGATCTTCTCTGAAAATGCCAACTACAGTGCCAAGAGAACAACAGACCTTTCAGCATCTTAATAACAGAATAACAGAATGTCCTGAGTTGGAAGGACCCACAAGGATCACGGAGTCCAACTCCTGTCCCTGCACAGGACACCCCACAGGTCACCCCGTGTGTCTGAGGGTGTTGTCCAGTCTCTTCTTGAACACTGTCAGGTTGGGGCCGTGACACCTCCCTGGGGAGCCTGTTCAGTGTCCAGCACCTCTGGGTGAAGAACCTTTTCCTGATGTCCAACCTGACCCTCCCCTGGCACATCTTCTGCCATTCCCTCAGGTTCTGTCGTCGATCACTAAAGAGAAGAGCTCAGCCCTACCCCTTCTCCTGACCTTGTGAGGAGCTGGAGCCTCCATGAACTCTCCTCTATTTTCATGAGTCACAAGGAAAATGAAAATTCGACTTTAACCCCACATACTTCAGAGGACTATTTTCTATTTACTTTGAGAACTGATTGGAATTTGAGTCTGATGGTGGTATTAGAAATGCACAATTTTGGAAAAACGTTATAAAAGTTTGGACTTAAACTTTAGAAAAGTACTGCTGAAAACCGTCCTGATTGTATTTATCCTACATCTTTATTTATCCTGATCTAATCCCTCTGACTACAGGAGTGCATCATCTTTTCTCTCTTTCTTTCCTTTCTTCCTTTCTTCCTTTCTTCCTTTCTTTCTTCCTTTCCTTCTTTCCTTCTTCCTTTCCTTCTTTCCTTCTTTCCTTCTTTCTTTCCTTCTCTTTCTTCTTTCTTCCTTCCTTCCTTCCTTCGTTTCCTTCTTTCTTTCCTTCTTTCTTTCTTTGTCTTTCCTTCTTTCTTCCTTTATCCTTCCTTCCTTCCTTCCTCCCTTCCTTCCTTTCCTTCCTTCCTTCCTTCCTCCCTTCCTTCCTTCCTTTCCTTCCTTCCTTGCTTCCTTCCTTCCTTCTTTCTTTTCTTTCTCCTCCTTCCTTTCTTCCTTCTTTCTTTCCTCTTTCTTTCCTTCTTTCTTTCCTTCTTTCCTTTCTTTATGTCTCTTTCTTTCTCTCTTTCTTTCCCTTCCTTCCTTCCTCTCTCTCCTTCTCTCTCTCTCTTCTATTATTTTCAGTATTGCAGCTTTGTTCTCCTTTCCCAGCTGAACTCTTTTTATGCTTGACCACAATTCTATATTAGAAGCTTTGTTTCCATGAGAAGACCTCAAGGATCATCCGCCAGTTTTCAGAGCTCCATTTCCTAGTGACGCACTTCCACTTTTTCATAGTTTGACACAGAATGGCAGCTTTGGTCAAAAACAAGGTGTAAAAAAAAATGACATGAAAGGATGCTGCTTTCTCTATCAAAAATTTGGAAGTCTTCTCCAAAAGGGCTTATTTGCATATGCTCATCAATTTATGAAAACTACCAGCTGATTAAAAGTATCATGGAAAACACATCAATCAGAGTGTATCCTCAACCTGGACTATTTCACACATTTATTTAGACATATATATTGAAGTATAAAATAGACATCCCTGTTTCTAGGAGCACTGAAATGTGCAGAGCAGCAATCAGTCTCCTGAGTCGGACCCTCAAATTGTTCCATTCACATGGAAGTTCATTTTTCATTGGGTTCTGTGACTATCGGAAACACTTTTCTCATGGACAACAATTTAAAATCTATGTGGAACTATCTGCCATGGATCTCAGCCACTTTCTGTCTAGCACAGAAGGAATTCTCTTTATATACTTAATGGGAATAGAAAGTGTTGGACTGCTGTTGGTTGGTTGCTGTTTGCCCCAAGAAATGTCTATTTCTTGCATAAACTCATTTGACCACCTCTTTCCATAATCTGTCTTTATTGAGAATACTTTTCCTTATATATGACTGTATTTATAAGGAATAAAAAGACCCTACATCTGGTCACTCCCGGAGGAGAAAGAAAAGAACATTTCTCTTTTACAAATACTCCACTGGTTTTAGTCCATGGTTCACAGGATTTGACCAAAGCTTTTGGTTGGCTGCCAAAAGCTGTCATTGTACTCTCCTACGTGTATGGGCTCAAGGATTGTCCCGTAACAAGATCCAGCTACGAAATGGGTTCTAATTAAACATTTTATTGCTAGTAAACTTCCTTTGGGAATGTCTTTCCATAGGGTAAGCAAAATGTGCTTGGTTCTCAGTTTCCTCATGCCACTGTTAAAAAAATAAGCACCAGAGCATGCAGAACCTGAAGAATCATGTACAGAAGGGAGTTGGTCATTCACAGAATATTCAGCTGTTGACTCTGATATTCCATTAAGTCTGTTAGGCCAGGTTTTTAATCTTGCTTTGTTATTCTAAGTTCTGTAGACAAGTAATTTTTCTCTGCTTGCTTCCAGTGAAAGAGGAAAACTGCATTTATCATAGAATCATAGAATTGTAGAATCACTGAAACATCAAATAAAGATGCTGAAGGGAGTGGAGCAACTCCCGTGGGAGGAAAGGCTGAGGGAGCTGGGGCTCTGGAGCTGGACAAGAGGAGACTGAGGGGTGACCTCATTCATGTTTACAGATATTTAAAGGGTGAGTGTCAGGAGGATGGAGCCAGGCTCTTCTCAGTGACAACCAATGATAGGACAAGGCGCAATGGGTGCAAACTGGAACACATGAGGTTCCACTTCAATATGAGAAGAAACTTGTTTGGGGTGAGGGTGGCAGAGCCTGGCCCAGGCTGCCCAGGGAAGTTGTGGAGTCTCCTTCTCTGCAGACATTCCAACCCGCCTGGACACCTTCCTGTGTAACCTCATCTGGGTGTTCCTGCTCCATGGGGGGATTGCACTGGATGAGCTTTCCAAGACCCTTCCAACTCCTGACACTCTAGGGTTCTATGATCATCAAATCACAGAACAGTTTGGGTTGGAAGGGACCATTAAATCTCCCCCAGTTCCCCCTGCCATGAGCAGGGACATCTGCACCAGCTCAGGGTGCTCAGAGCCCCGTCCAGCCTGGCCTGGGATGTCTCCAGGGATGGTTCATCCACCACCTCTCTGGCCAACCTGGGACAGGCTCTCACCACCCTCAGCACAAACAATTTCTTCCTCACGTCCGGCCTGAATCTCCCTCCTTTAGTTTAAAACCATCACCCCTTGTCCTATCACAACAGGCCCTGCTCAAAAGTCTGTCCCCATCTTTCCTATGGGCTCCTTTTAAGTCCGGAAAGGCTGCAATAAGGTGTCCTTGGAGCTTCTCTTCTCCAGGCCAAACAACTGGTTTCCTTTGCTTTCAACATGAAAATTCTAAATTATGTCATCGTTTGATTTTCTTTTTCATGCTAAATTAATTAATGTGTCATAATAATAAATTAGCTACACAGTTCTGTTTGTACATCCTTGTTTCTACTTACAAAACCCCCAAATGAAGGCAGCGAAATCGTCACCTGTTCCACAACTAGCTCAGCCCAAAAGATGTGGATGGACCAGCCGGGCAGCTGAGACAACCACTCCAAACCCACCTAAATCCAATTAACCTTGAACTGAATCGAATCCCTGATGTGCGTTGCCATGTCTTGGCTCCTCTTCAGACTTTTGGCAATTCCCACCCCACCTATTTCCCACCTACTGCTGTACGGATCAAGTTGAATTTATTCTGCTACTATTCATTTTTACACTAATCACTTCAGAAAGAGATTTGTCCAGTTTCCATTTAATTTTAAGAGCTACACACTTACGTATCTTTTGTCTATTTAAAGATATTTGCTGTAGTTTACAAGGAAAATAAAAGGAATGCAACAATAGAGATACCGATACAAATTCTTACTATTGCTCACTCGTTTTCCAAAGATAAAATTATTATTTGTTCGCGCTCTACAAATAATAATTCAACACACAAATGTTACTTTACACCAAGATCCTACACACAAATAGATTTATCCTGTTGTCAGCCATTTAAAACCCACCACCTAATCCTGGCCAGCACTTGTGTAACACATTAAAATATTCAATTATATCTTCAATATTATTAAATGAGATCAATTTTGGCAATACCACCTTGAGGCTACCCTGGGACTGGGAGACACTAGACCACACATTATCCATCTATCTATCTATCTATCTATCTATCTATCTATCTATCTAGCTATCTATCATCTAGCTATCTATCATCTAGCTATCTATATACACACATATATATACACGTAAAGAGATTAAGACCTTATCTGTAACAAGAAAATGGTGACAAATGGCAGAAAATTACCATTGTTTTTCGATAGTATGTTCTAAAAATCATTTCATATGATCATGCTGAACATGACTACTTCATGGTTTTTCGCATTCTTGAATATGATGTAATGTATCAACACATTAATTGGAATTTTGGTCACAATTAGCATGTATTAAATCCCTGATTAGTTATACGCATTTAAAGCACTTTAATTGGTTTGTTTCCATTGATATAATGGAATGTGTTTTAAACGATGTAATTTAGAGGTGTGGATTTCGTTATCATTGATTAGCTAATCAATAGTATTGTCACAAGTGTATGAATGCTGCCTTAATTATGTCTGAAACTCACATTTCTCAGGAAATAAGTGATAGAACCATTTCCCTCTGGCTGTGTTAGCACATCATTTGCTTCTTCTATTAAGTCATGAGTTTGGGTTCTCTCGCTTTTTCTTTTGTAAAGCACTTGAAATATCTAACAGGTCTATTCCTCTGATTAACTTCTTTTAAACCTGTAATTCAGTAGAATTAATCCATGAAAAACATGGTTCAGCAAGAATCATTTAGCCCTTGCATAAATACATTTAGAATTTGGAACTTTTACCCCTCAAATTAGGATTCTCCATATGGCACTTAAGCACATGCAAAAAATAAATATTTTTAAATACCTACCATGTATTTTTCTCTTTGCTTCTTCCCTGAGTTCATCAAGCCATTTAACATCCAAAATTGTCTTCCTCTGTGAATTTGCCCTTTTGCATTTAGTAACCTTGCTTTTTCCACTGATTTCAATGGAACTGAAATTCTGTTTCTTTAACTACAACTTCAGTTGTTTGAGCGCTATGTCATTTCAAGCTGCTCTTATACACCAGTTACAAAAGTGATTTTCACCTCACTGTGAGATATATATTTCTTAGTAAAGCAATGCAGTGACAATACAATGAAGAATGTCAGGGGTTGGAAGGGCCCTGGAAAGCTCATCCAGTGCAATTCCCCCATGGAGCAGGAACACCCAGATGAGGTTACACAGGAAGGTGTCCAGGCGGGTTGGAATGTCTGCACAGAAGGAGACTCCACAACCCCCCTGGGCAGCCTGGGCCAGGCTCTGCCACCCTCACTGAGAAGAAGTTTCTTCTCAAATTTAAGTGGAACCTCCTGTGTTCCAGTTTGCACCCATTGCCCCTTGTCCTATCACTGGTTGTCACCAAGAAGAGCCTGGCTCCATCCTCCTGACACTCCCCCTTTCTATATGTGTAAACATTAATAAGGTCACCCCTCAGTGTCCTCTTGTCCAGCTCCAGAGCCCCAGCTCCCTCAGCCTTTCCTCCCACGGGAGATGCTCCACTCCCTTCAGCATCTTGGTGGCTGCGCTGGACTCTCTCCAGCAGTTCCCTGTCCTGCTGGAACTGAGGGGCCACCACTGGACACAATATTCCAGGTGTGGTCTCCCCAGGGCAGAGCAGAGGGGCAGGAGAACCTCTCTGACCTACTGACCACCCCCTTCTAACCCACCCCAGGTACCATTGGCTTCCTGGCCACAAGGGCCCAGTGCTGGCTCATGGTCACCCTGCTGTCCCCAGGACCCCCAGGTCCCTTTCCCCTACACTGCTCCCTAACAGGTCATTCCCCAACTTACACTGGAACCTGGGGTTGTTCTGCCCAGATTCAAGACTCTACACTTGCCCTTGTTCTAGTTCATTAAATTTTTCCCGCTCGGCTCTCCAGCCTGTCCAGGTCTCTGATGGCAGCACAGCTTCCAGTGTCACCACTCCTCCCAGCTTGGTGTCACCAGCAAACTTGCTGACAGTCACTCTATTCCCTCATCCAAATCGTTGATGAATATAGTGAATAATACAGGCCCCAGTACTGACCCTTGAGGCACTGCACTAGATAAAGGCCTCCAACTTAGGAGCCGCGGATGCTAAAATATTTACAAGTTTGGACACTTACAGAATGCAAAATGAAAGATTTTCAAAGGAAGCAACCAATGTGTGCACATCATCAGAGATTGTGAACAGCAAAAACACAACCCAGGCGCTTGCCCTCCACATTATCTGATAATAAGCATCCATCATCCAAGGATGCGTGGGAGCTGGAGGTGGCAATGTGCTACAACTTACACAAAGAAGTAATCAAAAACAGGTGTATTTTCAATTCGACGACACCAACAGACTGAATGAACGACAAGCTGCGTGAGGATGGATTAAATACGCACCAGTTTGCTTTCAAGACGTCTTTAATAAGTTCACAAAGAATGACATCTAACCTGAGTTGATGCATCTCCCTTATGAGGAAAGGCTGAGGGAGCTGGGGCTCTTTAGCTTGGAGGAGACTGAGGGGTGACTCATTCACGGGGATCAATATGGAAAGGGGGAGTGTCAGGAGGATGGAGCCAGGCTCTTCTGGTGACAACCAGTGACAGGACAAGGGGCAATGGGTGCAAACTGGAACACAGGAGGTTCCACTGAAAGATGAGAAGAAACTTGTTTGGGGTGAGGGTGGCAGAGCCTGGCCCAGGCTGCCCAGGGGGGTTGTGGAGTCTCCTTCTGTGCAGACATTCCAACCCGCCTGGACACCTTCCTGTGTAACCTCATCTGGGTGTTCCTGCTCCATGGGGGGATTGCACTGGATGAGCTTTCCAGGTCCCTTCCAACCCCTGACATTCTGTGATTCTGTGAGTATTGTTCGCTAATATGCCAGCTTTGCCTTACCTCCCAACCAATAACACGGCTCAACAGAATGTGTTGATTTCTTTCGGCATTTGTTTTTTAAGCACTGATAAGTGAACGAGCCTACGGAACGGTTGCACAGAATTACATCATTTTTCGGAGCCGAGATCCCTTCCCCCTCCTGTGTCACTTGATTCTTGACTGAGCTAAAGCAGGGAAAAATTAGACTTCATTTCAGTATGCTAATAGCAATCTACCCAAAACAATGTAATCAAGGCCTCATGTGCTCCTATAATTTCATTCTTGACATAAGTCTGACAGCTATTTATTGTTGGGGGGAAGCGTGGGGAGGGGGAGAGAAAAATTCCTGTAATTTCCCCTCCCCCAGCAAACACAAGGGCTTCACGGTTTAAAGCGGCATCTTTGTGAAGCGCCCAAAATGGTAATAATCACGGGCTTTACATATGTCTTGTCTTAAGCAATCAAGGCGGGGAGTTAACGGAGAGGCACATTCAGATGTGCCAATTCCCAAACTGGCCACCTCTGATGAGCCAGCTGTGAGCTTCAATTGTCACATTATCATTTAGGCGAGGAGGAGGAGGGAGGGAGAGAAAAAGGCATCCAGCTCCATACTGGATGAACATAATTATTCACAGCAGGATGCTGCAGAATTAATTTAGCCAATCAGAATTATGGCGGGGGTTGGGTACCAACAACGGTGAATGCGGAAAAGGAGAAAGAAGAGAGGAAGAAAATCAGGAAACGGATCAAAAATAGAAAAAAGGGAGTAGCACCTCGGTAATATTTTGATTCTACGTCCCTCAGTGTACTTGGGATACAATAATGTGTTATATAGGTGTTCCTGGCTCAATGGGGCTCACTTGAAATGAGAGAAGCTGTGAATTTGGTTCATGGTGAAAAAGTCAACAATCTGATACCTGGTTTTATCACGCTGAATAATACGCTATCAAATAAATATAAATCTGGGAACAATGCTAGCAATTCTGCATCGTTCCGGTTTGGAATTTCAGAAATCCTGCCAAAACTCCACTTAACCAGTAGAGGAGACATGAAAATAAAGCCCAGCCTGGTCTGTACTCGAATGAAGCGATGACAGAATTTCAGCTCGCAATCTGGTGCAAATTTTGCGCTGACAGCTTTTAATTGGGTGAGTGAAAGGAGCCATTAGAGGTCGGTCTTTCTGGACTCGGCAACGAGCATTTTGGGTTTAGTAGCAAAGAAATCAGTAAGATACATAAAAGAAACCAATCAAAAAATGTATATTTAGGCTTCGAGTGTCCAAATAAATACTTCAACCTGGTCACCAAGAGAGTAAATATGGAGAGAAAATTTTTCTTATTATTTCTATTCGCCTTATAGAGAATAAACCAGGACCAGCGAAGTCCGATGCTCTATGACCCCAGTATCCTCCTTTAACCAATAATACACACTCTAATTAGCCCTTTTGTCCCTTTTCCTGCAAACACAGAATCACAGGATCCCAGAATGTCAGGGGTTGGAAGGGCCCTGGAAAGCTCATCCAGTGCAATCCCCCCATGGAGCAGGAACACCCAGATGAGGTTACACAGGAAGGTGTCCAGGCGGGTTGGAATGTCTGCACAGAAGGAGACTCCACAACCTCCCTGGGCAGCCTGGGCCAGGCTCTGCCACCCTCACCGGGAACAAGTTGCTTCTCATACTTAAGTGGAACCTCCTGTGTTCCAGTTTGCACCCATTGCCCCTTGTCCTGTCCCTGGTTGTCACCAGAAGAGCCTGGCTCCATCCTCCTGACACTCCCCCTTTCCATCTTGATCCCCAGGAATGAGTCCCCCCTCAGTCTCCTCTTGTCCAGCTCCAGAGCCCCAGCTCCCTCAGCCTTTCCTCCCACGGGAGATGCTCCACTCCCTTCAGCATCTTGGTGGCTGCGCTGGACTCTCTCCAGCAGTTCCCTGTCCTGCTGGAACTGAGGGGCCACAACTGGACACAAGATTCCAGGTGTGGTCTCCCCAGGGCAGAGCAGAGGGGCAGGAGAACCTCTCTCGACCGTTTTGCAGGGGCAGTTGTAAAACCAGAGGGAAGGTTGAAAAGATACTGAATATTTACCCTGACAAGATACCGAAACTTTTGAGTGTTGAATCCTCCACCCATAAATACAAATATCTCCCTTTTCATAACGTAGGGAGAAAAGTTCTTACATTTCTATGACCTTGAGCTTTATTTTACCATAAGGCAGAAGCTTGTTTTATTTAATTTTTCCTGGAATTGTATGAGCATGACAAATGTAACTGGAGGACAATCCTTGAGTTCCTGTAAAAGTTCACTTAAGCTCCCGCTCTCCGATTCTGGTAACGGTGAGAAAAATGCCAGGAAGGTTGGTCAGGTTTTATTTCTGGCAATAACGTTTGATGTACGCCGCTGTCAATGAGAACCGTGATTTAATCTGTGAGGATATAAGGCCTGGTGGTAAAAATGGTGTAACTACAAATCCTGATTAACAATCGCTGCAACAGTAAAATTGGTTCCCATAGCAACAAGATGGAAATGATACAACAAATGGCAATGCCATAGCAGATAAATCGCCCCATGAAATGGCCCTTTTTGGAAGCCACTTGGCTTTCTGCTCCCTTCATCTTTAAGACTTGCAAGTATTACTTTCAATCTCCTGAACCTCACGGCTCATCCTTTAAATTCTGTCATCGTTTGTTCTGCTAATAACCAAGGTAAAAGAATAAAAGCAATAAGACAGTATGGTATTTAACATCTGAAAGCTCATTCCAGGTCCTGGCAGTTTATACACATTCCTATATATTTTATATTTTTTTCTCTTTTCATTTGCTCTATGTTTATTTTATGGTATTTCCATAACTTCAGTTTCCAAAAGCAAATATTAATTTTAGATATTTTGCATTTGTAAAATATAGGACTGCAGTCATCCTCTTTGTATGCATTGCTTATGGAGACAGACACTGTAACCAAGCAAGATGTGCACTGCAAAAGAGGAAAATAGCACTTAGAATTACAAATTATACATTAATCTCTTTCAAATTGCGTCAAGGATGACCCTTCGACTTAAAAAAATATATAAGTGATTCCACCTATGTAGCCCATGTACAGTTTGAATTTGAAGTTGTTATTACAGAACTGCCCAAAGAAGTTGCCTGTTCCCTTGTGCTTTAGGGAATCAGCTGTTTGCTATAATGATTGTATACACAGGGCTACCAAAATATAGGTAGGTAGGTAGGTAGAGAGATAGATAGACAGACAGACAGACAGGTAGATAGGCAGACAGACAGGAGAGATAGGAGAGATAGGAGAGATAGGAGAGATAGGAGAGACAGACAGACAGACAGACAGACAGACAGACAGACAGACAGATAGATAGATAGATAGATAGATAGATAGATAGATAGATAGGAGAGAGAGATAGATAGATAGATCTATAGATAGACAGATAATTAGATAAATAGATAGACAGACAGACAGACAAATAAGAGAGAGAGAGATATAGATAGATAAACAGATAGGTAGACAGACAGACAAATAAGAGAGAGAGATACATATAGATCTACAGATAGACAGATAAATAGATAGGTAGACAGATAGATAAGATAGACAGACAGATAGATAGACAGGGTCATACCTAGAGTACCAAAATGCTTAGGGGACTGGAACGCATGACACAAGGTGATGCTGAAAGAATTGCGTTCACATGACACTAAGAGGAGAAGGGTGAGAGTCAATCTTGTTGCTGTTTACCCAACTGGAGGCCGTAGGGAAGACAAAACCAGACTCTTCTCACCGTTATAAATAAAAATAACATGAGGCAACAGACAGAAGTTGAAACACGGGAGGTTCCAACTTCAAAATAAGAAAGAATATTTATTTTTTCATAGACCTGGTCAAATGCTGTTGGACTTGATGACCCTTGTGGGTCACTTCCAACTCAGGACATTCTATGGTTCTATGAAATGCTGCAGTAGGTCTCGGAAAGACAGTTCTCCAACAGTCAACGCCCTGAGCAACCCATTGATGTTGAATTGCAGACCTCAGGAGGTCTCTTCTATCCAGCATAGTCCTAGGACTCCATTTCCACTAGGCCAGGGACAGCACTCGTCCCTCACATTTTAATGACTGTTCGTTCAAACAAAGACACCTAGAGTTATTCTTTGAAAAGATGTGGGAGAAATCGGTCCCTCCATAAACCACTGAAAAGCCTCTTGAGCTTTTTACACTCAGAAAACAACGCGATACTATTAAAACCAGAACTGAGAAAGGTTTTGCTTTTCCCAGGCCAAGACTAGACGTGGTCGTATCAAGGCAAAGGACAAACACCATCTTCCAGATAACAAACCAAGAGGTGCAGGAAGACCCTGGAAACCCAGCTGAACCTCAGTGACAATGGAGAAAGTGAGACATGAAAGGGTCGTCAGAATTTCCTGTTTTCGATCTGAATTCATCCGCCTTTCAAGCAGATCTTAATCCATCCCAAGTCCCTGAACCACAAACCGACAGTGATGACGCAACGGGAGTTCTTGAAGATGGAGAGTTTGCATTAATGAAGTTTAAATAACTGGAGAGTTGAATCATCACATCTCAGCTCTTCAATAAGATAAATAAAGAGCAGACCTGCTCCCCCAGACTGCGCATCAGCCTCCAGGAGCTGTTCCTGGGCTCGGTTTAAATCCAAGAAGCTTTAAGACGCACAAAGGGATCTGATGCTGAACCATGAAGGTATGACTAGAATCACAGAATTCGGCAGAGAAGAATGACGGTAAAGAGCAAAAATAGCAGTTTTACAGAATTTTGACGATGAGCTGGCACCAAATAACTTAAATAGCAGCAAAACAACTTTCAGCCTGTTAAGATGGGAAGGCTTGAAAATTGAATTTGTCCGGCTATTATTATAGCTGAATAGGTATGAATAAAAGAAAGACAAAAGCTTTGGAAGGAGATATTTGTTGTATCTCATTCTGAAAACCAGCACCAGGATCTGAGCATGAAATGCTCTTAACATTTCTGTGCAGGAGCACTATTAATACGGAACAAATACCGTCAAAAACCCAGAACGTATATATTTAGGTAATCTTCAGTAGGGCTATTTTGGGAACTAAAATATTTTACGCAAGAATTTGATCAACAGAGACTACACTTTATAGTTTAGCAGGAAACTATCTTCTATTTCTCCTTCCTAATATCATAACTTCAGTGAACAGTGTGAACTCAGGAATTAATTCAGATAAATATGAGCACAGAAGTAAGCAAAATTATTTATGTTGGTTAAAGTGATCTGTGAGAATTATAAAATGTACTTTATTTTTATGACTATGTGAAAGTTACCTGGCAATGGCAACTGGGTTTTCTTCACATGAGAGATAGATGAATAGATAGATAGATAGATAGATGGATAGATAGATAGATAGATAGATAGATAGATAGATAGATAGATAGAAAGAAAACTGGGCTTGGCAAAGCTCAAGGAATCATAATTATGTGCTATTTTTTTTTCATTAGCGAAGATCCTCATATCAAAAGGAAAATGGCAAGAATCTTTGAGTCTGTGGTGAGAAGAAATTTGTTTATCCATGGTCTCTATCAGTATTATCATTATTATTATTATTAATAATAATAATAATAATAATGATATGGGTCTCACTGTCTACATAGAGGACTTTTTTGGGGGGTATATTGTTAAATGGTCTTTCCTTGCCAGAGCAGTGGTGATAGAAAGAGAATTTCACAGCATGTCTATCGTCTCTACTTCTCTACTGAAACCACATTAGAGGACATGATTTTATGTTTTAATCACCGTCATTAACCAAAACTATCTCTGAAAGTCCACACTCCACAGGGCTTGCTCAAGAACTGACCTGTTTGCGGGTTTAGTAGATGGAATCGGGGTAATCAGGTAACTGTTTCACAGTAATAAGCTTCTAAGCTAGTAATTAATTGATATAAATCAGTGTAGCGCCACTAATTTAAATGCGGTTACGCTGGTCACATCAGTTGAAGGTTCCCACCATCTGCCCCTTCCCACCACCATGGCAAAATCTAAGTATGAAGACCATGATTTACACAGGTTAAGTATTTGATATATATACGCACACAGACATATATATATAAAACTATAATTTTGCTCTTTTCAGGTCTAGGTCTCCAAAGTCAGTGGGAACTCACCCTCCATCCATTTTCATCTCCACATAGAAGTTTTGCTGCTTTTTCTCTGAAGAACTCCTGCGAGATTTTCTTTCTGTCTTTACAGCTAAAATTGTAAAGCAAAGCCATGTTATGTCCGTTCATAAGAGTCTCCGGGATTCACACGTTGGACTTTCCCCTTCCACACAAAGCACAGCTGACCGTAGTTAAGAGTCACTGCATTCTTCTCTTAGATCCTACTATGTCAAGTTATTTTTGTATTATTTAATACTTTCAAATAAATAGTATCTCTTTCTGAAACTCTCCAACCAGCTGCTGCTATAATAGTGTTACTGCAATCGATGCACCAACAATGTGAATTTCCCAATGACTTTCTGGCTATTTTCCCATATTAGTTTTTTATTTTAAGCTGAATTTTGAGCTCAGAGCATCCCAATACTCCCTTGTTTCTCCAAATTACATCACAAAATCAATTTTTCATAGAATCATTTTAGTTGGAAAAGACCTTTGAGATCATCAAGTCCAACCATTAACCCAACACTGGCACTACCCCATGTCCCTAAGAACCTCATCTCCATCTGTTCAACCCCTCCAGGGATGGAGACTCCAGCACTGCCCTGGGCAGCCTGTTCCAATGCCCAACAGCCCTTTCCATGAAGAAGTGTTTCCCTGGTGCAACCTGAAGCCATTTCTTCTCATCCTATCACTTGCTACTTGGGAGAAGAGACCAACATCCTCCATGATACAAGCTCCTTTGAATCTCCATCCATGTGATCTCCATCCTTGGAGATCGTCAAAGCCCATGTGGACACAGACCTGGGCAACCTGCTCTGGGTGGTCCTGCTTGAGGAGGTGCTCCACCACCGCCCTGGGCAGCTTGTTCCATTGCCTGACAACCCTTTCCATGAAGAAGACTTGAGAAACAATTAGCAGTTCAAGATCACTTTAAGGATTGGGTAAATGTGTAGGACTAAGGGGTGGTGGTGACGACTTCAGCTCTTCACCTTGGGTGTACCAAAGCAAAGCTCAGAACACCACGGTCCATCCTCCGGTGTGACGCCAACCTGGCCGCATCCGCATTAACCTCTCTCCTCTTCCAAACCAAGAAGGCTGTATCCAAATGTGCCAAAATACGTCCAGGGAATGTCTAATAAAAATGCTATTTAGGTGGGACCAAGATCCTTAAGAGTATAGAGAATACATGAAGAATATACTGAATATGAATTTCAGCTCTCAACTCCACAACGCAGCACTATTGAATTTACTACCATGAGCACAGCCTATATGCACCTATTTGTTCTCTCTTTCCATTCCCATATTTCTGCTTGTCTTAGCAGATCTGATTTGGGACAGGAACCATTTCTCCTCGTATAGGTACACACGCCGCATACAGCACATTGGGATACTGTGCTAACACTGATGTATTATTTCTAAAATCATATTTTCCGAGTAGACGCTTGTTTTTCACGTAATAAATAACTCATGCAAGAATGGAAAGTGATAGAAAAGTCTTAGACAGCTAAGCAGAATAAGTATATTTGCAAGTTCTGCCTCTTTTTTCACCCTTTAATGCCATTTTCCCTGCTTAAGCTGACTATATTTTTCCTCTAGTTTGGAATTGTGTAGTGGTTGCAGGCAATGATACAGAAAGGCAAATGAGACTATGTTCCTTATTGATTTCTGCTGTGAATAAACCCCCTGCAAATCGCATTTTAATGCTTTACTCCAATATAAATCTAACTCAAGTTATTCATAAGATGACATTAAAACACAGCAAAGTGAAAATAAACACTGCAGAAAGCAATGAAGTGATAACAATCTACAGCGCGAGTATTTGTTCCTAAATCATTACCTTGATATCCAAGTTTAATATTTAGTTTTATAAAAGTAACATCAGCACATATTAATTTGTGCCTCTTGTCTGGGACAGAACTTAAAATGTGTGTGCTAAAAATCCCCCCATGGCGACTGCACGGGTGCTCGTTTTGTCAAATTCATTTACCTATTGCAATTAACTCAATTTTAGTCCTCAAAGTTGCCTTCTTTTAAACCTCCAACTGGTTTCAAATGTCAATCATCATCCTAAAAAGAATCAAAGATATGCTGGTCCCATCCTGTTCCCATCAGAATTCTAATGAACAATTGGCCTTGACTTGTTGAAGTGGGAATCAATTTGAAAACACTTTCCAGAAAAATCAACATTTAAATGCACGACACAGCAGATGAGAACAAATGTTAAATACCGTGAAAGGAGACTATTTTTTTTTCTAAAAGGAATTTTTACATAAACAACGTATAAATAATGTCATAAATACAGCTGAGTGAATATTTACCACCGATATGGAACAACAGTGTTTTTTATATCTTTAAAATATAATCATTTTGCTCTCAGTAGTTACTTGGGCAAAGCAAACAGAACATGCCAATGAAACAGAAAATTAATACACATCATATTTCTCCATGAAATTTAATATTTATAACTACACTTGGTCAAATGTAGAGAATGATTTGCTCAGTAACCCAGGGATGAACCATAAAAGCCCTTGCAATAGAAAGTGTATATGTATTTTTAAGAAAGTGAACTGTAAGTATCAATCTATTTTTAGCAGGAGGAACAAGTTAATCTTCATTCTGCTAACATTAAATCTTCTCATATGACAGAGTATCTTGCTGCTACATTTAAGCTCAGCTTTAGGGCTGTCAAAAGCTCACAACTGATAAAAGGAAGAGTCAAATCAGATCCTTGCTCCTGGAGTTTACACGCAGATTTATTTTAAGCCGTAACATGGACCCAAGGCAGGATTACTACCTTATTACGAGCTAAAACCACCAAGTCACGCTGAACTTGCCATCTTCTAAACATTCGGGTTATCTGAAAATGTCCTTTTTTAACACAGCGCTTATCCAAGTTCACAGGCTTTTGCTCTCACACTCAACACCCGCAATGTCATTTATAACAGTGTACGCTCACGCTTTTTCTTAGAGAACAAACTTAGCACTTTGTTGTGTCAAAATATCATGGGTTTCCCATTAATTGGGGGGGAAGGTTTTCATAGGATCCCAGAATGTCAGGGGTTGGAAGGGCCCTGCAAAGCTCATCCAGTGCAATCCCCCCATGGAGCAGGAACACCCAGATGAGGTTACACAGGAAGGTGTCCAGGCGGGTTGGAATGTCTGCAGAGAAGGAGACTCCACAACCTCCCTGGGCAGCCTGGGCCAGTGTTCTGTCACCTGCACTGAGAAGAAGTTTCTTCTCAAATTTAAGTGGAACCTCTTGTGTTCCAGTTGGAACCCATTACCCCTTGTCCTATCATTGCTTGTCACCGAGAAGAGCCTGGCTCCATCCTCCTGACACTCATCCCCATGAATGAGTCACCCCTCAGTCTCCTCTTGTCCAGCTCCAGAGCCCCAGCTCCCTCAGCCTTTCCTCACACGGGAGATGCTCCACTCCCTTCAGCATCTTGGTGGCTGCGCTGGACTCTCTGCAGCAGTTCCCTGTCCTGCTGGAACTGAGGGGCCACAATTGGACACAATATTCCAGGTGTGGTCTCCCCAGGGCAGAGCAGAGGGGCAGGAGAACCTCTCTGACCTACTGACCACCCCCTTCTAACCCACCCCAGGTACCATTGGCCTTCCTGGCCACAAGGGCCCAGTGCTGGCTCATGGTCACCCTGCTGTCCCCAAGACCCCCCAGGTCCCTTTGCCCTATGCTGCTTTCACAGTATCACAGCACAGCAGTATCACAGCATGTTTGGGATTGGAAGGGACCTCAAAAGATCATCTAGTCCAATCCCCCCGCTGGAGCAGGAACGCCCAGGTGAGGTCGCACAGGAACATGTCCAGGTGGGTTTTCAATGTCTCCAGAGAAGGAGACTCCACAACCTCCCTGGGCAGCCTGGGCCAGGCTCTGCCACCCTCACTGAGAATAAGTTTTTTCTCAAATTTAAGTGGAACCTCTTGTGTTCCAGCTTGATCCCATTACCCCTTGTCCTATCATTGTTTGCCACTGAGAAGAGCCTGGCTCCATCCTCCTGACACTCACCCTTTATATATTTACAAACATTAATAAGGTCACCCCTCAGTCTCCTCTTCTCCAAACTAAAGAGACCCAGCTCCCTCAGCCTTTCTTCATAATGGAGGTGCTTCACTCCCTTAATCATCTTTGTTGCCCTACGCTGGACCATCTCCAGCAGTTCCCTGTCCTTCTGGAACTGAGGGGCCCAGAACTGGACACAATATTCCAGATGTGGTCTCACCAGGGCGGATTAGAGGGGAAGGAGAACCTCTCTCGATCTACGACCCACCCCCCCTTCTAACCCACCCCAGGTACCATTGGCCTTCCTGGCCACAAGGGCCCAGTGCTGGCTCATGGTCACCCTGTTGTTCACAGGACCCCCAGGTCCCTTTCCCCTACACTGCTCTCTAATATGTCATTTCCCAACCTATACTGAAACCTGGGGTTGTTCCTGCCCAGATGCAGGACTCTACACTTTCCCTTGTTAAATTTCATCAGGTTATTCCCCACCCAACTCTCCAGCCTGTCCAGGTCCGCTTGATGTATTTGTATTGATTCTTTTCCACTGTGTTGCAAACCCCGTATTCTTTGGCTCTTTTTGCTACGAAGTGCTGATCCATTTATTTTTTCCTTCATGCAGGAATCCTAATTCAGCCTTTACTCCCATGTCCCTCCAGCATTAGGAACAAAACATCCACACATGTCCCAGCAGAACCTCAAACCAGCCCCTACAGCCATAGCACAGAAATTTGATATTAAATAAATATATTTTTTATACTACTACATCATTTCCCAATGCTAGACATGGCGGTTTGATTTGCATAGGCAATGTGATTTTTATATAGTACTGATAACAATGCTATTGTCACATCGATATTGGTAGAGCAGGAGCGATGAGAAGGAAGCTTAAGCAGGGTTTTTGCACATCCACAATAAATTCTCATCATGCTATCGAGAGTCTTTGGATGGCTCTTTTGTTAGTGCGGAAAGAATCTGACAGCGTTGATAACGACACAAGCCTGGATCTTGCGGCGCCTTTGAAAGCTCAAAAAGAACCTGTCAGTTCAAAAAGTGCCAGAGAAAACCTCCTTCTGACTTGAAATCACGGAAAGCAATCAGTGCATCCACAAAAACAGAGGCAAAACGCCTCGAAAAGCCTTTGAAGGAACAAAGAACTAGCAATGACAACAGAAGAGAAACAAAATTCTTGCTGCTTTTTAGGTGACATACACAAAATCCAGCAGCGCAGGAGTCAGAATGTTAAAATTGGTGCGAGTGCCATGGCGAGCCCTGAGGGAGCTTATATTAGCACAACAAAAGTTTGCATATATCAGCTTTGATGAAATGAGTACGCCCTGTTCTGCGTGGAATATGAACTTGGAAAAGGTGTCAAAGCTGCTCTGAGGATTATTCTGATGGTGCCGTTAATGGAACGGAGAAAAAAATTATTTGTTAACATTTTACAGCCTCTTCGCATTAGAGAAAAGCACGTCGTGCAAAGAAGAGTGGATCTTCTTGGTTGATGGAACAAAATCTTTTGCAGGGTTTTAAACTAAGCACCGGTCACTAATGAGGTGGTTCCAAAATCATCGTGGAAATACGAAAAAATACACTAAAAAGAAACCTTGGCAACAATTTAGACACTCTCACGGCAATAGTCTTTACCTAGCACACGTCTGCCTTCACTGAATCACAGAGTCCCAGGCTGGCTGGGGTTGGAAGACACCTCTGGAGATCCCCCAGTCCAACCCAGCTGCTCACGCAGGGTCACAGAGCAGATCACACAGGTGGGTCCAGGCGGGTTTGAATGTCTCAGAGCAGGAGATTCCACACCCGCTCTGGGCAGCCTGGGCCAGGCTCTGGCACCTCCCAGCAAACAAGTTTCTGCTCATGTTCACATGGAGCCTCCTGTGTTTCAGTGTGTGCCCGTTGCCCCTCACCCTGGCGTTGGGCACCACTGAACAGAGTCTGGTCCATCCTCTGACACCCACCCTGACATATTGATCCCATTGATCATATCCCTCTCAGCTTCTCTTCTCCAGCTCAACAGCCCCAGCTCTCTCAGTCTCCTCATCACAAAGATGCTCCAGACCCCTCAGCATCTTTGTGTCCCTCCGCTGGACTCTCTCCAGTAATTCCTTGTCCTTCTTCAACTGGAGAGCCCAGCACTGGACCCACAACTGCAGATGGGGCCTCCCCAGGGCAGAGCAGAGGGGGAGGAACAACCTCCCTGACCTGCTGCTCACACTCTTCCTCATGCACCCCAGGTCCCATTGGCCTCTTGGCCACAGGGCACATTGGTGACTCACGGTCACCCTGTTGTCCCCCACAACTCCCAGGTCCTTCTCTGCAGAGCTGCTTTCCAGCAGCTCAACCCCAACCTGTGCTGGTGCCGGGGGTTGTTCCTCCCCAGGGGCAGGACCCTGCACTTGCCCTTGTTGAACTTCGTCAGGTTCTCCTCTGCCCAGTCCAGCCTGGCCAGGTCTCTGGATGACAGCTCAGCCTCTGCTGGGTCAGCCCGTACTCCCAGTTTGGTATTACTTCCCATACCAAATGCCCAGGTACTGCTCAATATATTAACCGCGTAATTAAAACACAGCTAATTCATTTTGACAACTACCAATAGAAAAGGATCTTAAATTCAGCATAGCAGGGAAAGAATTCTATGAATGCAGAGCTGCGCTGGACTCTCCATTGAAAACTTTTAAAAGGTTTCAAGGTAAGTAATGGCCTCAAGTTGCGCCAGGGGAGGTTGAGGTTGGATGTGGGGAACAATTTCTTCCCCAAAGGGCTGTGGGGCATTGGAACAGGCTGCCCAGGGCAGTGCTGGAGTCACCAGCCCTGGAGGGTTGGACAGACAGAGATGAGGTTCTCAGGACATGGGGCAGTGCTGGGGTGGGTTAACGGTTGGATTCAATGATCTTGAGGGTGTCTTCCAACCAAAATGATTCTGTGAGTCTAAGCACCATACGGTACTATTTTAACACCAAAAGATGAAGCCCACTGCTCATATTAAAACCATTGGGCGCAATGTTCACTGCCGTTCAAATCAATAGAAATGATGGATAAAAAATCCACTGGCTGCATTTCAACAAGCCCTTTCCTACAGCATTACTGTATCCAAATAATTCATTCAAGTCATGTTAAAATCATAGAATCATACAATCATTTCAGTTGGAAGAGACCCTCAGGACCATCAAGTCCAACCACAACCTAAACTAACACCAGGACTAAACCATGTCCCTAAGAAATCCAAAATCAGAAGTTTGGAAATGCCACAATTCTGACTGTGCACATCCACTCCAGCAACCCTGCCATCCGTGTGCATCACGATACAGACACAATTATGTCGTTATTTTTATTCTGGCAGGACCTCAGCTCTGTTTTGTCAATAGGATTTTATTCATTTGATTGTGGTAACTGCGTGTATCTAATAGACTGAATAAATTCTTCACAAGTACAGCTGAGAGCACCCAACAATTGCTCAGGTCCCCAGGTCACCCCCAAACCTTCCTGCTCTCCCAACAGCTTTATCCACTTTTATTGCACCCCTTAATGGTCACCAGTGCAGAAAAGTATTCCAGCAGCTTTCTCAAAATTAATATCTTTTATATATATCAATAAATCTATTTCTTATTCAAACCCTTTTATTAAAATGCTTGTTCCCATGGGCTGCCAAGAAGATCAAAGTAACTTGCCAAAACTTCTTTGAGCACAGGATGTAAAATCAGGCTCCATAAACTACTAATTGGATCATGTGGCAGATACTCAATATCTGAAATGTGAGTAATAGTATGTGTCATTTCATGAGGTTCTTGACAAACACATGGCAAAGTCCAGCAAACCAAGAACCGAGCTCAACAGACAACGTGAAAATATCTGCGCTCCTCTTCCTACTCAAGGCTGGAAGCCTTGTCAATCACAAAGAAATAAAACAATAGGGTTTTTTCTTATTTGCTTTGATTAAGTTGAAAATAAAATGTTAATTTGATTTGGCAAAGAACTAGAAGTTCAGGATTCTATAAAATACGGGGATTAGAGCAGAACAGACGTTCTCAGTACTTACTCAGCAGTTCCTTACTCTGTGTTTGAGAGGGGAGTAGATTTTTCAAGATATCAGTAAAACAAAAGAAGAGAGCTTGACTCAAGACCACCAGTCCATCTCCTACCAAAATGTAGGTTGGGGTTGTACGACAGTATTTAGGCAGCTTGAGGAAAGTGGTATTTTGAGGCATATTCCACGACTCCAGCGAACCATCCCATAACTTCTTTAGAGTTGTCTACAAGATTGGAGGCAATTAATGAGAATTGTCTTTGAGTCATCGGAAAATGATAGATATTACTACTCAAAATATCATTCATAATACGTAAAAAACAAATCATAAAAGGCAACATCGTGGGCTCAAGTCCAATTTTAAATGTGCGGTCACATTTTAAAACCACCTACTTCACAGCAAATGCATAAATATATAAAGTAATCAATTCTGTCAGGTAGGTGGCAACATCCAAGTTTGTATCTTAGGAATGGGTTTCAAATTAACTTGTCATTTTTTTAAATTACAAACACTAGTTTACGCCATAATTTAGTATGCCATGAATAGTGGATCTAAATAAATGTTCACTTCCTGTCTAAATATGAAAATAATGCTTTTCCTATCACATAAAACTAATTATTGTCGTTCTGCGTGGCAATTTTTTTCAAAATTGCATTATGAATTATTCATGCGTGTTGAGTTTAATACAGTTATTCTAATGATAATATCTCTTTGGAAAAGTTTTTTAAGAAGAATTCAACACATCTTTAAACAAAAGAAACAAAGGCTACCAAGTTATAATAATTCTTTCAGTACTTTTAGAGAGATTAAAGTTACAAGCAAATACAAACTCAGTGTCTTCAAAACCAGACAGATATTTGGATTCAGGGTGACACTTCCAGCTATAGTCAAATTAATATGTAAAAGCTGAGCTAAGTTAGAACAAATGCAGACAGTATTCAAGCAGAAAACATTGCCTTGGAATTATAATGCTGAACTGGCGACGTATCAACTATTTTTACTTCCACCTTCATGGACTTTTTAAATTCATTTCTTTCCAGTGTATGGACTTTGGGGAAAAGGTGCAATTTGGAGGTTGGTGCTGAAGGACAGGGTGAAGAGAGGAGAATGCCTTCATATGACAGTTAATTGTTGTAGTAGTAAAGTCTTAATGTGGAAAGTTTGGTTTGATTTCACACAGGCTGGAATGAAGCAAACACACTTGAGAAAACGTTGACTTTTCTACCATAGAATCACAGAATAGTTTGGGTTGAAGGGACTTTCAAAGCTCATCCGGTGCCACCCCTGCCATGAGCAGGGACATCTGCACCAGCTCAGGTTGCTCAGAGCCCCGTCCAGCCTGGCCTGGGATGTCTCCAGGGATGGTTCATCCACCACCTCTCTGTCCAACCTGGGCCAGGCTCTCACCACCTTCAGAGCCAACAATTACATTATATCCAGCCTGAATCTCCCTCCTTTAAAACCATCGCCCCTTGTCCTATCACAACAGGCCCTGCTCAAAAGTCTGTCCCCATCTTTCTTCTTGGCCCCTTTTAAGTCCGGAAAGGCCGCAATAAGGTCTCCCCAGAGCTTCTTTTCTCCAGTCTGAACAAGCCCATGTTTAATCAGGATATGTTGTGGAGAAATGAAGCCAGCAAAGTCTGATTTCCTGTCAAGTTGTAAGCTTTGCTCGCTCCACTTTCTCACCCATCAGAGCTCCTCTCCAAACATCATTTGACTCATTTTTCCCTCTAGAAGAAGCATGCTGAGGCTCGTTTGAGGCTATGCTTCTGCTGATTAGACAGCCACAAGCGCATATTGATTGAATTGCCAACTACCCCTAAAGCAGAACAACTGAATTTCCCTGCTTTTTCATCAGTGTGAGCACCCACTGATCTCTCTCTGCTTCAAGTTGCTCCATCCTTCCTTCAAATTTGCTCAAAGCCAGCCAGATGATTCAGAAGTAACTGGGAACAAGGGAAAGACACGTGGCACAATCACCAACGTTTTGCTCAGTTATAACACAGAGCTACAGGTTGCAAGTTCTTTCTTCACCCTTGGCCAGGAGATGAAGAAGAAATAAGAGAGAAGGAGAAGCCCAAAATGTTCTTAGTATCACAGAATTCCAGAATCAACTCTCAATATGGAGAACACTGCCTACATTGAAGAGCCCATCCAAGTGTACGGGCACAGTTCCTGGTGTAATGTGGCCAACAAGAAGATTACTTCAAAATTCGAGAAGCGTTTCCAAAAAGGAGAAACACCAAGTTCTAGACAGGCCCTCCAATGGCAGTAGTAAGGCAAATCACTTCAATGTTGTATACATGAAATGACCAGTGTGTTGCTGAGAGCGTGGGGTTGGACTCGGTGACCCACACAGTCCCTTCCTAATAGAATAACAATTAAACTATAACTTGCAATATAAAATAGATTCCAATGTGAATCATGTTTATCTTAATATCTGAGGGGTTTTTTATTTTTATGATTTGACTATCTAGCCTTTATGAATCATACAACTGTGGGCTGAATTTTAACTCATTCAGGAAAATATGCTTCCATTCATATGGAGTCTGAAATGTGCTATCCCATTTTATATCCTCAGAAAAATGCCTTGGTGAATAAAAGCTTTTTTATTAAATTCATGCTATCGTATCTTCTTTTTCTTACATTTGGTAAGGATTAATATTAGTCTATCGTTTAGTCATAAAAGAACAGGTCCTTATAATGAACTGTGACAAGAGAGAGGGAAAGAAGAACTCTGATGGACAGATCTGATATAATGACACAGAAGATAATATACAATCCACTATCCTCATATCTTCATCTTTTATATATGTTCAACTGCAGGAAAAAGAGCGGAAAAAAGCTTTTTAATAAAAAACCCACTAAGAGGTTTGCTTACAGAAAGCTGGTTTGAATCACTACTGTGGGGGAGTGGAAAATAGATGTGACCATCCGAGCCTCTGTTCCTCTTAGCAGGGAAATGGTGACGTTCTCTCACTGAGCTCTGGAGCTTATTAGAGGAATAATTTGGCTAAGATATTCCTCAAAACTGTTGATTTATCCTGCAGTTCTTTTGCTGGCTGAAGACTGAGAAGACTTTGAAGGAAAAAGCTGAGAGGGATGTGGCAATGGATCAATATGTCAGGGTGGGTGTCAGAGGATGGACCAGACTCTGTTCAGTGGTGCCCAACGCCAGGGTGAGGGGCAACGGGCACAGACTGAAACACAGGAGGCTCCATGTGAACATGAGCAGAAACTTGTTTGCTGGGAGGTGCCAGAGCCTGGCCCAGGCTGCCCAGAGCGGGTGTGGAGTCTCCTGCTCTGAGACATTCAAACCCGCCTGGACCCACCTGTGTGATCTGCTCTGTGACCCTGCGTGAGCAGCTGGGTTGGACTGGGGGATCCCCAGAGGTCCCTTCAACCCCAACCAGCCTGGGGTTCTGTAATTTTAATTGGCTCTGTCAGGCCCTAGTTCTCCTCTAAGAGCTGTTTTCAAGTCACTCTGTGCTTACATTTTTACCAGGGATTCGAGATACCGCAAGCTCACCCATTAAAAAGGAGAACTGTAAAAATAATGAAAGTCAGGAAAAGAGTAGACACTACGGAAAACCCTAATATTTAATTAAAAATAAATTAAATCTACAGATATCAAATATCCCTTCTCTTAAAAATCCTTTTTTTTTTTCTCTTCTTGGATAATTACGCAGTAATTAACGCAGACCTACAACGGTTTTATCCCAGGGCTTTGCTCATGCCAAATATTCATAGAACAAGGTTACATCTTAACCTGTTCCTCTTCACGCTGTATAACTGGTTATCGTAGTGGATCCTGTCTTCATGTCACACATATCACATGTTCACATTGCAGCATAAATTACGATGGCACACGTTTAGTGGGTTAAATTTTCTGGTGTGCTTTTCCCAGCATTAAATCTGATGTAAAGCAACTTTGTAGAAAGAACCTCCTGGATTCAGAATTCATTAGCATGCCAAAGGAACTCGTTCCAGCCAAGATGATTACGCCAATACCCCTGTGAGAAGGGGAAAGCTCTTTGAAATGTCTCTCATGGTTCAAGACAGCGTCTTAGAAAGGGTAGAAAGATTTCTCAGCTGCCCCAATAGGCAGAAGGAAGAGATTCTCACTCGGCTTGTCTCAGTTTTAACTTGCTACCTTCACCTAAAACACCTTTTTGGTGGTATGGAGAAAATCAGTGCATACAGTGTAAATAAGGACTAAGCGGCATTCCATTAATTAAAGAAATTGCTCTCTGAATCTAGAATTCGGCTCTGTGTCTTTATTTAAATGAAAAAAACAAGAGCAAAAAGCCACTCGAACGAAGCATGACATTAAATGGTAAGAAACTGAGCATCCAAATTCATCGACGGCAACTTTTTAACTATCTTCATATACCAAAAGCTTGCAGTAACGACAGACATCAAATGAAAAGCTTATGTGTTCTTATGTGCTGCTTCTGCTTGGTTTAAAATAGTAGTTGCTTTTAAATGCAAGTTTAACTTAGTCTTCATACTAATACTTCCAAGCATCCACGATGCAGGGATCACATACTCACAAGAGACAGAGTAATAACAAATCAGGGGGATTAGGCCCAACCTAAAATCCTAACAGAGTAATGAAATAGTAGAAATTAATCCAATGAATTACAAAACCCATTTCGACAGCGAGTCAGAAATCAGGAATACAAAGACATTTTAAGTCATCCGTATAAAAGGACATTTAGAAGTATTTTTTTAAACAGGTAGAAAGTGCTATTAGAAAAGAAGACACCAATAGCCATCCATTGGTTTAGGAAAAAATTCTCAGGTTGTGCTTGTGTTTAATTATTTTAAAACACTGAGTATTTGGAATACATATTATTGTCTCCAAAAGTTGTGCCATTATGACAAACTATGAAGATGTCTCTATACTTAATTTCTTTTCCCAAATTGTCTTGTTGCTAGGAGACCACAATCCCAAACTATCAATGATGATGAAGGACGTTATATTAAGTTTGTTTTATTAAAGAACGATCAAAACAACTTGTACCTTAAAAATAATGTAAGCCAAAAATCTTTTAAATCAGTCAAATTCCAACACAATGTCTTCAAGGGTTGGTAAGTACTTCAATGGTGTGTGATATACGGCTCAGCAATATATAAGAAACAGGTCCAGCATATTTACCATACAAAGATGTAATAAAAGAGATAATAAAAATGGGTGGAAGGTTTATATCAAATAAAGCAGCTGCTTCTGCCCATTGGAGGAGGACTGAGTCAGATGATCCTTGTGTTAAACCATCAGACATTGGGCCAACAAGTTTATATCATGAAAATAAGATGTAAGAAAATTTTCAAATAGGCAGCAGCGAAAAGTGTTTTAGCTTCTTCAATATAAATGCACAGAAAAACTTTAAGCTGTAGAATTGTGAATAGCTGTATTGAAATTCTGTGTGCAGCTTCAGTATTAAAACTACAATATTGCTAACGTACTGAAAAAGCCACTATTTCTGAAAAGCCTGTTTCTGCGGCTGTTCAATGTTCAATGTTTCTTGCTGCTCAGAGTGGAAAAGAGAGAGAATAACACAATGTACAACACAAGCCCAAAACAATTCAGGTAATTTTAACTTATTTTCTCAGCCTCAGCAGGAAGCCAATAGGTATATTTGTCATGTGGAAGCCCTCACACATCCTCCAGAAGTCAAGAAGGACAGACAGACGTTTAAATGAAGTCGACCGCATCTGTCTCCAAAGACCTTCAGAGGTGACCAGTCCCGGTGATGACGTGGTCGGTACCACTATCTACTTTATTTGAAGTGTCACTTGAAGCTCTTAGAGCACGGACTTTGCCTCCCATCAATACCTCACGCTTGTTTGACCCATCCTTTCTGAAAGGTAGAGCTCCCAAACATGGGGGCATGCGATGTATTCAGCTCAGCTACTAATATCACTTTAGACTGCACCATCTCTTTGGGGAGGGTTCTAGGTAGACAAGGGTCTGAGAACCTTTAAGAAGCTCAAATGCCAACAGCTTATTATTCTGCTTTTACTGTTTAACTATTTTAATGCTTTATCTTTACTCAAATTGGTGACACATGAGCAATCTAGTAGAGTTCCCTCTCAGACACATTTTGAGGATGCATGATGCTCACAGCAATTGAACGCGGTCTTCACCATGTTCTAGCTCGGACAAATTATGTGAAAGCCAGTGGAAAATCATAGAATCACTTTGATTGGAAAAGACCTTCAAGATCATTGAGTCCAGCTGTTAACTACACACGGCCAAGTCTGCCTCTTCCCCATGTCCTGAGAACCTCATGTCCGTCTGTGCAACCCTCCAGGGCTGGTGACTCCAGCACTGCCCTGGGCAGCCTGTTCCAATGCCCCACAGCCCTTTGGGGAAGAAATTGTTCCCACATTCAACCTCAACCTCCCCTGGTGCAACTTGAGGCCGTTTCCTCTGCTCCTGGCGCTTGTTCCTGGGGAGCAGAGCCCGACCCCCCTGGCTCCAAGCTCCTTTCAGGCAGTTCAGAGATCAGAAGGTCTCCCCTCAGCTCCTGTTCTCCAGCTGAACCCCCCAGGTCCCTCAGCCGCTCCATCACACTTGTGCTCCAGCCCCTCACCAGCTCCGTTCCCTCTCTCCACTCGCTCCAGCACCTCAAGGCCTTTCTTGGTGTGAGGGGCCCAGAACTGTCCCCAGGATTGGAGGTTTGGCCTCCCCAGTGCCCAGCACAGGGACAATCACCCCCCAGAATGGGGTAATATAACCAGCAACTACACAACTACCTTGCAAATGTGAACATAACTCTGCATTACGGCATCTGTGCTGCTCCCAAAACTAATTCTGTCAGGAGGCAAAGTCCTAAGACTCATTTCAATACCAACAAAGCCGTGGGCTTCACTCTACCAGTTTTTGGACACAACGTAGACATTTCTCTTGCCAATAAATCACAAGCTTCTTCAGTGAATGACTGAACTAGAGGCACTAGTGTGAGAATAAGCAATAACAGAATTAGCACTGACAGATACACATCCATAGGTAAAGCAGCGCATCTTTTGCTGTCTTGGTAGATGATATATACCAAGAGGACCATGGTTATTTTAAATACAAGCTACAGAAAGGTGATGAAAGAACATTTTGCCATTTATGGATAAGATGAAGCTACTTCACAGTATCATAGAATCATTTTAATTGTCGCATCTTCTATATAATCTTATCGAGGCACAGTGTGCACTTCACAGCATAAGGGATAAGCTGGGCTGGTTTGCCAACAAGGATAAACCAAGGCGTATTTACAGTTAATGAAGCAATAGACCTTTTAGTGCCAGAGGATTGACTGAAACAAAAGCCATAGGGGATGCCATTTGCGCTTCTATTTGTGAGCTGTGCATGAGCATTCTCGGACTGAATAACGAACCTCCTTGGTGCACTGGGGCTGGTTTATGGTCCATGGAAGCAGTTGCTTTGTATTCAAATGTAATATTTTATGCAAGCATTTGAAGAGTAAGGTTATTTTCTCTTCACCTTTATCGAATCCTCTTGATATTAAAAATGTGGGCATATCACATGCTCTAATTTGGTGAAGCTATGTATAATGGAAGATAAAAAATAAAACCTTGCTGCTTGTAATGATTATACAAATTATTTGGTGTGTTAGTTCTGTTTCCAGCACACTGGGTGTGATGCAGTGAGAACGTGGGGATCCTGCAGACATGGAGATCCATGGAGGGTTCACTGCCCTGCCAACTTCTGTTGGAATCAGTGCTAATGAGGAGGCCGTTCGCTGGTTGCCTTCTTTTGGGGAGTTTCCTTTGCAGCTCATGACCTTGCAATGAGTCTTCATGAAATTCCAGGTCTCAATCCCTCTTACTACATTCATGTCAGATTCACCCTGAAAGCCGTATCTTCTCATTGACAGAATCACAGAATCGTTTTGGTTGGAAGAGACCCTCAAGATCAGAGTCCAAACATTCACCAGAGCCTGGCCCAGGCTGCCCAGAGCGGGTGTGGAGTCTCCTGCTCTGAGACATTCAAACCCCCTGGACCCACCTGTGTGATCTGCTCTGTGACCCTGCGTGAGCAGCTGGGTTGGACTGGATGATCTCCAGAGGTCCCTTCAACCACAACCAGCCTGGGATTCTGTGATTCTACACCGGGTTGAGCCCAAGCCCAGTTCAGACCCTTGCTCTCCCTCCTGGCAGTGCAGGCACATTTTGCCAATATTGATACTGAGAACATTTGCCCGGCCTCCAGGGACCCCCTGGTCCAAAGGTGGTTCCTCTATTCAACAACCCCCAACAGACTTTTCTTCCACAGTTTTGCCCAGTCACTTTTGGGAACTCAAACACTTTTTGCTATATTTAAGATTTACGCCCTCTGTCCTTAATCACTTCAAAGAAATTGGGTACTAGATTGATTTCCACAAATACTAAATAATAAATAAATAAGCAATAAAAGCTTTAAAAGAATATGTTTCCTTAGAACTAATTCAGTGGGTGGATTAATATAAAGAGGTGTAAGATCATTTTCCCTCCAGCAGCTCTGTCATTTACACTCTTCAGAAACCAACCCATTGTTGGAATTTCTCTCATTAATCGAGCTAAATAAGTCCCTGAAAGCCTTTGGTAAAACAGACACTAGATTACATTAATTAATCATTTAAATTTCTTTCTGATTTTTCCTTGGCTGCCACAGGCAACCCTGCCTCTTCAAAGATAACTGCAATGCAAGAACAATACCTACAGTTCATAAGGGCAGCAAGAAAATTGAAGGAGGGCTACATTAGGTGAATATTTGAGCCAATTTATTTGCATCATATATCCTACCATTTACGTTGCTCTAAGTGAAGTTAAGATACACTTCTGTCCTGACTTCATTTGCATGAAACAATAAGAAATTAGGGATGGCAGTGCAGAAATATATTTCATTTTTAAGGAATACCTCTCTTGAGTATATGTAGTATATGACATTTATTAACCTGCATGTACCAAATGGCACATGAGGATGGCTCTTTTCTAAAAGTAAATTGGCTCTACATTGTAAATCTTTGAATAGATTTCCTGTGATCAAAACTCAACCTGTGGTTTTTTCTTCTAATTTTATTCGTTACTAAACAATCTGTTTGATAGTTCAATATGTTTATCCATACACTCCAAATTTAGACCGAGTAAAAAAAATGCGCATTACAAATTATTCAAGCATTGGAACAGGCTGTGGTGAAGCCACCATCCCTGGAGGGGTTGAAAAGATGCAGAGATGACGTTCTCAGGGACATGGGTTAGTGGGGGATTTGGCAAAGACAGACTAATGGTTGGACTTGATGATCTTATAGGTCTTTTGCAAACTAAATGATTCTATGATTAAATAATTGTTAACAATATAATATTTTAGAACACTGTTGATCAATATACACTGTTCATAAAGATCCTTTTAATATTATTAAACTCTTTTCCTAGGCAAACTGAGAGTTAACTTTATTGTATGTACTTCTGTACACAACACTCAAGAATCAAAGACCTTTGTGAAAGTCAGTGGCGCTGATCACTTAAATCAAAGAACTGAAACATTCCAATTTCTTGGGTGATCAGGCCTGTTACCATTTCATACAAAAAGCTACAGCATTGAGAACTTCAAGACGTAAAGATCAACGGTTTCCCTCAAAAATGAGATTGGAGATCAGGCAGTGAGAATTCACCATCACCATCGGGTGGTGAATCCTCAACATGCCTGATCCCAAACAAAAGTCAATAGTGGGGTGCAGTGATTTGTCGCATTTATACACCTATAAAATACATTTGTTACCACATGTATTTATAAAAACTATCAAATCAGTGCACAGAACTTCACTGTGAAACCTGCATCCTGCCTTCCCGGGTGAGAAAGACGAGCCGATGCCACTCAACAGTAATAACCTCATAACTCAGGCAAGCACGAGAGAGATTCTTGCATATGGCGTGTCAAAAAATTGCATATCTTAGCATGTAAGGTCACTCAGCTGTCAGAACAGAAGCAGAAACTGCCTCCCAGACAAACGACGAACAAGAAATTGCAAAGTCGAGCACGAAAGGGCGGAAAATTCTAATTTACGCAAATTTCAACAGGATGGAGTGTGTGTACTAGATGCAAGACCCTGGCTCGGTAGAGTGATGGGTGCATTTCTCTACTCGGATAGTACAGGAATATTTCTGAAAGATGTTATGAGTGTTGCTGCCGTGTTCTGTGAAAGAGTTTAACAGTGTGGATGGAGTCAGACTGACTCAACACCAGAAAATAATATTATTGACTATGATGACATAGCCTATTTTAGACATACAAAAGTATTTCAGGTGTGATGCTGGGGTGGGTCAACCAAGCATGTGCTGACCTCCTTTTTGTCACATATTTCAAAAACTTGTAAATATTCTCACAGAGTCCCAGGCTGGTTGGGGTTGAAGGGACCTCTGGAGATCCCCCAGTCCAACCCAGCTGCTCACGCAGGGTCACAGAGCAGATCACACAGGTGGGTCCAGGGGGTTTGAATGTCTCAGAGCAGGAGACTCCACACCCGCTCTGGGCAGCCTGGGCCAGGCTCTGGCACCTCCCAGCAAACAAGTTTCTGCTCAGGTTCACATGGAGCCTCCTGTGTTTCAGTCTGTGCCTGTTGCCCCTCACCCTGGCGTTGGGCACCACTGAACAGAGTCTGGTCCATCCTCTGACACCCACCCTGACATATTGATCCCATTGATCACATCCCTCTCAGCTTCTCTTCTCCAGCTCAACAGCCCCAGCTCTCTCAGTCTCCTCATCACAAAGATGCTCCAGACCCCTCAGCATCTTTGTGTCCCTCCCATGGACTCCCTCCAGTAATTTCTTGTCCTTCCTAAACTGGGGAGCTCAGAACTGGACACATAGCTCCAGATGGGCCCTCACCAGGGGACAACCTCCCTTGACCTGCTGCTCAAACTTTTCCTCATGCACCCCAGGTACCATTGGCCACAAGGGCACATTGTTGGCTCATGGTCAACCTGGTGTCCACCAGAACTCCCAAGTTCTCCACATTATTTACTCTAACCTTAGTGGTGATGTGTGGTTTGAATGGAGATGACTGCCATGAAGACATGTCGCTAACTTCAGGTGGTGCACCTAAAACTGAGGTTACTGGTTAATTTGGAGCAATCAGTCCCCCAGGACATAAAAACCAGCACTTCCTAGTTTCAATCACAGAAAGATATTGCCTGGAAGTTTAAACACCTGCTGAGAGCAGAACAAATCCCAAGCTAAAGCAGAACAAATTCAAAGTTAAATCAGACTGCTAGGGGTTACATGCAGCCAAGGTTTCAAGATCTATAGGGATAGGGCTTCACGCTCTCACTATGAAGAATTTTTTTCCTTATATGCAGTCAAACTTTTTCCTTGTTATTTTTTTGCTGTTCATAAAGAAAACAATTGATAGTCATCTCTGGTGACTGTGTAGATAAATCCCCTGTATCAAACACTACTTAGCAAGCTGGTGGTCCTGCACAACGCCAGGTTCAACTTCCAGACCATTTTGAAGTGTAGAGACCACTGCATCCATGCTGATCCATAAATAAATAAGGAATGGTAAAGGCCATTTTGCCAAGCACAAATCATAAAAACTAAGCCAGAAAACTAATTCTACACTGAGCCAACTTGTCAACACGTGTAGGCCGTTCCCTCAACAAAAGACATGATTTATAAGAATACTCTTCAGACTCTTCTTCAGCACAGAAACTACAAATGATGTTACAACTCCCACAATCTTCCAATTTGGACAATGTCTATCAATTTATCTCTCTACTTTTCAGTGCTCCAGAACTGACTTGACTGTCCTGCTACATTAGGGGAGCTACAAGAAAGCTGGAGAGGGACTTTTTGCAAGGTCATGTAGTGATAGGACAAGGGGTGATGGCTTTAAACTGAAAGAGCATGGACTTAGCATAGATATAAGGAAGAAACTCTTCCCCGGGAGGGTGGTGAGACACTGGAACAGGCTGCCCAAAGATGTGGATGCTCCATCCCTGAAAATGTTCAGGTTCAGGCTGGACGTGGCTCTGAGCAACCTGGGCTGGTGGAAGGTGTCCCAGGAGGCTGGACTAGATGATCTTTAAGGTCCCTTCCAACCCAAAGCATTCCATGATTCTATTATTTCAGAAAATGTCATGCCAGCACCCCTACAATCACGGCTGCATCTGGTTTCTTGCTATTTCTAGACTGTTCATTCTCAGAAAGTCTCAGGAAGTAGAAAAACACAAATTTTTTTGAAGAACCCAACAAGGTCAGTTAACAAGAGGCAAGGGAACCGGTACATGGGTAAGTGCTAATGATAAGATCTTGATGGTGGCACTGCGAGGCAGCAGCCCACGCTCCACGATCAAACCCAAGCAGATCCCAGCCTTCTTAAAAAATCATTTGAGTGGTGCTACTCAAGTTCCTCGCTAACATCTACTTACTACCGGCTTACACATCCCAGTGGTTGCATAAAATTGGTGGATATGTGCTGTAAAGCTGAGCAGAGCCCATGGGGAGGCAGAGGAACCTCAGCAGCACTGGAGCCGCCACCGCGCTCCCGTCATCTCCGCCTCAAAGACTCCGGTGACGTTTGGGCAGGTTGGATCTCACTCAGAAGCTGTTCCCATGGAGCCTGCTGTGATTCACCTTCATTTGAAGAAAATAAACGTAGAACATGCTTATATAGAAACTCCCAGAGTGGAGATGAACATTAAACCGCCACAAATGAGGCAGAACTCAGGTTTTATTTGTGAATCCTCTGAAACGTAGGACAAAGCCGAGAAGGAAAAGAAGGGGAATGCTGTAAGATAGGAAGTACTCCATGACTAGCGAGAGGCAGAGATTTATGATTAACCAACAAGACGAAGGCAACCCTGTTTTACAAGGCAATAATCCAGCACAATTCCCTAAGGTAAAGCCCAGAACGGAGGCGGAATAGTTTATTCAAACAAGGCAAGTGGATTATTGCCCCATAAACCAGCACGCCACTGTGATTATTACCTTTGTCTTACATGCTCTTTTCTAATGTTTTTTCTCCATAAACATTTAAAACCCTAAAATATCAGGAGAAAAGAAAGGGGGCAGGGGGTAGAAAGTCGCACATTTAATATTGTTTTCTAATTTCCTGAAAATGTATCGAGTCAGGAATGTAAAAGAACAAATTTCAGTCAGGGTTCTAAATAGCAGCAATAAATCCAATTAATAAGCAGTACACTAAGATCTTACATCTCCCTGATTCTTCACACATATGTCGTTTCCCCCCGCCGCCAGTTTTCTCCCTTTTCGCGCTCTCCCAAATACACAAGCAGTTTTGATTTATCGAGATTTTTTCCTCATACACTTAAATTTCACATTATACTTGACGCACCATGTTCCATCAAACCCAAAACAAGGCAAAGACTCTTGGAGAACCGTATCAGTGAGAGCTGATAAAACCTTAAGCCACATTCAGCCTTCATCAGCTCTAAAAGAACAGGACATTTGGAGAATATAGAGCATGTTGTTTCAATACCTAAACTCACACCTTTTTTTATTTAGAACAGCCCCATTTAGAACAGACCAATATATTGCGGCATAGCCAGTAATATAAAATAATTCAATACACTGTTAAAAAATTCACTCCTCCTAAGACAATACGAATATGACCAGAATGGACTAACTTCTTCACCACAGAATCACAGAATCCCAGAATGTCAGGGATTGGAAGGGACCTGGAAAGCTCATCCAGTGCAATCCCCCCATGGAGCAGGAACACCCAGATGAGGTTACACAGGAAGGTGTCCAGGCGGGTTGGAATGTCTGCACAGAAGGAGACTCCACAACCTCCCTGGGCAGCCTGGGCCAGGCTCTGCCACCCTCACCCCAACAAGTTGCTTCCCAAATTTAAGTGGAACCTCCTGTGTTCCAGTTTGAACCCATTACCCCTTGTCCTGTCACTGGTTGTCACCAAGAAGAGCCTGGCTCCATCCTCCTGACACTCACTCTTTATACATCTGTAAACATTAATGAGGTCACCCCTCAGTCTCCTCTTGTCCAGCTCCAGAGCCCCAGCTCCCTCAGCCTTTCCTCCCACGGGAGATGCTCCACTCCCTTCAGCATCTTGGTGGCTGCGCTGGACTCTCTCCAGCAGTTCCCTGTCCTGCTGGAACTGAGGGGCCACAGCTGGACACAATATTCCAGGTGTGGTCTCCCCAGGGCAGAGCAGAGGGGCAGGAGAACCTCTCTGACCTACTGACCACCCCCTTCTAACCCACCCCAGGTACCATTGGCCTTCCTGGCCACAAGGACCCAGTGCTGGCTCATGGTCACCCTGCTGTCCCCAGGACCCCCAGGTCCCTTTCCCCTACACTGCTCTCTAATAGGTCATTCCCCAACTTATACTGGAACCTGGAAAAACCTGTAAATAAAAACCAAAATATTCACTCTATTCACAGTAGCACTAAATACAGATGATTCACTGAATAACAACATGATCAAAATAAGAAAATTCAGCAGACTCCCAAACCCTTTGTTTCTGATATTACACTTAGATACATCACAGCTCCCTCACCAGTTTTACATCTATCGAAGGATCTGAATTTAAAAGAAAATAACGAGTGGAACTTCTATCAATATTTCATCCCTAAAAACTCTTTGTTCTTCCATTTTTAAAGCCTTGTGATTCCTCTATTAAAAAATGTCTTTAGAAAGGCAAACAACCCAAACAAATATGATTTCGACTGATGTTGTTTTGAAAACATTAAACGGAATCCCACTGGGAAATTAAATGAAAATGTCAGCTCTAATAATGGGAGAGAATGATTCATAGACAGAATCAAACATTTTTAAATGTTACCTATGTAATTAGAGGAGCCTGATTTTCCAAAGGACCCGTCTCTTACACCTTCCAATAAAATCTAAGACTAAGTAGAGATTTGGAAAGCCAGTTTCAACATATGTGCTGCAGAAATTCTATCCGGGAAGGCCTGAAAACGTGTTCCTGCTTCCTAAGGGTCGGAACTCACCACGTTCCAACTGCTTCACAAATGGGGTGTTGGAATAACCGCTCTCACCAATGGCAAAATTACAGCTTGATTGCAAAATATTTGAGCTCTATAAAATATCTGGAATCATCCTTACAACAGCTTAAAAATTAGGTGGCTATTTAGATATACTGGGACTTGGGAATCTGCAATAGGTTGACAAAATTTTCTGGATAAAGAATGACAGGAAAGGTGATACTTTCTAGGTTGTAAAGAGGACTAGAAGGGTTTCATTTCACTTATTGTCAAAAAAAGTCAAGTCTAAGTTTTTTCGGATATAGACAGAAGGAATATGAAGCTACATGAAGGTTCAAGTCCCACTTTTCCATTCAAGTCCCAACACGACTTGTGATGCACAAATTTAGACTCGGCCTAAACGGAGTTTAACAACATATGGAAACACCTTTTGTGCCGTTCAACTGTTCAATGAGGAGCCAGCGGGTAAAATTAGGAAAATGCAGCAAATGTTCTTTCTTGGCGGATCCTGTGCTGGAGATGGTGGAAAAACCTTCTCCAACTGGGTTAAATTGCTGAATTTCCTCTTGGGTTCAGAGACGTAAACTCCAAGTAAAAAGGAAAGCGAGACAAAGATTAACTCAGATGTCGAGGTCACTAAACGAAGGTCAACTGACTTTAGTTACAGCCAAGAGTGGCACCGTGACCGATGAACAAATATTATCACTGCCATTAAAAAGAAAGCAAATAAAATTAGAAAAATGAGATTAAATAAAGCAGATATTTAATAAAACTCTTAGCAGTTAGAAGCGATTTTGTGTGGGACAGATTTCCTTTAACGTCTAAATGATCAAAAAGTAAATTTAAAAAGTTTAGACAGTAATCCGTATTGTATTTCATCCTGTTGGCACCATCAGCACCAGTTTTGTTGCCGATGTCACAGCGTTAGGCACCAAAACTATGGATCTATATAGGAGTAATGTAAACGTTCCTGAAAAGTTATGGAAAAAACTATGGCCAGCTGGCTCCAGTTGAACCATTCTAAACACCCACGTGGAGAGAAAAAGGCAGGAGAAAACTTGAGTACTTTGGCAGAAGTTGTTGCTCTCCAACAGGTCATTCCCCAACTTACACTGGAACCTGGGGTTGTTCCTGCCCAGATTCAAGACTCTACACTTGCCCTTGTTCTAGTTCATTGACTTTTTCCCTGCCCAACTCTCCAGCCTGTCCAGGTCTCTGGATGGCAGCACAGCTTCCAGTGTCACCACTCCTCCCAGCTTGGTGTCACCAGCAAACTTGCTGACAGTCACTCTATTCCCTCATGGTCCTTTGCTTTACATAACCTGACTTTGGGAATCAGACAGTTGATAAGAAAAGATTCTCTACAAAATGTCTCTAGTCTTCAGCAGTAATGTGGTCAAAAAGAAAGCGATTCCAAATGGCCGATACCTTTTCAGATGTCCCCACCTGGCTTCAGCTCTAAGAGTCCAGTTCACCCGTGTACCCTGTGTCATGTCCCCCAGTTCCACAAAATACCTCATACAGTCTAAGATATTGAAAAGAGCACCATATTCTGCTGGTAGGCACTGCCCAGATGTCCCTGGAGAATATACCTTATTTCCCCAAAAAGCCATTTTTCTACCCACCACTATGAGAAGAACGAAGACAACATCAATAGGAACCTCTGGTGAGCTGGTGTTTCATGGGCCATAGGAAATCATAGAATCGGTTCAAACAACTATTGAGCATAGAGTATCCTATCATATAGTATTGGGAAAACTATACGGTGTATGAAAAAATAGAGAAAAAATACAAATTAATCCATTCCGAAATACTTAGGAACATGGACAACTTCAGAAGTGTCACCAAGCATTTTCAAAGATACCTTTTACCTGAAAAAATACAGAGAGGTATGATATTTTTATTAGTATTAGGGGTGTCACTTTAACAGTAGCACATACAGAAGTCACTCTCCAGGGTAAAATGCTGGACAAGATTGAAGTGTCTTTGCTTACACAATATTGGAAACCAAAGCAGAGCCACAGAAGCTTCCGTTCATGACACTAAGACAACAAAAGGAAGGTGGCTAAAGGAAATTACAGCCTTGTTCTGCTTCAACTTGGCAGACTTACCAAAAAATAGGTGATTCAACAAGTGTAATGAAGGGACAATAATAGGAATTTCTTGCAAGACCTGTAATGAAAATAACATTCAAATTGGGTCCACAATTCAATCACATCTCCATGACTTAGAAAACACATGGTGGCCAAGTCATATTCTGAAAGTGAGAAAAGATTTCATCCCTATCTGAGTTTATTCTACAAAGGAATAAAACTTGTTCACATTGTTGTAACTGAAAGTACTACCTGAATATGTTACTATTCCATATAAGATTGGAACAGATCCAGGACTATGTTATTTTACTATCAATCAGTACAACAACTCAGAAGCTTTGTAGCTTTCAAGGATCGTAATATTTTAATACGATAATTCTTGTGGAAGGATTAGAAAAGAATGAGTAAAGAAAAAGAAATATGGTGTGCACTGGAAGGCAAATAACTTTTTGTGTTTGATCTTTACAACATATTTTATGTGTACGTCAAAAAAAACCCAAGCAAAGCATTATTCTTCTTATTTATGCAAACAGAAGGATGGTGTATCCAGTAAATAAACCGATCTCTGTTTTCCTTTGAGGTCGGAGATTTAAGCATTATAGATGTATGAATCTACATCTATTTTATATATATATAGCCTAAGATTAATACATAGATGATTGTGGTAATGTAACAGATACTCTTATTTTATTCCTGGTTTAGGTATTCTTCTGTGCCATCATCTAAGCAGAAGGTATTATATCATCTAAACTCTAGGTGTGATACGATAAGAGCAATGCTGATCAGGACCAAATACTCTATTTTCACTAAGAAAGGGCTTATTTTTCCAGCTTAAGTGGCATATTTGTGAATTTAAGAGGACACGGAGCATCCAAGAGGAGGTGAAGATCACCAGAGCTTTCAGCTCCATTAGGTGGTCTCTGTCTGCTTAGAGAAGATACAAACCTTCTAAAATTCCATCACATTCACCAAATCTGGAAAAACTCAGAGCAACAGATGTATACTGGGTAGAAATTAATTTTAGGAAACCAACTGGAATATGGATGGCCATAATTACCAGGTGGACAAGCTTCTACAAGCTTCTACATTTCCATAAGCTTATCAGAATTGGCTGGGCCCTAAACACCGTGGATTATTCTAAATGTGAAGATCTCAGACAATACCATTAAGACAACTTTTAAAAATTACAAATTAATATTTTCATCAGTTATTGTCTTATTTTCCTTTTTTCTTGACCATGAATATACTAGAGACTAGACCACAGTGCAGCACAAGGCTGAACAAGCAATCACTGCCATTCTCTATTTTAAAACTTCCTTTTTTCATTAACTATCTCATTAAGAATTTGCTTGATCTTCCTCCAATTGAGACGACTAAATGTCAGATGTCTTAGCCCAAGGTCCCTGCACTGGTTTTCCTTTAGGGTCAATTAACAGGGTGATTCACAGGATTGACATGACCCCCATTTAAATCACCTTCTAAAGGTGTTTATTACTCCACAATTATTACAAAAGTTACTTTACTCACTGTTTTAAGAGCTACACTGGACAAAATACTATTGATTTGGCTCAAAATGGATATTGCATGGATAAAGATGGTGGCCTCTACCTCCAGGTGGAATCAAGAAGTGGAATTCCACCTAAGTTAAATTCTTATAAGGTATAGATTATAGATTATACAACCTTCTTCCTGCAGTTTCTGTGACCATTTTCCACCTTGGACTGGGCTGGAGTTACAAATAAAATATTAGGAATGCACTTATGGTTTTATATACCTTGAGATCTGAAGAAACACCTGCTACGGTTATATGGAATAATTAAAATGATGACACCAGCGGCAGGAAAGTCGCTGTACAGAGAGAAAATGCTTTGTCATCTAGTGGGCGACAAAATAAGCAATTATGCTGGAGTAATGGTAAATGGTACATGGTAAATGGTAAATGATAAATGGTAAATGGTAAATGATAAATGGTAAATGGTAAATGATAAATGATAAATGATAAATGATAAATGGAAAGAGCCCTAAAGAATATGTAGAGTTTTCAAAACCATTGGATATAGGAATGAGGTTAACTCAGCAATGGTAGAATACGGAGTTACACCATGCTTAGAAAACCAGGGCAATCTTTAGCATTTTCCATGGGTATCGGCATGCGAAATAACATGCAAAATCTGCATATACTGTATTTTAACATATATATTATTATCCTACAGCCGTACTTATAAAAAATCTATAGTTATATTGAGAATCTCTTCCTTGTCCAATAAACACATTGGTTCATAGTGAGCGCCCCTTCAACCTTTGTACAAATCTGTGATAAAACAGTTTACACATATAAATATAAAAGGCACAAACAGAGCCATTGCAGTCCCATTTTGATCTCAACCTGCTTTGATACCACTAAAACCAGAAGAGTAAACTGTGGTTTATATATTATTAATACACACAAGCGAGATCAGACATAGGCCCATCAAACGCAATGCTCCTACATGAAATAATATTATGGCTTGTAGTTTCATAAGGAAAATCAAGTTAAACCCTAAACTCTAATCCTCTTCACATTAAAATATACCACTTTAAGGAACTGTACAATCCAGATCAATATAGGGATTAATGATTCATTAAGAATCAAACACAAGTTGCTCAAACTTCGCCAATAATTAAGGATCATAAATGAATGGTGATCATGATTAAACTGATTAAAGTATCCAGAGAAACTTCAAATTCTTATGTAGTTTGTTAATGAACTATGTAAATACTATAAACCACGTCAAATCACACTCACAAATGACATTTTCACGCGATCCAATCGACATTGTGGAACCAACCGTCCCATTTCAATTTGGATTTTAATTTGCCAAATGGGGGTATTTCCCAAAAATACACACTGAGATGAGCTTTTAAAAGCGAATGGGTTAGCAGAAAGCAAAACCACTTTCTTTTGGAGGCCAAAAGCAATCTGGAATGGTCTATTTCCCACTTAGGAAACCAAAATGTGCTGACTAGAATTTCAAAGGCAAAGTTTTGAAAACCGTCATCGCTTCAGTGTCAACCAACGTTCAAATATCCATACAAATATTTTCTATTTGTCGATGCATTGCAAGGACCCACATGTTGATCATGGTTAAAACCTGAAAAATCATTTCTGACATTATACTCAGGAGAGAAATAGGGTTATTCTAATATTCACAGCTTGTTTTCACTTAGACTCACCACAATGTTTTCTATATATTTCCGGCTTTTAATAGGGATATATAGTAAAAATTTGGGTTGAAATGTCGTGATGAAAGGAAACAGCATCTGCTTTGAGCCATTGTTTCTAAGAAATAGAGCAAATTAATTTCAGAATCTGCAGCCAAACAGCCAAACTTATCCCCTGTTGTGATCGCAAACTTGGCTCCATCACATCTCCCATTTCCCCATCACCGCACACAGTCATTTAAATAGTTTCAGTGCAGTAAAAAGCTTTCAGAAACCATTTAAAAGGTTTCACTGCATCAACTGGGCATCACGACAGCATCGTAGCCACTATCTAACTACAGCCTCTTGCAAAAGGTTCACTGGTGTAGTCAAAATCTGGCATATTTTCCTATGAAACCCATTTAGTATCATATTAAGAAACCCAAATGTTTTCACCTAATCAAAAAGGCCGGTTATTTCTAGCAGTCATCAAAATGCACAGTTAAAATATAAAGGCATTCCTATTAAAATGTTTTTCATTAATGTTGTTTCTTCCCTTTCAGCACATAAGAATTAGGGAAATGTGCAGCATGCCAGAAATTACACATCTGAGCAATCTATTCTTTAAGGGTAGGATAATACTTACTAGAAGTGAAGACGATCCATAAAAATCTATGCTTTACAGTTACTCTCTGAAATAATGAAGCTGATGGTCACAGTAGCCGCGTTATAATCCAAGCACATCCAGGCCTAATAGGCAGCATGCTAGAAAATCAAAATAAGGCACCTGCCCCACTGCAAAGCCAGCAGAAATCAAACAATGGAGTTTTCGGTCGTTAATTTGACTGAATTCACGAGACATCCACGCTGCAATCGCCACGGATTGTTGTGGTTTTTAATCCACGCAGGAGAAAAGAGCAGGGTTTGAATTTTCACCATCTCCAGCAAACAGGTATTGCAACTACACATGCAAGTTTCTATACCCAGTGTCAGCAGTTCAAACCCACGTCATCTCGAAACATTCCTCGCTTGGCAGAAGTCAATATTTATCCATCTCGTCTTTCAAAGTAGAACATGCAGCAGTTTCACATGCAAGATGCACTGGAATAAATGTTTTAGACAAGTAGAATCGTGCTTTGATTTATTAACTTTGCCCTTTGGGTGTTTTCGGTTCGCTCTGCTTGTCGGTGTTGGCAGTAATAACTGGACAGCAAAGCAGCAAAAATAAATACGGACATACTCACTTTTATATTAAGATGTCACAACTTTCTCTCTACTCTTAATTCATTGCTGGGTGAGCCGAAATCTTTAAGGAGGTTCCATTAAAAGTTCGCATCTGGAGCATATAGCCGAAATTCCCATTCTGAACATATTCCGAAGGAGGTGAGGTTGGGTTTTAAAGCAGATTCACGTCGATAAACTTTGTTGTTGTTGCAAAAAATGACAATTCTCCCTTTGATTTAGGTAGTCCCTCTGTCATCCTGCACGATAAACGGTTCCCTTAGAGTTTATTCAGAGATATTAAAAAAAGAAATAAGCAAATATTGTATTTCCCACGTGTACAAACTGAAGCTTCATTCAAGTCTTTTATTTCTCTCGCCACCGCTAACCCAACGTCATTTAACGTCCCACCACTTTCAACCAGCCCGAGCGGCTTAAAAAGCAGTCGAAGTTGGAAAACCCAAAAAGTTGGGAGTTTTGCTGTAGCCCAGGCCGGTTTTTCTTTCCCGAAGCTCAAGCCGAGAGAGCAGACAAAAGGAGCTCATTTGACTGAGCCGTGCCAAGTCTTGCCTTTTTTTTCCTCCTTTTTTTCTCCTTCTCCTCGGCAGCCTCCCCGAGCAGCTTGGCCGCGCTCCAGCCTGTGCCAGCCTGTCTGAATCCCCGGCTTTTTTAATCCAAAAGATGCTCTTTGCGAATCAATTAATAGCTTAAAAAAAATATATAATAACAAACTGTAGGGTCGGCAACCAAATCTTGGCACCGACGAGCGCTTCTTCTGCCAAATCGGTGTACGGATTGCACGGTTTCCTACCTTTTACAATGGGCGTAAGGGGGGTTTTTTTAGCGCTGGAAGCCATTCAGTGTTGGCGGCGATGAGAAATCTGTTCGCTGCAAATGTCCGCATGCGACACATGAGCAACCTGCAGTAAATCCAGATTCTTTTGAAGGCGGGCGTACGTGCCGTTTTAATAAGCGCCAAATACTCCCTGAAATAATCTGTTTGCCTTCTCCCGAGAAGCACGGGAAGACGCCGGGAGCAGGAGACGTAGAGATTGGCATTAAGATCACGTTCGAGAATCACGCACGTTTTAACTTTCTAAACTCCAGCTTGAAAACTACCAGTTAGCAATTCCACCGTTACAAAAAATCGGCTTAATAATACTAAACCTGATCCCAGCTAAATCTTCAGCTGGCTCCACACATCCTCAGATGCCAATTATCTGTTCAATTAAATCAAAACCATGAGTTCTTTCAGCGGCATTCACAGGAGAAATGGCAAAGCATTAACAGTTAACTTTGCTGGGAAATGGTTTGATTTGTTGCAAGGATAGAAAATTGGACTTCGTTCAACATCTTCCAAATGACGAGAATTCGCATGAGGGGAATTAGAGAAATCAACTTTCTTTTACCTTCGAGCTATTTGCCGAGGCAAAATGCCAACTTTTTAAAACATATGCACTATATTAACGAGCGAAAGAGATTATATGGAAAAAAGGAAATAAAACTTCCCTGAGTGGATAATTTTTAAGTCCACGGATACAACTATTTTCTTGCTGAGAAATCCAACAGAGAGTCCCAGATGTTTAGGGGTGAAGTTGTTATTTGGGACTTAGCGATAGAATTGTCCCAAAGGTTTGATGTGCGGATGAAGTTCGCTTGGCTAAAATAAGGAGGCAAAATATTCTCCCTCAATACACCGCAGGACCAGGTTTTTTTCCTCAGGAGTTTTAAAAGTGTGAATTTAAGATTCACATACTTGGAGAGCAGATCAGTGGCCAACGAGATGGTTGGATGGGTTTCGGAAAACTCTTAAGTCATTTAATTTGTATGGCATGTCCCATCTTTGCATCACATACACGTCTGTGATACACCAAGAATTCAGGTGTTGAATTCACATTTCTCCTTAGTAAATTTATCAGCCAGTTGTTTGCCACCCATTTGTTTAGCTTATAAACCAAGCCCTATAGGCTTCGCTCCAGGGTTAAACCTCCATGGAATATAACGGGAGCAGATACCTGTACACATATATCTAAAGCTAGGTCTGAAACCAGTGCTAAATCCCACACTACAGCTGTTTAACCAAGAAGAAAATTGCCAGCAGCCTCCAAATATCAAAAAAAAACGTTACTAAAAGGGAGAATAGAAATCATTCTATGTAACTACCATGATCAGGACGAGAAATCAAACAAGTTGAACCAAAACAACAAAGATCAAGATTAGTTAGGCCTTATGAGAAAAACCTTCTGCTATGTCCTGAGAGAGACTGTATAATCTTAATTACTGATTATTTTTAAAAATAGGTCAATTATTTGACCTTCAGACAGATGGATAAAGGAGACATCCTCCCAATGTTCCCCTTGTCCTGTTGGCAACGACCATAACAGCCCTATCCACGTGTTTCCCAATCACCTCCCAACTCCACAAGAGACATCATTTGCTTCAAAACCACATTTTTCCCTTAAAATATTGCATGTCCTATCACTTTAATTAGCACCTACCATCATTATGACGGGTCAACTTGGTTAAAAAATACACCTATGTATCATTTTTCCATTTCTTTGCATACTTGACAGAAAACTCTGATGCATCAGTTTGGCTTCACTGAAAGACCATCAGGCATCAACATGGGAACAAAAAGATGACACAGAAATTGCTGTCAGTGGAATTACCTCTGAAAGGCTCTGCTACTTCAGCAGTCACTCTTAGAAATTCAGCATTTCATTAGTTTTCCTCCAAAAATTGTATGGATTGACAACAGAGTATTCCAGGCATATTAAAAATATATATATAATTCCAAAACAAATGAACAATTTTAACTATTCCTTCATGATTCTCACTGAAATAAGGTGGCAAAAATAAATATATCCTCTAGCAGCCAAATGTTTTCCTGAAGAGTCTTGCTATTAGGATGAAGAGCGTTATTTTATCTCTCAATATACACTGCTCCAAACACAGTGCATCTTCTTCCAATTTGAGCTGTCAAAACCTTCCAACACAACCAAGTTCTGCTGCTTCCCATAAATCCATTTCCAGGCCAGATCAATCTCGTGTTCTGCTTAATCCGATATCCTCCAGATAGGAAGAAAACACAAAACTTTCTCCAAATTATGGGGCTTGGGGACTTTTCTTCATGTTCTTCCACCAAGACTGTGGCCTTTTCCATGGGAGGTCACAATAACCCAGTACTGAGATCTCAGGTACCTTGACCCACTCACACAACATCAAGGTCTTTGATGTTATTCCCTTTCAATGCACAAAATATAGAAAGAGTTGAATTCTTCATCTTTCTCCACGTATTCTCCATCCATCTCTACTCCAAATTTGACCGTGTTCATTGTTGAACGGTTTAACATTACGGAACAACACGTAGCTCTGTCCTTCAATACCCACCAATGTCCTTCAACCATTATCCCTGTGCTCATAGAAAAATTGATTCGTTTGCAGTATCTTACACATCGCTTTGATCTTTTTTATTTATCAGGAAAAAATTAATATTGACCTGTGCCTTGCTCATCACTCAATTCAAATTCTTTTTCCCATCTTTTCTGTATTTCACCTCAAAGCCCCCACGATTTCTTCATTTAAAATTCTACCGATGAAAGGATGAGAGGAAATGGCCTCAAGTTGCACCAGGGGAGGTTGAGATGGGATATTAGGAAAAAATTCTTCCCGGAAAGGGTTGTAAAGCATTGGAACAGGCTGCCCAGGGCAGTGATGGAGTCACCATCCCTGGAGGGGTTTAAAAGACGCACAGATGAGGTTCTTAGGAACATCATTTAGTGCTAGAGTTGGGTTATGGTTGGACTCGATGATCCTGATGGTCTCTTCCAACCAAAATGATTCTATATCTTCTTACTCTGCCTTTTCTCAAAATCCCTTTATTCATGTGGGTTTGCATCCCACTCAAACGCACTTGTACCTCACAAAACTAGTCTATGTGGATACTTGCACTAGTATCCCTGTCAAATAAGCCTGATTTCCCACCTCACAAGTGGAAACCTTGGGAATAGACAAAGCGACTCACTCATGCTGATTGATTTGGAATCTCATCTAAAAGTTACCCACAAGACTGGTCCTTTTTTAACACATAACCACAGGCTTTCCTGCAGGGAAGGTATATCTGCCAGGTAAGTTCAATGAGAACTAACATGAGAGAATGATTCACATGCCTAAATACAGATAATACAAACATACAAATGTTAACAGGTATTTGTAGATATAAGAGGGATTTATTTATTGGAAAACTCAAGAGACTTTAACCCCAAATAGCTACTTTTAAAACTTTAATGTTGGGTATACTTATTTCCCTTTTTGTTGTCCTCGACAGAACCTAAATGCTGCGGGTCAATGCAAACTGTGGAGCATCTCATCCTGACTACCTGGTATGAGAATATTCCTCAACAGCAGCATGAGCTTGATATCCCCAAAACATTTTAGTCTTAAGAATAAACACATTCTGTCCTGTATCAAAAGTAGCGTGGTCAGCAGGACAAGGGCAGTGATCCTTCCCTGTACTCTGCATTGGGGAGGCCACACCTGGAGTATTGTGTTCAGTTCTGGGCCCCTCAGCTCAGGAAAGAGATTGAAGTGCTGGAGCGGGTCCAGAGAAGAGCAACAAGACTGGGGAAGGGACTTGAACACAAGCTCTATGGGGTTGTGAGAGGCTGAAGGAGCTGGGCTTGTTTAGTCTGGAGAAGAGGAGGCTTAGAGCTGAGCTCAGCACTCTCTAGAACTACCTGAAGGGCAGTTCTAGCCAGGTGGGGATTGGTCTCTTCTCCCAGGCATCAGCAATAGGACAAGGGGCCATGGGCTTCAACTCTGCCAGGGGAAACTGAGGCTGGCTATTAGAAAGCAATTCTTTGCAGAGAGAGTGGTCAGGCATTGGAATGGCTGCCCAGGGAGGTGCTGGACTCAGCGGCCCTGGAGTTTTTCAACTGAGATTGGACATGGCACTTAGTGCCATGATCTGGTCAATGGACTGGAGTTGGACCAAGGGTTGGACTTGATCATCTCTGAGGTCTTTTCCAACCCAGTCGAATCTGTGATTCTGTGATTATGAACATGGCATGTCTTGGCATGTCTGTCGTGTCATGGCCAACTCTATCAGCATTTCTGCTGTCACCCCCCTATTATCATTTCTGGGCATTCCTTTTAGAGATAAGTGAAGCCAATTCCTTTGAGGTTTTTTAGGAGTCTAATTTTGGAGCCAAATGCTTTGCTGATTTATTATTTAAGTGTGAAAGTATATTATGTGACAGAAAAAAAATCCTACCTTCACCTGGGCTGTTCTCATGGAGAGATGATGACAATCAATTGAAATACGCCCCAATTTAACTAAACAGACACTTACAAAAATCAAAATGTTAGGAACCCAGCTTCACAGGCATTTGTGACTGTCATTTGGAAAAGCGATTAGAGCGTGCAACATGAAAAATACATGCAGGAGTTACTCATAACAGAATCCACTTACAGACAACTTGGTAGAGTGAGAATAGGCTGGTAATGAAGTGGGTAGAAACTCTCAAATATCTTCAGTGATTAGGAAAAAGGCTGCTCTGAAAAGTCAAATAACTGAGAAATAGAATTTATCCAAAATATGGTCAGGTTACCCTCTCAGAATTGTCAGCCCATGTGTGAGGAATAAGGACATGTTCTTTGTTTTGCATTAAGCAAGGGCTCCATTGTAAAATTTAGGTGCAAGGTGCTTTATTTTGTGTTCAACGTTCTCTTCAACAATGACATTTTCACAAAATAAATATTTAAAATAGTTCTACAGATATTAATATCTCAGAATTCCTGATGTGCATCCAGCCATCAGCCCAGAAAGTGCAATTTTTTGCTCATTTTCCACTTCCATACTTAATATTTTTAAAACAGTGTTACCCAGGAATGTCTGTGCACAGACATCCACACATACAGGATACATATATGATGATATTTTTTCTCTCTCATTCAAAAAGCTTTTTTCTGCTCCCTTTATGAGCAGTAACTTTGCAAACTGGCACTCAAGATACAACTAAAATTAAGCATTATTACTTTATGAGCAGTTTATTTTATTAGAAGTTGTCTGAGTGCAACCTCTTTAAGATGAGGTTTCATTTCCGCTTCCTATCACACAGCAGGTCAACTTCAGTAAGTGTACAAGTGGATTTGCACCATCCCTATTTAGGTAAGAAGGAGAATCCTTAAGAAGAAATGAAGAAGAAGAAGAAGAAGAAGAAGAAGAAGAAGAAGAAGAAGAAGAAGAAGAAGAAGAAGGAGAAGGAGAAGAAGGAGAAGGAGAAGAAGAAGAAGAAGGAGAAGAAGGAGAAGGAGAAGAAGAAGAAGAAGAAGAAGAAGGAGAAGAAGAAGAAGGAGAAGAAGAAGAAGAAGAAGGAGAAGGAGAAGAAGAAGAAGGAGAAGAAGAAGAAGAAGAAGAAGAAGAAGAAGAAGGAGAAGAAGAAGAAGAAGAAGGAGAAGAAGGAGAAGAAGAAAATAAAAGAAGATCAGCTACCGATCTACTGATCTCATAAATCAACGACCCCCAAAGTCCTTTCCAACCTAGTTTATCCTATTCTGCAACACCACAGGTACCAGTCCCTGTCCCTGCATTCCAGTTTAATGTCCCCAAGGGCTGTCTGGAGTCATTCTGTCCTGCCAGCTCATCACCATCTGTCCTCTCCACTCCTGCTTTGTGCATCCACTGAAGTAGCCACAGATGTACAACCAAGTTCTGGGACGAAATTCTCAGGAGCTGAATGTTTGATGAACAAAAAAAATGCCTTTCTGAGCCTGTAAATAGTAAAAGATGAATGGGGAATGCCAGAAACAGAAAGAACTCTGGGGAAACATCAACATCATCCAGATCATGCCTCAATAAAAACAGATGGGCCAGCGCTGCCTGTAATAAGAACAAACCTGTGCTTTTCTTTCGAGAACAGGGGTGCAATGTCGCAACATTTCTCCTGCCCAACAGCCAACTGGCTAATTATGGAAAATACCGAACATCCCACTGTGGTACTTGAGTGTTTTCTGATTATGGAGCAGTGGTCCAGGGTGTGGACTCCAGGCCCCTCACGCCATGAAAGGCCTTGAGGTGCTGGAGCGAGGTGAGAGAAGGGAATGGAGCTGGGGAAGGCGCTGGTGCACAAGTGTGATGGGCTTAGATTGGATTTTAGGAACAATTTCTTCCCCAAAGGGCTGTTGGGCATTGGAACAGGCTGCCCAGGGCAGCACTGGAGTCACCATCCCTGGAGGGTTGGACAGATGGACATGAGGTTCTCAGGGACATGGGGCAGTGCCAGGGGTGAGGGAACACTTGGACTCAATGACCTTGAGGGTCTTTTCCAACCAAAACTATTCTATGATTCAGGAAACCAAAGTCTCAAGTAGGTTGAGTAGGTGCAGGACCGTGAACCCTGTAAGTGGGAGGGCCCTTTTATATATGATATTCAGTAACAAGTGCTGTTTTGCACGGACAAGGCTATAGAGGCTGGTGCTGCCTGTCCCAGCTCTATCCCCATGCAGGGTTTAAGGCATCTCGGCTCTCAGGAGACACAACACATTGAGGTGCTGAGCCAGTCCCTGCTCGCGGCTTTATGGTATTGACCCACGCCAAGCCTCCTTCGAAAATTTAGACCTGGTCCTAGAAAATTTAGTCATAGGTCTGTGGTCAAAGTAGGTCGTGGTCTGGCAAGGAATGAGTTCAATGTGTATGTTCCAGCCACAAGTTTTTGTGATAAAGCTGCCTATAGAAGCATATACAGATGTGAGTGCCTGTATATATTTATACAAATATTTACACATGGTTTTATATAATCGTATGTAAACCCGTCTATATAAAGTCACCTTCACCTGCCCAAAATCATTGAAGCTTAAAAGTAATTCCACAATCAAGTGTAAATGGGGAAGTCTGTGTTTTTCAAATTATTTATTATGGAATAAATCTTCAGGATGCAGCAACTTGGCCCTGGCTTTGCCAGGCTCGTACCCACCTCTTTACCAGAGGTAGAAATGGAGCCCAACACCTTTCCAGAATCATCTTTGTCACATATTAAATGCAGCCACAACACCTTATTTTTTTCCAGTCTTGCATTTGCTGTTTTTTGTTTCATATTTAGGGCTAGTCTTTCCAGTCCACCTTAGCAAGGGTCGAAACCTTGTCTGCCACTTGAGATTTAATTTTCTGTCTCCTTCTTAAGTCAATCTTTGGTGTTCTCATACCCACCTCATGACCAGAGGTGGAAATGGAGTAGTGGTGGCCTTGGCAGTGTGAGCTTAACAGTTGGACTCGATCTTAAAGGTCTTTTCCAACCCAATTGATTCTATGAATAAATGATGTTCAGGCTTCCATCATCAAATCAGAACCAGCATCCCTGGCACGATCTCCTGCTTTCTCACTGGATTCCTAGCAGAAGATGCCAGCGTCTCAGGCACCAAATCTCTACCCCCAAACAGCGTGTTATGTCCTTAAAATAAGAGCTTTCTGTCTCACACTAAGGGACACAAGAATATTTCCCACTATAGTTCTGCTTCTGAGTCTTACCAGAAATTGCAGCAATTCCTAAAACATCTTTGGAGGCTCCTGGAACATCAAATTCCTTAAAAATCAAGCCCAAACTACAGTAAAAATACAAATCTAATCTACTTGGCCACATTTCTCAACAGAAAATAAGACTGAAATAATCTCTTCACCCAGATGGATGCAATACCACTAACTCCAATTTTGCATATCTGCAACAATGAACAATACATAAGAAACTGCAATATTGCACAGGTTTTTATCTTATTGGAACTACAGACTTATTTACATGTATTATTTTAATGATACTAGGAATTTAAATACGAGTTTCATAGGTATCATAAAAATTTGCAAGTAACAAAATAAGAGCAATATACAAATGTATCCATGTCACTAAAATTCTGCACGTAATAAATAAAATATTAGCACACAACACCTATCACGCAACAAATTACAAGCCAAATAGTTCAATGGTTGCAAAGTAAAAATAAATGTAATAAAAATCGCATAGAACTGAAGTTAAGGTGATGTACACCATTGCAATTCGAAGGTATAAATTTGACAGAAAGACATTAATTAAACCACAGAAGCTTTTTAAGCCAAGGAAATACAGAGTAAATACTACACATCAGAGAAACGCAAAAGGACTAAGACACAGAGGTAAACAGCTAAAACGTTCAAACAGCCTTAAATCTGCATTACAAGAACCTAATATAAGGTCTATTCTGCACTTATTTTCTTTCAAATCAATGAAAAGTATGAGCAGTTTTAGTATTGGACTCCTTGGGGGTTCTGAGGGAACTAAGGATGCTGCACTTCTGTGGTTCCACATGTGAACAACTTCACTCTCATTTAGCATAACCTGACTTGGGAAATTCTTATTGAAAATGTTGTGTACAAACATTAACCAAGAAAATCCAAGAAAAGAAGGGAAAATGATGATTCTGTGAACTGGTGTTTGATGAGGAGAGTAGGGGGAAAAAAAAGACAGTTTTGACTCATGGCGAGCAGAATAATTCTTTGGCCAAGAAAAATATTTTAAGGCTTTACACTGAATACCAACTACCTGCTCCAGCAGGGGGATTGGACTAGATGATCTTTTGAGGTCCCTTCCAATCCCAAACATACTGTGATACTGTGATACTGTGATACAAGTCATTAAATAACCTTATTCCCTCAATTAATTTTGCTTCCACTGTTCTGGGAAAGAACAGAGAAGATAAAAATGATTCACACAAACAAAATTCTTCACGTATTAGAGCATCTCTTTGTGGTAACTGCAATTTTTTACCTTGGAGTAAATGGAACATAGCTTACCTTGCAATGAAACGCAGACAGATTGCCTTGCGTCCACTGCACAACAAAGGCATCCGTGCAGGCAGTTACCTGGAGTAGCTATTATGCTATAAATCCACACCTGGCTTACACTGAGCTCATCCATCCCTGTAACCGCAACGTAAATCATAAGCACGTCTAGTCTGAATGAGTCTCCATCGCAGTTACCCTTTCCTTTAAGAATGCCATACATAACAGAGCTCTGCCATGCTGAAAAGTATTATTACAATTTACTTTTTTTTAAAGTAACCCAATTTATGAGATTAAAACAGCTTTACTTGAACAGAACACAGGAAAAGGTGGCACGGGACCCACTCTCCTCTCATCAAGGAGACAAATGAGTTTGTAGACACAAAATGAGGTGATGAGCAACAAATAATAGGGTCAAAATTAAAAGAACTTATTTAAATAGTCAAAGCAACCTGCTCCTGGAAAACCCTTCCAACCGGAAGACTGACAGAGAGCTGACTATGGTTTAACCAGCATCAAACTGCTACAGAATTGAAATACAAGTCAACAGGACATTGGGCATTATCTGTTTGCCTATGGCAGCCAAGACAGAATTCACGCCATCATGCTTTAGTTGGTTATGTTATAATACAGATGCCTCCGTCTGAGCAGCTCACTGGACACTCTCCTTGCAGCCAGAAGAAGAAAGAAGCATTCTGGGGGAGCTATTCACTTGGTTTAAATGCCTTTGGACATTCACCACGTGATGAATTTAACGTGCCAGGGCCTGTTTTACCTTTAAAAGTATAATTCAGCACAACCTGATTTACCACAGTATTTTAGCAATGCCTACTTGTACGTGAACAGCCGAGGCAGCCTGTCATTTAAAACCAACTTGGTCTTCCCCATAAGCTCCTAAATCTTCCCCCTTCTACAATGGGCTTACAGGGTTGGTAGGTAAGGGAAGAGCAACTGAAGTCATCAACCTGGACCTGTGTGAAGCATCTGACACCGTCCCACACAACATTCTTGTCTCTAAATCGGAGACGCGGATGGGACAGATAGAGCACTCAGTAGATAATTATCTGGATAGTTGTACTCAAAGAGTTGCAGTCAATGGCTTGATGTCCGAGGGGAGACCAGTGACAAGTGGCGTTCCTCAGGGGTTGGTATTGGGACTGGTACTGTTTGACACCTTTGTTGGAGACTTGAACAGCAGGACTGGGTGACCCTCAGCAAGTTTGCCAATGACACCCTGGAGGGAAGGGATGCCACCCAAGGAACCTTGATAGGCTTGAGAGATGGGCCCATGTGAATCTCACAAAGTTCAACAAGGCCAAGTGCCAGGTCCTGCAGGGTCGGGGCAACCCCAAGCACAAACACAGGCTGGATGGAGAATGGATTGAGAGCAGCCCCCAGGAGAAGGACTTAGGGGTGTGGGTTGATGAGAAGCTCAACACGAATGAGAAACGTGCACTTGCAGCCCAGAAAGCCAACAATATCTTGGGCAGGATCAAAAGGAGCGTGGGCAGCAGGTTTGGGGGGGATTCTGCTCCTCTGCTCCACTCTGGTGAGACGCCCCTGCAGTGCTGGTCCAGCTCTGGGTCCCCAGCACAGGACACACATGGAGCTTCTGGAGAGGGGCCAGAGGAGCCCCAGAAATGATCCGAAGCTGGAACAGCTCTGCTGGGAGGACAGGCTGAGAGAGTTGGGTGTTCAGCTGGAGAAAAGAAGCTCTAGGAGACCTTAGTGTGGCTTTTCCAGACTTAAAAGAGGCCTATAAGAAAGATGGGGACAGACCTTTGAGCAGGGCCTGTTGCGATAGGACAAGGGGTGATGGTTTTAAACTAAAGGAGGGAGATTCAGGCCAGACATGAGGAAGAAATTGTTTGTGCTGAGGGTGTTGAGAGCCTGTCCCAGGTTGGCCAGAGAGGTGGTGGATGAACCATCCCTGGAGACATCCCAGGACAAGCTGGACGGGGCTCTGAGCAACCTGAGCTGGTGAAGATGTCCCTGCCCATGGCAGCATTGGACTAGATGATCTTTAAGGTTCCTTCCAACCCAAACCATCCCATGATTCTATGATATACGCTAGTGCGACTAAGATGAAGTCAACCCAATATCACATTTAAAAAGAAGAACATTTGGTCGTCCAAGTTACACAGACACAACTGAAAGCAGAGCTGGTGCCAGAGATATTTAGCACCCAAGCAGGAAAGGTTTTTAAGTAGTAGCATGGAGACCAAGTGAAGAAGTTGAGATGTTTCTCTCAAAGTTTTTATTTTCTGAGTTGAAATCAGAACATTACCTAAATGTCAGGTCAATGCCATTCATGCTAAAATTGCACTAAAGATAAATGGACACAATTCACCAAAGTCCAGTGTACCCCAGGATTCACACAAAATAATATGAAATATTCTCCAGTGAAGAAAATAACCTGCGTAACCCTTGCGTTTAATTCTCATAATTGACAGGTTTATTTAACAACAGAAATTTGGGAAATTCAGACGTTACATCCCTTTTCAAAACCGCGGCAACAAGAAGCTATTGAATCCTGTGTACTGCGCCGCTACCTTTGACTAAAAATAATTATCCTCCTTTAATATACAACTTTGAATGAATCCTCAGAGCAGCATTCACACATAATCCTCTGAATAAAGAACCTCTGGATTCATTTTTCAGTTTAGAGAGGGAAATTACGGTATCAGCAAGAGGAGTCTCCTTCAAGCCTTATTTGCCTTCACCCTTTTGGGTGAAGTTTCTCCCCATTTAAGTCATTGTGTTTCCCAGCAACCTGCGCTGTTGCCAGGAGAAACCTGGGCAGACTTTCTGGATGTGCAGCTCTGTAAATCTCTTTCCTATATGCTTTTAATCTATCAAGCATCACAAGTGCAAGCTGACTTCCTTTCTGTTGCTGTTTGCCAGCTGCCAAGAGCAAAAAAAAGCACATGCAAGCAACAAAAACATCGCGACGCCTTCCAAAATTTCAATGCAATGGGTGTTCAAAAAGTAATTCTCGTTTTTCCAATGACAGTACAATATTTATAGCCGTGCACTTGGCTTGACAACGAGCTGTTTAGTGTCAAGATATAAATACCTGACAAGGTGAAAAAGAGAAAAAGCCATAATATGTTATTATAGACAGGATTTCCAAGCAAATTCCTCCACACCTACCTGTAAAGATCTTGCAACTACAAATATCAAAAGTTGCCTTTCAGATAATAAAGAATTACTGGGGGTGAGGTCCTTCAATAAAGAAATGTACCCTGCCTTACATTCTCTCTCATTTGAATCTCAGCATATGCTGTGAAATTGTAATAAATTTAATAACTTCTGGATATTGATGGCTTGAGTGTATTTGAGGCAAAGACCATCTCTTAGAATGAAGAAATAAGTAATTAACTCTTCTGAATTGGAAGGGTAAATTGAAATTTGAGAAACACTAGACCATATATAACATTGTTACTCAATACACTCCTGAATTCAATGAAAGTCAGATGTCCAAGTTTTTGGCCCATATTCCATATGAAGAGCAGTAAAAATGAGCAACTAGTTAATTCTTTATGTGAACCACCATATCAGGTAATTAAAGTGGTGGAAAACTTTAAGAAATTAATCCTTCTAAATCTTAAAAGAAACTGTATTTCCTTTGTAGGTCTTGTTCCGTGGCACAACCTCACTCAGGCATCTCTATTTTAGAGCACGGGCCACTAGGTTGAGCACAATAATTTCTCTTCAGTGTTTTAAGAATAGTAAAAAAGATCAGCATGGACAACAATTCCACTAAAATAACCAGGTATAGATGTAAAACAATCTAAAGTGTTATTTCTGCTTCTGAATGTTCGTTGTGTTTGGAAACTCTTAAGCTTCGAGAGATGTCTGGCTAAATGCAACATTAAAAATTAATTAAGCGAATCTTAAGAGGACATATGATACCTAAAATCATCTCATTTCAAAATCTCTTGTGAAATCTACTCCCTGTAAAATTATCACGTATGCTCTTCTTCACGCATACACAGGCAACTGGGGTGGAATCCGATCTGTCTGCGTCCTGTGAAAAGCAAAAGCTGCTTCAGCAGGCAAGGGACAGAATAGGAAAAGTAAAGCAGTCCCCATAAAATACCTGTTTACGTTCTGCATACCCCAAAAATAAGCCCTAGCATGATTTTTCAGGATTTTTGAGTATGCTCAAAATATAAGCCCTCCTCCAAAAATAAGCCCTAGTTACAGTTCATTAAAAAGTCAATTTAAATAGTGTCCAGGCAGCTATACATGTAAAAAAAGTACAATTAATTGGCATTAGAATGCAGCAGGACAGATAGGCTTATCTTCAGGGTAGGGCTTATTTTTTGGGAAAATAGGGACCACAGAGACAGAGAAGATATTTCCTGACACTTCTCATTGGCACCAAGAGGACAAAATATTCTTTTAGTTTACTACACACTGCTATCTCAGGCTATCTAGCAGAAATAGTCTCTCTGTGTGTATATATATGTATTATTACACAATGTCTTCCACAGGAGGTTCCCTCAACATTACTAGGACCCCTTGACTAGTGCTCCTACCACTATCATAAAATAAAATACTCAATTAGTGTAAGCAATATATACTCACGTACTCATAAAACACAGTAATATTTCAGCAGTAATGTAACTAAAATTAATTCTGAAAACTAGAGTTATACTAGAAAGGTAGAAGCAATAAATAATATGTGATTTTACTATAAAGCACAACATGGTATTGCACTATTATATAGAAATCATATGAAATAAATCATTTTCAAACATGAATGCAGCAGCACTACTGCAACGAAACGAAACAGCACAACAAACTCTAATTCCCAGAGTGTGAAATTTGCTGAAGATCAGATACAACTTAATTACAAAAAGAGTAACTGAAGGTTACTAATGTTTGTATTGTTTTCAACTCATATTCTGGGATTTATCCCCATTGAACCAACTTCTACAAACCAACAACTTCCAGTCACTTCACAGAAATCCGCGGAATACAGAAGGTTTAGCTGCATAATTTTCTTAGATCCTAAATTAGTAATAACCTTACGATGAAACAAGAAAAAGGGTTACACAGCCAAGGTCAAGTCCCACATAATGCACAAGCAGGTACAACGCAATGAACACAACGTGCGGGAGGCACCACGGGAGCCCAGAAGTGCAGAAATTTGTTAAGAAAACGGAGGAACAAAAGATCATGTGGAAAAACTGGGAACTTCATCAGAAGCACAGAGTTGCTTAATGAACTAAAATGCAAAGAGAGAGCATACAAGGAGAAACAATAAGTACTGGTATATCAAAGCATTGCCTGGGCATTTAGAGACAAAATCAGAAAGGCCAAAACGGAAGTGAGAACTACCCTTTTTTCCCCGAAAATAAGACCTACCCCAAAAGTAAGCCCTAGCATGATTTTTCAGTATTTTTGAGGATGCTCAAAATATAAGCTCTCCTCCAAAAATAAGCCCTGGTTACAGCTCATTAAAAAGTCAATTTAAATAGTGTCCAGGCAGCTATATATTTAAAGTACAATTAATTGGCATTAGAATGCAGCAGGACAGAAAGACCCCTCACCAAGAAAAGTAGACACTCCCAAAACAAATAAAGATAATAGAGTCACAAGAAATTCATGCTGGAATTCAGGTTTTCAAGAGTTATCATGATGTTCGAGAATGTGATGATATAACTATATTTGAATAAATATTGATTTTTTTTGTTCAAGAATAAATTTAGATTGTTGTTCATAGCAAACTAAGACATCCCCTGAAAATAAGCCCTTAACGCATCTTTTGGAGCAAAAATTAATATAAGACCCTGTCTTATTTTTGGGGAAACAGGGTAGCTATGGACATAGATGGTAATAAGAAACAATTCCACAAAAAATGACAAGAGTGAAAAGGAGCTCAGAGAAAATCCAAGTGCACTGATGAATACAGAAGATGGCCTAAAAGTAGCACAGAAAGTACTGATAACCTCTTTTGCCGAAATCTTTGCAAAGTCTGTTCCAAAACCTCTCCATCCATTGGCACAGCCAGAAAGAAAAGCAGCAATGTGGGGAAAAACAGGTTATAATTACTAATGTGTTCAAGGAGCCACATGGAGTTTTTGCGGGGCTGTGAAGGAAGCTCGTTGATGTGACCATCAGAAATGTGTGACAGATCTAGTTATAATGATATCTAGATGAATACCGGTAACTGGGAGAGATCTCTGATATTAATACCAAGATTTGGGCTACAGTAACAACCTTTTGTAACGAAATCAAAAAGAGGATTGAGGAGCTATAGGCTGCTCAGCCTCGCTTCAGTCCCAGGGAAGATCATGGCATATGTGTGCAAAAATCACTTCCAAATACAAAGAGAACAGGAAAGTCATGAGGAATAGCCGGCACGTTTACCAAAGGCAAATCACGCTCCATCAGTCGGGTTTTATGATGAAAAGATTGGCTACGCAGCTGAGGATGAAGCAGTGGATGTAACACACATTGACTTTCTCAGGGCTCCTGACAACGTCTCTTGCAGCATAATTTGGAAGCTGAGAAAGCTGAAGAACAGACTTGGTAGGCACCGAATACATCAAAAATTGGCAGAACCACCACAGTGAAAAGGCAGCGATCAATATCTTGATGTCCGGTGTGTAGCAGGTTACCCCAGAGGCTGATGCTGGGACAAATATCATTCAATATCTTAAAGAATAACATGAATGATGCGACAGAAAACACACTTAGCAAATCCGAGAGCAAGGCTAACCAGAGGGTGAGAATGGACACGCCAAACAGCAGAGCAGTGCAACGACATCTTGGAAAATTACAGGTGTACAACAACAGAAACCTCAAGAAGGTCAACAAGGAGAAACACAAATTCTGCACCAGTGTAAGATAATGTGAGTGTCAAGAGGATGGACCAGACTCTGTTCAGTGGTGCCCAACGCCAGGGTGAGGGGCAACGGGCACAGACTGAAACACAGGAGGCTCCATGTGAACATGAGCAGAAACTTGTTTGCTGGGAGGTGCCAGAGCCTGGCCCAGGCTGCCCAGAGCGGGTGTGGAGTCTCCTCTGAGACATTCAAACCCCCTGGACCCACCTGTGTGATCTGCTCTGTGACCCTGCGTGAGCAGCTGGGTTGGACTGGGGGATCTCCAGAGGTCCCTTCAACCCCAACCAGCCTGGGACTCTGTGAGAATATTTACAAATTTTTGAAATATGTGATAAAAAGGAGGTCAGCACATGCTTGGTTGACCCAACCCAGCAACACACCTCAAATACTTTTGTATGTCTAAAACAGGATATGTCATCATAGTCAATAATATTATTTTCTGGTGTTGAGTCAGTCTGACTCCATCCACACTGTTAAACTCTTCCACAGAACACGGCAGCAACACTCAGAACATCTTTCAGAAATGTTCCTGTACTAACCGGGTAGAGAATATATGTGACCATCCGAGCCCCTTTCCCTCTTAGCAGGGAAATGGTGACGTTCTCTCACTAAGCTCTGGAGCTTATTAGAGGAATAATTTGGCTAAGATATTCCTCAAAACCGTTAATTTATCCTGCAGTTCCTTTGCTGGCTGAAGACTGAGAAGACTTTGGAGGAAGAAGCTGAGAGGGATGTGATCAATGGGATCAATATGTCAGGGTGGGTGTCAGAGGATGGAGCAGACTCTGTTCAGTGGTGCCCAACGCCAGGGTGAGGGGCAACGGGCACAGACTGAAACACAGGAGGCTCCATGTGAACATGAGCAGAAACGTGTTTGCTGGGAGGTGCCAGAGCCTGGCCCAGGCTGCCCAGAGCGGGTGTGGAGCCTTCAAACCCACCTGGATGCGAGCCTGTGTGATATGTTCCAGTGACCATGTCCAGTATTAGATCCTCAGTTCAGGAGACACATTAAGAAAACAGCAAATGTCTGCAAGGTCAAAGGTCAGGTTGGTCGGCACATAAGCCTACAGAGCTCGCCAATGCTGGAAGCGTTTCAGCTGGTGAAGGGTAAACTAGAAAGAAATGTTACTGAGTAAATGTGATGTTAAACTTTAAATGGCCTTTCTTTCCTGAAAGGAGTTTACACTTGAAAAATTTTAACTTTTGCAGTTCATTGGAGCTCCATGCTGTTGTTAAGTAGATAAAATCATGTTTAGTCATAGAACAGTATCCAAAAAGTGTCGTATTTAGCCTTATGAGGGCGTTTTTTGTACAGCAGCACAAAGTAGCTCCATCTATGGAGTTACAGAGCATAAGATGGGCCTAGTGTATCTTCAGGCCAGGTTTTTATCCCCAAACAATATGAAGGTGCCACTTTAATCTAGACAATGCACAACTTTCAGTACCATTCCTAGAGTTCATTGCCCTAATCCCATCTCTGACCACTCTTTCGAGTCCGCCTTCCCCACATCAGACATAACACTCTTCCTGATAACTTTAATTTCACCACGACCTTCAGCATTTTACCCAATATCTATACAATGTAAGATTTTACTACGCCCTCAAACACTGAGCTTATGCCACAGACCATTTATTATTCTGCCACTAGCACTTATTTACCTTATGTGTGTATTTTTTTTTCCCTAAGTTCACAGACTTCATTAGGGACCTTTGGTGCCCAGAGCAAAGATGCCTGTAAATAAACACCTTGTATACTGGGAGAAAGGTCATGCAAGTATCAAAGTGCCACTATAATTCCTATTTAACAGTGGTAACAGCCATCTTGCAATGTTTTTAGTTTCCAGGAGATTATGTAAATCTTGGTTGATACTTTGCTTACCTGAGAGCACATATTCACTCAAAATAATGAATCACTGAAAGAATTATTTCTGAAGAACTCAAAACCACTTAGCAAACATTAAGGTTAGCGCATCCACGCTGTGCTTAGGTATTATTTTGAGGCATTATTATTTAAAAGGCATAAGGTAATGTGTTTGAAACCCTGAATGGGACCACTAGGGCCCTAAAAATGAAACAGGAAATGCATGTGAGGAAAAACAGGCACGTGCTTGTTGGTTGCTCCAGGAATCACAGAATCACAGAAAGTACATTGGAATGAAAGAGAAGTACACTGGGTTGTTAAGAATACATTATTTAGTCTGGAAATCGAGCTGGTTTTAGCCCACGGGAGCCATCTTGTCATGGAGGGAGTAAAGTCAGGTTTCTAATATTTTATTGCATAGAAATAATCCCTGTGAGCACTGGAAATACCAGAATGTTGCGCTTCCCTGTATGCTTTGTATTACTTAAGACTGAAAGTCTCAGTCTTGATTTGGCTTTTATGCAAATACTTTGTGTCTTATGTCCTCCTGTATACTTGTGCAAGGATATATAAGTTAGTTTTAAACTGCAGCTCGTGAACAAGAGTCCAGATGCTCTCTTGAGAAAATGTTTTTTCATGAGAGAGTGGATATCCACAGTGGCTCAAAAAGGACTGCTCAACTAAAGTAAACCTCAAATATACCAGTTTTTGAGTTTCCATGAAAACAGCGGATGCGGTTTTGCTATTTTGTGTCTTAAAATCATTCAGGTTGAAAAAGAGCTCTAAGATCTTCAAGTCCAGTGTTAACTTAGCACTACATCCTCCATACACCAAGTTTTCTAAGAAAAAATGGCAAGAATTTGGTCATATCATAGAGCAAGTGTCCTGTAAAAACATCTTCACGGTGGAGACACGGTGGGAGTTGGAAGGTGCTGCTGGCTCCAGGTCACTGAGGATGACTGCATGACAGGTTTTGGTTTGCATTTCACACTTCTTTCCCCTTCTCGATTATAGAATCACAGAATCCCAGAACGTCAGGGGTTGGAAGGGACCTGGAAAGCTCATCCAGTGCAATCCCCCCATGGAGCAGGAACACCCAGATGAGGTTACACAGGAAGGTGTCCAGGCGGGTTGGAATGTCTGCACAGAAGGAGACTCCACAACCTCCCTGGGCAGCCTGGGCCAGGCTCTGCCACCCTCACCCCCAACAAGGTTCTTCTCAAATTTAAGTGAAACCTCCTGTGTTCCAGTTTGAACCCACTGCCCCTTGTCCTGTCACTGGTTGTCACCAGAAGAGCCTGGCTCCATCCTCCTGACACTCACCCTTTCCATCTTGATCCCCAGGAATGAGTCCCCCCTCAGTCTCCTCTTGTCCAGCTCCAGAGCCCCAGCTCCCTCAGCCTTTCCTCACACGGGAGATGCTCCACTCCCTTCAGCATCTTGGTGGCTGCGCTGGACTCTCTCCAGCACTTAACTCCTGAGTTTACCCCAGGAAACCTCATTGTGGAGCTAAATAAGCACGTTCTCAGGGCTCTCGCCTGAACTCCCGCTGCCTCTAGAAACACCGCGCCCCCCGCATGTCACAACCTCATCATGTCGCATCCCTCCCCCCGCCCCGATATGTCACAACCCCATCATGTCACATTTCCCTCCCTTCGCCATGTCACAAGCCCCCATGTCACAACTTCCCCAACTGTCACAACCCCACCATGTCCCCACACAGGCCCGCGCAGGCGCCTCAGCCGCCCCGCCGGAGCGCATGCGCGCAGTGCCCGCCGCAGCCAGCGGCGCCGCTTCACTCGCTGAGCGGGCCCCGGTGCCCCCACAGCCGCCTCCCCACTCCCGGTGCCGGCGGGGGAGTGTCCCTACCTGCTACCGCCATGCGCTGGTTCCTGCCGGGGAGCGCTTCTTCCTTCCGCGGCAGCCGGGAGGCCCATTCGCCCATGCTGCCGGTGGAGCTCCAGAGCGAACGGAGGAGGCGCCGCGGCGCTGCCGGCATCGCCCCGAGGGCAGACGGGGAGCGGGAGCGGGAGCGGCCCCGGCGGCCGGTGGGACGGGGGGCGGTGGCGCGAGGGCGGCGCGAGGCCCCGGGGCCGCCCCCTGCCGGGCGGAGGCGGGAAGCGCCGCGTGTCCCGTGTCCGTCCGCACAGCGGCCCGGGGCTGCGGTCCCGCTGCTCCCGGGGGTCGGGCTCTGCTCCCCAGGAACAAGCGCCAGGAGCAGAGGAAACGGCCTCAAGTTGCCCAGGGGAGGTTGAGGTTGGATCTGGGGAACAATTTCTTCCCCAAAGGGCTGTGGGGCATTGGAACAGGCTGCCCAGGGCAGTGCTGGAGTCACCAGCCCTGGAGGGGTTTAAAAGGTGTTTAGACGAGGTTCTTAGCAACGTGGTTTAGTGCTGGATTTAGGTTATGTTTGGACTGGATGATCCTGAGGGTCTCTTCCAGCCAAATTGATTCTATCCTATGATTCTATTCTATGATTAAGGCTGAGGGAGCTGGGGCTCTGGAACTTGGAGAAGAGGAGACTGAGGGGTGACCTCATTAATGTTTACAAATATATAAAGAGTGAGTGTCAGGAGGATGGAGCCAGGCTCTTCTCGGTGACAACCAGTGACAGGACAAGAGGCAATGGGTACAAACTGGAACGCAGGAGGTTCCATTTAAATATGAGAAGCAACTTGTTGGGGGTGAGGGTGGCAGAGCCTGGCCCAGGCTGCCCAGGGAGGTTGTGGAGTCTCCTTCTGTGCAGACATTCCAACCCGCCTGGACACCTTCCTGTGTAACCTCATCTGGGTGTTCCTGCTCCATGGGGGGATTGCACTGGGTGAGCTTTCCAGGGCCCTTCCCATCCCTGACACCCTGTGATTCCCAGGTGTGTGTCCCCAGACGGTGTGTGTTCTGCAGGGGACACCACCCTTCAGGTCACACCGGTCCCCCTGCTCAGGGAGTTTGTGTCATTTGCATGCATCCACCCAAAAACATCCCTTTTTAAGCCTGACTGTTCAAGAAGGGACTGGACAACATCCTCAGACACACGGGGTGAACTGTGGGGTTGTCATTGCAGGGACAGGTGTTGGACTCGATAATCCTGGTGGGTCCCTTCCAGCTCAGGACATTCTGTGATTGTTTCCCTGAGCTCTGCTGCTGGACCTTGTCCCCGGGTTACTCTGGAAGCAACTGCGTAATGTGCTCCTTGCTATGGAGCCCCTTGCGCACTTGTACCCAGTTTGTTTTTTTCCACGGGCTCTGCCTCAGTGCGTATGGAACATAAAACACCATCAGGTTTCTAAAGGAAAACAGAGAAACTAGAGCAACGTTTTGGTTTTCAAACAATTTAAGCTCGTTCTATGCATATGGTCAGTAGAAGGGAAATTTGTACAAAAGCCTGCAAAGGGAGCTTGTGAACTAGGCGGGGATCTTGCTCGGAGAATTTCAGGCTATGGGAAAAGGTGATGCACAAGGCAGAAGAAGCAAAGAACTTATAGATACATACCAGTAATCTCATAAACTTATAGAACATGATGGTAATTTCAGTGCGAAATTCATCTGGAGGGTTTTGAAAAAGTGAGATTGCTGCTGAATGGGAGGAAAGATGATAAAATGACAGAGTAATGCCCAGTCTGAGAGAACAGCCAGATAATTCTCTCAAAAAATGGTCTGGGACAACAGAACGCAGTTCCATTCAGCTCATAATCAAGCTGGATTTTACATGGACATGATACTCTTGAGACAGAATTTAATTCATATTTACAGGGAAGCTGGATATGGCAATACTGAGAATTCCCAGATGCTCCTAAAAGAATTTAGAGAAGCAGGAAATTCATGTTTTAGGGGTCAGGCTTGCTTTACTATTCAAAATTCAGATGGGGACCTGAGAGGTAAGCTGTCCCAGCTCTGGTTTTAGCTTCACTGTTCTGTGCAAGGTGAACAACATCCTCTTTGAGCGCAAGTATCACAGTATCACAGTATCACAGTATGTTTGGGATTGGAAGGGACCTCAAAAGATCATCTAGTCCAATCCCCCTGCTGGAGCAGGAACGCCCAGGTGAGGTCGCACAGGAACATGTCCAGGCGGGTTGGAATGTCTGCAGAGAAGGAGACTCCACAACCTCCCTGGGCAGCCTGGGCCAGGCTCTGCCACCCTCACTGAGAAGAAGTTTTTTCTCAAATTTAAGCGGAACCTCTTGTGTTCCAGCTTGATCCCATTACCCCTTGTCCTATCATTGTTTGCCAGCGAGAAGAGCCTGGCTCCATCCTCCTGACACTCACCCTTTATATATTTATAAACATTAATAAGGTCACCCCTCAGTCTCCTCTTCTCCAAACTAAAGAGCCCCAGCTCCCTCAGCCTTTCTTCATAAGGGAGATGCTCCACTCCCTTAATCATCTTTGTTGCCCTACGCTGGACCCTCTCCAGCAGTTCCCTGTCCTTCTGGAACTGAGGGGCTCAGAACTGGACACAATATTCCAGATGTAGCCCCAAGGTTGCAGGCCATTTTTCATGTTTAATTTTGATACATTTAAAATCAGATTGCAGTCTGTTTTTTGAAGTTTTGTTAAATTTTGATGCATTTAGAATCATGGAGATGAGGACTGGAAAGGACCTCTGGTGACGTCCAAAAGACTCTTGCAAAAACCTGAAGAAAATCTGCTAAATAGTGAGTGAGTAGAGATGCGTATGGTAACTAACTGATATTTTGACAGTACAAGTTAGTAAGAATGAGAAATGCTCGGTCACAAAGTGTGAATTTCATTTAAAACACGTTCACCTAATTAGCTGTTCTCTCACTTAGAGTCACGCTGCCATTTCCTGCCTTTGCATCACTAAGGTGATGACATCCAGTGGGTTTATACTGACCATTTTTTATGTTTCACCATATATCTATGCACACTCTGCTCTCTGCCATCAATGTGTTTTTAAAAAACACACCAGTTAATATTAGGATGGATGGCAAAGCAATTTTCCCCTAAGAATTAAGCTACCTGTGAGCCTGAATCTTTTCCTGCGAGCATCCTCGCCAGCTCTTTGTGCACCGTTCCATTTTCATTGCCATGTTCCTTGCGCGAATCAAGGTCGGGCGGAGGTGAAGGGCAGAAAAACAGACTCAGGTTTGGCTTTTCAGCCTCGCGGATGAGGTAACCGAGATCTTTCGGAGCCCTGATGCGCAAAATAGACAAATTAAACCTGCTGATTTTCAGAAGTGCTTCTTGGCTCCGTGGAAACAGAATAGTTTTAAAATCAGATAAATCCCACTTATGTTTCAGCGAAGTGTGGGCTGTCCTCTCATTCAGTGAGTTGAGATCTGGGTAGTCTGAAAATTAAATTCTAACTTGCAAATGTTTTCTTGAGACAGATTTGCCTGTCCAAGCAAACAGCAGAACCTGATTATCTTTTGATGTATAATGTACCATGCTTCACACTTCAACATAGACTTTCTATATACCAACACACAGATTGAATTAACGAGTATATCAGAAATAAGCCTGGCTTAAGGCGCCTACAGAGTGCTTGCATTCCCGTATCATAATCATGGTATCCCCAGCACACCGATGTTACACCATGTGCTAAAAATCTTCAGGAAACCAGCATGAAGAAGGAAAAATTGCGTATATTGGTCACCCAGTCCTAGGAACTTGCTCAAAACTTACACAATTTTCTCAAGGACCTGACATTTACTGAACATAATCCTTTCCTTTGGAGTTAAGTTTACTGGCTTTTGTAGTGTCACGGAGGCACCCCGAGGTTAGTTTAAGGGACAACAGGGTCCAAAATGACTTTTATTAAACTGGTTAGAAACAGGGTTTTAGCACTCCAGAAGTGACTTGAACACAGGTTCGGATATCAGTTGAGGAAAATTATTAAGGGGCAGCAACTAATACAACAGGAGGTCCACAGAGTGCATGCACATGGCTTCACCAAAACAATGCCGGAACCATCCCTGAGTCCGAGAAGGGTCCACACTTGCCTGAACACGGTGTGGGATTATTTCAAAGGGATACACGTAGTGAGTATGGAAAGTGTACACTCGCAATTCTGCGAGGGTAAATTTATAATACACTCGCAATCCTGTGAGGAGAAATACACATACAAATGTGCATGGAACATTACACGTGCTTATGTGGAAGCACAGGAGGAAAATACACTTGGGATTATACAAGGATTAATTTATACACTTGCTTGTATTGAGCACGGAAAGTAAACATGCAAATGTGCACGGAAAGTAGATACACTGGCAATCCTGCGAGGGTTAATTTTACTCACACACGTGGTGGCAAGGCAAGCGGAGTCTCCATCCTGGGGAAGCGGGGGCGGTGGCTCCTGGTGGCAGCAGCTCAGCTCGTAACTCCAGGAGGTTGTGCGTAAGCCGCACATTTCAACGAGAGTCCCATTTTTTATAGGCTGATCAGATCTGACTGTAGGCATTCCAGAAGCTTCTCTGCACCCCCACCCTGGCTGTGGATGCCCCTGAAGCCTCCAAACATCCCCCACGCTGGCCGCAGGTGCCCAGTGGCTCCCTGGCGCCTCGGCACTCCCTTCTTAATGGCCCTGGCCAGGGGGCTCTGGGGCCAAACAAAAGAGGCTGTTGGCCTCAAATAGCAGAGAGAGAAGGAGATGTGTCTACTCCTTCCATATCAAAGGAGGGAGGGGGAAAGAGGGGGGTTTGCATTCTGCCACATGTAGTTTAGGGATAGATGCGTTTTTCTAATATAGCGAAAGTTTTTGTATCTCGAAACCAGTAAAGCCGCATGGAACCTTCTCCATGGTGACACTGATCATGGAGCCAGGTTTGAGCTGCTGGAAAAACAATCTTTTTGGTTTTAATTTGAAAACGTGCAGTGAAAGATCCTCCACAGGCTTTAGTGGATTATTCAGCGCTCGATTAAAAAAATGCACCTTATTTTTAGGTTAGCTTCAGCTCCCACCCATTAAACCTTAGCTTATCTTTCCTAGAATGAAGAGATTTATATTATCCAGTCTTAGTTATCCAGACTTAACTGTGGTCACCCCTCAAGATAAACAGGACTCCAGGAGTTCATCACCATGAACCATTTTCTAATTCTTTAAGTATCATCATTGCACTCCTCTGGGCCCTCTCCAGCTTTTCAAATCACATTTCCTGATCCATTTTTTCACTTTGATGATGATGTGAATAATCAATACGACATTCCGGTGGTTTCTTCATTCCTGCTTGGGTTTGCATTCATCTACCCAAGGGCAATGTTGAACCTTCCAGCCTCAGAGCTGCGCTGCTGATTTCCAAGGGCTTTTCAGGAATTCATTACCGATGTATAAAAATATATAGATGATTATGGCAGATATATAGAAAATTAAATTGCTGGTATAGACTTGTGCCAATCCCTTGTCTCTGTCATAACCGCTCCTGCAGTTTTTGGGTCAGCAGCCAGCAGTTGAAAATCAATTTCGATGTTCTCCTCCATAATTGATAAAAATGTCAAAGAACGGAGTTCAGGACTGACATGACATCACTGCAAACACACCGACCCTGTGATGATTGCCTCATTTTAATCACATTTTGTGACCGGTTGGGTAACGAGATCGCTGAAAAAAACACATCTTTTCATCAGAACAAACCCACTGCTCTGGTTTTAGTGAAAAAAAAAGACATGAACTGGTTCTAAGTGGTTTCCAATCAAGGGAACTGGAGGCTTTGAAGTGCCATGATTCTTTTTGGAAACAAGACCTGAATTTCTGTATCAACAGCTGTGTTACCCCAGAAGGACAGTGAAGTTGATAATACAGCAAGGAAATCTCCACCGGACAGTTTCTAGAGAGAGGCATGAAGATTAATCAGTCATTCATCCCCCTTCCATTTGGGATCTAGATGAGCATCTTGATACAGATTAAGCTCCATAAATTATACTAAAAAATAGAGCTGACGTAGAAGAGCCCTCAGCACTGTGCTTCAGAATAATCCAGCGATTGACAGAGGGATGTCAAAAACAAGGGGCTATTTAATAGAACAGAGTCTGCCAAACGCAACGGGGAGAAGGCGAAAATGCAGGACACAAGGTGCCTCTTCCTACAGGTTATTTTTCCATCGCGCTGTAGCAGTTATGGGGAAAAAAGGCTAATGCAACAAGCGAGCATCTGCAAATTTTGGTTCTGTCTTCACTGGAGCTTCGCGGTGCATCTTTATAACAAGTCCCCACATGTTCACGCAAGCCAAGGTGGTGCAGGCACCTGCATTTTGGTGTCATCGAATCATTTGGGTTGGGAGGGACCTTCCAAGCCCATCCAGTGCCACCCCTGCCATGAGCAGGGACATCTTCACCAGCTCAGGTTGAGGAAGTTTAGGTGGGGTTGAAGTTGGGTCAAGGAGGTTGAAGAGGTTGAGGTTGAGTTGAAGAGATTGAGGTTGAGTTTGTGGAATCTTGGAAGGGTTTGGGTTGAAGGGACCTTTAAAGCTCCCCCAGTTCCCGCCCTGCCATGAGCAGCCTGGTCTGGGATGTCTCCAGGAATGGCTCATCCACCAATATTTCTGCCTCTGAAACAGATTTTGAGCTCTCAGGTTGGTCACTGAAGAGCTGATCAATCCAAGACTCAGTTTCATTGCTGTGCATAAGCATTTAGCACCATTCGTGATGCTCTGGGGAACATCACCTGCGCTTCAGGTTCTCCTGCAGGTTCACGATGATCTCTCAAGCATCTTGGGTCATCTCTACAAGCTCCACACAGCCATCTCTGATACTGTAGAGCATTTCAAAGGGTTTTCAGCTTCCAGATGGGAAAAAAGTCCTACCAGCCGTGTGAGGAGAGCGATTCAGCTGAGAAATGATCACTGGTTTAGGAGCTCGTCCACTCCAACGACTATCAAACAGAAAACCACTGCCTCTCTTCAGAGCTCAGGTGCCCCAAGCATATGTAGACACCTAAAACATCTCCAAATCTTGACCCAAATCCAGGCAAAAAAAGTCAAAGGCCTTTGTTGTCAAAGAGCTTTGTGCAGGGTGCTGTGTCACTGCTGACTTTGTCCCCAGCAGAGATGCAAACATCTGCTAGAACTGAATTAACACTCTGCAGCTTTGTAGCCCAAGAGTTAGCTAGTTAGTTAGCTAGTTAGTTAATTAGTTGGTTAGTGGTCTTGCATGGCCTGGCTTCTCCCAGCTCCATCAATTCCTGGGTTTCAAAGAAGTTACCAGCAGCTGTAGCTGGTTTTTAAATCAAGGTTTCCCATTGTGGTAACAAATATTCTGTAGGTCAAGTTCCAGTTAATGAGAGGGCAAATTAGTATATTCAGTGTGCTGCACACAGCAGCCTAGATCATCATTAGCATCTTTTCCTGCCTAAAATCTGAATTTTTAACGCAGATTTCACTACTTGGAAGTATCATGGCACAGCCTTTCTCTCAGTAAAACTGTAGCTTCGCTAATAAATTTCTCAATAAATGTTTTCTGTACCGTTCACTTCAGAATTTTTGTGTTTTTATCACCCTGAATTCTCATTTTGCAGGATGGACTTTATGAACAGAAATAAATCACCACAGGTATGGGCAGAGAAAAATAGTTTGGGGTGGGACTGATACCACCTAAATTTAGCTATTTAGAAGCTGGGAATCCCATCCACACTGAGCATAATTTTGTGTAGCAAACGAAGGAAGAGTAGAACCTTAAAACATCATTCATCTCATCTTAAAATAGTAGAGTGGAGCCGATAGACAGAAGTTTATTTCATTCAACTCACATCAAGTGCCCCAGTGAGTAGCTTAAAGTAGATAACTTGATTTTTTGATAGCTGAAATGAGGCAGAAGTTGATTATTTACCTAGGAAAAAACTCAATTTTAAAGCAAATTTCAACCCCATATAATGTTACTCATATTATGTTGGCATTGTCATTCCAAAATAAATTGACTATTTAGCACAATACCCTTCACATTCCCCATTGCAAGGAGTATTTTCCTTATTGATCTCATAGTCCTTGGTACTTATTCCCTACCTTACTAAGACCTTTTTTCTTCTTGAATCCCAACTTCCTATTTGCTAAAATATTTGTCTTTTTCAAGTTCTTCCCAGTCATTTAAGGTCTTAAGCGTGTCCACATAAATCCATACAAATGGCTAAAGTATATTAAGGACTTTTATTTATTTAAACTGTTGATAGTGAAGAAATAAGCAGAGATAACACATAAACTGTCCCTATAATTTGGGGTAGTATTTCACCAAGCCAACAGCACAGCCCATTGCTCTGCTGGAGGTACTGATGTGATCTCGCTTAAAAATACAAATAAATGGTGTATAACTGGATTTCCTTTATAATCTCCCATAATAAATTCTGCAGACGACACAGAGTATCTTCAAAATCTGTAAAAACATCACTTCTGTAAATAAAGAGAGGGTATTTTTTCCTAGCGGGCCGACTTGTGATAGATTAGATAGCGGAAAAAGAGTATTTCATATCACCCGACGCGTATTTTTGGCAACCTGTTTTGCTGATATGCATAGATACACACTTGGTCAAAATATTGTGGCTTGCTTGTGATTCTGTTCGCATCTGACAGCAAAACCACACAATAAAAAGGGAAAAATAAACCCAACAGCTAATGGAATCAATTAAGTTTTTTGTGGAAAATTATGCAACGTAAACATGCTCCGCTGGTGGTTTGAAATGTGTGTCTAGTAGATTCCTCGGCTTTGTCAGTCAGTGCTGGTTTGAACGCAGGGGCACTGATGACTTTATAAAAGCAAATGACAGAGTTGTTTACACTGCCCTACTAAAGGAAATAATCATATTTAATAGTGCTGGTTTCCCATACAAGGCTAAAAAAAAACCCCAACTCTTGTGCTATATGCTGTAATAAGCTTTTTATAAATGTGCTCATGTGGTGCTCGGCAGAGCCTGCTGTGCCGATACTATAAAACTGAAAGGGAGCTTCATAAGCTTTAAGTGCTATCGCGTATTGTCATCCAGCAACATTTCCCTGTAATTAATAAACTTTGTAAGAAATACACAGGCAAAAGATTAAAAATACATGTACGATACAATCCATGGTAATAAAAGCTGGTGTTGTCTGGACTGCTTGTTTATTTGGTTGCCATAAATGAGATGTTTTAAGGAGTACAGTGAATATGATTGAATGGATGAGCTTTCCCTCCAGGCCCTGCTTTGCCTTGCCCAGCATCTTTCCAGGGATGCAGGTCCAGGAATGCTCGGCCAGGGATGCAGGTCCAGGGATGCAGGACCAGGGATGCTGGACTAGAGATGCTGGTGCGGGGATACTGGACCAGGGATGCTGGTTTGGGGATGCTGGACCAGGGATGCTGGTCCAGGAATGCTGGACCAGGGATGCTTGTCCAGGAATGCAGGTCCAGGGATGCAGGACCAGGGATGCCGGACAAGAGATGCTGGTCCAGGGATGCTGGACCAGGGATGTGGGTCCAGGGATGCAGGACGAGGGATGCTTGTCCAGGGATGCAGCACTGGGGATGCTGGTTCAGGGGTGCTGGACCAGGGATGCAGGACCAGGGATGCTGGACCAAGGATGCTGGTCCAGGGATGCAGGATCAGGGCTGCTGGACCAGGGATGCAGGTCCAGGGATGCTGGACCAGGGATGCAGGACCAGGGATGCAGGTCCAGGGATGCAGGACCAGGGATGCTGGACCAGGGATGCAGGATCAGGGATGCAGGTCCAGGGATGCAGGTCCAGGGATGCAGGCTGCTTCCCTGAGCCCTCTCGTGGGCTCCTTCCTCCACTGCAGCAGGCAATTAGTGGGCTCCGAGATGATGATCTTTACATAATGTGAGCCATTTCTTCAACTCCATGCATAAGAAAAGCATGTTAAAATAAAATCCTGGTATTTCATTAAAGATGATGAGGAATTTTTACGCCTTTGACCATGGATATCTTATTTTTGCTCTGGCATCCAGCAATAACAGAGATTATTGAATTGCAACACAGAAAGCTCCTCTGGGAGTAGATGTGCAGCACGGCCTGTCATTGCTTAGCAAAATGCACTCAGGTGCTGATGTAAATGGAAAGGTTGTATGTTTGAGAGAGTTTCACTGGAGAAATCATAATAAAACGGATTAAGAAACACCTGAAATGCTTCTTGGTTTTAAACAAAAATATCAGGACATTTCCTGACAGCATCTGGATTCTTGAGGGAAATTAAATGCCAGGTAATTTGGTATTTGGACGAAAATAAATTAGCAGCATATGTAAAATCTATCTGACTGCCTATTAAATTATCTTCTTCATCATCCACTGAATGTACTGACTTTTGATTCCATTCTTTATTGGAATTGCTACACAATATATTACCATGCAGTGCGTACTGGAAGGCGCATGTCCATATCACCAAAGATACTTAAATATTGAAATTCTGCTGGTATGGAGATATTTTAGTTCCAGGGGAATTTGTGGGACTTTGTCACCTCTTCTGGCCCCAGGAACTTACACTCCAAACCTGGGGATAACTTTTTATAGACAAACTGGACAGAGCAAAACTTAGAGCCAACATACATGGATCAAGCAAAGGTCATGACTTTCAGCAGAAAACATTCTTGGATGATGATGGATCCTACAGCTGGAGTCATAAAAAATGCAACATTTGTCATATCTCTGTAATTGCAGTCCCTTGGCATCTTCTATTCCGAGTGTGGGAGGTTATAAATATTGTTGATGAGTCAGCATTTGCTTTAGACTTCTTGGTCTTTACTAGTTGTGTTTGCACTACTTATTCATGTTGTCACTGTTCATCAACGTGAACCTTCGTCCAAGTGGAGGAGATTTATAATGAAGTCTGGGGGACGTTTGCCTTTAGTTCAATTAATGCCAATTTAGACCCTTCTTTTATGAAGGTTTTTTTAAATTGCTTTCCCTTTTCATTAAAAGACGCAAAAGAAGAGCAAGATGATACAGTTTTCACCTGTCTTTGGGGCGGGCACGTCCCTTCCAATATTTTCCAGGATAGCTGGAAAGAGGCAAAAATCACAGTTTAGGGATGAGCAGTTCTGGCACAATTACCAAGAGACGACACTTCCATCCTTAAAATAAGCCCCCCAACACAAGTGATAATTTAACATACCTCATACCATCTGCTTGCAGAGATGCGCAAGCTGCTCCCAAAGAAGTCAATGGGAAATGCATTTTTCCTATTATTTTACACATTCCAAGATCTGACTCGATGTCAGGAAAGTGCGCAATAGTCACCCTTCCCCAAAGACAAATACTGCTTGTACTGGAGAGAATAACAACCACTGCAACACCCACCATTCCTCCTCCCTCCTCCCATTACAACCTGCCGGATGAAAATACAGACATTGCAGAGCGCTCTGCTGGTTAAAAAGCAGATGGGGAAGGGAGAAGGTTTCAGAAATACAAGGCACAGGGCTCCTGGCAGCAGCTTTATCCACCGTGAGTTCCCATCTTGAACACTTTTACTAATCTGGATTTCACCTCCAGGAATATGTCAGCGGGCAGGATACGTGCTATCGCATGCAAGCAGTGTTTGAGGCCAGAGAAAGGATTGAGCTCTCTGTTTCCCGTATAGAATCATAGAACTGTTTTGGTTGGAAAAGACCTTTAAGATCATTGAGTCCAACCATAAACCTCACACTGGCACTGCCCCATGTCCCTGAGAACCTCATCTCCGTCTGTTCAACCCTCCAGGGATGGTGACTCCAGCACTGCCCTGGGCAGCCTGTTCCAAGGCCCCACAGCCCTTTGGGGAAGAAATTGTTCCCACATCCAACCTCAACCTCCCCTGGCGCAACTTGAGGCCATTTCCTCTGCTCCTGGCGCTTGTTCCTGGGGAGCAGAGCCCGACCCCCCCTGGCTCCAAGCTCCTTTCAGGCGGTTCAGAGATCAGAAGGTCTCCCCTCAGCTCCTGTTCTCCAGCTGAACCCCCAGGTCCCTCAGCCGCTCCCATCACACTTGTGCTCCAGCCCCTCACCAGCTCCGTTCCCTTCTCTCCACTCACACCAAGTGACCGAGCCTTGCAAAGGTATTTTTGTGTCTGGGTCTTCTGCAGCCTCCCCTCAGCGTCACTGGGGCTCAGGTCCAGCCTTGTCAGGACAGCACAGACTCCACAGAGCAATCTCCTCTTTCTGATGAAGCCACTCACAAACTTCTGTAGAATAGTTTGAGAATAAGCCAAACATCCCATGACACTTCCCCAGAACCTTCTCTTGGCTTAGAATTATGAGTGGGTTTGGTTGGAAGGGACGTTTGGGTGTCTCCACTCAAACCTACATTCAAAGTAGGGCCAGCTTAGCCCAGATTGCTCAGGGTCTTGTTCCCTTGAGTTTTGGATATTGCCAAGGATGACGGTTCTACTGCCTCTCTGGGTCATTGTCCCAATGTTTGACCACCCTCATAGCGGAGATTTTTTCCCATACATCAAACCAGAACCTCTCTTGTTGCAGCTTGTGTGCATTCAAATCTTATCCTTTCTCTGTGTACCTCCAAGAAGAGTTTTGCCTCTTTTTCTCAACACCTTCCTTTAAGGTGGCAATAAAATCTCCACCCAACCTTTTCTTAACGCTGAACTAACCCAACTCCTTCAGCCTCTCTTTAAATTGCATGTTCTCCATTTTCCTGAGCATATTGATTTGCCAGTGGGCTCACTGCAGTTCATGGGCATTTTTCTTGCTGGCTGGGGAGTCTAGAAAGTGGACGCAGTTCCCCGGATGGGATTTTACACGTGTGAAATGATGGAATTTGTTTAATTCTTTTTCACTTCCTAACAACTCCTTACATTCAGTTTGTCACTTGAAGGGGATTTTTATTAATTTCCTACTGGACAGTGGGTTTTCTGGTAGTTTTGTGGCCCCATCTGCCATAGCTCTAGGATCACATCTCCACCAACACCACCTCGCTCCGCTCCAGTACTTACCAGCATTTGAGAGCTGCTTTTCCCCTTCTGCTCTGAACCTCAACTCCCGTTTCATCATCCAGCCCCTTGGTGCTACGAGGTTCTTGCAACTGGTTTGCATTTGCACAGCCTCAAATAACCCAATATCATCAACAAATATGCCACCCATATCATCCAATTTGCTCAGCAGTCCCCTTCCCAGTACTAGGGTGCTGTTAACAATCCACCGCTCCTGCAAAACACTTTGTTGCTCGTCCCTTAGTTGGTGACAAACCAGATACATCGTATGCCATCTCATGCCCATGGCAGCTCGCTTTTCTTCACGGCATTTGGTAAGGACCTTTGAAAGGTCACATACATAACACAGCCAGATTAGTGTCCTTGTTGGTCCTGGCGAAGAGCTCTTGCAGTTTTGCTAAGCAAGACTTCAGCCTGCAAAACCTGTGTGGACTCTTCCCCAACTTCATGCACTTAACCTTTCTATTCTGTGTTATAATTACCAGCAATTTCCTCTGTGCAAACAGTTCGGATTCAAGTTCCTTTGGCATTCTTTGACATATACTTTATGGCCTGAAATTATTCATTGTACGCCCTGGTCCTCTTTTGTCCCTTCGTACTGCCTGGCAGGCTCCTTAATCCAGTCGTGTTTGGAAAAGGATTGATAATTTGTTCGTGCACTTAGGAAGTTGTTCTTCAAATCTTTTAGTCTACCTTTGTAACAGAGTGTGTGCTCTCTATTTTTTCCTTGTTTGAACACCAAGTCTTCTTACTTGTAAGAGCCTCCTTCACTCTGATCTTTAATTACAGTAGCTTTCTTCTGGTCTTTTTAAAGTCTTTTTTCATACACTCTGTGTATCTTCTCTGAGCCTTTAATATGGTGTCTTTAAACAATAGCTCTGCTGCTTGCAAACATTTCACCCAGTCGCGTCTCGTACTAATTTCCTTTTAACAAGTTGCCTCATTTTCCATAGGACTCCTTTTTAAATTCAAGACTGCACTGCTGATATTTTGGGCTTTCTTGTTCCTACAACAATACTGAATCTCAGTACATTACAGCTTCTCGTACAGAGTGTCTCTTTGATAACAACATAGTGAATCTGAGCTGCACCAGGAGCTCCTTCCCCAATGAATACACCTCCAAGAAGTATTTCTTCCCAGGTATCTAAAAATTTACCTTCAGCATCGTGTTTGGACATTATATTTATCCAGTATATGTGACTTTTCCCCTTTTTATTGCATCTTGTACACTCACAGCACCTCTGGTCTCCTTTAGGACATCTTGGGCAGTGTCACTACCCTGGCCAAGCTCTGTCCTTCTCTTTGATGTGGTATTTCAGTTTGTTGGTGTCGCTATTACTTGTTGACACAGTTAACTTACTTCACAGAATCCCAGAATCGCAGAATGTCAGGGGTTGGAAGGGACCTGGGAAGCTCATCCAGTGCAATCCCCCCATGGAGCAGGAACACCCAGATGAGGTTACACAGGAAGGTGTCCAGGCGGGTTGGAATGTCTGCACAGAAGGAGACTCCACAACCTCCCTGGGCAGCCTGGGACAGGCTCTGACACCCCCACCCCCAACAAGTTTCTTCTCAAATTTAAGTGGAACCTCTTGTGTTCCAGTTTGAACCCATTACCCCTTGTCCTATCACTGGTTGTCACCGAGAAGAGCCTGGGTCCATCCTCCTGACACTCCCCCTTTCCATATTGATCCCCAGGAATGAGTCACCCCTCAGTCTCCTCTTGTCCAGCTCCAGAGCCCCAGCTCCCTCAGCCTTTCCTCACACGGGAGATGCTCCACTCCCTTCAGCATCTTGGTGGCTGCACTGGACTCTCTCCAGCAGTTCCATGTCCTGCTGGAACTGAGGGGCCACAACTGGACACAATATTCCAGGTGTGGTCTCCCCAGGGCAGAGCAGAGGGGCAGGAGAACCTCTCTGACCCACTGACCACCCCCTTCTAACCCACCCCAGGTACCGTTGGCCTTCCTGGCCACAAGGGCCCAGTGCTGGCTCATGGTCACCCTGCTGTCCCCAGGACCCCCAGGTCCCTTTCCCCTACACTGCTCTCCAACAGGTCGTTCCCCAACTTATACTGGATGCAATGTGATTTCTTCTGAACACTGAGGAAAGACACCCCTTGAAAGCAGAAAGAGAAATGAAGGAGTCGCTGTTTTTCTTCGGTAGTTGAGGGTGTAGAGGCATCAGCCAGCTCTTGGTAGACCCACATTCACTGCATTTTCAGAGGGCTTGAGGTTGCAGCGATGCCTTGAAACCTTCCTCCCAAACGGGGCCCATTGGGACAACTCAGAAAACCCTTTTTTTCCCCAGTCCTTGTTAGATTCAGACACAAAGAAGGTATTGAGCAGATGAACCCTGCAAAGGACACTTTAAATCACCGAAGTGTCCCACCTTCCCCGGCTGTTCTTTGCAGGCATCATTCTTCTCGTTATACCACACCAAACAGTTGGATGGCCATGGGTTGAGCCAGACCACAAAACTGATGTGGAATAAAATCAACCCAACAAATATAAATATTTGTATTATATATATATATATGTATATATATATATATATATTTAAAAACATATATATGCATTTGCTTATATTTTAGGGGATCAAATCTTTTCTCAGTCCTAAAAGTCTTTGGAGACGATGGCCACCAAAACCCAATGGCATCGTCACTCTGCACATTCTTGACCAGTATAATGGTCTGGTGGGGTCTAGGCATCATCCTCACCCTCCCATGAGAGTGGAGCTGCTGATTCGGAAACTGAGTTGGGAAATATTCCCATGCTGGGAGGTGCGTGTGTTTGCTGCAAAGCCTGTACAGGTGTGCTGATAAGAGACAGCACTCTGCTCATCACAAGCCTGAGACCTTGGAGAATATTAGTAAAGATGCCAATTTGCATGTCTTGGGGTTAATTGAGGAAATCTCGCATGGAAAATCTTGCTGTCACTTCTGAAGCCTGCTCCGAATACAAATCGTGTGTCTCCAGGGGATATTGTGAGAGCTTTGCAACTTCTTCACAAACCTGTAGAAACATGGAAGGCTATTGGCTCCCAGAGCTCACAAAAACAAGTTTTCCTCAAAATTTCATAGTCACTTTTTAACCTGTGTTGACTTTAACATAGGAGTCGTCGACCAAGCATGGAAAATATGTGGGATCCTCTACCAAACAAACAAGAAAGGGACATGAATATTTTCTCAGATATTCCCTACATGTTTTTCAAAGGAAAAGAGATATTTCTGCTTAAAAAATTGAAAAATCACAGAATCCCAGAATGTCAGGTGTTGGAAGGGATCTGGAAAGCTCATCCAGTGCAATCCCCCCATGGAGCAGGAACACCCAGATGAGGTTACACAGGAAGGTGTCCAGGCGGGTTGGAATGTCTGCACAGAAGGAGACTCCACAACCTCCCTGGGCAGCCTGGGCCAGGCTCTGCCACCCTCACCCCAAACAAGTTTCTTCTCAAATTTAAGTGGAACCTCCTGTGTTCCAGTTTGCACCCATTGCCCCTTGTCCTATCATTGGTTGTCACTGAGAAGAGCCTGGCTCCATCCTCCTGACAACTCCCCCTTTCCATATTGATCCCCAGGAATGAGTCACCCCTCAGTCTCCTCTTGTCCAGCTCCAGAGCCCCAGCTCCCTCAGCCTTTCCTCCCACGGGAGATGCTCCACTCCCTTCAGCATCTTGGTGGCTGCGCTGGACTCTCTCCAGCAGTTCCCTGTCCTGCTGGAACTGAGGGGCCACAGCTGGACACAATATTCCAGGTGTGGTCTCAAATCTTTTGAAGCGGGACATCACTCTTTTTTACGCCTTTAATCCAAATTGTAGTTTGACAATATGTAGTGGTCTCATTGAGAAAATTGGGAAAGCGCAAAAGAAAGGAACTAATAATTTCGCCTGATACTGATGAAGAATCAGTGCAGATTTCTATTATCCCAGGATCTCCATGTGTTTTTCATCACCTGATCTTCTAGGGGGGGCTTCTCTGCTTGTGAGTCGATCTGAAGATGGAGCAGTATTTGCCTGACCATCGCCCTCAAGAATTTAAAGAACTGAGGCCCTGACAGAAAGAACAGATAGACAATGATTTGGAGAGGCCCAAGAAGCAGCACTGTGCTGCACTGGTTTCTGTGATACAGGGGCTGCTGCTCACAATGGCTGCACGTGGACTTTGCCTGCTGCTTCAGCCAAACCAGCCACAGCCTCCTAAAAGTGATTGTCATGAGGGTCTCTGCGACCCAGGCACAAAACCTGCCATCCAGAAGATGTGTTCTCACCTGCAGCCTCAGCTACACGTGTCCCTCACCTGCTCCCCCAAACAACGGCCAACGACGAGGAGCACGCCCAGAAGCTCGCCAAGGGTCCTGAGGTCACCCAGTGGACCAGAGAAAGACCCCTGAATGCTGGACACGTAAGCGCTGGCAAAAGAAAGCATGAATCTTTCAAGCCTGTGCAGTTAAGCCTGGGTTGTGAAATCAAGGTGGAGTCTGGCCTAAAACAATGGGAGCAAGGGGGGGTGAAGAAGCATAAAAGGTGACTCCAGAATGGACACCATTGAAGATCTTCCCACCAGAGGATCCCGAACCACGACGGAGGACCGGCAGAACTCCACAGGACCGGAGACCAGAGGGAGCTTCTGGAACTGGACTGGTGATAAACGCAACCTCATTTCTTATCTTTACTTTTTCTTTTCCCCATTTCTTTTCCCTTTTCTTTTTCTTTCTCTATGGCGTGCCGCTTTACAGTCAAATTAATAAAGTAACACTGCTTGATTGAATTATAACCCCTTGGCATTTTGGTTGCCTTAATTTTGCGCTCTGAGATCAAGGTAAAAGAACCATCATGAGTCCATCATCGAATGGACCGTGACACTGCTTTTATAACTATTCTATTACGTGCTGCTATACGATTACCACCAACAGTGCAACTCACAACCAGAAATCCAGAATATATCTAGGTTTAATTGCAAATGCTGTGTCATTCTCTGATCATCCCATCAGCCGTTAGGGGATTTTATAAATGTCTTGCTCCACATTTTGTCCATATAATTAATTGTTGAAACATCTAATTTTTTGAGGAGTTTGTGGAGAACACTAGGGAGAGACATGAGTTTGATGCTGATTTTATATGAATTATTACTTGGTTTTCAAAGTTAGGTTTTAGTAGTTTTGACATTCAGTCTTTTAAAACTAATAAAAAAACCAGCATGTCCTATGGAACAAAAAGATAAAAAAATAATTAGAAAAGGCAAGAAAAAAGAGCAAAAAGACTGAATTTTGCCTTCAGCAAGAGTTACATGAAACCAAACTCAATGTCTAAACCTCCATCGGAACAGGAATGTTTCACCAAATTCCCTTCACTCCCATTTTTCGGGTTTCCTCGTTTGAGCATTCAGACGCGGCTGCGTGACACCGCTGATTTCAACCTGCCACAAAGGGTATAATTAAAAGCAGATTTCTACCTTGATTATCACTCTGATGTGCGCACTTACCGGCGGACGCAAGATGATTAGCTACTGAAAACACACAACCATGGGAAGCATTTCGGATAACGCAACAAGCCCTTGGTTGGGGTGGCTTTCTAGTTATTGCCATGGAGGCACCGGTGAGGGGGAAGATCTTGGGGTGACATCTCCAAGGAGGGTGATGGAGACATGTGTGTATTCATTGGCACCGGGATGTCTCTTTGGTGCTTTCTTGGGTCCAAGTCGCAACTTTCCTCACCTAAAATTCTCATCGATGAAGCAGGAACGAGTACACGATGATCTTTATCTTGCAAAGGCAAGGAACATGGAGAGGATAAATAAAATTAATTAGTGCTTGAAATCGCAAAGATAAATACTACAGTGGTTAACTGCACAAGTGCAGGTTTCAAGATCTGTCGCAAGCTGCTGAAGGACAAATAAAAATCTACTTTATTCACCAACATTAACATGGAAAAAGCGACCCAGGCAGTGACTTTTAAAGAAGAATTAGGAACAAAAGAGAACACATATGTTAAATGTTATAATAGAGCCAGAAGATCCTATTCATTTCCTGGAGGAGGAAAGTCACCAAGAACTGGAAAGGGGAAGCCCACATAATTAAAAGGCGAATGAGATTGACTTCTCTCTGAATGACAGTCTGTGCATCAACGCTATTCCGATTCAAGACAGTTATGTTCAAAAGATAGTACAATCAAGCCAAATATAAAATGACTGGCAGAGAGAACACCAAAGATTCACTTAAGAAAGAGACAGATAATCAAATCTCAAGTGGCAAACAAGGTTTTGAGACTTGCTAAGGTGGACTGGAAAGACCAGCCCTAAATATGAGACATAAACCAGACTGGAAAAAAATAGGGTGTTGTGGCTGCATTTTATGTGTGACAGAGATGATTCTGGAAAGGTGTTGGGCTCCATTTCCACCTCTGGTCACGAGGTGGGTACGAGCCTGGCAAAGCCAGGGCCAAGTTGCTGCATCCTGAAGATTTATTCCATAATAAATAACTTGAAAAAGACATGGTTCCTCATTTACTTTTTATTGTGGATTTACTTTTAAGCTTCAATGATTTTGGGTGGGTGAAAATGAGTTTATACAGACGTGTTTACATACAAACATGTAAAACCAAGTGTAAATACTTGTATAAATATATGCAGGCACTCACATCTGTATATGCTTCTACAGGCAGCTTTATCACAAAAACTTATGGCTGGAACATACACATTGAACTCATCTGTTGCCAGACCACGACCTACTTTGACCACAGACCTATGACTAAGTTTTCTAGGACCAGGTCTAAATTTTCGAAGGAGGCTTGGCGTGGGTCAATACCATAGGCTCAGCACCTCAATGTGTTGTGTCTTCTGAGAGCCGAGATGCCTTAAACCCCGCACGGGGATAGAGCTGGGACAGGCAGCACAGCCTTGTCCGTGCAAAACAGCACTTGTTACTGAATATCATATATAAAAGGGCCTTCCCCTTTACAGGGTTCACGGTCCTGCACCTACTCGACCTACTTGAGACTTTGGTTTCCTGAATCATAGAATAGTTTTGGTTGGAAAAGACCCTCAAGGCCATTGAGTCCAACTGTTCCCCCACCCCTGGCACTGCCCTATGTCCTGAGAACCTCATTTCCGTCTGTGCAACCTTCCAGGGATGGTGACTCCAGCACTGCCCTGGGCAGCCTGTTCCAATGCCACACAGCCCCTTGGGGAAGAAATTGTTCCCACATCCAACCTCAGCCTCCCCTGGCGCAACTTGAGGCCGTTTCCTCTGCTCCTGGCGCTTGTTCCTGGGGAGCAGAGCCCGACCCCCCTGGCTCCAAGCTCCTTTCAGGCAGTTCAGAGATCAAAAGGTCTCCCCTCAGCTCCTGTTCTCCAGCTGAACCCCCCAGGTCCCTCAGCCGCTCCATCACACTTGTGCTCCAGCCCCTCACCAGCTCTGTTCCCTTCTCTCCACTCGCTCCAGCACCTCAAGGCCTTTCTTGTCATGAGGGACCCAAAAAAAGGGGGGGGGTCTTTCTTTACAAGCTCAGCAAGTCCATGCTGTGTCAACGCATTCACCCACCAGAGAATTCACAGCACGTGGGATGGACAAGCAGGAGCTTTACTGCCCAGAGCAGGCTTGTCCTCCCATTTCCCATTTCCTTCTCTCTGACCCCACTCCCAACCCCCCTCAGGACGAGAATGCTTTTCCCTTCTTTTGCCAGAGCTGTTGAGATGAGTCTCTAATGTGCCATATGTTCATTGAGCTGCTGGGAGAGACCTGTGACCCAGACCTTGCTCCATAAATTAATCCCTCACTTTCATTCATACTGACAAACTAAACGGGGTTCAGCGGAGGCAAGAGAATGGCCCTTTGCCCTGAGGCCAAGCGGTACAGCCACGTTCTCTGTCCCAAAACAAGGGTGGCCGTGCCCACACTGCTCATTGGGAATGACCCCTGGTTCATAAGAAACCCTCTGCTGTGCCTGGGGATTATTTGGGTCAATGTTAGTTGGCACAGACCGAAAATGTGCTGGGAAACATGCTGACAATTTAGCGCTGCCCTTGCACGCTTATAGCCCAACACCACAGGCATGACCTGAGCCTCCCCCTGTCACAGTCAGGCTAAAGGGTTGTGCTTCTTCTTCCTCTCTCTGGTGCAATTTGTATTTAAATGCCAAATAAAGCTGAAAAGCTTCCACTGAAGAAAGGTAATGCACTCACACAGAATGGTTACAGAACCACGGTTGCAGAGAGATGGGGACTCAAACTCTTGAGAAAAAAGAAGGCATAAAACCCTGGTATCCATCAGACTGCCAGGGAGCCCCATTCCCAGAATTAAGAAAGAAAACCCAGCCATTTCTTTGTTTTGTGCTGGTCCTGACTCGCTAAACCCTTCCTACCAGTTTGAACCTCTGAAATGGGACTGGTGGGAGAATCCTAAAACATGAATCACGACAAGTTTGGTGCCTCACAGCGTCCCATGGCACTGTTCAGTGCAGAGGACGCTCTCATGCTTGGGAATGCAAATATCACTAAGTGGAGCATCTCTAAATATCAGCTGCCTCCTGGGTTACGCAGCAACCTGGCTGGGACTCGGATGAACCGGGTTCAGAAACGGCACATAAACGCAACCGCTGGATCCATGAGATCCATCCAAATCCCTTTGCAAGTCTTGCTTTTAGTATCTCTCTGCGTTATTTTCCTGCCCACAGAAGGAGGCTCACATCTCCCCCTGTCCTTACCCCTAAGAGTGTTGTGAAGACGAAGACATGGGATAGCTGGGTGCTCTAGAAGTAGCTTTCTCTGGTTCTCTTCTGTTTCCAAAATCCACATTGTCTCCCTCTCTCCTCTTTCTTCACCCTCTTCAGGGCCTTGCAAGTGAGGAGCAGCTCAATGGGGGACTCCTGGCCCCCTGTTCAGCTGGGAGAGTTTCTGCAGTGTAATATCGAGGCAGAGAACACAGGAACCCTGGGGGGACTGAGGTTGCAGTGTGGGGATGTTGCACCGGGACGACTGGGACGTGCCATGGAGATGCTCCTTGGCACTGAAATACACGCTGAGATCATTAACACGCAGTATTTTCTTTAAAAAGTTAAAACGTTAATTCCCTGGAAATCCCACATAATCCCGAATTTGCAATCCAGCTGCCTTATATCTTTTAAATGGTACCAAAACAAAGAGATCGTGGTTATTGCTTGCACTCAAAACTGAGCATTCCTGTGACCGCAGCAAGGAGACTCTTTGGTTGTCCCAAATGTTCCTGCACACAGAAGGAGAAGCTGATCCCTTCACACCTCCCTGTGTGTGCCTCCAAGCATCCCTTTTGCCATTTATCACAGCCATATACCCCGTGACAGCCCCTGTTCACTCAGCAGCTATTAAACCTCCAACACCTCTCCAGAGCGATCGCTTTCCAAGAGCAATTCGCCTTTTTTGTAGGTTCATCTTGTGGTTTTTTCATTCCTAACACATTTAGCTTTGGATTAGGGCGCAATAAAAACAGCTGTCCCTTCTTCCGTGTGATTTACCGTTCTGCAGTAAATCTAAGGGATACCTGGGCCGTTCATCAGCAGCACTTCTCTATTTATTTCTCAGTGACTAATAAAAATGTGGAACGGCATCAGGCCTTGTTTTGATCTACGTGAAACTTTCATAAACATCCTTCCTTTTGACAGCGATTCTCCTCTGTGGGCTACTTTGTGAGATCTTCCTGTACTGAATCCATTAAAAGGAGATTTCATGGACACTGTAGTGTTATATGGTGCTAATTTAAATGCTTCACAGAAGTCCAAGGACAGTGCGTTTACTCAAAAAGCAACATTCATTTTTGGCACTGACAAACATTATTAAGTTGCTGGCTGTTCGATATAACTTACTTCTGCAGTGTCTCATAGGAGGAGGTAATTCCACCCATAGCATGTTGTTAGGTGAGAAAAAGCTGAGCAAGAGCTTCCACATCTGTTCCAATATCCAGCCCTTGTTGGTCCTCCCTGATGCTGGGCAAAGTTTGGAAGATGAGGTTGTCCCTGGTGGCACCAGCCAATCTCACGAGAGCATCATTTGTTGTGCCCCAGCTCCATGTTTTGTACCATGTTTAGTCTAAAGATCCGGTTTTACTTGAGCTCAAAGCTTTGAAGAGGCAATGACTGTCCAGCAAGTACGTTGCTTCACCCTGTCAAAGGCAGCTTCTTGGAGGAGGGCAGATATCTACCATCAAATACACACCATTAGGCTGAGATGTTATTGGGACACAAGACCTCTTCAAAATCTGTTTTTGTGTGGCACTGAAGAGCCCAGGCTGGTAAGCACGTATCCTCTCTACTAATAAATGAGGTCATTAATGATGATTTTTTTTTCCTATTCTACCTATGAGAGAAGAAAACCAGGTAAAGAAATCTTGACCTCTAAAGAAGACACTAAACGCTCTATTGACTTCAGTACAAAAGTGGAATACTCAAACGGATTTGCCATCCCTTCTGACCCAAACTCTTCTGTAATTCTGTGATATCTCCTACCACATCTCTAAGTAAACACTACACAGTTGGTCTTTTCCATTGTGCCAATCTCATAGCTCTTGTTCGGTTTTTGCACATCTCAGAACGCCGGGGAATGTGAAATTCTCTCATTTTTGTTTTTAATATGTTGCTGCCTTTCACTTTCTGCAATATTTTCACAGATTTTCAGTGTATTTCTGTCTCTGTTTATCACCTGATTTTCTACAGAATATCCAATCTACATCAACTGAACTGTTATGACCAGAACGGTTAGGAGAGCTCAACAAGTTCAGATGTTCAAGTGTGCATGACATATATTTGATATACCCCTGCCTGGCTTGAAAATCTGATTCCATGTGAGGAGCCAGATGCTGAACACCTCTGAGAAAGTTAATTTTGTATGCAAAATTCTCAAATTCTCTTGAACAGCTTACCATGTGCCTTTTACCTTGGTGTAGCTTAACTCATCTATTCTTGTTGTCCACAGTTGTCTTCACATGCAATGGAGAGAAGATAAAAACTCTCCAGGACAAGACCAGAACTGAAAAGTCTGTGTTGCAAGCCCAGAAATTGCCCCAGTGTTGCTTCTAGGATTATGTCCTTGCTTCACAATCTTTCCATATGGGAGTTTTTGATTGATTGGTTATGACATCAATTTATATCATTTTCAGCAGCGTAAACTTCCTATGGGGAGAAGTCATGAGATTAATCCCCACAGTTATGTGATTACCTTAGGGAAAGGGAGTTTTAGTTTGAATGGCAAACGAATTTTATCATTCACCTCCTGTTTTTTGCAGGTGCTACATTATTTTCAATAGTATCTCTGCAACTCCAGGAGATAAAATCTTGCGTGAAATATGGAAGCTGGTTTTATCATCCGAAGAGATATTTGATAGGTCCTGAGATTTGCAGTTCCTGAGATAGTTCGCGAGATTTGCAGTGAAATCCTGAGTGGTGGTGACCTCCCATTTCTGCCTGGCTAGGTCAGAGCGTGTATTTTATATCCTAAGGTACAACAGTAAAATACTTCAAAAAGAAAATAAATGTAATGTATTCATAATTGCTAATGTGATTGAGAATGTACATTTAAGAAATGTAATGGCATAAACCTGAAGAAATCTAATTCTGAAAGGAAGCTGTCTAAATTTAGAGTGATGTAGTACTAATTAATCCAGTTAGCATTCCACGCTGGTTTCAGCCCCAGGAACGACTAAACTGAGGGGTGCCCCTGGTGTACGAGGGGCAAGGAAAATGGAAGAGGTTGGATTCTCTTTTTGCTGTCAAGTCAAACCAGTTCATCTCCCATCACCTCGGTGACAGGGGTATGTTTCCAGGTCGGTTTGCGCTACCTGGGTTTGGATGGAAATGCTTTCTAGCAAAGCGAGGGCTAAATTTATCGGTTCTCATGCAAGTAAAAGCTGTGTGTACTTCAATGAGGGTTTTATTTGCATCAGGCCAGCAAGGCAGAGCCCTGAAATGTTCATTGGTATAGAGATGTATATACTATATAGCGGCATATATATATTTATGTGCATGTAGGTATAATCTAGGGACTAACAAAATTCTGCTGGAGCCAATCCAATCCAGATGTTTCCATCAATGCAATGAGCTTGAGACGGAGATCTCCATTTACCCACTCAAAACCTTCTCATGCTCCCTACATTGTATATGGGAGAGGTTTTAGGGGTTCTGCTCTCATCCCTTATTTCAATGGAAAAAATATACAAATTAAGCAAGGAGGAAAAGTCATTGGGACTATGAGACATAGAACCAAAATCGATGAAAATCCTGGTCTTTGAACGATGATAGTGTCTATATAAAGAATGTCACAGAGAGGTTCTTGTTGTTGAAATGAATGGACATCAATGAATTCTCCTCAACTGAAATGTTATTTAGCTATGTTTATTCTTATTTCTTATTTTTACCCTGTGTTTCCTTTTCACTGTGAGAAGCCTATCAATTGCCTTCAAAACCTACTTAAATTCTCAACTGAGAAGATAACGCAATGTAGAAATCTCACACAACTGTTATAACTACGTGTTCAGCTTCATTCTCCACTGAGGATGCAGTCACAAGTTGCAGTATTTGGCAGTTGTTGCTGGTGTCACTGCTTCCCATTAGTCTGGGACCAGACCTAAAAGAGAATCCAGATTTCTTTATTTTTGTTGTTGTTATTATTATTATTATTATTATTATTATTCCTGTTGTTATGAAGGGAGGAGTTAAAGGATTAAAGACTAATGCATCTTCTGAGTGTCCTGGCGTAGAGAATAGCGACTGCGAAGACTTCAGAGACAGAACTGTCACCTGAATTCAAAGCATTAGGTGTCAAGGGGCAATGCACTGAGATATTGGGGGCAATGACATTTTTCTTTCCACGTTGTTTGGACATGTATAACCATGGGGCGCTGGTCCGGGAGTGTAGAAAGAGGTGGTGAATAGCAATTGGGCTGCTCTTGAGCTGTTACTGCAACCATGAAATAAACTCCTTTTTGGGTCTAGGTAAACATTTGCCATGGAAATACCCACTGGGAATTCCCAGAACTGGGATTGCGTCGGGCAGCGTGGCAGGGAAGTCCCCTGGGGAGCTATGATGCTGGGATGACCCTTGGACATGTGTCTGCCAGGGGATAAAGAAAAAGCTTTCTAAACACGGAAAATAACACACATCAATACACACACCCACCACTGTATCACTCTCTTTGTTTGTATAAATAAGGTGTTTTTTTCATATTAAGCCCTTACATCATACCTGGCTTGAAATAGCTGAAGGAGATAAAACAGAGAGTCGTGGTCAATGGGGCAGAGTCCAGTTGGAGGCCTGGATCTAGTGCAGTGTTCAAGGGTCAGTGCTGGGGCCGGCATTATTCAATATATTCATCAATGATTTGGATGAGGGAATAGAGTGACTGTCAGCAAGTTTGCTGGAGACACCAAGCTGGGAGGAGTGGTGACACTGGAAGCTGTGCTGCCATCAGAGACCTGGACAGGCTGGAGAATTGGGCGGGAAAAATTTAATGAAATAGAACAAGGGCAAGTGTAGAGTCTTGAATCTGGGCAGGAACAGCCCCAGGTTCCAGTGTAAGTTGGGGAATGACCTGTTGGAGAGCAGTGTAGGGGAAAGGGACCTGGGGGTCCTGGGGACAGCAGGGTGACCATGAGCCAGCACTGGGCCCTTGTGGCCAGGAAGGCCAATGGTACCTGGGGTGGGTTAGAAGGGGGTGGTCAGTAGGTCAGAGAGGTTCTCCTGCCCCTCTACTCTGCCCTGGGGAGACCACACCTGGAATATTGTGTCCAGTTGTGGCCCCTCAGTTCCAGCAGGACAGGGAACTGCTGCAGAGAGTCCAGCGCAGCCACCAAGATGCTGAAGGGAGTGGAGCATCTCCCGTGTGGGGAAAGGCTGAGGGAGCTGGGGCTCTGGAGCTGGAGAAGAGACTGAGGGGTGACTCATTCATGTTTACAGATATATAAAGGGTGAGTGTCAGGAGGATGGAGCCAGGCTCTTCTCGGTGACAACCGATGATAGGACAAGGGGCAATGGGTTCAAACTGGAACACAGGAGGTTCCACTTAAATTTGAGAAGAAACTTGTTCCCGGTGAGGGTGGCAGAGCCTGGCCCAGGCTGCCCAGGGGGGTTGTGGAGTCTCCTTCTGTGCAGACATTCCAACCCGCCTGGACACCTTCCTGTGTAACCTCATCTGGGTGTTCCTGCTCCATGGGGGGATTGCACTGGATGAGCTTTCCAGGTCCCTTCCAACCCCTGACATTCTGTGGTTCTGTGATTCTGTGATTCTTGGCCTTCACATGCTGTTGAGTGACGTGCCAAGGTTGGCCAAGCTCAGCCGGTTTGTTCAGGAATTCACCACCGTGTCCCTGTGCAAGCGGCCATGGACACGAAGCCAACGGGGAAAGGGACCAGGAACCAGCACAGTTTCCCCTGCACAGATCCGCTGGAATTACGTAATGACTTTCTTCAAGCTAAAAGTATTTCGAGTGTTTAATTGCCAGCGCTACATAACAATCTGGAGTAATTATATAATTAGCAAGAAATTGCAGCTCCCATTAGGTACTTGGAACAAGTCAAATTTAGGTTTGATTTTTTAAAAAGGTGGGAAGTTGTGCACATGTGGGTTTTTGCATAACGATATGACCTCGAAGAAATGAGGGAGTTGATTTTTTTTTCCTTTCCATAAATGAACACTTCAGTATTCATTTAGAAATTAGTTCGAGTAAGACTTGCTTGAGAAGACAGATATCTAGGGAAATTGTTGTTTAAAAAGTTCATTGGGATTGTTTCCTTACCAGAAAGCTTGCCAGGAGATTTAATATTGGATTTTGATACTACTTTTAATGGAAAAAAATAATTGGACCAGCTCCAGGGGTAAAGCCTTGCGAGGGAGGAGATGGGAGAAGAAACCAGATCTAACATCCAGATCATAATTCGTCCCGTCTAACGGGAGTTGCCCTCTGACACAACAGTGTTATCTGGTATTTTATAACCCAGGTTGGAAAAAAGGGCTATCGCATCCCTGCCGTATTGCTGATCCTGTTGTTTAAGTGATCAGCATTGCATTCATTAAAGCCATTGGAGTCTTGCCATATATATCAGCCAAATTTCCTCCCTGAGTGAGCTCCCGACTCTCCCAACAACAAACAGTTTTATCGAAGGGACGACGTGAGTCATTTGTATGTGCGGGCAGGGGGAAAAAATGCCAGTGCATTTACTGCCTAGATGTATAAAATAAAGATCCTGCCTAACTAACATCTTTTAAAGTCTTGAGCGGGGCCCAGGAGATATAATTGATTTGGATTTTTTAAAAGCCATTGCCAATTCCATCAGAAAGACACCTTGTGCAGCTAAAACCCACCAGGAGCTGGTATGAAATAATGGAATGGTTAAGTAACTTCTTACAGACAGCGAGGAGAGTTTGTAGCAGAAACCATAGGCATCTCATTCTGGTGCCAGGTCGGAAAAATCAGTTCTAAAAGGGATTTCGTTTGGTGGTGATGTGGAAAACAAAGGTATCAGACAAAGGGAGACAGGGCAAATGTAATATTCCTGTTGCAACACCGAGATTCTAAATGGAGAGAGAGTGGTGAAACAATGGGAGAGGGGGAAAAGAAAAACCAGGTTCCAGTATAGGTTGGGGAATGACCTGTTGGAGAGCAGTGTAGGGGAAAGGGACTTGGGGGTCCTGGGGACAGCAGGGTGACCATGAGCCAGCACTGGGCCCTTGTGGCCAGGAAGACCAATGGTACCTGGGGTGGGTTAGAAGGGGGTGGTCAGTAGGTCAGAGAGGTTCTCCTGCCCCTCTGCTCTGCCCTGGGGAGACCACACCTGGAATATTGTGTCCAGTTGTGGCCCCTCAGTTCCAGCAGGACAGGGAACTGCTGCAGAGAGTCCAGCGCAGCCACCAAGATGCTGAAGGGAGTGGAGCATCTCCCGTGGGAGGAAAGGCTGAGGGAGCTGGGGCTCTGGAGCTGGACAAGAGGAGACTGAGGGGGGACTCATTCCTGGGGATCAATATGGAAAGGGGGAGTGTCAGGAGGATGGAGCCAGGCTCTTCTGGTGACAACCAGTGACAGGACAAGGGGTAATGGGTGCAAACTGGAACTCAGGAGGTTCCACTTAAATATGAGAAGAATCTTGTTGGGGGTGAGGGTGTCAGAGCCTGGCCCAGGCTGCCCAGGGGGGTTGTGGAGTCTCCTTCTGTGCAGACATTCCAACCCGCCTGGACACCTTCCTGTGTAACCTCATCTGGGTGTTCCTGCTCCATGGGGGGATTGCACTTGATGAGCTTTCCAGGGCCCTTCCAACGCCTGACATTCTGGAATTCTGGGATTCTGTGAAAAAAAAGTCTCAAAGAGCTGCATATGAAGACTGAAATTATACTGCAAACTTTGGAAGGTCCATTGTCATGTGGAACAGTAATTTAATAGCCAGGCAGACAGAGAGCTGTGTCTCGGATAAATGCAGGGCTGAGCAAATCTCATTGATTTCCAGCAGCGGTTGGGGGCAAATCTGCACCAGGGTCGCAAAAATATGGAGTGCCTTGGTGTAATGATGGGGAGGAAGCAGCACCTAATGCCATTCAAATGGAATCAACCCTTCAACACACCAGCAACCTCCCTTGTGCTGCAATGGGCAGTGGGGACGTGTCTGACCAGGGATGGGGACACCCGGGACGGGAGGAAATTTTACAGCTGCCTCCTAAGCAGACAAACAAAAAAACAGGGAAAAAGCAATAAATTGTCACCAAGGACGAGGAATTTGATGGCGGAGATGGCGAAGCGGGGAATGGGTTTTGGAGATAACCGGTGTCGCGCCGCCGCGGATGTAAATCCCTGCGGTCGGGTCTGGCCGTTTACACCGCGAGGATCCAGCCCTTTGTTCCCCGCAGACTCCGGGATTAGTGGAAATGAAAAGGATAAAGAACAGACCTCACGAAGCTGCGATTCACCCAAACATTAATGTATGCGCATAAAAGGAACGGCCACCCGGGCCAGGCTGCGGAGAGAAAAGATGCTAAGGTCATTCAGGAGCAGATGTCACCTTAGCAGAAAACAAAGCCATAAAATGAACAAGCCTCAATGGACCAAATGCCTTTTCAGGCAGGCTCCAGAATTCGTGTTCCAGTAACAGAAATAAATGTACAGGGAACAACGTGTGTGTTTGTTTCTTTCTTTCTTTCGCAGCAATACAATCACGTACCCGCGTCTATGCGGGAGCTACTTGAAATAAAGCTAGAACAACGCTTATCTCTTATCAGCACTCGGGATTTGCAATAATGAAAAGATTTGCATAACAAATGCTTCTTCTCCTTGTTCTGGTTGGGATGGAAGTATTAATTTCCCTTACCTTTCTACCATATTATTTTTTAAAATGTCCAGCGTAGAGTCAAAAATGCAAACCCCTCTTCATTTTAACTACTGCTTAAGCCTTTCTGCATGCTGACTGTCTCCTGCTGCAGTTTGGGGATTGAAATAAATACATTTTTGCCCTCCTTTGTATCTTTACAGGCTCCTTATGGCTTTTATGTACTTCCAGAGAAAATAAAGACAAAAGGGCTGATTCATCCCTTGCGTGGCTCTGTTTTACACCCCTGTCACTCCGCAGGCTCCTGCAGCCCTATTTAGAGCAAAGGAGGTGAGAGAAGCATATACCCCACGTAGTCAATTAATTATGAAGTCAATCAGCAGGTAAATATATGCATTAGCATCGGCAAGGGCTACAGGGGATCTCTTCTGCTGTATCAGAGCGTCTTTATGCACATCGGCCTGCTCTGCCCTTTGATCATTTATGCTCACAGCCGTGCCCCCTCCTGACTGCTCGTGTTAGATCTCCCGAGCTTTGTGCAAGGGGAAATGGTCCGTGCTGCTCCGAGGGTCAGGAGCCAGAGGGGTGGGTGGATGGATGGATGGACGGATAGATGGATGGATGGATGGGTGGATGGATGGATGAACAGATGGATGGATGGATGGACAGATGGATGGATGGATGGACAGATGGATGGATGGATGGATGGATGGATGGTTGATGGATGGATGGATGGATGGATGGTTGATGGATGGATGGATGGATGGATGGATGGATGGATGGATGGATGATGAATGGATGGATGGATGGATGGATGGACGGATCAACAGACCTCCAGAGGCTCTCCCAGGCTCCCCTTTCACCGAGGCAGGATGAAGTAGGCTCAGCTCACTCCTGGCAGATGTTCAACTCGTCCCTTCAACCCAATGAAGGGTCTCAGACACCTTCCCCAGGCCACACACCAACACAAAACCATGGGAGATTGATCACCTACAGCAGGGACCTCTATGAAACATGATGTGAGTCATGTTAGATCTGTGAAGTTCCCCATTCAAGCCAAAACCACTCTTGTTGAAGACGTCACAGTCATACCAATGCTTTTCTTTTTCAAAACCTCTCAGAGTGGAACAGCTTTCCCAATATTTAGCCTAAATCTTTCTCCCCCAAATAAAACCCATTTCTTCCAGTCCTCTTCCTGGGGAGCAACCCACATTTGCTCCAGAGCAGCCTTTCACAAGTCCACGCTTTTCTGGTGTCCCGTCATCACATTTTGACTTCACTAGCAAAAACTCCTAAATCAAACTTCCTCCTCCCCTTCCCTTGTCTTTACTCCTGCAGCAGCAGAAATCACACGAGACACGTCGGAATAATCATCAGCCCAAACTCCCACCCTGGATCACAGAATCCCAGAATGTCAGGTGTTGGAAGGGACCTGGAAAGCTCATCCAGTGCAATCACCCCATGGAGCAGGAACACACAGATGAGGTTTGTCCTGCCTCTTTGAGGTGGCTTCGGTTGAGGGATTGGGTTTCACCCCGTGCACCCCTGGCTTTGCCATGACCATGTCTTTACATGGAGCCGTCACAGGACCATGGTGTCCAGCTCAGACATGGGGACGAGCAACTTATTGTCTGGGACACTGTGACAAATTCCTCATCCTGGCTTGCATGGGAGCAGTGTGCTTGGTCTTCCATTTTTTCTCCTCCACCAAAACATTGTGGGGCAGTAAAAGCCTTTTTTTCAACTGAAGTATTATTTTTAAATATAACACAGAAAGATCAAACATAATGTGTCCACAGGGGGCTAGAAAATTGCAGTGTGCTACTTGCAGTGTGACTTTCTGCATACAAACTAAACTCCAATCTGTTTTTCTCCTTTGCTTTGAAAAGACAAAGTGAGGGACAAGGGTTAGACCAGCTCCTTCCAGTCCCATAAAAAACAACACATGCTTCAGGTGCAACCACATAGTCCATGAAGCAGCAAACTCTTCTGAAGGTAGAAAAGAGATGGGCTGACCAATGGATGGATTATTGATTTTGTTGTTATTCTCGTGCTTCTTCAGTAAGATTATTAGCAAAATAATTTTAAGCAGGAAAATGAAGGGCTGAGAGCTGCACTAAGGGAATGAGCAGGTTCCCTTGCAAACTTCTCAGTCTGTTTTGCTTCACACCTTCTGATTCTGCCTGGCCGCAGAGTCACTAGTCAATTAAAGTTGTTCTAGCATCTAATTTCTAACTCAATAGCACCTCTTTCAATTCTCTTTAAACTATTATTGGGAAAAACAACAGCAAACCTGAGGGAAGTAGAGCTCATGGTCCAGCTCACAAATGCTGAATTACAACTGCTGCTTACTGCAAAATCATATTTTTCTACCAGACACAACTGTGAATTTGTCAGCCAAGTGCCCGACTTTAGAACCAAGTGTAGCTAAGCTGCCCATGGGAATTTTGAGCCATTGTTTGCTCTGGGTCACTTGGGAAGAGCCTCCTCAAGTCATCTTTGGAAGACTCATTAGAATTTGCAGCATGAATATTGTTTCCCGAAGTAATCAGACTCTGTTCTGACATAGCCACAAAATCCAAGATAAATGGGACGTTTCATGTCAGCCAGAAGCCGCTGTATTACCCATGCGGACATTAATATGGTAAAGTAACTATTTCTACCGAAGAGAGGAAATTAAAAGTATTACCATTCTTTCCAGTTCATTGTGCTGGAACGGTCCATATTAATGATATCCATAGGTCAAAAAGGAAGAGAGGGATGCTTCCTTGTTCATGGACTTTATGTAGAAAATTTAACAGGCCCTTTTTTATTTATTTTCCTTTATTTAGGACAGCCGTGCATGCCAGCTCTTATTTCAGGGCACAGCGCTTTTTAATTAGGACATAGGCTTTGGAATAAGCCCATTTAAGAAGAATTGCTAAAGAAATAAAACCTTAGGACATTAAACTAAAATGACAAGGTATTAAAAATGCATATGATTTTCCTGATTGCCACCCCCAAGGAATCATTTGACTGTTGGGTCATCAACAAGGTTGGGTTTTGTTCACTTAGGAGAAATCTATTCTTTCACTGTTAGGGCTGGAAAGGGAGATGAATCTCTGCAACATAATAAATAATTCTCAGGTCTCAAAATTCCACACTTATGTAAAGTCTAATTTAGTTCAGTATCCAGCCACCGTTCCACCATGGTGATGTCCATGGCTGATTTCCACGTTCCTAACTACTAGGGGAAAAGAAAGAGTCAGGCATTCCATTTTCATTCTGGCTGTTTGGTGATATAAGAAATGATGCCTGTCTTCCTCAATTTCTCCTCCTGACAATGAAATGCTGAAAAAGAAAGGCAGGAACAAAAAGGGTAGGCACGGAAAGTTAACTCTGCAGGATTTGGATTTTGCTGCTCACTCACAAGGGAGTAATTACTGTGACAGGTGAATTGATCTGGTTTTGCAACCAAGGGGTGGGTGACAAGTGTAGAGAAGCTATGGAGGGTCTGAGGATCATCTTGTGAAGGTGTTCAGGATACCTGCCTCTTTGCCTTGAGCAGGTAACAGTTACATGTGTGTATCAGGACAGGAGCAAAATTTAGGTGTAGATTGGATGCCTGTATTAGGTAGATTAGAATAGTTTTGGTTGGAAAAGTCCTTTGAGGTCATTGAGTCCAACCCTTAACCTCACACTGTCACTAGACCATGTCCCTAAGCACCTCATCTACGCATCTTTTAAACATTAGATCCTGCTTCTGACTTACACACAGGGATCCCTATTTTGTGACTGGGACTAGAACTCGTTGGTTTCAGCAGAAAAAGGCAGAAGCCTCCATACAGTGAGTGGAGTCCCTCCCTTGGGTTACTTGTGGGGACTTCCTGGGCTGATGGATGGATTCAGAAGGATGCTGAAAGGCTTTGGACTGTGGGCAGAGGGTGCAAAGAGTGGAGTGGGTTGTGGTTGTGTAGTCTTTGTCCTTGGACGTTTTCAAGACCCAAGTGGATGAGCAACCTGGTCTAAACCCAGGGCTGCTTTGAGGAGGTTGGACTATAGTGGATGTTGTTCAGCTTGGAGAAGAGAAGCTCTGGGGAGACCTTATTGTGGCCTTTCCATACTTAAAAGGGGCCGAGAAGAAAGATGGGGACAGACTTCTGAGCAGGGCCTTTTGCGATAGGACAAGGGGTGATGCTTTTAAACTAAAGGAGGGAGATTCAGGCCAGACATGAGGAAGAAATTGTTTGCGCTGAGGGTGGTGAGAGCCTGTCCCAGGTTGGCCAGAGAGGTGGTGGATGCCCCATCCCTGGAGACATCCCAGGCCAGGCTGGACGGGGCTCTGAGCAACGTGAGCTGGTGAAGACGTCCCTGCTCATGGCAGGGGTTGGATTAGATGGGTTTGAAGGTCCCTTCCACCCCAAACTATTATATGATTCTATGATTCTTTTACCCTTGCCTAAGGCAACATCAGAGACCTTCTAAGTGGACCAGGTGGTCCCTGTAAAGAAGGAGCCTGGGTTATATTTCCTGTCCGATGTCCTCAGAGGAAGGAAGGAACCAACAGAAAAACACCAGGACAATGCCCATGGGCTGCTTTGAACACCTTGTGCGGCTCAGAGGGCCATGGGTTATTTCTATACCCTGCTCATGGTAGGGGTGGCACTGGGGGAGCTTTGAAGGTCCCTTCCAACCCAAAATATTCTATGATTTGATGATTCTGTAAACCTTCTAAGGCCCCTTCCAGCCCAAATTTCCCCACAATCCAGTAAGACAACACCTTTTCTTCGCTTGAACTTCTCATGCTCAGAACTGTTCCCACCTTTACAAGGTGAGTCTCTGTTAGCAGCTGCTGACCTGGGACATCTCACTTTCCTTCCTACCTCAGCCAGGTTCCCTGCAGAGCTCTCTGTGCCTCCCATCTCCATCTGCAGAATGGAGGCGTCGCTCAGTCTGCAAAAGGCAGATGTGAGATTCCGTAGAGATCATGGAGTCCTAAATGCAGTGGTAATAAGGGCCATAAGACAGGAAAACACAGAGTGGGAAAAACCTGACAAGATTTTGATATCTGGTCTAGTTGCCTGGATACTCTCTGCTGGCACAGAAAACACACGCACCACTGCCACTGTCACATGGTGTGAGCTCAGAAGTTGATTCACTTCAAGTCGGGATGAATAAACAGAGAATAAAATGTCTTGTGCCATCATTTCAGGGCCAGAACATTAGCAGTTTTAATTTCTAGAGACCTTTATCTTTCACACCTAAGAGTACCTTGGCTGATGTAGAGGAACAAAATTGTCTTTTTGCCACAAAGCTTGGGTTTGGAGCAGCCTGTGGTTGCGTTGTGTCAGGAGCATGATTTTGGAAACTGGAGCGTGTTAGACAGTCAAGATCCACAGCCTACTTCCATATGGTCACATTAATTTCACGGCTTCGCCAGCGACTATGCGGAGAGGGAAGACGATGCACCTCCCACCATCCTTGTGGAGGAGGAGTAGTGCTCCTGCCAAACAGTTTGCACAGGGCAATAAATCCAAGTTCTGTCCCCTCTATGAACAGCATAAGAGCTTCAGATGGGGCTGCTGAAACCTCCCATCGCTTCTCCAAACCACAGTGCCAAGGCACCACCTTGTAAACCTTGTAAGAGCCCAGTGAGTTTCCTCTTACTGGGTCTCAGCAACACGGAACAAGAAAAATAGAAATATCCTCCCTTTGCTGAGGAAGGAGAAAACAGGCTGGAACAAGCTGTTGAGTTGAGTTGGTGGTTGAGTCACCATCCCTGGAGGTGTTTAAAAGGTGTGTAGACAAGATTCTTATGGATGTGGTTTAGTGCTAAATTTACATTATGGTTGGACTTGATGATCTTGAGGGTCTCTTCCAACCGCAATGATTCTATGATTCTATGAAAATACGCAACTGTGGTTCTTGAAAAATAAACTCCCAAAACATAAGTGCAGAGAATGCAGAGAGGGTCTTTTAATGGTTTTAATATATTGCATCAGCAAGAAAAATAAATATAGGTCAAACTTTAAGACCTGTTGTCCTCTCACGGCACGACAATATGTGTTCTGGAGTGCCACCATTGTGGAGGCTCACAGCCAGCTGCTTTATCCCAGGAGAGACAACAACACGCCACATCCCATGAAGCTGTTGGGTTTGTATGGATTTCCAGCTGGGACACGTTTAAAATTAGGAAAATTAGGAAATTAGAAAATTAGGAAAAGGGGTTATTGGCACAGCGCTTTTCTTCCGGCAGCCTGGTGCTGTGGTCACTTATCTGTGAAGAAATTACTTCTTCACCATCTTTTTTTTTCTCACATTTTATTTCTCTAGTACAAATTTTGATTCCCATCAACTTGGCTGTGGGCTGCAAAGATGCTGAGGGGTCTGGAGCATCTTTGTGATAAGGAAACACTGAGAGATCTGGGGCTGTTCAGCTGGAGAAGCTGAGAGAGATGTGATCAATGCTAACAAATATCTGAGAGGTGAATGTCAAGAGGATGGACCGGACTCAGGTCCCTTCCAACCCCAACCAGTATGGGATTCTGGGATTTTGTGTCTGCAAATTTGAAGCTTTGGTTTGGAGGGTTAAAGTTTTGGATCCACACTCAAAGTGTCCCAAGCCAGTCCCTCCCTTTTTTGATGGTTACACGAGACTTCCACAATAGAAATTTGTAAGAAAATTAGTTCATTTATTACAAAGCTCCTTCCAGAAGACTTTGTGAAGATGCCGCTGTTGCATATGACTTGGATGAAACTTTAAGATCCCACAGAAGACATGCCAGTTAATCTCAGCAGAGCAACTGATAGGCACGAGTGCCCATAAATTCGACGCTGTAGGAAAGAATTAAAACTCCAAAGACTGATTGATTTAATAAGCTTTAAGGGCTATACCTAAAGTGCCAGCTGCCAACCTGTGGGCGCTGCAGCCGGCATTAGATGCTAACGTGCTTGTGCTTGACTGCTTAGCATTACAATTGCAAATGGACTATTCTGCTGCTTCATAACATTAGCCTGGCAACAAACAGGCAGGAAAAACACATTTACTCTGAAGCACATTTGAAAAGGCATTTCATATGCATTTAACAAACTGCCCAGTGCAAAACCTACACGCAAGAGGCACCTGCTATGCGGGAAATCCTCTGAAATCAGACAGGATCGGCGTTAGCCAAAAATACGGGAGAAGTTGGAGTCAACGCTTCTGTTTGCTCCTTGGAGTTCATTCTTCACTGTGAACCTCGTCTTTTGTGAGTGGAAAACCCAGGTTTCGGCCTCTGAAGTTAAACTCTCATTTACACTAATCTTCCCCAGTGCAAGTTAAAACTTGTTTAAGCAAAAAAAGCAAAAGGCAACACTTCTTCCAGTAAGTTCACTATTTAAACCAGGAGGAGATACTTATGATTAGGAGTCTGGGTTATCACTAGCTGAGCTGGCAATTCGTTTTCTGGAGGACTGTGTGATAATAAAGTGGTGGGGGCCCAAATCAGACCTGGCACTTGGTCATGCTGGACAATGCGCTGATGTTATTAAAAGGCCAACTGCCATCAGGTTGTGTTCCAGATGGCAGAATAGTACAGCAGGAGCAAGCAAAGCTTGGGAGAAAGTGGAGACCAACCAGGGGATTGTAACAGCAGGACAAATATATTCTGGGATCACTAGTGCTGGTTACAGCCCCCACCTATGTAATTATTCAGCTGTAAGATCAACTCTGATGAAAGGTTTACAAAAACTTTACTGACAAGCAAGAAATTTCATCATCACCTACTGATAGACACCTTGCACCTTCCTCTGAAATACTTAACAGGCAGTATTGCAGGGGTCAGCTCCGATCAGATAAGATAACTCACATATTCCTAAATTAATATCCAAAATAAGATAGAATATTTCCTCTTGATCTTCACCCAGCAGATAAAATGAGGACAATAGAATAAATTAAATTCAAAGGAAAAAGCTATGTGGAGAAGGTAGGGAAAGAGTCGTATTTTAGCCCTAAGGTAGCGATGAGTCTTTCTGTCTGTGTCCATGCTGTATCACACAGCGCTTTCCGAGTCACTTGCTCACTCCATAAATGCAGGACTAGCTCAAGGTCCAGGATCTATGAGAGTGTAGGTGAGAGCACAACCTGAGGACCAAGTATGATGTCTCCTCAGGAACACCAGAAGGGATGGATGATCCTGTAGGGACAAACAGCGGTGGCCTGGCAATGCTCTGCACAGCGTCAGAGATTCAACCCTCCTCTCCCTGACTTAATTCCCAAGGCACTTCAGTGCACTTTGTTTGATGAATTTTTGTGAAGGGCTTCGAATAAAGGCACAGCAAGGGTATGAGATGTGCAGCACTAAGGATGGTTATTCTCCGGGTTATCTGTTATTTGTATCTTGAGCTTTGAATTTGCTGCCATACCACAAAATCCATAGAGCAGGACAGGTCGACTAAGTGCAGCAATGCTGAGCAGCCCCACGTTGTTTTGAATTTCTTTCCGATGAAGAGGATGAACAAAATCTCTGCCCCTGCTACTAAGGACGTGACCCATGCAAATCCCATATCACCGCAGCAGTGCAAGCTACATTCCTCCCTTTCCCCATCACCAGGTTTTTCAGGCTGGACTTTAAAGCCCTTTAGAACCTGCCTTGTCCCACCTCGGCTCAGTTGCAAGCACAGACAAACCCCACGGTTTCTGACTCCTCATTGCATTGACGTCGGTGCTGTGCCAGCCAACAACACTCCCCTGCCAGAACAGCACTTTGCACCCACTTTGCAATTGCTATGAGCAGATATAAATGAGGACACCAGGTGGGAGATGGGCCAGGTTGGCAACATACAGAGATGCTTCTCTTTTATTGTCTGATATTTCCATTCTTCTCATAAACAGGCAGCTCTTGTTTCCTTCCCAAGGAAGATAAACCCTACAAGAGGCTGTTATATAGTGCGATGAATAACTTCTGATTGTCAGGTTTTCCCCCTTAATTGACTGGCAGAGAAAAATAAAACATGGGCAACAATAGCAGCTCCATGCTGTCTTTCACTTGAACTTTCCCAAGTACTTTGCAATCCTAAGTGAAGAAAGCTTCACAGCCTCTTCTGAGGCAGGTGGGAGGGTAGGAGGGAAGGTGGGAGGGAAACAGTTTCCTGAGGATACCCAACAAATCAAGACGTGGCTTCATCTCTCTTGACCCACTGTCCCATCCTCGAGCCATCAGGACACGACCCAGCATGGAAATCGTGGTTGTGTTTACTCGGTGCTGGTGCAGACTGAAGAAGGTCACCTTGATGCTGGAGAACACCTTGGTGCTGAAGGTTTATTCCCTGCTTTTTGCCCTAATGTTCATATCCTCCTTACTGCAATTCAACACTTTGCTCTCTATTCATAATTTCCTGGCCTGTGGAATGGAGGCATCAACCTGCATTCATCCTTCTCACCTCCTCTGCATCTTTCTTAAGAGCAGGGTCCTCCTCAAGAAGCAGCATTTGCTTGCAGGATGTCTTAAAAAGCCATATTTTTTCCCCAGAAGCCGCATCTTTCTTGAGACCAACATCCTTCTCAAGAAGCAGCGTTTGCTTACAGGATGTCCCAAAAAGCCATATTTTTTCCCCAGAAGCTGCATCTTTCTTAAGAGCAATGTCTTCCTCAAGAAGCAGCGTTTGCTTGCAGAATGTCCTAAAAAGCCATATTTTTTCCCCAGAAGCTGCATCTTTCTTAAGAGCAAGGTCCTCCTCAAGAAGCAGCGTTTGCTTGCAGAATGTCCTAAAAGAACATATTTTTCCCCCAGAAGCTGCTGCAGCATGCACAGGCTGTAGATTGCATGTCTAGGATTCCACGTGTCTTTGGAGAGCCCAGCTGGGCACTGCCCCACGTCGAGACCTCTCTTTGCTGGGGTAAAGCTGTTGGGTTCACCAGGATGCTGCTCCTGGCACGGAGCGAGGCATCCGCATCCCGGCGTGCCAGCGCTCGACGTGCCGAAAGTGGAGGACGAGCTGCTGCCGCCCTCCGGGAGAGCCGTCAAAACATCTGTGCTATTTGGGATCGTTCCAGGACAAGGGAATCAGAAGCGGATCCTGGAAATCTGCCTATTACCCTAATGAGGATGTTTCCGCTTCACGGCAGAACGTTCGCACACGAGCTGGGGAGGCTGGCGAGGGGGAAAGGTTGGTCCAAACGACCTCCTGCTGTCCCAAAGGGTGGCCAAGCACAAGGGTGGCTCTGTCCTCCCCATGAGGGATCGATTACTGGTTTGTGCGGTGTGTTATTGCCTGTGTGACTTCGGTTCCCAGGAGGATCTTCCCATTAAGAAAAGAAAAGAAAAGAAAAAAGCTTCACACGGGCTTTTAAGCAAACAAAATGTGGAACATGTGTGCACACACGACTTCACACCCACGCGCTATTTCCCTTTGAATGCTGCAAATGGCTCGTGCACAAGGACCTGGTGTCGTGCAGCAGATCAGCACTGCGGGCAGGGAGAGCTGGGGAAAACACGGAAAACAGGGGATAAGATGAATTTCAGTTACTATTTCATCTTCTAGAAATCACATATGTTTTTAGCAAAAATAAAAAACAAGCCCTGGCTTACGTGATGTTTGACCAAGTTGAAAACCCGTCGGCATTCCCTTCCTGCGCAGTGCCAGCAGGGTACTGTAAAGCAAATAGGAATTTGAACTAGTAGTAACAGATCTGGGGTGGCAAGTGATTTTATTCAGCGTTTATTGCCATCAGTCATTCTGGGTGTGCTAAGCTCTTTTGGATTCCCAAGTGGGTAAGGAGGACTTGGGGTTGCAATGGCTGGCTGGCTTGTAGGGCAATGGCCTGAGGAAGTTTCTGGATCATGTTTAAAAGGTACCAAAGAGTTTATGAATGGCAGCAGGGGAAAACAATCCCGATATTCTCAAGATTTTGGAAAATAATAATAATAATAAAATAATAAATATAACAATAATAAATAAAATAATATTAATAATACTACTAATAATAAAATAATCACAGAATTGACTGGGTTGGAAAAGACCTCAGAGATCATCAAGTCCAACCCTTGGTCCAACTTCAGTTCGTTTACTAGATCATAGTACTAGGCGCCAATATCCAACAGTGGGCAAAAACACACATGCAGACCCCACATACGCCTCTGACTTTGTTCACTCCACCTGCACGTAAAAATCTGTCAAACTGACCGACAGCAGTGGTTTATTCCCTTTTTTGTCCGTAAAGTTTTTCCACCAAATTAAACGCCAAATTTGGAGAAAATTATTGCACTGCAAACTTGCAGAGAACCATGTAAAATAAAGTGCTGGCCGGGAGTCAGAAATCATGCACACAGGTCAAGACTGTGCAATTTTAACCCTGATATATATATATATATATATACACATACACATGTATACATATATATATACACACATATGTATATATACATATAATCTACATGGTGTCACAGTGAAGTAGGATATATTGTCTGTAGGCAGGTCCTTTACAATGTGCACATGGATACCATTGACCACCTTAGCAGGGACCATTAACACACACACACTCGCCACCCCTGGACTGAATTTCATGGCACCAGTTGGGTCACCATTAAAAGGTTGTGGCATTGCTCCTTATCTTCTCAAAGGCAATTTTTACTACGTTCATTGAGTGTCCAAGTGCCTCCTCCTTGCCACATCAGAAACACCGATGTGAAACACGTGCTCCACTTCATTAAAAATTATGCTAATAAGAGGCATCATTTAAATTGCTAATAGGGTCGGCTGTTTCTAGTAAGACATGACAAACTGTCTGGAAGGAATTTTTGCATTTTTAAAGATCGCCTTTATTCCCAAAGGGAAGCGAGTTCTTTCAGAGGGGAAAATATATATATGTATTTATATGTATTTATATACACACACACGCACACGCAAACACACATAGACAAATAAATTTTTTTCCTACCTAAAATACAAGTGCTGCTAAACAGTTTTTATTTTATGGGTGGGACACAGCGCACCGGGTTGAATTTGGTTTTTTACCGGGGTGGCTTTGAGGTTGGGAAAGGGGCATTTTGGTGATGCCGGTGACAGGAGCTGCCGGGAGGGTCTCGCCTCATCCCCCCGACCACCTCCTCACCCTCCACATGCACTAACAACCGCCGGCAAATTAGCAGCTGCTCTTTGCAAGGCATGCTGATTAGCAGCAGGCAGGGGACGGAAAAGCCATGGGGATGGATAAAAGATGAAGCTGGGAGAGGAACCAGGAGATTGGGTCTTCTGGTCCCTCCTGAGACCAGATCGTCTTGGAATAAGTTATTTTTATAACAGATTGGAGCAAATCATCCAGCCGCACTCTATCTGCTGTGTCTTAACTAGGCAGGACGCTTGGCTGTCCCATGGCTGGGCATGGTTTTAAGGTGCTTGCATCCCACCAAGAGAGATGTTTGCTCCATGCAGCAGTTATTAGAGGGAAAACTGGACCCTTGGGAGCACTCAGGAAACCCATCCCAAAGTGGTGGTGCCTCCGGGTCGTGGTAGCTGGAGGCGGGACAGATGGCAGCGCGGCCACTGGGGACACCCCCCATCACAGCATCAATCTGCCAGAGGGAAACGGCTTCCAATGTGGAGCAAAAGAGGACAGAGGGACCTTCAGAGACAAAGCCAGGACATAATGTCAACTGAGGACTCCAGGCAGCTGCCAGGGGACCGCAGCTGAGTTTCTCCAAGGGATCTGGGCATCTTCCACCAACTTCATGGCAGCCCTCCGGATGAGAGCGTCTCCATGTGGTGTTATGGGGCCGATATCAGGGACCGCACAAAATATGCTCTTTGCACCCACAAAAAAAGATAGGTTTTTGTCAAAACCTTAATCAGTGCTTCCCCCAAGCCTGGGTTGGGGTCTCCAGCAGCAGCTAATGAATAATCACAGTTTAACGATGCTGCTGGTTGTCACTTTGTAATTTCAGTGGTTATTAATAAATTTAAGATTTAATAGGGATAGCCATGAATTTACTTTTAATTTTAGATAGCTTTTCCTTAAGGGCATTTGCATTGAATGCATCTTGTTCTGTGGTGGTTCCTTCCAGTCCTTCAGTTTGATCTATTTTGGTTCACAGGTCCGTATTTAAAGGAGGAACGGCCTAAATATGTGGGTTTTCCGTGTGCTTCAAACTCTCCATGCAGGTTTGGAAGATGTGCCTTAGCCCAGTTAACTTCACTATATGGCTCCTTGAGGTCTCTACGGGTGTTTCAACAGAAATAGGTGCAGCCAAATGTGAATTCATCCCTGCTCCGAGCTGGTTTGAGTGGGATAGGGAGCTTGGCTATGGGCAAGCCAGTGGGGACAGGGGAGGTGACCATGTCCCCCTTGGATCAGGGTTACCATGTCCCCTGGAGGTGATCTTATCTCAGGAGTATTATATTAGCAATATGAAAATCACAGGGCTGACTGTTATTTTATCTTCCCTAAACCATTGCTTGCCCTTTGCGTCTTGACATTTTTCACCATCCCTTCTTGATTTCCCCATATACCATCATAACTCAACACATCCAGGTCCACGGACAAGAGTCACAAAACCAAATATGCACATCTGCCTTGGAAAAATAAAAAAGGAAACCCAGCAGGCAATAAACTTGTGCTACACTTAGTAATGCAGAACATACTGGCTTATTCTGCCTCTGATGGAATATGAGAATATGATTACGTCCGGTGAGCGATAGGCAGAAAAACTGCCCGACAACCAGGCAACCACTAAATTAAATTTCAAGAGTCCAATTACAACTTTCTCACAGTGCAGCTTCAGAAAATACAGCTGAAGCCCAGGATAAAACAAATGCACAGTAGAACTGGAAGATGACTGGTCTAAGAACAGCCTGGGCTGACATTAAGACTGCATTTGTCCTCATAAAATAAAGAGTTCTGGGGTCTGTCCTCTGGCCCCATCATGGCTGGGGTGGTGTGGCCACATCCATACTGCCAAGCGCCTTGTTCCCCCTAAATAGGGTGTTTGCACCCAGAAAAGCTATTAAGAACAATCTCTAACCTGTGCCAATCTACTTTGGGGATTATTTCATAGAAGCATAGAATTACAGAATGGTTTGAGTGGGAAGGAACCATTAAAGCTCTAACCCAAGTCCCCTGCCATGAGCAGGGACGTCTTCACTCAGATCACAGAATCACAGAATCCCAGAATGTCAGGCGTTGGAAGGGACCTGGAAAGCTCATCCACTGCAATCCCCCCATGGAGCAGGAACACCCAGATGAGGTTACACAGGAAGGTGTCCAGGCGGGTTGGAATGTCTGCACAGAAGGAGACTCCACAACCTCCCTAGGCAGCCTGGGCCAGGCTCTGCCACCCTCACCCCAAACAAGTTTCTTCTCAGATTTAAGTGGAACCTCCTGTGTTCCAGTTTGTACCCATTGCCCCTTGTCCTATCACTGGTTGTCACCGACAAGAGCCTGGCTCCATCCTCCTGACACTCCCCCTTTCCATATAGATCCCCAGGAATGAGTCACCCCTCAGTCTCCTCTTGTCCAGCTCCAGAGCCCCAGCTCCCTCAGCCTTTCCTCACAGGGGAGATGCTCCACTGCCTTCAGCATCTTGGTGGCTGCGCTGGACTCTCTCCAGCAGTTCCCTGTCCTGCTGGAACTGAGGGGCCACAACTGGACACAATATTCCAGGTGTGGTCTCCCCAGGGCAGAGCAGAGGGGCAGGAGAACCTCTCTGACCTACTGACCACCCCCTTCTAACCCACCCCAGGTACCATTGGCCTTCCTGGCCACAAGGGCCCAGTGCTGGCTCATGGTCATCCTGCTGTCACCAGGATACCCAGGTCCCTTTCCCCTATACTGCTCTCTAATAGGTCATTCCCCAACACATACTAGAACCTGGGGTTGTTCCTGCAGAGATGTAAGACTCTACACTTAGATCAGGTTGCTCATAGCCCCTCAGCTCAGTGCTACTTGCCCCGGGTCAAAATCTTGCCAGGGACACATTGCCAATAGCCAAGAGGTTCCAACATCCATCAAATTCACTATTCCTGACACAGCCTACCGTGAGACGAACGTTGGTCCCAGGGATGTGACATTCAGGCCTTACATCCCATTTGAAAGTAACTGCCCAAGGCAGAAGACAGTGGGGATGGAGGTCACGTACCCACATGAGCCTGTGGGCAATTGAAGAACCGAGTCAAGTGGCACTGAACTCAACCAGGCTGTGGTGTGGAGAAAAACAGGCATTAACATTTAAAGTTGATCGGGCCTTTCCGCTTGAAAATGCGACAGGGCTCATGCAACTGTTACAGAAGGCACCGAGAAAACCCTTGATATATGCTGAGAGGCTTTTACTGTATGTAACTTATGCATTCATGTTGGTACGGATAATATGATATGCACTTCAGTAAACAGGTGAAAGTACTTTACTTGCCGCGTTTCAAGGGAAATTTCTGAAAAAAAAAAAAATTTATTTATAAGAAGAGGCTGTTCGGGAAGATCTTGTAGCCTGTGTTTCTCATGGGAGAAAAGTGAAGTGTCAGAGCCACCTTCAAGGTTCACAACAGGAGCAACATGAAGATGGGAACACAGTGTTCAGCCTTAAAAGGAAGGTCTGTAAGATCCTCCATTGCACCCAGAAGTAGAATAAAGAAACACAGTCGTTCCAGGTGGGGATTGTGCTCAGAGATGGAGCTCAAAACTATTATCTCAACTTTAGATTTATTTCAGATGTTAGATTGTACCGGCACAAGCTTATATCAAGAGTTGATCCCAAAGGAGTGGCTTTATGCCAAAAAAAAATCCAACTGCAGTCCTTTAAAAAGGCTTTTAAAGTCATTAAGAGATGTGCAACTTCTCAGCTCCTTTTTTCTTTTTCTTTTTTTCCATATTGATATTCAGGGATGTGTGTGAAGGTTAACCATATACAGAGGCTGCAATGAGATGAAAAGCGCATTGAAGAGACCTTTGAGTCAGAAATCCCAGCCGTAGGGGCCAGTGCAGGAATTCAGGGTCAGTACCTGCAGGAAGTAGGTGGAAAACTCAAAACCCGCCTCCGTTCTGGTAGATCTTAGAGTGAGAACATGGGCTTGCTGAGCACAGCAGGACAAGGGCCAATCCCAAAAGGCAGCTGGGATTTGTCCACCTGTTTTTGGAGGCTCTGATGATGTAAGCACGGCACGACTGACAGTTCTCTCCTGGGTTTCAATGTGAACTCACTAGTAAAGGGGCAGCCAAAAATCCAGGATGCAGCTATACTATGTAACACAAGTCGTCTCATCTACCACTCTGTGGTCCACTTAGGTTGCACCATTTTGGGGGTTTGGGGTGCTTCAGGATTATTTGAGAGAGGGAATAAAGCATTAGCACGTGAAGCTCTAATTTCAAGGGGGGCTCCTAGCTGCATCGCCGGTTGCATCAGCAGTATTGCATTGCTGAATATGAGCCAGCAGTGTGCCCAGGTGGCCAAGAGGCCACCAGAATCCTGCATCTTGGCTTGTATCAGGAATAGTGTGGCCAGCAGGACTAGAGAAGTGATTGTGCCACTGGTGAGGCCGCGCCTTGAATCCTGTGTTCAGTTTTGGGCCCCTCATCATAAGGAGGACATTGAGCTGCTGGAGTGAGTTCAGAAAAGGGAATGGAGCTGGAGAGCTGCAACAAGAGAGGTTCTGGTTTGATGTATGGGAAAGAATCTCCGCTATGAGGGTGGTCAAACATTGGGACAGTGACCCAGAGAGGCGGTGGAACCGTCATCCTTGGTGATATCCAAAACCCAAGGGAGCAAGACCCTGAGCAAGACCTTCTGATCTCTGAACTGCCTGAAAGGAGCTTGGAGCCAGGGGGGTCGGGCTCTGCTCCCCAGGAACAAGCGCCAGGAGCAGAGGAAACAGCCTCAAGTTGCGCCAGGGGAGGTTGAGGTTAGATGTGGGGAACAATTTCTTCCCCAAAGGGCTGTGGGGCATTGGAACAGGCTGCCCAGGGCAGTGCTGGAGTCACCAGCCCTGCAGGGGTTTAAAAAGCATTTAGATGAGGTTCTTAGGGACATGGTTTAGTGCTAGAGTTGGGTTATCATTGGACTCAATAATCCTGAGGGTCTCTTCCAACTGAAATGATTCTATGCTTTAACAGCAGTGGGAGCGGTTTGATGTTGGCTGACTACACTGATAAATCTATAGGATAATGGTTAACAAGCCTCTAAGATATGGATGAGGAGCCTGAACCTACTATGGAGTGGGATAAGCCACCTCTGTGGGGTCTTAAGCAACACAGACACAGTGGAAAACATCATTGTGCTTTCTGAGCATGGGGTAGTGTTTGTGCATGCAACTCTGGACTCGGCGAGGTCAACAAGGGACAGCAGCAGTGATCAAAACAAGAGTTCTCAGCGTTTTTCCATGGCTCTGCCTTCAAAAATAACCCACAGCACACCACGAGGGCTCACCAGCTGCATCCACATTCAGCCAGCTTGGAGATGCGGCTACTTGAGTGGTGAAGGGTTGCATGACGTCTCGTGTCCCTGGCCGAGAGTCGCCAAGAAGATTATGCTATAGCCGGCTTTAATGGGACCGATAAGCATCTCAGCGCAGCCGCCTGTGATCACTCACGTGTCAGCAGCAATGGGAGGTTCTTGATCTGGGAAATCTTCACCAGAATTAGCAAATCCACCAGTCATCCAGGGCCATGTGCCACCACTCTGGCCAAAACTCAACCCCAGGTGAAACAAGCAGCAGCAGCAACTGGAGCTGTTGGCTTATGGGGCATGCAGTGATGCTTAAATTAAATTTGAATTTAATTTAAATGAGAGGCAGTGAAAACGTGACTGCCCTTCAGCCTTCATCAGGCTCTTGTTATATGTAACAGAGCCTCCCTATCTAATAGCCTGCAAGGAAAATACAGCCGTGGATGACAAGTGCTTGTGGAAATCACCTTCTGAAATTCGGCACAGCCATGGGCTGTCAGTGGTTGTCGAGGTTTTGACTACGGGGTGACAATAAACCATGGCAGATGTATGGTTAACCCTTTCTTCTCCCCCTTCCCAATAAGGACAGGCAATGGGGAGGGAAAGAAGGACAGAGAGAAGAGAGCTGGGAAAATGAGAAATGTTTTACTAATGCTACTGATAAAACAGAGGAAAATAATACAAAATATACAAAACCAATCTTGAAAGTCCCGGCAACTGCTCTGGCACCCAAAGTCCTGGACTGGACTCTGCAGCCAATGGAACTGGATTCAGTCTGTCACTGGCCTCAGTTTGCAGGGACGACTCACAAGGTCCTCTCCTAATGTCGCCATGAGGAAAAGGGACGAGATCCTTGTGATCTCCCACTTTTATATGAATTATCACGTGAATGGTATGTTATACTCCATTGGTCAATTTTTGGTCACCTGTTTCTTATTGCCCCTCTGGCGAGATGTGCATCCATCCTTATCAATGACCTCGCGTTCCATTGCTGTGTTCACCAAAACATGGATCTGGTTCTCCAGGAAAATGCAGCTAATCTTTAGCTGACAGGCTCTAGCTTTAGCTGACAGGCAAATTCACTAAAAGAGAAACTTGGTTTTAACAAAACTGAGACAATCTCTTTCCTTCAGGAGGTCCTTTTATCCCCCAAAGCGATGGAAGAGACTCTGAGGAGCAGCAGATCCAGCACCCATCTCTGCACAGCACCTCACGTGGCTACAACTCTACTTCATCTTCACCTCCTACAACTCATCATCGTGACGTGTTTAGCAGCGGTTTGGATACCTCATCTTGTGACTCCTGTCGGGATTCGAGGGGGAGGAGTGGGTGGGCAGAAAACGGTTTGAATAAGTGACTTTTCATGAGACCTTAAAATGTGTTATGAAGAAAACAAATTGTTGTCACTGCTACTGGAGGGTAGTCTCTGCTTCTTGCAGTGATGCTCAGCTCCTATTCAGCAGCAGACTGAAGCTCACATATTATATTAGTGGATCAGCATAGGAATCTAAATGGGATTAGCTGAAAAAAATTAAAAATATGGGTCTAGACACATGAATCCTACCGTATCGCATGTCTGTGTTGAGCTTTATTTGGCTAAGTTTCTCTTCAGAGCTTGTCAGAAATGCTCAAAGACATAGTTCAAAAGACATTTTGAAAGGAAACAAACAAAAAAATGCATAATTCTATACCATTTTTTTTTTAAATGGGTATTCAAGGTCCTATTTGCAAAATAAAAAGGGATTTTTGTTTGTGTTTTTACATGTAGTTTTCCTTTCTCTTTTTCCCCAGTCTCTTCATTGAAGAATAGGGTGGTTGGCTTTTTTTACCAAAATCAATATTTTCCATGGAAATTTACCTCAGGTCGTTAATCTTACACACATAATAAATGCAATCTTAGTGACAACACTTTGGCTGATTCAATCTTGCCCACAATTTGCACGACAAGGTGAGGTTAGAAATAAGATGCACATCTTAAGCTATGGTAGCTGCCCCTTGCAGCTATTTACCAAGGCACATGAGCACTTCACCATCACTCATGAAGATAACTCAGAATAATCGGATGTGACCTCAGCAGACCCATAAAGCCGTCTATGCTGCTGCAAGCTGCCCGGGAGGATGACACAGGGATAGTTCAGTGCACGAGAGATCACGGATTTACTCAAAAGAGCTAAAGAAGCAGCTCCCTTCAAAGAATCATAGAATCATAGAGTAGTTTGGGTTGAAGGGACCTTTCCAGCTCCCCCAGTGCCACCCCTGCCATGAGCAGGGACATCTTCACCAGCTCAGGTTGCTCAGAGCCCCATCCAGCCTGGCCTGGGATGTCTCCAGGAATGGTTCATCCACCACCTCTCTGGCCAACCTGGGCCAGGCTCTCACCACCCTCATTGTCAACAATTTCTTCCTCATGTCTGGCCTGAATCTCCCTCCTTTAGTTTAAAACCATCACCCCTTGTCCTATCACAACAGGCCCTGCTCAGAAGTCTGTCTCCATCTTTCTTATTGGCCCCTTTTAAGCACTGAAAGGCCACATTAAGGTCTCCCTGGAGCTTTTCTTCTCCAGCTGAACACCCCAACTCTCTTGGCCTTTCCTCATATGAGAGATGCTCCAGCCCTCTGGTAATTTCTGTGGTTCTGAATCACCCTCCTCTTGGCACCGAGGCTCAGCATAAGCTCTATATCCCTTCTGGTCTTCAAAACATAAACCCTTCTTCCTGACACCAGATATGGTCAGGAGGTTTCACTCCACTCGGGTAGCCTGTGGGGCTATAGCAGTGCTGACACCAGGCCCACACAGGACAAGGAGATGGACACACCTTTCTTACCCTGACGCTGGACCATGGTCACTAGCTCATGGGAAATGTTCTTTATATTCCGTATTTAATGAGCACATTCATAGAATCACAGAATCACAGAATAGTTTGGGTGGGAAGGGACCTTCCCAGCTCCCCCAGTGGCACCCCTGCCATGAGCAGGAATATCTTCACCAGCTCAGGTTGCTCAGAGCCCCGTCCAGCTTGGCCTGGGATGTCTCCAGGGATGGTTCATCCACCACCTCTCTGGGAAACCTGGTGTTTCACCACCCTCATTGTAAAAATTTTCTTCCTCATGTCCTTCATGCTCACAGCCCATCTGCTCAAACACAACACAGGTGCCTGATGGTCTGCAGGATGCCCGGGGTGTTTGCTCCATGCCCATCGCAGCTCTACAGCACGTGGACAGTATGGGGCTTTTCTAGGGTTTCTCCAAAGTACAAAATGGCCTCATGGGCTTGTTCTGAGTTTTCTTTTAGGTGGCTGAAAACAATATCTCATGACCTAAGAAGCTGGTAGCTGTAAAAGAGGAAATGGTCTCAAGTTGCGACAGGGGAGGCTGAGGTTGGATCTTGGGAACAATTTCTTCCCCAAAGGGCTGTGGGGCATTGGAACAGGCTGCCCAGGGCAGTGCTGGAGTCACCATCCCTGGCGTGATTTAAAAGGCATTTAGATGAGATTCTTAGGGCCATGGTTTAGTGCTAGAGTTGGGTTATGGTTGGACTCGATGATCCTGAGGGTCTCTCCCAACCAAAATGATTCTATGATTGTATGAAAAGGTTGTCCCATGGAAGGAAGCTCTCTTGTACAGAAGATCGGCACTGCCAGAAACCAGCACATCACATTCTGTGGCAGCTTAAGAAAATTTGCCTTCTTGAAGCGAATCTTTCTCTCCAGTGGAGAACTGGAGAGTCCAGTAAAGTCCATTAAAGTAAAAGTCCAACTACTAAATGACCTAAGAGCCAGCTGCATATGTCAATAATAAACAGATAATCGTTGGATCCCTGTACACAGTGTGCTTACTGCACACTAGACACAGAAAACTGCACCTTTCAGTAACAGGTATGATTCTGTTCTATAAACAGGCTTTAGGCTGATGGCACACAGCACGCACAAAAAAAGGAGGAGCTATTCCATGTAAATTGCCATTATATTTGCATCCACGCTGAGGTTCCTTGTAAACATAATAATTTCATTTTACAGTTATATTGGGAAAACATCTAAGGGTAAACTAAGCAGAGACAGGATCAGATGGTTCTGGTGGAGGCTGGGTGCGCTCAGGCTGCCCTGACAGCCCTGGGGACACTGGAAAGGCAACTTTAAAAGTAAGTTGAAAATAGTAGGTTGAAAATAGTGGGATTTCTGCTTATTGGAAACTATATTTCCAGTTACAAATCCAGGAAACCCCAAAATGTCCTTAAAATTTGAAAGAGACCCTTGACTCCTTCCATGTGGTTTCCAAGAATCCAATCATTCACTTGATCATTTGCTTTGTCGCTCAAGTCTCTGTTCTAAAAAGCCTGATCGTTCATTTTGCCACAAAAGTTCCTCTTCTAAGCAATTTATTTCCAGCTGCTTTTCAGAACCTGGAGCGTAAGCTCACACAGATCCCATACTATCTTTCAGCAAACGCCCAGATTAAAACACACCACGATACACATGGCTGTGATAACTCCAGGACCCCAGACTAGTGCAGAGGGATCACCCCAACCCCCAAATAATTCCTCCATTTCTGAAACTCTGCTTGCTGCGCCAAAAATGTCACAGAGGCACCGTGAACTTAGTTTTAGGCTGATAACAAGGTCCAAAATAAACTTCTATTCTGGTCAAAAGGTGCAGCAAATTCCCTGCCTTCAGCATGAGGGTTGGACCAGATGGTTTTTAAAGGTCCCTTCCAATCCAACTCATTCTACAATTCAATGATTCTATGAAACCTCCACCTTCTGCAGGTGAAAAATATTTGATAATGCCTGAGGTTACATAGCACAGTCTCATGCTTGTATGGTGAAAAGTCTGATGAAGGATGACAATGTAGACTGTCAATAGCTCAGATCTCACCCAACTTAAATCAGTGAAGTGACGTCAAGACAGTGATACTAAACCACAGCCTATACAGTACATAGGACACACATTTCTTACTGGAGTTCAGTGTCCATGGCTAAAACATAAACCACAAGAGAAGGTAAATTCCATGCATACCATGGATACCTCTATCTCATGAGGGTGGCTGGGAACATTTATTTTTCACCCAGTTTATATAAGAGTATCATGTGGGAAATAAATACATTAACAGATCTGTTTTTCAGAAAGCCAAAGGGAAGCAAAAATATTAATCTGGGACCACACATAGATGACTATTTTTGGTGCCTGAATTTGCTGTCGCGCCTGTCAGGGCATTTTGGGATGAGAAAGCTAAGAGTAGTTGAGACAACACTCCCTCCATGGCTACCAGACTGCAAAGAAGTGGCCTTAAATAACGTATTTTTGGTACATACAGTTGTCCACACTCCTAACAACCATCAGCCCCAGGAGCCCTGGACCATGCTGGTATGAGTGTGGGGTGCGAGCCGATGTCCAAGCGATGATGGGACATTGCAGGGACCGCTCTCACGGATGGAGAGGGTGAGCCCAGGCTGGAGCGGAGCTGGAGAGGTTGACGAACCCCACGTGTGCATGGCACGTGGCTCCGCTTGCCCTTAGCGCTAAGTGCACCCTCCTGCCTTCCGTTTTTGTTGTATCTCCCGCTAATCCTTCCTCTCGCACGTCTGGCATAATCTCTTCAAGCTTCTGCCCCTATTGGTCGGCCCCATTTAATCCTATTACCAGGACTGCTATTTTAAATGTTCAGCTGAATGATGTTCCAGGGTTTCACCTGTTTCTGAGGTTTGCTGAGGAAATCACTGACCCATTGGCGGCTCCAGCAGCGGTTCATGCGGTGTGATGCACTGAAAGACTATTTTGGAGATAAAGCCTAAATCCCCCAGCTCTTCTTTAGGTTTTACTCAGCACAGCCACTCAGGGTGCTTGTCCTTAGAGATCTCTGCACTGCTGGGAAATAAGGAAAGGATTTAGTACTTCACAGGCATTTTAAGACTGGTTTACAGTGTTACTGGGAGGGGAAGGAACTAAGTATAAATATTAATCGGGATCTCCAACCTCAAACCCCATGCTAACGTATTATTGCGTTTAGGGTTGGACCGGTTCCCATTGTATTGGCTTTCCCAAAATTGGAGGGGGCCTGGGTTCAGCTCAGTCACATCAGCTGCTGTGCAGGTTACATGGAGGTGAAAATTGGGGTGGCTTTTCACTTGAAAACAAACCTCCAAATCTCTTGCCCTTTCCTGCATCCTGTATAGGATGCCATGAGACAGAAAGCCAGGAGACCTGCACCCACATCTTCTGGTTTAACCCCGAATTTGAGCACCTCACAGATTGCTTTCACCCTCCTGTTCACTGTCTGAGCAGTCGGGGATATTTTATTTACGTTTCAAATAATGCACGGGCGCTTGTAAAGGCCCGTGTAGGCACAAATGTCATCGAGGTGAAGCTTGTTTGGAGACATACTTAATTACGAACAACTCTCAAGCCTCCAAAATTTCAATTTAAAATAATATCTGTATTTGGACATATTAGGAGTCATGTGAAAGGAACTGCTGTCATGTCCCACAGAAATTCCCTTCCAAAAAGCCACTGATTTCTCCCGGCTCTGCGTGCAACAGAAGATGTGAAACATCAACTGCTTGAATTTCCCTGTGTGTTTTTTCAGCTAACAACTGATTTCCAGTGCAGAAAGAAAAACCCAAAATACTCACCAAATTTTCCTCCCACATTGACTAATTTTCTGCTGACATTGCTTACTTTTTCAGATTAGTGATACTGAAAATAGTAAAACTTCTAATCACAATCCAAACAAGACAGCTCTCATCTCCTCTTACCACAGATGGACTCTCATTAGAACCTGAATTCTAACTAGTTTGTTTGCTGGAAAAATTATTTCCTGCTTTAAAAACTTGATTTAATACTCATTTGCGCTCACAATGGTGTTTTCTCATTATCCAAATCCTTCTTCGTGTAAATAAACTGACCTGTGGTTGAGAACTGCTGGTGGAGAATTTCCTCCTGAAGCAACAGCAAAAGCATTTTCCAAGATCATAGGATCATAGAATCAGTTTGGTTGGCAGAGACTCTCAAGATCATCAAGGCCAACCATTAACCCAACACTGTCACTAACTCATGTCCCTAAGAACTTCATCTACAACCTAAACCACATAACCTAAACCAGAGCATACTCAGGAGCATACACCCCATGCAATTGCAGCTGATCCCACCCATGCCATTCCCAGACACCCCATATCCATAACCCAGTTCTGTGTCTTCTCCTATCCCATAAACCATGCTATATCACCACCCCACCCCCCCGTCCTGGATGTCCTCCCACCTGCTGGAAAACCAAAGCAAGGCTGGAAACCTTCTCCCTCAAGTGTAGACACCAGCTGGAAAGCTCTTCCAGATGCCTCCAGAAGCCAGGAGCTTTCCATGGAGCTCAGAGGCATGAGATGTCCCTGTCATAGAGGCACCGCAAAAGTTGGTTTAGGCAGGCAATAAGCTCCAAATAGACTTTATTCTAACCAGAAATGTTTAATAGAAAACCAACTAGAAACAGGGTTTATCCAGAATTATTCAGCACTCCGACAACATTCTAAAACACAGATTCAGTTCAATTACTACACAGCCAACTCAAACTCAAGGGATCAGACCCCAAAACTCTAGAGTGGTGATTCAAAATGCCCATCTTCCCACTCTTACAAAAGGAGAACTTTCAAGGGTACCCAGAAGATCACTCGCCAAGTTGGCAAGATGTCTCCATCCTTGAGGAACATTCCTTAGATGGCCACTCTAAGGAGGCGAGTCTTCCACTACAGATGCGCTACTCCAAGGAAGACCAACTCAATGGGGGTCTCCAGTGGCTCCATTTATACCCTAGTTGAATCTGAGCTGTGATCATTTATGGTTAGCGTCCCAGCCTGACTCCGAGGTATTAACAGCACTCCCAGAGCTCATTTCTGAGTTTCTTCTCCTATTTGTGACATTCAACAGGCTTTAGAAAAAAGGAGAGAACAGGAGCACTCTGTCTGCTAATGGGCTCCCTGCACCTCTAATCTCCTCTCCTGTCTCACCAGACAATCCAGAAAAGGCAAATTCAAGAGATCCTGTGAGCATCTGAGCTGCAAAAAGATGATATCTCTTGCCATTAAACATGGCTCCACTAGCAGGAAAAGTGCCACACACTAAACTTGGAGATCTGGAGAGAAAAAATGGTCCAAATGCCTCTCCCCATCCTCTTGGGATGGCACCGCTTTTCCTTTCTGTGTCACTAGAAATCACTTATAAAATTCAGAAAAAGCACTAATATCGGATGAATGTGGTTCTGGAAGCTCAGTGCCATCACCAGTGGTAAACACCGTCTTTCCTCTTTCTTCACAGCTCATGCTATTGACTTTGGTGTTCCCTCTTCCACAAGCACAACACTGTTGATGGGCAGGGTCCTTCCTTGGTTGGACACAACTTCTGCTCGAGTTTTGACCCAGCACAGGTGCTAGAAAAAGCTGCTTCATGTCAACAACACATCACATATTTTCTAGAACTTACAGACACATAGAAAATGTTTTCCAGACATGCTACGAGTTGCCATGTGTAATTTCTGCTCACGGATCAAGGCCAAAGCAACCAGCATTTTGCAAGATCAAGCCTAAGGAAGTTTAGGCTTCTGCTCAGAAAAACAAGAATATTAATAAGTCTAATTCAAACTCAGCTTGTGTGGCAATCGTCCCTTTGCCTAGATACAGATGGAAGAATAATTTAGAGTCTCTTCTGCTTCAGGAACCAGTGCTGGTGATCGAATTGTGACAGCCAAACTCAGCATACGGCCACAGAGGATGGAAGAGGCAGAAAGGGATTTTGATTTCCACATGACCTTAAAGCCTTGTAGTTCTAAAGGGGCCTCTTTGAATTCAGCTTATCTGGAACTATGGGGGACAATCACCAGGAAACCCCATGATGTCTTTTTAGCATCATTTCAAATTCCGACATTATTAAGCTTCCCGGGAATAATGAATTCCCCTGGATCAGTGGAACGGGGGGAGCTGCTCATCCACCTGCTCTTGACCCATCATGAACCCAAAGCAAACCCAAAGCCCTTGGGACATTGCCCCAACCCAATGTGCCCACTCCTATGCAGAGCATGCATGGCCGGGTTGCCCATTCTGGCTGGCCCAGCAGAAGAGGAGATGCCAGACCATAACCTCATAACCTCATGACTCTACATCTTCTTCTAGTTTAGAAATACTTTTCCCATTTTCCATATTTTCAGTGTTTACCCAAATGTCACCGTGCAATTTCTGTTTTACAGCCTCCCCAGACACACTTCTCTTGGAGGACGTGGCCGCTACTAGTCCAGCTTGCAAACCATGCCATGGGCCTGCCCGTGAAACACCTCCTGGGGATGGAAATCCCAGCCAGGAAATCGAAATACCAAAGAAGATTTAAACTGCATGAGCAGGGTGAGATTTTTGAGCTTATTGTCTGAATTTTACCATTTTGTATCATACTTTTAAATGAAGATACATCCTGACCACCAAGTAGAGAGTCTGATTTGCATTCAGACCCTCAAGTCTGAACTGATCCCTGCCACATCCATGCAGCAGAACCTCTGTAATACCTGAATTTGGACAGATCAGAACAAAACCAACTTTAGCTGCATCTGCTATCAGGGAGGAAATATTTGGGTTGTTTTCTCTCTTGAATCACACTCAAAAGCCTGGAGTGAAGGGGAATTTGCCTTGTTGCAGGGTGCTCTGCACATGATGCTCCTCTTTGACCAGCTTTTCCTTTGCCATCACCACCCTCAGAAGGAAAGCTCCTAGAAGTGGTGACAAGAAACTGTGACATCAAAAGAAAACATGGGTCTTGAGAGAAAGCTCACAGAGCCCAGAGGCATGGAAGATGGAGCCACTGGCAACAACAAAACAATAGCAAAAGATGGGGGTAGCAATGTAAGCTTAAAGAAGGTAAATGTAAGGAAGACTTTCTTTACAATGAGGGCAATGAAACACTGTCCCAGGTTGGCCAGAGAGGTGGTGGATGAACCATCCATGGAGACATCCCAGGCCAGGCTGGACGGGGCTCTGAGCAACCTGAGCTGGTGAAGATGTCCCTGCTCATGGCAGGGCTGGCACTGGATGAGCTGTGAATATCCCTTCAACCCAACCTGTTCAATGATTTTATGACCTTATCATCCCAGGGACGTGGGTACTGCTTTTTTCTGGGGCGAGATGCCACCACGTGCAGCAGAAATGGTCTGTCCCACCCCTGGACTACTGCACCAGTGCGAAAATTCTGAATTCAGCAGATGAAAAGCTTCTGCTGCCCAACAGGATGGGACCGTGGCATGTAACCTCCTCAGACAGAGCACACGATACCATTCAAGAATCACCTTACCAGCACGGTGATTTGCTTCATATGAGGCTTGCTTTCAAGGTGGAAATAAATCTGAAAATCTATGTACAACTGTCTCCAAATGATCAGACAAATCTTGCATAGCCAAGGCTAACCAGAAGGAGTTGTAATGCACGGATTCCTTAAAGCATCTTCAAATTAATGGCAGGATCTATGCCAGACCTATAATTTTTTTTCATAGTGCTTAAAGGGGGGTTATTCAGACATAATTCAGCTGGATCAAACAGTCTAATCTGAGATTTACATGACTGGTAATGCTTATGTCTCCGGTAACCAATTCTTGCAGTGCAAGAAGGAGCTCTGGAAAGTGCAGCCTTGGTGTGAAGTGCATCAATTCTTTCCAACAGGCTTATTCCTCCACCATTGGTTTGTTGAGCATGATTTCATGTTACGTCCCTCACAGACAAACCCAACAAAGCGGCTCTGTTTATTTAACTGATTTACAGCCAAACTTTAAATACCAGCACTTGCTGCTACTATTAACCGTGCACTTCTGTTAGTGCAGAACCAAATTGCAAGCCCCTGCCAGCTTTTGTAGGACGACATCCTGCATTTTCTCCCAGAAACGGTGCCAGCTTCCTCGAGCAAGACCCTTGGTCTGGTCTGCTGTATATGGTAACAGAATCATAGAATCACAGGATGGTTTGGTTTGAAGGGACCTTCCCAGCTCCTCCAGTGGCACCCCTGCCATGAGCAGGGACATCTTCACCAGCTCAGGTTGCTCAGAGCTCCGTCCAGCCTGGCCTGGGATGTCTCCAGGGATGGTTCATCTACCACCTCTCTGGCCAACCTGGGCCAGCCTCTCACCACCTCATGGTCAAGGGGGTGAGTAGTGCTGCAGAGCACACAGGGTGATTTGGGGTTTTCCAAACCATATTGAGCTGAAGAGCCATCAAGAATGGGAAAATATTCACGTGCAATCTGTTTTTTCTCCTGCTGTTAACTGAGGCAAGATGACATTGAAGGAGGTAGTGGAATAAATACATGCAAGAAGTCTTTTCACAAAGTTTTTTAATTCACCAGAAGGGACACTTATACAGCAGCACCTTATTTACATTGAGCTAGTCTTTATGCATCCTGTAAACATCAGAAGCAATTTCTAATAAATTATGATCCAGAGAGCAGCAAATCAACAATATCACCTGAGTTACTCAAATGAATTCATTACAAAATATATTGCATTTTTTTCCCCGTGACTTTCTTCACATTGCATTTGAAAGCATTATCCTCCTGAGGCTTTTTTTCAGGATATATATGTGCAAAAATATATCCAAGCAATAAGAGTTTATATTTTAAACTTTATTGCCCTTGACCTCAGATCCTTTTGAGTTTATTGTGTTACAGCCTTTCTGGTGTCCCTGTCACTGGTGACATCTAACAACAAACAGCCCAAACAGCAGGTACCAGCTAATTCAAATTGAGATCACAGATTCAGCCATGTAAGAGTTTGAAAGAGAAATCCTTAAAATTTCTATAACCTCTGGGCTTCTCTTTACCAGAAAGGATGTTCTCTGCGAAGTAATAGGGAAACATAATATTGTTTGCCAGCATAATTGGATGTGCTCCTGCCTTATTATGAAAGAGATTGTCTCTTGCTGACCATGTATAAAACATAGGACGAGAGCTGATGCTGGTCACTTGAAGTGGAAAAAAAAAGAAATAGCGGTGATTTGAGATTATGTGATGGCAATTGGGACATTTTCTTGGCCTCCATTTCAAGTGGAGAAAGGGACTCTGAGATAGGTTCTTCAAGGTGGATGTCAGCTTGGTGGAGGACAGTTCCATCATGCCCAAATCTCTGCCTTATTGAGAATGAGGTCCGAGACATCCCCAATAACACATCTCCTGATATCTGAGGTTAGTGGTGGTGGTCCCCTGCATCCTACTGCTGCCAGCAACACAAAAATCCATCACAGAGAGGGACGTGGGTTTTGGGGGTACAACAGAGAGCAGAGCAAAAGGCCCTGGGGGGCAGTTCTTGCTCACCCTTCACTGACCTGGCCCCTATTTGTTACAAAACCAGGAGCGGAAAGAGCAGAAAAGGGAATCTGGGCAGAAATGATAAAGAAGAGGGTTCATCCGTGGCAGAAAAAGCCTCACACAAGCAAAGCTCTTGTGGGCTACAAATCACTGTGTGGAGTGGTTGGAGTAGCTGCCATCTTCCCTGTTTTCTCTCCATTTGTGGAAAGCCACAAAAAATATTTCATCTTCTCTTTTTGAGACCGTTTCCTTGCACTCAGGAAGGCAGAACAAGTGCATTTATGCTCTCACTCCAGGACAGACTGATGGTCGTGGGAGGCAACCGGGGACTAGGACTGGGCTTCAGAAATTCAGAAAAGTGTCTTTGCGTTGGGTGAGAACAAGGAGAGCGCTCTCATCAAACAGTAATGCGCTGGTTGACCTCAGCTCCCCTCCACGGCTACAGAGGGTTTTCTGCCTGTCCTGATTTTGTTAAAACCAAGTTTCTCTTTCAGTGACTTTGCCTGTCAGCTAAAGCTTTCAGATTAGCTGCATTTTCCTGGAGAACCAGATCCATGTTTTAGTGAACACAGCAATGGAATGCGAGGTCATTGATAAGGATGGATGCACATCTCACCAGATGGGCAACGAGAAACAGGTGACCAAAAACTGACCAACAGAGTATAACATCCCATTCACGTGATAATTCATATAAAACTGGGAGATCACAAGGATCTCGTCCCTTTTTTCCCTTTTCCTCATGGTGACGTTAGGAGAGGACCTTGCGAGTCGTCCCTGTGAACTGAGGCCAGTGACAGACTGAATCCAGTTCCATTGGCTGCAGAGTCCAGTCCAGGACTTTGGGTACCAGAGCAGTTGCCGGGACTTTGAAGATTGGTTTTGTATATTTTGTATCATTTTCCCCTATTTTATTAGTAGCATTATTAAAACATTTTTCATTTTCCCAACTCTCTTCTCTCTGTTCTTCTTTCCCTCCCGATCGCCTGTCCTGAGTGGAAAGGGGGGAGAGGGGGTTAACAATACATCTGCCACGGGTTTATTGTCACCCCGCAATCAAAACCCTCAACACTGCCATGGTGAGGTGATCTCCAGTTACTTCCCATAGTCAAACATCCCTTTGGAGGTGTGGAACTGCAGGTGGGTGAAGTACAGGGAGACCGTGGACATGGGACAAGATGGAAAGAGCTGCCTTGGGGGTACCCTGGAGTTTGCAAGATCCTGGCTTTGGTGAACACCTTGGTGATGTCCTTCCAGCAGAGCATAGGAGCTGAGACACAGTAAAGCATCAAGCTGAGCTGCTGAAGCAGCAGAGGCTAATGAACCAAAAGTGCCTCATCCCCAACCCAAAAAAGCTGAACCACTCTGTTTCCCATCTATAGACATGAGGAAGAAATTGTTTGCACTGAGGGTGGTGAGAGCCTGGCCCAGGTTGGGCAGAGAGGTGGTGGATGAACCATCCCTGGAGACATCCCAGGCCAGGCTGGACAGGGCTCTGAGCAACCTGAGCTGGTGAAGATGTCCCTGCTCATGGCAGGGGTGCCACTGGGGGAGCTGGGAAGGTCCCTTCCCACCCAAACTGTTCTGTGAGTCTATGATTCTGATTCACCCTGCACAGGACCACAGCAGATACGGAGACCTTTTGGGATAAACTGTAGAATTATCTATGCATTTACTAATAAATAAACCCATGCTCTTTCCTCATTCCTTGGCCATGAGGCCATGTTTTTGGAGGGCGGTAACTGTGACCATGGGGTGCATGTGCAATCTCAGACATTCCTTGGTGCTCCCAAATTGCTGTTGGCTTCATAGACACCCCAAAGCGGGTCTTGGCACTGAGCAGCAGAATAGTTGAAGTTTGGAAGAAGCGAATCCCAACCCACCATGAGCAGAGAGACCTGGGTGATCTGTAAGCCTTGCTCTACCCCCCTATTAAAGAGCAGAAGGCTCTAGCTATGGATTTCTCTGCTCTCTGGTGTGATGGTGTCACCTAGCCTGTGCTCCACAGGTCTGGTGTAAACTGAGAGCTCATCCACCAAATCTAGCAGGGTCCTTCTTGGTTTCTCCACCCATAAAATGCCAGCCATAGTCTGAAAAAGGGGGAAAACCCTGCACTTTGGTCCATTTCTGTAGCCAACCATCCCTCAAGACAAGAAGGAAAACTTCTCCTTGGATACAAGGGTTTTCTTTTCCAGAGCTCCCATGGTATCCTGATGCTCTGCTCTTCTCTCCGGTCCCTGCACCTGTTGGCATGTCTCCTGAATTTTGGAAAAGGTGCCATTTGTTCCCCCAAGCTACAATATTTGCTATGAATTGTTGCATTTCATTAACCAACTAGATAGAATCACTGGTGGATTGATTAAGGAAAAGACCAGACGAAGCACGGTCAACGAGGAGGACTCGGACCATGAAAGCGGGCTTCAGTTCTTGGTGGGCTCCCTGGGCCACCCTCATTAAAGTGCTTCTCTCCACGTTTCAATTCTACATATGCAAAATAGAGCTAATTTTCTGCACTTTACCCAGCGTGCGAGTCTTAATTAACATTTTTGAAGAAGCCTTGGGAAGACCTAAGCCAGGGAGTGGATTTTGCCGTATCTGAGCAGGCATCCTTCCAGTCCTGGCCATCCAGGCTCCCTCCTCTCCCCACGCTCTGGATTTGTTAGCATCCCAATCAATAATTCAGCTTCAACTTTTCTCCTTGGGTTCAACTGCAGCACAGGGTTGGGTTTTGTTCGGTTGGTTTTGTTTTTTTTCTTTCCCCACCTTGCACCCTAAATCTTATTTTCCCAGGTCTTTTTAGCCCCATTGGGGAAGGGAAGGGAAGGGAAGGGAAGGGAAGGGAAGGGAAGGGAAGGGAAGGGAAGGGAAGGGAAGGGAAGGGAAGGGAAGGGAAGGGAAGGGAAGGGAAGGGAAGGGAAGGGAAGGGAAGGGAAGGGAAGGGAAGGGAAGGGAAGGGAAGGGAAGGGAAGGGAAGGGAAGGGAAGGGAAGGGAAGGGAAGGGAAGGGAAGGGAAGGGAAGGGAAGGGAAGGGAAGGGAAGGGAAGGGAAGGGAAGGGAAGGGAAGGGAAGGGAAGGGAAGGGAAGGGAAGGGAAGGAAAGGAAAGGAAAGGAAAGGAAAGGAAAGGAAAGGAAAGGAAAGGAAAGGAAAGGAAAGGAAAGGAAAGGAAAGGAAAGGAAAGGAAAGGAAAGGAAAGGAAAGGAAAGGAAAGGAAAGGAAAGGAAAGGAAAGGAAAGGAAAGGAAAGGAAAGGAAAGGAAAGGAAAGGAAAGGAAAGGAAAGGAAAGGAAAGGAAAGGAAAGGAAAGGAAAGGAAAGGAAAGGAAAGCTGTGATTCTCATGTGACCACACGGAGTTAGGAACCGGATATTTAGGGAAAAAAACAGCCTGTTGAGGAACTTTATAAATTTAAGAGCTGGGAAGCACCTGCCACCGGACCACGAATTCATCAGGAGCCGGTTGGTTCTTGCCGTGTGCTGTCGCAGGAGCCATCGGGATGAGGGATGCGGTCTAAGGCGGGCTCGTGCAAATATTATCCTTTTAATAATCAATAACGGCTGGCAGGGCGAGATGATTGAGGCCAGATTGGTATATAATTGCTATTATTGTTATTCCGGTTTAAAACCAGTTCCTCTTCACTACTGCCACGAGTGATCTGGAGCAATGTATTTTTAATTTGCTCGCAGGCACGGCGCAATCCATCACGTGGCGTTACACCGGCTGGAGCCAAACGTCAGCGCCAAGCGGCCAAACATTTCTGTTATTTAAGTTACTGTATGCTAAGTTTATGTTGATTGCTCCGAGCATCATCTCCGAAAGTTAACTAGCGTTGAAGTGTTAACGTCCCACTTTCGCAATCATATTTGCATAGTGCACAACGGAGTTTCGCAGACAAAAAAATGAGCTTAAGTGCTGTTTTTCATCAGCCCTGTCAGTCTCGTACTGTTTGCTTCATCTGGGTACACGGGGCATTTGGTGACAAATGGTTGTGACATTTTTCGTCGAAGCATTACGTTATTATATCACCGTCGTCTTGTGTCTCATGGCTGCATCCATGGGGGAGGGAGAGGGGAGGGGATGAAAATGAGGGCAGAGGGGGAAGAATTGGGATTTTTAAACTATTTTTTATTATTTTTATTTTCTCACAAAAAAAAATATACCTATATTTTCAACCTTTCTCCCTCGCCTGAGGCAGCATCGCCAGAAATATCAGAAATATCCCCGTGGGTGAATGGAAAGCATCCTGTTCCCATTGAAGTCAAATCGCTCAATATACAGGACCCGTATATAAATAGGGGCAACGTCTCTTTGTTCAGGGTGCAGCGGAGCCAGGACCACGGTTACCAGAGGCTTCTCCTCCCTCCCAGCATCCCACCCTCCCATTTAGCCCAAAAGATGGAGAATCTGGCAGTTTTTAGATCTTTACAGCGGCGACATTTTCAAAATACAACCGAAACATTTCCTCGGCTCAGGAATAAAATCCCCCGAGTTCAGGAATAAAGCAGGAGTAAGAGATTTCCATAGCAATTTTGGGTTGGTTTTGTGGTTTTTTTCTCCCCCTCCCTCCCATCAGTTACTTTTCACCTTGAATTTAGGAAAGTGATCTATCCCTAACCTGGATCATTCCAAAGTTTTAACCTGTGTTTTGCAGGGTATCACGGCGGCAATTTCTCATTTCATGTTCTGCCTTCTGTTGTGCACGACGAGCTTTTACACTTCTAGGGGTAAATAGAGCTGTGATAAAGCTTAGTGTTATTCTGGAGTGTGTTTCTACCCCAAGCACCCCCTCCATACATTAAGTAATTCATCCCTATTGCCATTAGGAATTCAGATGTTATTTTACGGAGGGGGAAGGGATGGATGTGTGCAGAGCGCAGCTTATATTTTGCAGATTTTTTATGGTTTTTTTGCCGTGCAAATTGCTGATTTACTCTAAGAAACCTCCTGGAGAAAGGTTTGAAGGGAGCTTAATGAGGGAAAAAAGGGGACTTTTAATATCGTTCGGCTTCTACCTGCAAACGTGCTGCTCTCATTGCCTGCCTCGCTCTCCGGGTGTGCAGTATAGGAAACATTTGCCTTTGCATTAATAATAGTCCAATAAAAGCCGACAATATTCTTGCTTAAATGCACTGAGTTATGTAGCTCCTAATTCTAGCACATAAGCAACGACAGGAAAGCAGATACCTCGTCCTCACATAAAGCAAATTTCTGTGATACAAATGCAAGCCGACATATGGTAAAAATTGCCTGCAGCCTTGCTGATTTACAGAACTGTTTCCACTCACAGATAATTCATTAAAAATCATTTCATACTGGCTGTATATACATAAAAAATATTTACTTGTGGAAATATCAGTCATGAAGGTATCGCTTTCTTTTTCTTTTTGACAGCTGATGCGGGCTAAAAAAAATAATCCAAAGATATAGGATTGACATAAGGGAAAGCAAAGGTATGCCTGGCATTCATCCTGCGATATAGGTCAGGACTGGCTAGGACAGATTTAAATCCGCTACCTGAACCATCTGCTCAACGCCAGCGGAATCTGCGGATGGGAAACACTAGGCAGACATTTATATTGCGGCGTACGGCACAAAAGGGTCTCGGAAAGTGCTTTTTACCTGATTCAGGGGCTCCCAGGCTGACCTATAGAACAATGGGAGCCTAGATAATGTATACGCGGCGAGATGTCACCGTCGAGCTGGAGCTGTGGGATTTCAAGGCCGCCGCGGCGGAGCAGCTTGGAAAATAAATAGCAAATTCCAGCAAGGGGAGGCGAGTTTTCGGTTGTAATCGGCTTTGCGAATGCTCAGAAAATGGCACAAAAAGTGTAGGGGACAAAGGGGGCAATGGGGTTCGCGTCTCCCAAACACAAAGCCCAGGTATATTTGAGACGAGCCCTGAAATCTCACGTTACCCCACATTTTGTTATCTATAATATACATTATGTTACTCAAAATGCTTAACAAGGCTCCAGCCCAGCATTACATCTTTTTTCTCTGTGCTTACTTTGATATAATTTACTTAAATGCGATGCATTATTTTAAACCCTTAGCTTGGAGACCTTCAGATGATATTTTCCCCCCTTTACTCAGGAATAAATCAAGAGACTTGGGATGAGGTTTGTGGTTTTTTCCCTCTGCAGCCAGTAGATGAAATAATATCATTAAAACTCTGAAAGGGAATAAATACTTGGATTAGGGATCTACTCCATCAGCTTCCACCCTCCACACAACCCCGTAGTAAACAAAGCAATAATATTGGGGGGCTGTTCTAGGGGGGTAATTAAGATGAAATGGCTACGTGGGGAAGGGGGGACCACTGGGATCGCATCCTATGGTTGCAAACAGCGTGGTGTCAAGGGAACAAATTGTGGGCCCATTTCCTATAGAAATCAAAGCAATATGGAGCAGGAGCTGCCACCTCAATGGGAAATATTCATATTAAGCCGAACCTGCGAGCGACAATAAAACCAACTCTCCCTTCACATTCAAGAAAGCTTCTCCCGCTCTATTTATACGCTGTATAAATCAGTCTCCAGACTGTTACCATAGATAACAGAGTTTTTCTTCTGCTGTTGTCTCTCACAGCTTCTTTGCCCCCCCCCCAATATATTTTGTGCAATTCCTACCTATCGCCTCGGTGAGTAATTCGCCTGGTTTAAAGCAAATTACAACCTGGGAGCAAGCCGGGTTTGTTTGGGCAGAGAGAGATTTTTCATCCCCTTCTTGCTGGATTTGGCTCCAGATTCTCTATGTAACCCCGGGAAATGCTGCAGGAAGGGCAGCTATAGGTGACTGCGCCTGATCCCGATATATATTTAACCTTCTCGCAGCCTCCAGGAATTAACTATTTAGGAGGTGAGCAGCCAATGCACCAGAACAAGGCGGGCGGGCTGGTTCGCAGCGATGCCGATGCTTCCCACAAGAAGAAATACATGCGAATTCTCAATACAGAGACATTGCCACAGGCTGGCATTTTTATGTAAAATAACCAACTAAATAAACGCGGCAGGTCGCTATTTTGGGGACCCGCATCTGCGGAGTTTCCCCTCCCAGGGATGGGGAGTTAATGGGATTTGTTGCTCCTGGTTGGGGGGCGAGGGGGGTTAATCCCTTCCTTCATTTATATCCCCTTTAAGCTGGTTTTAGGCCGTGTTTAAAGTTTCTCGATGCGGGCTCTGTCCATCGGACATGGGGCTGAACCCGGCGAGGTGCTGCCGGCTCCGTTGTCTTCACCCCCAGCACCCAGAAATTCAGGTGAGACCCAGAAAACAAGATAAAAAAGGAGGTTTAAATTTCACCAAAGCCATGAAAAAGTCTTTCATAAACCCACTGTTGCTCAGGGAAAGCTCCCAGCGAGTCCCAGAGCCTTTTGTTTGCTGCAACATGATTTATCGTGGAGAGGGGAGGGCGGCAAAAGGGACTTCTCTCCACCATGATCCGGGTGCTCAGCACCCACCCACAGGGAACCATTTCCCCAGCGTCACCTCTGTTGTCATTAAGCTGATTGTAGGGATGGAGCTTTGGGGTTTGGGGTGGTTTTCTTAAGCCCATCATCTTCCAGGTGCCATCCCGCAAAGCGTTAAAGAGCCTCACCTGACCTCCCCCAGCAAAGCAAAGCTCTGCGTCTTTATTTAGGGTCATACATCACCTCTACAGTTTTTCCTCTGGAGGTGGAGCAGAGAAGTGAAATGTCATGGGGGAAAAAAGATAAAAGAAAGGAAAACAACTCTAAATTAATCTAAATTTGCCTCGAAACCCTTTTCCCATCCCTGAGCACGCATCCCGGACACATATGCCGTGCCATATGGAGCGGCGCGATTCTGGTCAATCGGATCTTTAGGAGTTTTATCGTTTAATTTCTTAATGTGCTAACAGTGCAGGGGGAGGGAATGGATCATCGGTTAAGCCTGAGGATTTATGTTTTTAAGGGAGCGTAATGTATTTCCGAGCGGGTTGGAGCGGGTTTTAAACACCCTCCGGTAAACGTCGTGGGGAACAGGCAAGAGTGTGAACTGGAAAAGGCCCTAAAAGACCCGTTTGAGCATTAATCTGGTACAGGTTTGTAATTCAGGCTGAAAATCCCCGTGTCCATTTTGCAAAGACGTCTTTCCCAGCCCAGGCCTGGGTTTGCATCTCCATTCACCCCCATGGTTTGCAGCAGCAGCTTCATCTCCTCGGTTTGACTCAGTGGGCATCTTGCTACCATCCTAAGCCATGTGGGACGGGCAGCAAAATGTCCCCAAGGCCCCTGAGCCTCAGTTTCCCCACTCATGAAAATGGGGAATTGCGTTTAATCCCTTCAGATTGCCACTTGGCGCTCATGCAGATTCCCAAAACGCTTTGGGATCCACCAGAAGAAGGTGATATAGAGAGATTGCTGCTTATTAAAAAGCAATATACATATACAGCAGGAAATTTGGACGGGCACCAAAATGACAACTTCGCACCTCTCAACCAACTTACTTTTAGGTAAAACGGCTCTGGATAAATCTCTGAGGCAGAAAACCGAGGAGGAGATGAATAAGGCGATGCCGCAGACCCGGCGCAGTCCCCATGGCGCGGTCCCCATGTCACGGTCCCCATGGCATGGTCCCCATGGCGCAGCCGCTCGCGGAGCCGGGGCCGACGCTGGTGGCTCCAGCTGCGGTTTGAGCGCGGGGGTCTCAGAGGGATGCTGGGGCTGTTCTGGCAGCGAGACCTTTAAAATCTCTGCTCCGCGGCTTCGTATTTGAATTGCAAACAGTTTAAAGGAGGTAGACGAGAAGTTGCTCATTCAGGGTAAATAGGGCTTGCTGCTTTTTTTAAGCAAATAATATTGTATCGTGGTTCGGGGTTGTTTTTATTCGAGGGGTGGCATTATAAAGGGCACATAGGGAGATTTTTCACCTGGGCTGGTGAGTCTCCTGAACAATTTTCAACACCTGATTGCCACTATTTCCTTGAAAACTCCTCCGATTCGGTGCATCGGATGAAATGTCGTTAACTCAATGCAAAGTAAATGGTACTACAGTTACTAAAAGAAAGGGCCGCGGCTCCCTTCGAATGAAGATTTTGAGCTGGGGGGGGCCCAATGTGCACAGGTCTCTTGTGCTTATTCGGAGCCGGATGCTTCTGCTTGTCATTACACACACAGTCTGTGCTCGGGTATGAATTGTGCTCACATTTCACGCACTATTTTCTCAGCAACTTCAAGGCCTTGACAGAGAAATAATAAGAGAAAAAATAAGAGAAAAAAATAAGAAAGAAGTGAAGCGTGCATTTGTCTTCATGCGATGGGAAGGAATATACGTGCGATGCGGTGAGTCGCTGTAATGATCTCAACGGTGGCTCGTGCAAAGGGATCCCAGCAGCGGGCACATGCCCTTGGTACAAAATAAAGGGTTTCCCGCCTGGGTTATGCTGTGCAAGGTTACAGGGTCTAACAGGACGCTCAGTAAGGACCGGTGATGCTGGGAATATATAGATATCCCTTCATATAGATGTATAGATAGGCGTAGTGTGCATTTCCTATCACCAGCATGCATCAGGAGCTTCCCATAAAAAGCCCACTCTTCTCCTTGAAATTCACCTTGAACGCAGCAACACACAGCGGGTTTGTTGGGGATTTTTATTATTATTATTATTATTATTATCCCCCCCCGCCTCCTTTCCCTCAGAATTATCAGCAGAGAGGCTGCAAAAAACACACAAAAAAAAAGGATCAAAAAGAAGAGCTGAAGAGCCAGCGCAGCCCGGGGAGCTGTCAGCTCCACCACTGCAGTGATGTCAGCCGCAAACCAGCCCCCCGCACACATCCACACGCACGAGTCGCAAGGAGAATAATTCATAATTACAGTAGCGTAGCCATGAAACCAGCAGCGGGGTTGGGGCTGGGGGGGGGAGGCAAAACCTCATGCAAAATTGGTGCTTTATTCTATTTTTTTAACTATTTTTTTTATTTTATTTTGCAAAGCTGCGCCCAGCTCTGCAGCATCTGCGATGGGGGTATCGGTTCAGGGCGGGGGGGGCGCAGGGGTTTTCCTTTGACTCTCCCCCCCCATCTTTCCCCATTTCCCAGTGGATGGAGGGTGCGGGGGGGAGCTGGGCAGGGCCGGAGGCTCTTTCCTTGCTCCTTGTTTTAAAAAGCAGCATTTCTGCGGACAACACCCGCAGCATCTCCGCGGGTGCGGGGCCGGGGGGCGCGGGGCTGCAGCCGCCTCGTTTGCGGCGCACGGAGTCAGCAGCTGTGATTTCATGGGTTTTTTTTGGCTGAATAATCCTTTACGGGGAGGGGGGTGTGAGGGGAAAGGGGGGGGGGTGGGTGCTGGGGGAGGAGGGAGGGAAAGTGGATCAACATCAGCGAAGGAGGACAGCGAGCAAGATTAGGGCTGGCTAATGAGAAATGAGAAGGCGCCGCTGACAGGTCCTCTCTCTCCGCGCTGCGCGCTCCCTCCGCGCCACGTTTATCCTCCCTTTTCCTTTATATATATATATATATTTTTTTTTTTTTTTCATATCTATCTATATATGTATAGATAGAATTTTCACCTCTCCTCCGCATAGCGCGGTGGTGGGGTGGGGGGCGGCGCTTCCCCCCCACAAGCATCTTCCGCGGGATTACGCGCCTGGCCGCGCTGCTGCACCGGCTGCCGGACGGAGGGACCACGGCGGGGCTGCTGCAGGGGGTATTTCCTTCGCTCCTCTTATTTTGGGGGGCGGTTTGGGGTTGGGGGCGGGAGATTGAGCACCCTTCATTGGAGCGGGGATGGAATGGGGGCTGCTTTTTCCCCCTTTGGCGTGTTGGGGCGGGGGGGGGGGGGGATGAAGGATGAAGCCAGGGTGGTTTATCCCTCTGTGTCCCCCCCCCCGCCCCGCACCGTACCCGGGTGACCTTTCAAATCAAAGCCAGCTCGTACCTACCAAGGCGCGTTGGGCAGTAGGGGATGGGATGGGGTGCGATGGGGGGGATGATGGGGATGGGGGGCGATGCACCCGGGCTCTCCCCCCTCCCTTTGCCTTTCCCCCTCCCTCCCTCCTCCCTCCTCCCTCGCTGCTCCCTCCCTCTCCCTCTCTGCTGCATTTTGCATGAGCTATCTAGGTCATTAGCATTTTAGCGTATGCAAGACTTGACAAAGCTGATGAGAAGCCAGATGGGCCCCTCTCCTCTTTTTTTTTTCCCTTTTTTTTTCCCCTTTTTTTTTTTTGCACCACTTGGGATCCGAGCGAAAGGATTGACTGCAGCAGGCGAACGGGGGAAGGTTTATTGCGCTTCCTCCAGACCCCCCCCCCCCGTTTATAGCAGCGCGGCGGGGCTCGGGGAAGGCGGCAGAGAACGGGCAGCGGCGGCGGAGACGGAGGGCAGGTAACGCGGCCCCCCCGCCGCCCCGGCCCCCGCCCGGGGGCCACCTCGTTCTTTTTATTACATAGATATATTCTTTTATTATTATTTTGTATTTTGTCGGGGTTGGATTTTATCCCCCACCCCCTCCCCTCCATCGGGAAGGGCGCGCCGAGCCCTCCGCGGGGCGCGGAGAACAAAGACAGGGCTCCGCGGGGGCGGTGGGCAGCGCGGCCCCCTCTCCCACCTCCCCTCTTCCTCCCCTCCTTTTCCTTTCTTTTAATAATTTCCCCTTCTTATTTTATATCCATTTTTTCCCTCCCGAGGAAAGGCCCCTCTCTCCGTGTTCACAGCGGACCTTGATTTAAATGTCCATACAATTAAGGCACGCGGTGAATGCCAAGAACGAGGCTGACCAGCATCTCCGCACCCGCGGAACCCCCCCCCGCAACCCAGCCCCTCCCCGAGCCCGGCCGCGGGGCGCCCAGGCGGCGCTGCGGACCCGCGCAAGTGGTACCCGCAGCGGAAGGATGAAGGGGGGGGGAGAGAAGGATGGGGGAGCAGCGCGATTTGGGGAAGGCAGCATCTTTTTTTTTTTTTGGGGGGGGGGGGGGTCCCCGGGAAAAGGGGGGGGTCCCTGCGCGCATAGACACGCGGGGAATGAAATCTGGAGCTGTCACTCGCGGGTGGGCCCCGGGGGGGCCGCGGCTGCTTCTTCCCCCTTTGCCTCCGCTTTGTGCTTTGGCTTTATTTTATTTTATTTTACTTTATTTTATTTTATTTTATAATATTTTATTTTATTTTTACTTTATTTTACTTTATTCTATTTTATTATATTTTCCTCTCCTTTTCTCCGCAGAGCGAAGGGTTTTCCCCCGCTCAAAAGCAAGCGCAGGTCTTGGGGTCACCGGGGCTCACGCTGCTCCCCTGGTGGGATGGGGAGGCTGAGGCAAAGCTGCTTATTTCCCCCCCCACTTTATTTTTTAAAAGCATCATTATTATTTTTCCCAGTCGCTGTTTGTGCATCTTTTCCCCTCCCTCCCCTTTAATCCTTATAATTTAAATCCAAAACGCCGGCTGGGGGGAGCGCTGTGTCTGCAGGGCGAGGCCGGGCGTAAATCTCTTGGAGGGATAAACATGTCATTTGTTCCCTTTGTATGGTAATGCTGTGTGTGTATGTGCGTGTGTGTCCCCCAGCTGCCCCCCCAGCAGCTGCCCCGGCCATACATCCTCCCTACAAAAGATCCCAATTACCCATCGGCTGCCTCATTATACCCCTAACACAGCCCCGGCGTGTGTGCAAGGAGCTGAAGGAAAGGAGGGGGTGGAAAGGGGGGAAAACAGCACCTGAATTATGCAGAAAATAAAATCAAATTCAAAAACCTGGCAGCCGGAGGCAGCGGGAGGGGAGGGTGACGGGGCGATGTCGAGACCCTGCGGCCTAACGAGCGGGTGCCCTCGCAGAGCCGCCCGCAGCGGGTGGTTTTCCACCCCACTGCTCTATTTCCCCCCTCTTTTATCACACTTTCATTTCTATTTTATTTTATTTTTTGCTTTCTCCCCACCTTTTTAGCCAGAAGGGTGCCTGGGAGCCCATCACCCGCTGCGGCCCTTCGCCTCCCTGCCCTTCTCCATCCTTCTCTCCCTTCCCTTCTCTTTGCAGCTGGAGCCCAACCTGCCCGCATCCCTCCATCCCCGCGGTCAGCCCAGTGCTCCCAGTAGGTGCTTTGCACTGGGCAAGGAAGGGCCTTACTGAAGGGGATGGTTTCCAACCCTTTGATGATGGTGCCGGGGGCGATCCATCTCTTTTTGCAGCCCCTCGCCTCTGGGAGCATCGACAGCATCGGGGTCACTGGGACACCTCTTTGCACCCCATCCCCGGGGCGCTGCAGGTATTTTGGGGCAGCCCTCCCCGTTCAGTGCGGATGCCGCAAGGAGCCCGTCGGCGGGTCGCGCCGTCGCCAATAAAGCTCTTTCACTGCGGGTTCCTGCATCCTCTCCTTTGTTCGTGGAGGTTTCTCGCCCATCTCTTTACGGCAGCGGAGGCAGGACCCCTCCGAAGGACCCGCACCCAGCGCCAGGTGAATATGAAAATCCACCCCAAAATAAAAACCTCAGCCTTTCAATTTGGCAACCCGCTGTTGCCTGCTCAACCCTGGGTGGGTGCCTCTGCATCCAGACATCCAGGAGAGTCCGAACTGCCAGAGGGTTCCTGTTTAATGAATAAAAGGGGGGAAAAAATAGAGATTTGGGGTACCTTCTATTTGGGATCGTCTCCTATTTGGGATCGCCTCCATCCCCACAGGCAGATCCCTGCCCAGCCGCACTATGTGCCGAGCATCCCTCTGCAGTGCCAGGACAGCTGGCGAAATGGCTTTTCCATTAACAAGCTGCGGCACAGGAGGGAGAAACGAGATCTAAATGACCCCCAAATAAATAAACAACCCATTTAATGCTTGCGAAACGGCCAGGATGAAGAGACACCATCACCTCGCACCCCAAGGCGGGAGGCCTGGTACCCAACTCAAGGCTCAGCACAGGGGGATGGAGAGGAGGGGGCAGGATGCTCTTATTAATATTAATCCCAAGAAATATTGCGATGCCTCGCATAAATCAGGCCAGGGGTTTCTCAAAGACCTTTGGCCCCTTGAGATGAGCCGCAGCACAGCCCCTCCTCTTCTGGGTGGACACCTTGGGGTTGGGAAATGGTTCGGGGGGGGTGGACAGATGCGCTTGGGTTTTTTTCCGCGAAGGGATGGAGGAGGAGGTGGTGCGATTTTATTCCAAGCACGTCAGCTCTCCCCCACTGTCCGTCCCCTCCTTCCTCCCTCCGCCCGCAGCCCGACGTAAACAGAACGGCTAAAAACCAGCGGGCTCCATCCCCGCATGGATTATAGAGGGAGAATTAAGCAGCTTGTGCCAATGTCTGACCAACACGGCGATGCCCCCGAATAACCTTCAGGCGTCCAGCCGCAAGGTCGCGCTGGGAGGGGACGGTGAGGTCGGGGAGAGGGACCCTCGGGTACCAGAGATGCGGGGAGAGGGACCCTTGGGTACCAAAGATGTGGGGAGAGGGACCCTCGAGTACCAGAGATGCAGAGAGATGGACCCTTGGGTACCAAAGATGCAGGGAGAGGGAACCTCGGGTACCAAAGATGTGGGGAGAGGAACCCTCGAGTACCAGAGATGTGGAGAGATGGACCCTTGGGTACCAAAGATACAGGGCGAGGGACCCTCAGGTACTGAAGATGCAGGGAGAGGGACCCTCAGGTACCAAAGATGTAGGGAGAGGAAAGGGATGGATGGAGCAGACAAGCGGGGTGCGCAGGTCCTTCAATCTGCAATTTCGTGCCGTTCGTCTATCTCCACGCCCACCCTCTGGCCGAACCGCTCACCACTGCAGCACTGGTTTGATTCGAGATGCTCTGGCGGAAAGGAAGATGTGGGAAATTCCTCCATTTCCCTCATTTTCCAGCTCCCCATTGTGTCCCAGCCCCATCCAGCTCTGCTGTTCACACAGACCCATGAAGGATGATGGTCTCCATGCAGAAAGGTCTTTTCCTCCACATCCCCACAGCGTCCAGCTCCTTCTTTTGGTTTATTTTTGTGCCATATGCCTCCTCAAACCACAAACCAACATATCTCCTAGCAGCAGCAGTCAAAATGGGCATTTTATTGGGAAATCTAATCAGGATTCAAGGGGAAAATCCTTTCTTAATGTCTTGGCTAAGCAACGAACTAGGTTAAATTGCTTAGACTATAAAAAGGACTGAGAAGGACTGACGGCACCGTCATCTCCGTGCATCACTCCACCGGCTCCAAAGCTCAAACAAGCCTCAATGACATGGGACTCATGTCATTCCCTGACCTCCCTCTTCCTCACCTTCCCCAGCAACAGAGTCACAAATCAGCTCAAACACTCTACATTTAGACTGTACAGTGAGCCCACAAACAGGGATTTCAGTGACAACACTGCTGGAAATTAAGGGGTCAAATCGGGAAACCGAACACGGCGCCCCGGGGCACGGGGACGGTGCTTTGATGATGCTCCTACACACACTCAGGTCATCCTGCTTCTCCTATCAAGACACCTCAAAGCAACCCCTCAAAAGCTATTTTTCCCATCACCCAGAATCGGACCGGTATGGAGATTAATTCCAATCAGAAGCCATGCTGGTGATGATGGAGGATGCGCCGTTACCACGGCACTCGCACAGTTGTGTGTGCATACGGTCCCCAAGTCGTGCTGAGATTGCGAGGAGGTGATGCTACTATGGTATCTCGGTACCTATAGCACTGTTGGAATGCTTTGCTCTGCAGCCAAGACAAAAAAACGCTGCACACAGGGGAAAGGGATCCAGGGTTGAGTCCCAAGGTGGGAATGGGGTTGAAGCAAAACGTCCCATACACCAGAGGATGAGTAAGGAAGAGGGATTCCCATAGGTGGCCTCATTGGAGGGGCAGATCCTGACCTCCTCAACAAGGGCTGGGGGGCAAGAGTTTGGTAAGAGGAGCTCAAGAGGCACAGGGCGCTCAGAAACTCTCTGGACCCTCATCCAAAGGTTTAGCGGTGACATGATACCCAGTGAAATCACAGTTCTTTAGTTGCTAACGGTGCCGGGAAAGATGTGAGTGGTATCACTCACTCACGTGAACCTACACATCATGACACACACCTGTACTGGCCCCAAAAACCCTTAATGTCCATCATATAGCTCAGTGGTGGAAGCATCCTGATTTTACAACATGAGCCTATCCCGGCACTAAAAGTGACATTAGCAGAAGCACAGACCCTTCCTGTCCTGCAGAGAGGACACAGTGTTTTCAAGGTAAGAGGTTGCAATGGGGCTCTCTCTTAGGGTGTTTTGGGGACATTTCAGGCAAAGTGCAGAATAGCAAGAGGATTAAACGCCCCAGTGGTTCGTTTTATGCTGAGGGTGGTGAGAGCCTGGCCCAGGTTGGCCAGAGAGGTGGTGGATGAACCATCCCTGAAGACATTCCAGGCCAGGCTGGATGGGGTTCTGAGCAACCTGAGCTGGTGAAGATGTCCCTGCTCATGGCATGGGGTGCCACTGGATGAGCTTTGAAGGTCCCTTCAACCCAAACCACTCTATGAGTCACTGGAGGTGATCACAACCTCTCCACACACCCAAGGCAAGTTCTGAGCATCCTGGCTAGAAGATTTATCCCCTTCTTGCTGTTTCTCTCCCAAGGGTATTTAGTAAACTGGGGACAGCTCAGTGGAGGATGCATCTCCTGTCCATTGTGTTTTTAAGCAGGGTCTGGTCCCCAGCAAGTGTTTCCCAAGCGACCCAACCTCTCTTCAGCAGCCTTTAGGTCAGGGAGGTAGAGGAGTTGCAGGGGTGGGATTCACCCTATCACAGCTGCCCAAAGGTCCTTTCATGCTGTGAACCACCTTGTGAATGCCCATCGCTGATGGACAGACAACCCTTGTCTCCAAGAGAAACCACCCTCTGGAGATGCCCATCGCTCTGCCCATGCAGGAAGCAGTCCAGCAGGCCAACAGAGACTCTCCGTGTGCCTTTCAGATGGATGAAGTGAAGAACGATGTTTCCCAGCCCCAGTGTATGAACATGAAAAAGGTTTGGGCGAGTGATAGAGGCCAAGCAGCTCAACACGGCCAAGTGAGACTCTCTCAGCACAGATTATGGCTGGGGGGGCCGTAACCTCTTGTAAAGTCTGGTGGCATCCAACATAGGCTGAGATTACGCTTCTCAGGCCCTGCTGCCCACAGAACCCACGTTCTTGGGTGGTCAGTGACCCTTCACTGCCCTTCCACTTGCGCTGTGGGTTTTGGCAGCACAGAAAGGTTGCGAAACACTGCCTTTGCCCTTTGTGTTTCACGTTCGCATTGCCCCACTGGCGACAAATGAAAAATACACCAGCAAACTGATAATCCCTTTGGCATCACAAAATACCACATGGTGGGAGAGAGGGAGGAGGTTGAGGATGGAGAGACAGCAATGCTAATCCAATATAAATCATTTTGGCCATGGCAGCCTAGGAAGATTCCAAGTGCCGGGTCCTGCACTTGGGTCTCAACAACCCCATGAGCGCTACAGGCTCGGGGAAGAGTGGCTGGAAAAGAAAAGGCCCTGGGAGTGTTGGTGACAGGAGCTGAACATGAGCCAGAGTGTGCCCAGGTGGCCAAGAGGCCACCAGCATCCTGGCTGGTACCAGCACTGGTGTGGCCAGCAGGACTAGAGAAGCAGTTGTGCCACTGTGCTGGGCACTGGTGAGGCCAAACCTTGAATCCCGTGTTCAGTTTTGGGCTCCTCTTCGTAAGAAGGACTTTGAAATACTAGAGAGAGTGCAGAGGAGGTGACAAGGTGGTGAGGGGCTGGAGCACAAGTGTGATGGGAGCAGCTGAGGGACCTTAGGGTTCAGCTGGAGAACAGGAGCTGAGGGGAGACCTTCTGATCTCTGAACTGCCTGAAAGGAGCTTGGAGCCAGGGGGGTCGGGCTCTGCTCCCCAGGAACAAGTGCCAGGAGCAGAGGAAACGGCCTCAAGTTGCCCAGGGGAGGTTGAGGTTGGATGTGGGAACAATTTCTTCCCCAAAGGGCTGTGGGGCATTGGAACAGGCTGCCCAGGGCAGTGCTGGAGTCACCATCCCTAGAGGGGTTTAAAAGACATTTAGACAAGGTTTTTAGGGACATGGTTTAGTGTTAGAATTAGGTTATGGTTGGACTTGATGATCTTGAGGGTCTCTTCCAGCCAAAATCATTCAATGATTCCGTAATTTCTCCATTGTATATACGCACAATAGCAATTTTATGAACATTTGCTTATTTGGACGAAGACTTTTTCTTTTAAACTAAGATGAGCTGAAGTGTTTCCATGCGACACCAGCTGCAGAGATGAGCTAATGCAAAGCTCAGTCATTTCCCTGCTAACACGGATCTCCCTCTGCAGCCGCAGCCGCACCGATAATATCTTATATTGCAAAAGACAAAAGTAATGTGTATGCATGTGTAATTTTCAATGTCAATGTGTTCAACTGTGAGCTGGAATCATAAAAGTTATTTCATTTATTACAATAGTACATAAAGCCTCTTAAAGCTGCAGACTTGGAATAGGCAATTATGCCCATAGGTTAATAACATACAGTGATTTGACTGACAACTGGAATTAGATTTAAACACGGCGGAGTGGCATGCTAAAGGCACTTTATTAAAACTGTGGCTGGGGATTTGTTCAAAATACCAGTTGCATACCTTTCCTGGTAAAATATATATAGATAGCACTATGCCGTGGCCTATTATATTGCATTTTTTTCTCATTTTTCCCACTCCTTTGAGCTCAGCTGTATAGAGAGGAATTTAGCTGGTCATATTTTCCTGGAGAGAAGGCAAATGCCTTGGGTCACCTAACACAGGGTGATGTGATATGTGGGATATGATGGGATATGTGGGGCCATATAGCAGTGGTCAGATTATCACATATACCTGCGAGGGACCTGAACTTACCTGTCCATCCTCTTCCTGTATACACTGCCCACTGTAGCATCCTCTTAACGCTGCCCTCGTTAGCATAGAGTTAACAATCCCTATAGCCCAGGCAAAACCAGGTTTCAGTTACCAAGACAGCCAGTGAAATAATTGTTGTTTGATTCAGTTGATTCAGTTTGATTCAGTTGATTCAGTTTGATTCAATTTGATTCAGTTTGATTCAGTTGAGTTTTTCTTATCTCGCTACCAGGGAGGTTTGCTCTCGTGAGGTTGGTTTAGCATGAGGATGCATTGCCTGCAGCTAGGATGGACTCCCCTGGGGGGCTTTAATACCATGTTAGAAAAACATGTGTCAGGAACGACAGAAGAAAATACTTGATCCTGGCTTGGGACAAGGGGTGGGTTGGAGCTCAGTGTTTTTCCAAAAATCACACTAAATGACTATAAAGAAGAATGAAGGATCAGGAAGGATTCTGGGGCTGGACCAAGTGACATCCAAAGGTCCTCTTCCAACCTATACTGGTCCATGGGTCTCGATAGCCTGTAAATTAGGATTAAAATGCCAAATGCTTTTTATGTACCGTTGCCATCGCTTGCAGCTGACAGAAAAGACAGGCTATGTCTGAAACGCCAACAAAATTAACTCTTAATTCCTCTCTCTTGCTTTCTCACCTTGTTTGCATGGTGTAGAAAGTATCTATATAACAAGAGCTGGCTTGCGGCATAGTGCAGACCAGAAGCCATCTATAGGCCAGGGGTTAAAACCCACTGATCCAGATGTGCTATATTTTATTGAAGGGTTTCTCTTCAAAATTAGCAAGACCAAAACCAATAGGGAAGAAAAGGCAATATGGTCTCTGGAGATGAAAAAGGGACAGTTCCTGGCTGTAATCCACTGAAGTCAGGTGGTATAAGTAGACATCTAAACTGGTGGCCCAATCCAGCAAGGTACAAGGAGGATTACAGATGTGTTTAATGGAGGGAAAACTTCTCACCCTTCAAATCACTGGCAAAGCAGAGCATATAGGCCAAATCCCAGGAATCCCATTCTTCTAGAACAAAACCTAATGGTGTAAAACTGGAGTTTAATAAAAAAGTAGATTTCCCTTAGTTTTAAGGAAAGGGAAGCTGGAGGTGTAATCTGCTAAAAACATGAGCTTGAGTCCACCCCTCCATCATCATTCCCTGCCTGGCTGAGCATAGAATCATAGAATCGATTTGGTTGGAAGAGATGCTCAAGGGCATCAAAGTCCAACCATAACCTCACACTGTCACTGTCCCATGTCCCTGAGAACCTCATCTCCATGTCTGTTCAACCCCTCCAGGGATGGTGACTCCAACGCTGTTCCAATGCCCGACAGCCCTTTCTATGAAGGAATTTTTCCTAATACTCAGTCTAAACATTCCTTGGCCCCACTTGAGGCCATTTCTGCTTGCAGATGTGCCCCTGATCCCAAGGATAAGAAATAAGCTCCAGCAAAGCCCTGTCTCCAGATGTTGGTCCTACAGGCCTCTCCCACCAAACCTGGGGTCCCAGCCTCTCATTTCAATACCTTTATTACCCAAAACATTTTAAAAAATGAAGCCTGGGAGCACTACCTGCTTTTTCCAGCAGATTTACCGAGTGACGGTGCCGATGGCAACTTTGGAGGAAGAAATGCCAAGCGATGAATTAACCAGAATGGTGTGCAGTGGGCACCAACTCAATCCGAGGGCAACTCACTTTGTTAAAATGCCCACGAGAGAAAAACCTTTTTATTTGAAGCTCTAAGAGATTTATAATATTTTTTGTCAGATTTTCCCTCCTATCACTGATAAAACTCATCCTTGCCAGGACTTTAGCCCAGGATCAGCTTTTAAAGGGTGACAGAGAAGACCTCTGTGATTTAAAGCAAAAACAGCCAGTCGTTGGCCACAGACCAGTCCAAATTCAGAGATATATCTTAATTTTTCAGGGTAAGAGAAGGGGATGCACATATGAAACCCACTGATGGGTGACATGAAGGATCAAGGATGACAGGGCTCAGTGCAGCCAAGCCAACGTTTGTGCTTTTGTCTCTGTCCCAGGCAGACAAAGCACCACACGTTAGGCGTAATTTTACCATGCATCTCATTTTATGAAAATATAAGTATATGTAGGAATACATACACATAGATGTTTGAGGGATGAGCTGAGTTTACTCAAGCAGCTAAAAACAGGAGGCAAATTCAAAGCACGTTAGGAAGAGCACTGAAAACACGATCAAGAGCTTCAAGCCAATTTTGTGATCTGGGAGTTTCTGGCTGCGATTTCGGGGGATTTGGGGTTGGAGATAATGGAACTGGGAGCGGAGGGCAGTGCAGTTTTATTTGAGGATCAGTATCGGGGTGGAGCATTTATTTATCTGTGTATTTATCTGTGTATTTATCTGCTAGTCTTGCAAGGTCTACTTGTGCCCTGCTCTACACTAATGCAGATCCCTGGCACCACCCATGAGCATCAAGGTACCCAAAATATGCTTGTTTTCCAGTTCTCCCCTGGTTTTTGTCATGTATTGTGTCCATCCTGGTCTCAGCCCATCGTGTGTAGGGTGTTCTATGGGTTTTATGCTCCACTCTGTGATCCATACCTCACTCACGCCTAAAAAAGGGACCAACATCGTCTCGTAGGAGTCCCCACTAGGAAATAAGACCTATGTGGGTGAACATAAGTGGGAGGAAACTCCAAGGACATACTCAGACCAGCAGAGATGTCCCACAGCAGTAATTGCACAAGAAGCTGAGATTCCCGGGGAGCCCCAGCCCAGCCTCACAGACACAAAACCACAGTTGTCATCTGTGATGAACAACAGAGGTCAGAACATACAGGAAACAGCAATTAAACCATTGAAGTCTTGGGCAGCTTCCCAGCGAGTAGCAGCCCTTATCTTTTTAAATATCTCCTATGGTATAAAAAGAGCTATTCTCTATGTGTTCCATGCCCCTGATGACCTTTGAGAGGGACAAGCGGGTAGACATTGTCACCGGACACACCGAGCTGGGATCTTCTGCTCCATCTGAGGAGCAACACAATTAGATGTAGGTTTGGTTCCCTTCAGATGAGCATCCCCTGCTCCCCTCCAGCAGTGCTCAGCAGTCCCAGCACAAGTTGAAACTATCCTAATTTCTAATTAGGATACTAATTACTACCTAGATCTGCTGCCTATAAATACCTGAGTGCAATGTAGGGAAGTAACCCACCTGTTGATGCAGCAAACGTTGGGAGGTACCAACATCCCTGGGGATGGAGAATGTGAAGTGGAGTTTCTCTGTGTGCAAATGTGCTGTTATTAACATATTTCACTTAGGAGAGAGATTTTTCAGAGTTAATCTGATTTTTTTATACTCATGTTTTGTTTCATATCCCAAACACCCAGGTTGCTCAGAGAGGTGGTGGGTGCCCCATCCATGGAAGTAATCAAAGCCGGGTTGGACGGGGATTCGAGCAACCTGAGGGGGTGAAGGTGTCGCTGCTCATGGCAGGGGTTGAACTGGATGATCTTTGAAGATCCATTCCAACCCAAACCATCCTGTGATTCTATAATGCGCAGAGGCCAAAGCATTTTCCTGCAGAATCAAACAGGGATGTCTCCAGAGGGTCTGCAAGAACAGGCTTGTGCCATGCACGTAACCTCAGAGCCCAGCTCCCAGGTTTAAAGAATAGTCTCTACTTCTCTATTTTGTTGGGTTTTGGTTTTGTTTTGGTTTTAATTTCCACGGGTGGGGAAAAATTTAATGAACTATAACAATGGCAAGTGTAGAGTCTTGAATCTGGGCAGGAACAACCCCAGGTTCCAGTGTAAGTTGGGGAATGACCTATTAGAGAGCAGTGTAGGGGAAAGGGACCTGGGGGTCCTGGGGACAACAGGATGACCATGAGCCAGCACTGGGCCCTTGTGGCCAGGAAGGCCAATGGTACCTGGGGTGGGTTAGAAGGGGGTGGTCAGTAGGTCAGAGAGGTTCTCCTGCCCCTCTACTCTGCCCTGGGGAGACCACACCTGGAATCTTGTGTCCAGTTGTGGCCCCTCAGTTCCAGCAGGACAGGGAACTGCTGGAGAGAGTCCAGCGCAGCCACCAAGATGCTGAAGGGAGTGGAGCATCTCCCGTGTGAGGAAAGGCTGAGGGAGCTGGGGCTCTGGAGCTGGACAAGAGGAGACTGAGGGGTGACTCATTCCTGGGGATCAATATGGAAAGGGGGAGTGTCAGGAGGATGGAGCCAGGCTCTTCTCGGTGACAACCAGTGATAGGACAAGGGGTAATAGGTTCAAACTGGAACACAGGAGGTTCCACTTAAGTATGAGAAGAAACTTGTTTGGGATGAGGGTGGCAGAGCCTGGCCCAGGCTGCCCAGGGAGGTTGTGGAGTCTCCTTCTGTGCAGACATTCCAACCCGCCTGGACACCTTCCGGTGTAACCTCATCTGGGTGTTCCTGCTCCATGGGGGGATTGCACTGGATGAGCTTCCCAGGTCCCTTCCAACCCCTGACACTCTGGGATTCTGTGATACGTGTCCTATGGGCTGCCCAGCCCACAGGAACCACAGACCTCTGCCAGATGGTTGGATTTTGGCACTGCTGTCCATTCCGGAGCACAGACGAGCCGAAACATGCAGAGCATCTCTCAGACATTTCAGTGTGGCAGCCACCAGAGGGAGAGTTCAGGGCTGTACAGCCGCAAGCTCCATGCGAGAGCGGGAGTTGGAAAAACGCTGCATCCTTTTTGGAAGAAGGAGCAACTCAAAACTGCATGAAGGAAAGCGGGAGGCTTGCAAAGAAGGACCCATGCAAGCAACGCACAAAAGAAATCCCCCCCAAAACACCTACCTAGTTAACAATCCCTGAGCAATCTCTCAACTGTTAAATATTCACAGAATCCCAGAATGTCGGGGATGGGAGGGCCCTGTAAAGCCCATCCAGTGCAATCCCCCCATGGAGCAGGAACACCCAGATGAGGTTACACAGGAAGGTGTCCAGGCGGGTTGGAATGTCTGCAGAGAAGGAGACTCCACAAGCCCCCTGGGCAGCCTGGGCCAGGCTCTGCCACCCTCACCATGAAGAAGCTCATCCCTTTGCAGAAAGCCCCTCTAACAACCCCGCGAAGCTGCACTGCTGGCAGGAGGCAGCAGAAGGAAATAAATGAGCAATGTTTTTTCAAAACAGAGAAACACAGCGACAATTTGCTCGTTTTAATGAAAGCTGTCATAAATATCCATTACCACATCCCTTTAGTCAAGCTTTTTACTTTCCATGAAAAATAAAGTCTTGGCAATGAAGACTTCCCAGGTCAGCCACATGTTTCGGATGCTAAAGCTGAAAAGAATAGATGGACATACATTTTTTTTCTAGTATTATATTAGTTTGCATCAATATACCCACAAAGGTACAGTTTTCCGCAGTACAACATTTCAAGTAATCCAATATTATGTTATTTAAGTACCAGACCAACACTATCATCTCGCACCTTTGTTTGGGGCTGGATTTTGGATGGGAATTATTTTAAGCTGTGGGATAATGTCCCAGTGCATTCCAACTGCTCTGTTACATCAATTCTTATGGGAAAATTTGTTTTCCTTTCCATCCAGCCACTAACTGACACACTTTTCAAGACCACAGTCTCTCTGTCCAATGGACTCCTTTATACTAAAAATTCTGATTGAAATTTCTACTTGTGGCATTTTTCTTTCCAAAATTGTTCCTTTCCTTAGTTATTTCTATACTTACTTGTAGGATTGCCTTTTATTTATATTTTTTTGCTTTCTGTTTCCCCCTGTCCCTCTTCAACAGGATGAGGTTTTTCTTGGCAAAGCTTGTGCTGCAGTTTCAAATAAAGCTTAATTTATACCCCAGCACCCCAGTCACATGTAATAAGAATTCAATTTGTAGTCTTGGGCAGAGTGTAGTCTGTATTCTCCAAATTCTCACCCCTTCTAGTTTTAAGGGATCTCTAACCAGCCTTTAACTCAGATTTCCACTGTGACCCGAGATCCCTTTAACCCTCCAAGCCTGCATATTAATTCCACAATCTCAAAACCCTTATTGTGAACTAAATTTCCGACATAGAACTGATATCTCTTAGGAGTTTCACTCCTTCCAGAAGCATGTTGTTATTGCATTCCTGCAGCACAACTTGCTCATCTTCATTTAAAACAAAACTATGAAAACAATTGAATTCCTGAGACCCATACATTTTTTTTAGTGGCAACACTTTTGCTCCCACCCATCCCAGCAGCACCATTTTCCCCCTGGAAAATCCAAGGTTCTTGCTTGGACATTTCCCAGCAGCCTGTTGATCCTCTGGGCGTTTTGGCTGTGTCTGTGCTGCTCTTGACTCCTGTTTGTCGTGTCCATCAAAGAGGATATAGAAATGACCCAGGGTCCTCTGAGCTGCACAAGGTATTCAGAGCAGCCCATGGGCATCATCCTGGTGGTTCTCTGTTGGTTCCTTCCTTCCTCTGAGGACATCGGACAGGAAATATAACCCAGGCTCCTTCTTTACAGGGACCACTTGGTCCACTTAGAAGGTCTCTGATGTTGCCTTGGGCAAGGGTAAAAGAATCATAGAATAGTTTGGGGTGGAAGGGACCTTCAAACCCATCTAATCCAACCCCTGCCATGAGCAGGGACGTCTTCACCAGCTCAGGTTGCTCAGAGCCCCGTCCAGCCTGGCCTGGGATGTCTCCAGGGATGGTTCATCCACCACCTCTCTGCCCAACCTGGGACAGGCTCTCACCACCCTCAGTGTCCAAAATTCCTTCCTCATGTCTGGCCTGAATCTCCCTCCTTTAGTTTAAAACCACCACCCCTTGTCCTATCGCAAAAGGCCCTGCTCAAAAGTCCATCCCCATCTTTCTTCTCGGCCCCTTTTAAGTCTGAAAGGCCTCACTGAGGTCTCCCCCATCTCTCTGCACAGACATCCTTCTGGCACAGAATTGCCTCGTAAAGAATACGTCGTATTGTTTGCCTGAGTTTGTAGTATATATTGTCTCTGAAGTGGTTCTTCCACAGTCAAACAGCTTCACAGCTGCACCATTGCTCTTGATATTCAGGAAATATTGGGTCAGAAAGTTGCATGTGGAGAAAGTGACTCCAGAATGGAAATGTCCCCGGGTTCTTGTGTGACCGGCCGCCCTTTGGCTTGTTCTTCTGAACCGTTCCCTTCTCTGCTGTGGGAACTGTGGTGGGTCCATGGATTCCCTGACGGAGGCCACGGGAACACAGATCAGCCTTGAAGATATTAAGCTAATAAGATATTAAGGAGTAAAGGAGTATCTGGAGATATTGAGGTGAACTTGTGAGAGAGAAGGGAGTAGAAGATTGACATTGATGGCACCAAATCAGCCAATGAGATGTTACTGCTGTGACTTGTAACCAATAGTGAAGAGACACGGGAATTGATAAAACTGCATAAAAAAGCATCTACTACTTTCATCCTGGAAGAACTTAGTCTGTGTTGTTTGTCCATCTCAAACATGACATTCTGCCTCCGTCTCTCTTTGCCCTTCATGACGTGTTCAGCTGGTGAAGAGTGTGAGTACTTTCCAGGTTACCCTAATTCATATTAGGTGTTCATTAACCAGTTCCTTAGACACGAGGACCTACCTGAGCAGAACTGCTTTAATGATGCAAGTGCCTCTATGCAGTTTTATTTGCATAGCCAGGAGAACACGATAAAACCACATTTCTGACTAATAAGTCTATCTGAACTAGTAAAACTCCATGGTGTATATGAAACCCAGCACAGCACCAGTTAACCAGGTGAAAAAAAATAACACCTGTACGTATGATGTGGGTTAAATCTAACCTGACCTTATATTAGTGTAACTTCATGCAGTCAAAGATTTCAGGGCCAACATTTCTGCTGAATGCAAATGTTTGGACCAAAATGTTGGTTCTAGGTTGGATACAGTTGTTTGGACCAAAATGAATGTTGGCTCCAGGTTGGATGCAGGTGTTCGGATCTAAATGTTGGCTCCAGGTTGGATGCCAACGTTTGGACCAAAATGTTGGTTCTAGGCTGGATGCAAATGTTTGGACAAAACTGTTGGTTCTAGGCTGGACGCAAATGTTTGGACTAAAATGTTGGTTCTAGGCTGGATGCAGATGTTCAGATCTAAATCTTGGTTCTAGGTTGGATGCAAATGTTTGGACCAAACTGTTGGTTCTAGGCTGGATGCAGATGTTTGGACCAAAAAATGATGGTTCTAGGCTGTATGCAGATGTTTGATCCAAAATGTTGGTTCTAGGTTGGAGGAGCTGTGACTGGAGGACATAATAGTGACATCCCTGGGAGCTTCTGCACTGAGAAAGGATTCAAAGGGGGTTTGGGTAGTGATAAAAAAGGTGCAACGTGCCTTGATCTACTTGCTCATCCTGATAGAACTACCCTACAAAAGCCCAGAGTTTAACACTTCAGTGTTCATGAGCATCCTTAGGCAACACCCGACATGCCGGTTCTGTACAAATAACCACAGCAGTACCGCACAGATGACTTATTTGGTTTCCCAGTGGGTGCATAAGTAAATTAGCAAAAATAAATGTCACGCATCTATGACTTATTCTGTTTCTAAAGGGTCTGTTTTCCCTCTGTATTTTTGTTTGTTTAACACGTTCTTAATTAAATCCTGCTTTCTAGCATTTGAACTAACATGATGGAATGATAAAGTTGCTTAGAATCCAAACCTTCACTGATTTCTCATTGTTGCAAAGGAATAGATAACAGCAATCTGGGCTCCACAAGTCTGCCTTCCCCTAGTTGTGTGTGTCTGTAACATCAGCCAAGCACAAGCACTCGTGTTTGGAAAAATAATACTGATTTGATGGCTTGGTATCACTATTTTGAGATGATTACACACAAAAAATAATATCTGGGCTCCCCCTTCTGCCTGAGAACATCAGTGCATGATAAAGAAGGCTCAGGATAATTCTCTGAAGTGCCGAGTGCTGATGGTTCTTGTAAAATAGGCTGGGAAATGTGTTGAGCATCGCTGGGAAGCTGGATCAGCCTATTCCCAAAGCCACACACTTATTGATTAATCCCATTGGCGCTGGAAAAGCAGCTGCACTGATTTCTGCAGCACTTAGAAAGTAAAGGAGAATATGGCAGATCTGCAAACTACAAATGGAAAAAGGCCAACGGGATAGTTGAAGTGGGATTTATCTCCCTTTTTTTCCCTTTACTTCACCAAACTCTAAGTTTGGTCTCCTAAGTCCTAGCTCAATTCTCCCTGTTCCCCCTGGAGAAAGACCAGCAGCAGCAAAAGGGTGATTTATCCCATGTGTCTCTGACACCCGTTTTAGGGAAATTAACTTTTCTTCCTGGTGCTTCTCTCCTTCTCTCTCCCAACTGCAAAGGCAGGTAGACAACTAATCTCAATTGGATGCTGTGTTTTTAGGAGCTGAAGTGAACAAGATAATCTCCCATTCCTATCCAAGGCTTCAGGAAGTTTCAGAGCATCCCTGGAGAAAAAAGCATGGAGTGAGAAGCAATTGATCTCACCTATTTAAAATAAAATTTAGATCATGAAGGCAGAATGATCTGAAGACTGGAACTAAAACCAAAACTGGCTCAAACCAGCAGCTCGGATTATGGGAAGAACTGAAGATTTAGGGAAAGAATCAGTGTGCAAATTCCTGTGTTACGCAGTGTAGAGGGGCCAGAGGGGTCTCTCCTGATTGATCATAGGACACATCATTAAAGACAAATTCTTAGATGGGATAAATCCAGGTGTGCCCTAGCAAATCTAGAAGCAACCACTCCAGTAGTTCTGGTTCTGCTGTGAATTAATGAGAGCGTGTTCCTCATTCAGGGTAATTTGTTAAGCTAATTCATGTGAATATTCAATTTGTACGTGTCTATTTTAATCCAAGTGCTACCCTTGGGTACACGTGCAGCATCACCTGTGAACTCAGACGACTTGTGGGGGGTGAGAGCAAGGGGTGGCCACCTCCTACAAGGCAAAACTGTCGACAACTGGTCAAGAAAATTATGCACAAACCTCCCATGGAAGCCATACTAACCTCTTTGTTAGTATGATGGCTTTCCCTCGTTATTTTTAATACTGACAGTTCATTATTTGACCAAGGCCTAGCAGTGATTCAGCTCCTGGAGCACGTACAGTGAAATATTTAACGCTTGTCCTGGTTTTGTTAAAACCAAGTTTCTCTTTTAGTGAATTTGCCTGTCAGCTAAAGCTTTCAGATTAGCTGCATTTTCCTGGAGAACCAGATCCATGTTTTGATGAACACAGCAATGGAATGCGAGGTCACTGATAAGGATGGATGCACATCTCGCCAGAGGGGCAACGAAAAACAGGTGACCAAAAACTGACCAACAGAGTATAACATCCCATTCACATGATAATTCATATAAAACTGGGAGATCACGAGGATCTCGTCCCTTTTCCTCATGGTGACATTAGGAGAGGACCTTGCAAGTCGTCCCTGCGAACTGAGGCCAGTGACAGACTGAATCCAGTTCCATTGGCTGCAGAGTCCAGTCCAGGACTTCGGGTGCCAGAGCAGTTGCTGAGACTTTCAAGACTGGTTTTCTATATTTTGTATTATTTTTCTCTATTTTATCAGTAGCATTAGTAAAAAATTTCTCATTTTCCCAATTCTCTTCTCTCTGTCCTTCTTTCCCTCCCCATTGCCTGTCCTTATTGGGAAGGGGGGAGAGGGGGTTAACAATACATCTGCCACGGGTTTATTGTCACCCTGCAATCAAACCCTCGACATGCTACATGAGATATCTCAAGTCATTCGAGGAGGTGAAGGTTGCATGCATTTGGCAAAGCCTTGAGCACATCATTTCCATGGGAGCCCTCAAACACAACCATCGTGAAACATCCGTATCAGCCTTAGAACTTGTCAACTGGTTGATTCTTCCTGGTGCTTTAAATTTTGGTGCCTCTATTTGGCTTTTCATTATTTTAGTTCCACAAGGGGGAGAAAGAAAGAGAACACTTGAGGTTCTCAGGGACATGGGTCAGTGTTAACGCTGGGGTAATGGTGGGACTGGATAATCTTGAGGGTCTTTTCCAGCCAAAATGATTCTATGGTTTAGTGGTGGACTTGAGAGTGGACTCAACAGTTGGACTCAATGATCTTAAGGGTATGTTCCAGCCAAATTGATTCTGATTTCTGAGATAAAGATTCTGAAAATGCACATTTCGTGGCATCTTCACCAGTCCAACATGTCATGAAGGGAAAAGAGAGACGGAGGCAGAATGTCGTGGTTGAGACGGAAAAGCAACACAGACCAAGTTCTTTCAGGATGAAATAGTAGATGCCATTTATTGCCACAGGTGCATTTTTATGCAGTTTTATCAATTCCCGTGTCTCTTCACTATTGGTTACAAGTCACAGCAGTAACATCTCATTGGTTGATTTGGTGCCATCAATGTCAATCTTCTACTCCCTTCTCTCTCACAAGTTCACCTCAATATCTCCAGATACTCCTTTACTCCTTAATATCTTATTAGCTTAATATCTCCAAGGCTGATCTGTGTTCCCGTGGCCTCCGTCAGGGAATCCACAGACCCACCACAGTCCCCACAGCAGAGAAGGGAATGGTTCAGAAGAACAAGCCAGAGGGCGGCCGGTCACACAAGAACCCGGGGACATTTCCATTCTGGAGTCACTTTCTCCAGATGCAACTTTCTGATCCAATATTTCCTGAATATCAAGAGCGATGGTGCAGCTGTGAAGCTGTTTGACTGTGGAAGAACCACTTCAGAGACAATATATACTACAAACTCAGGCAAACAATACGGCGTATTCTTTACGAGGCAATTCTGTGCCAGAAGGATGTCTGTGCAGAGATGGGGGAGACCTCAGTGAGGCCTTTCAGACTTAAAAGGGGCTGAGAAGAAGGATGGAGAAGTTCCTAAATGTTAAGAGAAAGTATTTTTGTGCTTTCTCGGTTTTGCAGCCATCCACAAGGAAGGGATCAGAGCACATTGATCCATCCCTCCAACCATCCTCCCCTGCTCCACATTTTCAATTAAAAATAGCATCACAAAACTCCTAAATCTTGGTATCACCAGCACCAGTGAAGTGCAAGGTCCAAGTATCAGAACTGAGCTTTATTTTCCCAATAAGCTGAACTTAAATGCTTAGACCCAGACATCAGCCTGAGCTTCTTCTATATAACACATTGAGATATGCATAGATACCTTAGGGAACATCTAATATCAAGGATCACCCACCCAAAGATACCAGGGGTACTTCTGATTTAGGAGCCAAACTGGTTTGTTTGTTCAATAGGCACGTTTCCAGCTTTTAGCTATTAAAGCCACAGCTCACTGAGCGACGTAATTACCTGGGCATTTCCATTTTCATTGGTAGTAAATCCAAATTAATGTCCAAATAAAGTAGATTTTTAGCCTTTTGTGGAAATTTTTAAAAAATTTTATTTTTACTATAATTATAATTGTAATATAATTATTATTTATTATTATTTTTAAGATATCTTAAATATTTTTTAAACACTTTACTTGAGGTAGTTAACCATTCATGATACCTGTCAATAATCACCGAGCTGAAGATATTGTTTCGTCCACACTAATAGTCAAAAATGGTGTTTTATTCAATTTACCAGGTATTCTTTAGTGCATGATAAGTAGTAGTAGCCACAATGCAAAAAGGAGCACCCCCCCAAGTATTTACTTATCTGTGATAAGGACTTTGCTGCCATTTTAGGCTGACATAAAATTCAAAAATATTCCATTTTGTGTCTTAAGGGGCAAAAGGCGCATGGAAATTTTTTTGCAATGAGGGTGGGGAGATGTCCCTTTGAATGTCCCTTCAACCCAAACCGTTCTACAATTCTATGATAAATATGATGCCTCTGCCCAAATTCAGGGTACCAGGACCACAGCCATGACTCTGCGTTTGGCTGCTGTGTTTTAGGAGCTCCCATCATTCCTTCATTCTCCCAGTTTCAGCCCATAGGAGCTGGTCCAGGGGAAGTGATGTCACCAGGTGATGGGTGCTCATGCTCCAAGGAGGTGGAAGGACTTCTGTAGAAGCAGTGGGAGAAAACCAGTAAATAAGGAAAGGAAATGGGAATAAAGACAGGAAAGGTTATCCTCCTTCTCTATTCTGTCATGGTGAGGCCCCATCTGCAGTTGTGGGTCCAGTTCTGGGCTTCCCAGTTGAAGAAGGACAAGGAATTACTGGAGAGAGTCCAGCGGAGGGACACAAAGATGCTGAGGGGTCTGGAGCATCTTTGTGATGAGGAGACTGAGAGAGCTGGGGCTGTTGAGCTGGAGAAGCTGAGAGGGATGTGATCAATAGGATCAATATCTCATGGTGGGTGTTAGAGGATGGACCAGACTCTGGTCAGTGGTGCCCAACGCCAGGCTGAGGGGCAACGGGCACAGACTGAAACACAGGAGGCTCCATCTGAACATGAGGAGAAACTTCTTTGCTGGTGGGTTGGACTGGATGATCTCCAGACATCCCTTCAACCCCAACCAGCCTGGGATTCTATGATTCTATGAACATTAAATCAGACCTGATTTAATTTTGCTCCTTAGCCACCTGGTGTCACTCTTGTCTATGGAGTCAGGAAGGAATTTTTGGTGGCTGTTCAAATTCTATTTCATCAATAAACTCTGCAGCTCCCAGCATCACCATTTATCACGGTTTCCCAGGTTCCAACATCAAATCACCAGCTCATTAAATCTGGAGGTATCTGGAGCTGGTGCTATTTGCTAAACACAGGCAAAACGTATTCAATATTCTTATTATTATTAGGGTAAATGCAACTGGAAAATTTAGATCTGTGTTTGGATCAGGACCTTGGACAGAGTCTGGAGCGGGACCTTGGGCAGAGTCTGGATTAGGACCTCGAGCAGAGTCTGGATCGGGACCTTGGGCAGTGTCTGGATTAGGACCTTGGGCAGAGTCCAGATCAGGACCTTGGGCAGTGTCTGGATTGGAACCTTTGGCAGAGTCTGGATTAGGACCTTGGGCAGAGTCTGGATTGGGACCTTGGGCAGAGTCTGGATTAGGACCTCGAGCAGAGTCTGGATCGGGACCTTGGACAGAGTCTGGATCGGGACCTTGGGCAGAGTCTGGATCGGGACCTTGGGCAGTGTCTGGATTAGGACCTTGGGCAGATTCTGGATTGGAACCTTGGACAGAGTCTGGATCACTAGGACGTGACTTGAATCTTCACAGTTGCTGTAGGGAGGGAAGGTGAAGACGACAGAAGGTTCAGATGGGCAGAAAAGCAAAAATAAAGCATCTTTGCAGGTGTCTCCTCCACAGAACTGCAGCAAGAACAACACGATTCAGCAGATGAAGCCATAACGTGTTCCACTCTTTGAAGCCAATGCAGTTCAACTCCTGCTGATCGTATATATCAAAATACCAGGAGACAAATGCTGCAAAAATCACACCACTCTCTATGTGTTCTTCTGAATATCAGCATCTGCCAATGCACTTTTTTTCCCTTTTCTAGGTCTACAAGCTCGTTTTACAACCACTAAACACACTCTCTTGGTAACATTGTATTTTTCAAGTTCTCCAGAATTTCTCCATTTTCTCCAAAGGCTGAAACAGCTGTTGTGCTTTCAAACAAATTGAATCCAGCGTCAAATCTTTATCTGAGGAAAGAACCACCCAAATACAATGAAACACACTTGGTAGAACCAGTTGCTTTGGAACATGTTGTATCAACAAACTGAATGGCTGGTAAGAATAATAAAAACTATTAGTCAATAAGATGAGAAAATCCTCATCGGGAGCATCAACCAACCAGCACATAAATTGCTAGTATTACCTGTGTTGCTGCTGGAGGTGTGAATTTGTATTAAAATCGCTCTGTCTGGGAGAAGCAACCCACTCAACGTGTAACTATAGAAAATCTTATTGCTATAAATATGTTTATGGGTGATCAGAGCTCAGGGATTGATTTGTGCTCCCTCTGGGTAATATAGGAAAGAATATTATGTCCTGTAATGCCATAAAATTATTCGGGAACAAACCCAGGAGTACAGGAGAGGACCCAGAGTTTGGGTGGGACCCAGGAAATCGGGAGGGATGCTGGAGTTGGAGGACACAGGAGTTTGGGAGGGACCCAGGAGTCTGGGAGGGACTAAGGAGTTCGGAAGGGGACTCGGGAGTTGGAGGGGTCACAAAGGTTTGGGGAAGGACCCAGGAGTTTGGGAGGGACCCAGGAGTTCAGGGCAGGGACCCAAAAGTTCGGGAGGGGACCTAGGAGTTCGGGAGGGACCCAGGAGTCCGGAAGGACCCAGGAGTCCGGGAGGGGACCCAAGAGTCCGGGAGGGGACCCAGGAGTTCGTGGGGGTCTCAGGAGATAGGGGGGGACCCAGGAGTTCAGGGCAGGGACCCAAAATATCGGGAGGGACCCATGAGTTCGGGAGGGGACCTTGGAATTCGGGAGAGGACCCAGGAGTTCTATGGGGACCAGGAGTTCGGGAGGGAACGCAAGAGTTCGAGAAGGGAACCAGGAGTTCGGGGGGGACATTAGAGTTCGGGAACGACCCAGGAGTTCAGGAAGGACCCAGGAGTTCGGGGGAGGTCCCAGGAGTTCGGGGGAGGTCCCAGGAGTTCGGGACGGGACCCAGGAGTTAGCGTGAGGACCCAGGAGTTCGGGAGGAACCCTGGAATTCGGGAGAGGACCCAGGAGTTCTGTGGGGACCAGGAGTTCGGGGGACGGACCCAGGAATTCGGGCAGGGACCCAGGAGTTCGGGAGGGACCCAGGAGTCCGGGAGGGGACCCAGGAGTTCTGGAGGAGACCCAGGAGATCGGATGAGGGGACACTGGCGTTCGGGGGGGACACAGGACTTTGTGAGGGACCCAGGAGTTCGTGTGGGATCCAGGAGTTCGGGAAAGAACCCAGGAGTTCGGGAACAAACCCAGGAGTTCGGGAACGGACCCAGGAGTTCGGGAACGGACCCAGGAATCCGGGAGGGGACCCAGGACTTCGGGTGGGACCAAGGAGATAGGGAAGGACCCAGGAGTTTGGGATAGACCCAGGAGTTCGGGCAGGGACCTAGGAGTTCTGGAGGGACCGAGGAGTTCGGGAGGGAAACCAAGAGTCCGGGAGGGGAACCAGGAGTCCGGGAGGGGAACCAGGAGTCCGGGAGGGGAACCAGGAGGTCGGGAGGAGACCCAGGAGTTCGGGAGGTCCCAGGAGTACTGGAACTGACCCAGGAGATCTGAGGGGACACTGGCGTTCGGGAGTTACACAGGACTTCGGGAGAGACCGAGGAGTTCGGGAGGGACCCAGGAGTTCTGGAGGGACCGAGCAGATCGGGTGGGACCCAGGAGTCCGGGAGGGAACCAGGAGTTCTGAGGAGACCCAGGAGTGCGGGGGACGGACCCAGTTGTTCGGGAGGGAACCCAAGAGTTCGAGAAGGGAAACAGGAGTTCGGGAGGGACCCAGGAGTTCGGGAGGGACCCAAGAGTTCGAGGGAGGTCCTAGGAGTTCGGGGGAGGTCCCAGGAGTTCTGGACGGGACCCAGGAGTTGGGGGGAGGATGAAGGCGTTCGAGGAGGACCCAGATGTTCGTGGAGGACCCTAGAGTTCGGGGGAGGGACCCAGGAGTTCGGGGCGGGGCCCCAAAAATTCGGGAGGGATCCAGGAGTACGGGAGGAACCAGGAGTCCGGGAGGGGATCAAGGAGTTCGGGAGGGACACAGGAGTCCAGGAGGGACCCAGGAGTTCGGGAAGGAAACCAGGAGTCCGGGAGGGGACCCAGGAGTTGGGGAGGGACCAGGGCGTGCGGGGGACAGACCCAGGAGTTCGGTAAATGACCCAGGAGTTCGGGGGACGGACCCAGGAGTTCGGGACGGGACCCTGGAATTCGAGGGAGGAGCCAGGCGTTCTGGGGGACCAGGAGTTCGGGGGACGGACCCAGGGGTTCGGGTGGGACCCAGGATAAGGGAGGGACAGAGGAATTCGGGGGCGATCCAGGAGTTCAGGAGGGACCCAGGAGTTCGGGAAGGAACCCGGGAGTTCGGCGGGGGACCCAGGAGATCGGGGGAGGACTCAGGAATTCAGGAGGGACCCAGGAGTTCAGGAGGAGACCCAGGAGCACCGGAAGGACCCAGGAGTTCTGGAGAGACCGAGGAGTTCGGGTGGGACCCAGAAGTTCGGGGGGAACGCTGGAGTACGAGAGGGACACAGGGCTTGGGGAGGGACACAGGGCTTGGGGAGGGACACAGGAGATCGGGGAGGATCCAGGAGTGCACGAGTTACCGAGGAGATCGGGAGGGATCCAGGAGTTCGGGAGGGACGCAGGAGTTCGGGAAGGGAAAGAAGCTTCCGGGAGGGACCCAGGGGTTGGGGAGGGGACCCAGGAGTTCGGGGTGTCCCAGGAGTTCGGGAGAGGACCCAGGAGTTCGGGTGGGACGATGGAGTTCGGGAGGGACAAAGGAGATCGGGAAGGGACCCAGGAGTTTGGGAGGGTCCCAGGAGTTCGGGAGAGACGCAGGATTTCGACGGGGGACCAAGGATATCGGGAAAGACCCAGGAATTCGGGAGGTGACGCAGGAGTTCGGTAGATGACCCAGGAGTTCGAGAAGGGACCCAGGAGTTCGGGACGGGACCCTGGAATTCGAGGGAGGAGCCAGGCGTTCTGGGGGACCAGGAGTTCGGGGGAGGGACTCAGGAGTTCGGGAGAGAACCCAGGAGTTCGGGAGGGGACCCTGGAATTAGGGAGGGGACCCTGGAATTCGGGAGGGACCAGGAGTTCGGGGGAGGGACCCAGGAATTCAGGCAGGGACCCAGGAGTTCTGGAGGGACCGAGGAGTTCGGATGGGAACGCTGGAGTACGAGAGGGACTCAGGGCTTGGGGAGGGACCCAGGAGTTCGGGAGCGACCCAGGAGATCGGGGAGGATCCAGGAGCGCACGAGGGACAGAGGAGATCGGGGGAGACTCAGGAGTTCGGGAGGGACGCAGGAGTTCGGGAAGGGAAAGAAGCTTCCGGGAGGGACCCAGGAGTTCGGGAGAGGACCCAGGAGTTCGGGTGGGACGATGGAGTTCGGGAGGGACACAGGAGATCGGGAAGGGACCCAGGAGTTCGGGAGGGTCCCAGGAGTTCGGGAGGGACTCAGGATTTCGGAGGGGGACCAAGGATATCGGGAAAGACCCAGGAGTTCGGGAGGGACCCAGGAGTTCTGCTGGGACACAGGAGTTCGGGTGGGACCCAGGAATTCGGGAGGTGACCCAGGAGTTCGGGAGGACCCAGGAGTTTAGGGCGGGGACCCAAAAGTTCGGGAGGGACTCAGGAGTCCGGGAGGGGACCAAGGAGTTCGAGGGGTCCCAGGAGTGCTCCAGAGACCGAGGAGTTCGGGGGGCCCCAGGCGTTCGGGGGAGGACCCCGGAGTTCGGGGGGACCCAGGAGTTCGGGAATGGACCCAGGAGTTCGGGACATGACCCAGGAGGTCGGCGAGGGACCCAGGAGTTTAGGGCGGGGACCCAAAAATTCGGGAGGGACCCAGGAGGTCGGGAGGAACCAGGAGTCCGGGAGGGGACCAAGGAATTTGGGGGTCCCAGGAGTTCTTGGTAGGACCCAGGAGTTCGGAAGGGACCAGAAGTGCGCCAGGGACCCAGGAGCTCGGGAAGGGACGAAAGAGTTCGTGGGACCCAGGAGTTCGAGAGGGGACGAAGGAGTTCGGGAGGGACCCAGGAGTTTGGGGGAGGACTCAGGACTTCGGGAGGGACCCAGGAGCCTGGGAGGGGACCCAGGAGTCCGGGAGGGACCCAGGGGAGGGACCCAGGAGTTCGACAGGGACCCAGGAGTCCGGAGAGAACCCAGGGGTTCGGGAAGTACCCGGGAGTTCGAGAGGGACGCAGCAGTTCGGGGAGGGATCCAGGAGTGCCCCTGGGGACCCTGGAGTTCGGGAGGGCCTGTTTCTGTACAGGGAGTCATGCTCAGCCAGGCCGGGCAATAGTGATGGGGGTAAGCGCTCAGCTCGCTCTTGGTCCTTAAGTCTTTAAGTGTTAGTCCTTTAAGTGGTAATTAGTTAATTGTTAGTTAATTAATTTTTAACTCCCTGTATTACAGGAGTGCCCCAGGAGTTCAGGAAGAGTGCCAGGAGTTATCGGGAGGACTCAGGAGTTCGGGAAGGGCCAAGGAGTTCAGGAAGGACCCAAGAGTCAGAGGAGGGACCCAGGAGTTCGGGAGGGTACCCAGGAGTTCGGGAAGCATGCCGGGAGTTATCGGGGGGACCCAGGAGTCCGGGAAAGACCAAGGAGCTCAGGAGGGACCCAGGAGTTCAGGAAGAGTGCCAGGAGTTATCGGAAGGAGCCAGGAGTTCGAGGAGGGGACCCAGGAGTTATCGGAAGGACCAAAGAGTTCGTGGAGGGGACCCAGGAGTTCGGGGGCGGACCCAGGAGTTTGGGGGAGGGGACCCAGGAGTTCGGGGAGGGGACCCAGGGGTTCGGGGGAGGGACCCAGGGGTTCAGGAGGGATCAAGGAGTTCCGGAAGCGTGCTGGGAGTTATCGGAAGGACCCAGGAGTTCGGGGAGGGGACCCAGGAATTCGGGAGCGACTCAGGTGTCTGGGAAGAAGCCAGGAGCTCTGGGGCACCCAGGAATACCCCAGGCATCCAGAAGTTCGGAGGGTACCCAGGGGAGGGACCCAGGAGTTCGGGAGGGAACCCAAGAGTGCCCCTGGGGACCCTGGAGTTCGGGAGGGCCCTGTAATTCTGGAGGGACTGTTTCTGTACAGGGAGTCACGCTCAGCCAGGCCGGGCAATAGTGATGGGGGTAAATGCTCAGCTCGTCCTTGGTCCTTAAAGTCTTTAAGTGTTAGTTCTTTAAGTGGTAATTAGTTAATTGTTAGTTAATTAACTGTTAATTCCCTGTATTACAGGAATGCCCTACGAACCCAGGAGATCGGGAGGGTCCCTGGAGTTCTAGAGGGACCCAGGAGATGAACAGGAAACGGAGGAGTTGGGAAAGGGACCCAGGAGTTCGGGGGAATGCAGGAGTGCCCCGGGGACCCAGGAGTTCGGGAAGGGACCCAGGAGATCGGGAGGGTACCTGTAAGTCTAGAGGGACCCAGAAGTTCGGGGAAGGACCCTTGGAGTTCGGGGAGGGACTCAGGAGTTCGGGGAGGGAGCCAGGATATTGTGAGGAAGCCAGGAGTTCGAGAGGTGACCCAGGAGTTCGGGGGAGTCCTAGGAATACAGGAGGGACGCAGGAATACCCCAGAGACCCAGGAGTTCGGGGGGGGACCCAGGAGTTCGGGAAGCGTGCCAGGAGTTCGGAGAGGGGACCCAGGAATTCGGGGGAGGGCCCAGGAGTTTGGGGGAGGGACTCAGGAGTTCAGGAAGAGTGCCAGGAGTTATCGGAAGGACCCAAGAGTTCTGGAAAGACCAAGGAGTTCAGGAGGGACCCAGGTGTTCAAAGAGGGGACCCAGGAGTTCGGGAGGGACCCAGGAGCTCGTGAAGCGTGCCGGGAGTTATCGGAAGGACCAAGGAGTTCAGGAGGGACACAAGAGTCAGAGGAGGGACCCAGGGGTTCGGGAAGGAGAAGGGGGTTCAGGAGCGACCCAGGAGTTCTGGGGAGGACCTGGGAGTTCTGGGGAAGACCCAGGAGTTCAGGGAGGGTTCTTGGAGTTCTGGAAGGGACTTAGGACTTCGGGAAGGGATACAGGAGATCGGTAGGGTCCCTGGAGTTGTATAGGGACCCAGGAGTTCGGGAAGGACCCAGGAGTTCAGGAGGAAGTAAGGCGTTTGGGAGCGATCCAGGAGTTCGTAGTGGGGACCCAGGAATTCGGGAAGGGACCCGGGAGTTCAGGGAAGGACCCAGGAGTTCACGGAAGGGACACACGAGTTCGGGAGAACCCAAGAGCTCGAGAAGAACCCAGGAATTCGGGGCAGACCCAGGAGTTCGGGACTAGGTGTATATAGAAATAACTGCTGAAAATAGCATTGCATTCAGAAGGCCCACGAATGAACGGGAGGGACAATTAATGCCTCACCCCCTGGGACACTTTGTTAATTAAATGAGCATTTCATGGGCAGAGCTCATCTGGGAAGTCAGCCCCTCATTACAGTAACGAGGAAGGGGGAGAAGAGCCGGACCTACTGACCACCCCCTTCTAACCTCCCAGGTACCACATGGGCCCAGCGCTGGCTCAGCCCACAGCACCCTCTATTCCCAGATGGTCTCCCATCCAAGTACTGACCGAGCCCGACCCTGCCTAGCTTCCCAGATCAGATGAGATCAGGTGTTTTCAGGGTGCTATGGTTGAGTATATGTATCTATGTATATCTATGGTCTCCCATCCAAGTACTAACCGGGTCTGACCCTGCTCAGCTTCCGAGATACAGGCTTCCTCAAGGCGCTATGGCTGCATATATATATATATTTAGGTATATAAATGATCTCCCATCCCAGTATTAATCGAGCCTGACCCTGCTTAGCTTCTCAGATCAGATGAGATTGGGTGTTCTCAGGGTGTTATTGCTGTATATATTATATATATATATATGTATGTATGTATGTATATGTTCCCTAAGTATATCCTGATAGTATCAGAACTAAACCCTTTTCCATGCTCATCCTGCTGTCCCCAGGACCCCCAGGTCCCTTTCCCCTACACTGCTCTCCAACAGGTCATTCCCCAACTTACACTGGAACCTGGGGTTGTGTTCCTGCCCAGATTCAAGACTCTACACTTGCCCTTGTTCTATGTCATTAAGTTTTTCCGTGCCCAACTCTCCAGCCTGTCCAGGTCTCTGGATGGCAGCACAGCTTCCAGTGTCAGCCACTCCTCCCAGCTTGGTGTCACCAGCAAACTTGCTGACAGTCACTCTAGTCCCTCATCCAAGTTGTTGATTAATATATTGAGTAACACCGGCCCCATCACTGACCCTTGAGGCGCTCCCCTCCGCTTCCCACAGCCCCTATAGAACTGACAGCCAAGCCGAACATGGTTCTTGGGGCTCTGAGGACATCACCGTATTTGAAGGAACACACAGAACCTATTATGTGTGAATCTGGTTTCCATTCGACAGTTAGAGCTGGAGGAACGCTAAAAGGGTGATTTGGCAGGTTTTACAATAAATTCTGTATTCTGAGCAGGAAAGCTTGCAAGAAGGGTATGTTTGCATTCATTATTGTCTGTGTATTTCGAACACACCAGCACCTCTTTCTAGCAAATGAAAAGGTGGTAAAAGATCCTTTCCCCAAAAGAACTGCTGTTTAGTTTTTCATAAAACAGAGAGAGCAATGGTAACTAATAGCAGATAAAACAGAGAGAGCAATGGTAACTAGTACCAGATAAAACAGAGAGACCAATGGTAACTAATATCGGATAAAACAGAGAGCAAAGATAACTAATACCAGATAAAACAGAGAGCAATGATAACTAATAGCAGATATAACAGAGAGACCAATGATAACTAATAGCAGATGTACTTGGTTTCAGAAACCGTTTGCTGAGGCCCCAGCTGGAAAATACAATAAATTCAGAGCCCAGTTTCATTCTGTAACCGGATCCCATGTTCACAGGTGCAAGAACCAACTGTGCGTTCCCTCTCCCGACCAGAAACTCTTGGCTGCTATGGACAGAAACTCCATTTATTTTTAAGGTTTTGCTACCGTGCTTGGTCTGACCTGCTGTTATTTTACCTATTTTTCTTGTATTTTTTTTTAACTTCAAGGCATCTTCCTAACCCTGGCACTCACTTGGCATGCTCTGGTGCTCCTCCTAAGAACACGTTCCTTGTTGAAATCTGACCTTTCAAAATAGTGCAGAGAGAACCCTTGTTCTGAACTAAAATAGTAGCTGCGAGGGTTTTCAGCTGTGACCATTTAAATGAGTGGTTTTTTTTGGTTGTTTTCTTTTTGCATCTTCGCGTTATAGTTTCATTCTCGGTCTTTGCAGTCAGTAGCTGCGATTGAGCTGTCTAATGGGGATAAATTGTAATACTGTTCAAATCATCAGATACTATCAGGATATACTTGAGGAATATATATATATATATACACACACACACATATATATATACATACATATACATATATATATATATATGAAAATATATACAGCCATACCACCCTGAGAACACCTGATCTCATCTAATCTTGGAAGCTAAGCGGGGTTGGGCTTGGTTAATACTTGGATGGGAGACCATTTATATACCTAAATATATATATATATGCAGCCATAGCACCTTGAGAATGCCTGTATCTCGGAAGCTAAGTAGGGTCAGGCCTGGTCAGTACTTGGATGGGAGACCATAGTATACATAGATACATATATACACCATAGCACCCTGAGAACATGCAATCTCATCTGATCTGGAAAGCTAAGCAGGGTCGGGCCCGGTCGGTACTTGGATGAGAGACCATCTGGGAATCGCAGGTGCTGTGGGCTGAGCCAGCGCTGGGCCCTTGTGGTATCTGGGGTGGATGAGAAGGGGGTGGTCAGTAGGTCAGAGAGGTTCTCCTGCCCCTCTACTCTGCCCTGGGGAGACCACACCTGGAATATTGTGTCCAGTTGTGGCCCCTCAGTTCCAGCAGGACAGGGAACTGCTGGAGAGAGTCCAGCGCAGCCACCAAGATGCTGAAGGGAGTGGAGCATCTCCCGTGTGAGGAAAGGCTGAGGGAGCTGGGGCTCTGGAGCTGGACAAGAGGACACTGAGGGGTGACTCATTCCTGGGGATCAATATGGAAAGGGGGAGTGTCAAGAGGATTGAGCCAGGCTCTTCTGGGTGACAACCAGTGACAGGACAAGGGGCAATGGGTGCAAACTGGAACACAAAAGGTTCCACTTAAATCTGAGAAGAAACTTGCTCCCGGTGAGGGTGCCAGAGCCTGGAACAGCACCTGTTTATATCCCCCCAAAATCCTGGCTGCAGTTTCCCTCTCCTGTTCCCCATTGGCTGGTACTTCAGGGTTTACAGACTACATACAATACCCTTTCCCTTATCAGTCTGTTTAAGGTATGGATTCCTGGTACTTTGGCTACACTTCCCCTAAATTAACTTGTAAATACAGGTATCAGTATGTATACAGGTATCAGTATATATTCCGGGAAGAGACTTCATTTTACATTAAGGATTCATAGTCCGATGTCTCTCAGTCCTTCCACCTAAATGAACTTGTAAATACAGGTATCAGTATGTATACATGTGTCAGTACATATTCCAGGAAAAGACTGTGTTTTACATTAAGGATTCATAATCTGATATCTCTCAGTACTTCCCCCAAAATTAACTTGTAATTAACTTGTAATTAACTTGTAAATAACTTGTAAATCAGTATCTATAGAGGTTTCAGTATGTATACAGGTACCAGTATATATTCAGGGAAAATACTGTGTTTTACATTATGGATTCATAGTCCGATGTCTCTCGGTCCTTCCCCCCCGCTGGGCTCAGGCACCAGGTCCTCAGTGATGTAAAACCCACTGGTTTTCGTTAAACATACCTTACAAACTCACCCACAAACACCATGCGGGCCCCCTCCCCCCCGATTCTCTAGGACTACATATCCTAGCATGCAACGCGTCCCCTGCAAGCATGCCCGCGCTCAGGACTACAACTCCCAGAGTGCACCGCGGCGGCGCGCCGGCAGCGGGATGGGCGGGGCGGCGCGGTGCACGCCGGGAGCTGTAGTCCGGGCAGGCGTTGGTCACGCACGGCGCCTCCTCCCGGTCTCCGCGCTCCGCCCCGGGTGTCCCTCCGCAGACGGAAGCCGAGCAGGGCTGGGGGCACCGGGGACGGCGAGCGGCGCGATGGGGGACTCTAAAGTGAAGGTGGCGGTGCGCGTCCGCCCCATGAACCGCCGAGGTGAGATCCCCTTGTCCCGCCTGTGGGTGTGAGGGGTCGGGCCTGAGGGGTGCGGGAGGCCGGGGGGGGCCGGCCCATAGGTGTCTATAGGGGCAGGTGTGTGTGGCTGGGGCGTATCGGTGTGTCCTGCCGCGGGGGGGGGGGGGGCTTCATATATATCCATATATGTGTACTTATTTACTTATTTACTCCTGTGCGTAGGTACAGGTAGGTTTGGGGGTGAAGCCGAGCTGCTTTCACTCCTGACGTTTTTCCTCAGCTCGCCCCGTTTTAAGGCTTTTTAAAAAATATATATATATAATTTTTTTGCCTCCTCCCCTCTGGATACACCCCCTTCCGCGCTTCCTACACCTGCTTTTTACAGCCCTGCTCTTCCTTCTTCCTGCTTGCTGGAGTTTTGGGGACAAATCCTTATTTTTCTGTATTTTTCCGTGTGGTAAATCATCTCTCAGCCCTGGTGAGCGAGTGGGACAGCGTCAACCCTCTATGAGCCACTATAAGGACAAAACACACAAAACCAAACACAAAAACATGGAAGAGGACGCGTGAATTGACAAGGAAATCTTTAATTTTTTGTGTTGGGTTGTTTATTTGTTTCCCCTCAGCGAAACTTGCCTCAGGGTTGTGTTAATCACACCGTGGCGCGGGCGTTGGTTTAAATGTTTAATGCGTGTTTTAATTAGAAAAAACTTGTTCTAGGCTATGAGGAAGCGAGGGTGAAAAAGCAACTTGAGCCAAGGGGTGAGGCAAAAGTCCAAGGAACGCGTAGGGTGGATTTTTCCCTCCAAATCCTCACAGAGGAGGCAGAATTGATGTCGTTATTGAGGGGTTTTGACCCAAATCTGCGTTTTGTTCGAGCTCTCGGAAGCCTCATTCGGTCAAGTTTTGGATCCCGCAGGATGGATATTCCACCTCTGGCTCCTGGTGTATATTCTATATATGTTCATGCACGCGTGAGGGGGCTTCAGGCTGTTTCCAGCTACAGACTGAGTTCTGCAGAAAATGTATGTGGGGAAGAAGCGCTGAAAGCAAAGCGGGGGTGAAAAATGATGGGAGAATGTAGATTTAGAGCAGTAAATCGACTTGGAGCTTCTGCCTTGCTGGGGAATATCCTAACGCTGAGCTGCACGGATCCGGGGGAGACGGGGAGAGTGTGGTTTCCTTACCACTGAATGTTAAAGTTAAGGTTAAATTAAGAATTTAAAATTTTTAAAATGTAAATTTTTAGATTTTTAAAAAAAATTTTAAAAAATGTTTTTAAATTTTAAATTTTCCATTTAAAAAGATTAAATTTTCCATTTAAAAATTTTCAATTTAAAAAAGCTTTTAAAATTTTTAAAATATTTAATATTTAAAATCTTTACGTTTAAAAAATTTAACTTAAAATTTTTAAATCTTTCAAATTTAGCTTTAAAATCTTTTTATATTTTAAAATTTCACTTTTTATTTTTTAATCTTTTAAATGTCACTTTTTAAATTTTTTTAAATATTTAAAATGTCACTTTTTAAAAATTTAAAAAATCTTTGAAATGTCGCTTTTTAAAATTTTTTAAATCTTTAAAATGTAGTTTTTAAAAATTTTTTAAATCTTTGAAATGTCGCTTTTTAAAATTTTTTAAATCTTTAAAGTGTCGCCTTTTAAAATTTTTTAAATATTTAAAATGTCGCTTTTTAAAATTTAAAAAAATCTTTAAAATGTCGCTTTTTAAAAATTTAAAAAATCTTTAAAATGTTGCTTTTTAAAAATTTAAAAATCTTTAAAATGTCGCTTTTTAAAAATTTAAAAATCTTTAAAATGTCGCTTTTTAAAATTTTTTACATCCTTAAAATGTCGCTTTTTAAAATTTTTTACATCCTTAAAATGTCGCTTTTTAAAATTTTTTACATCCTTAAAATGTCGCTTTTTAAAATTTTTTACATCCTTAAAATGTCGCTTTTTAAAATTTTAAAAAATCTTTGAAATGTCACTTTTAAAAATTTCCTAAATGTTTAAAATTTCATTTTAAAATTTTTAAAAATTTAACCATTTAAAATTAAAGATTTAATTTTTAAAAAATATTTAAAATTTATCTTTTAAAAAATGTTTATTCTTTAATATTTACGTTTTCTTTTTAAATTTTAAATTAACCGTTCCAAATGAAATGTCGATTTTCTGAAGGGCCCCCAGGTGTAAGGCTTGGGCGGCTTTGCCTTTTTAATGGGCTTCAAGGGCTTCTCGGAAGTTCTCCAGTCTGCACGTTGTTCTCAGTCGTGTTTGTGTGAAGTTCTGGGGCTTTGGACCTGACACAACTATTTGTTTTCTTCAGGCTCGCGAGTAACGTTCTTTCCTTCCCTCGGCTTAAAGCCGCAAACCTCTCAGACTATTACAACTGTTGGAATTTAAGCTTTAAAACCTTCCCGGTGTTTATTTGTGGTGCTGGTGGTTTGTCTTTAGTGTTTGAATTACGAATTTCTTAAGGCGAGGGTTTATTAGGTTAATAAAGCAGCGTGTTAAACTGTTACTAAGTTATACAGCTCATAAAAGCGCAATAGGTTCCTTGCGTGCGTGTTGAAGGGATTTCCATACCAAATATCAGTTATTCGGGGTGATAGTATTGAGGGTCCGGCTTCATCCTCATGCAAAGTGGTGATCTATACGTTTATGGTACTAAAAGCTCTTCTGCTGTTGTATCTTGGAGTTGCACGGGATTTACTTTTACAAACGTTGCCGGCGTTTGGCTCCGTTGAGCAGAAATTCATTCTGTGTCGGGTAAATACTGTGCAATGCTCATACCACAAAGTGATTTCTTGAGTAGCAATAGAAGCGGCCAACCTGGTGGCTTTGCCAGGTAGATTGGTGTGGGACCACTGTAAAAGTACTCTTAGATATTTATGATGTTTATGTGTAAATTCATCCAGACTGATCTCTATGTTCAAACACGCATCCTGTTGTGCTTTGATGGTGAAGTCTCCAGTGTTTTTAAGGAAGGGATTTGCCTCTGAGCACGACATCGGGTGGTAATTTTACATCCTCCTTTAGCTGAGGTTGTGTTTCCAGTTGCTTGAAATGGGGGTTGTTCCTCTGTTTTTCTTTGTTTTTTTCCCCCCACTGGAAATTACAACAGCAATGACTTATCTATAAATTAGAGTTTGTGCAAGCGCTCTTACAAGATTAATGATGGCGTTGGAAAGGATGAAATGACACTCGTCGTATGCTGATGGCAATATGCAAAATGCAGGACTTTTCATCGCCATCATCCGTGTCATCAGCGAGCACCTCAAGTTTTTAATTTTCCTGGTGATTGTCAGGAACCTTTAAGCCATGTTTGTAGTATGAGCAGGATTAACGCAGAGATCGGGTGACAAACGGGTAAGGCATGTAGGGCTGGTGTTTCATCTTGAGTTTCTTAGTGGAACAATTGTGTTTTAAGAGCTGCTAAGGTGTTACAGGCTCACTCCCCACTACTCATCAGCCCAGTGCCACAAAGGCAAACGATTCTTGTGCTAATTAGACCTTTAGACTTAGCCTAAAGCGGCGTGAGATTACCCTGCTGCTCTGGTATCACGTTTGCTTGCTGAACTCAACACAGGGTCAGATATACACAGTGAGTAGTCCTACAATATCTTGGCTTTTGGGGCTCGGTGGCAGAGCAAACGCTGTTGCGTTTCATTCCTGTTAACTCCAAAGGCCTTAACGAATGAAACAGCAAAAGGTTGAATAATTCTCTGAGGTCTTTTCCAACCCAGTTGATTCTGTGTGATTATTTTTTACCACTCGGACAAGGTAGCGTTAACATGGGAGGAGACGTTGTTTGCATTCAACGCGCTCATGAATTTGAGTTGACTTGTACTTCGTCATCAAGATTAGATAGCGCTGTTTGCCCTTCCAGATGCACTCATACATATTTAATGAACTTTAATTGCTGCAAACTGAAAATTTCATGAGTTTTATTTGTGTAGTTCACATATATATATAGCAGAGAAGCTTGAAAGATGCTCATGTTGATAGACTTAAGGGACAAGTCAAATTACTCTCTATTTAAGAACGGATCCGTTACTATGCCGTATAATTAATGGCCTAAAAGTGTTATGGCATAAACTATTTTTTTTCCATTTAAGCTCTTAGCATTGTCATTTAGATGTATTTTCACTCATATAGTCAGTTTTTCCTTTATTTGTGGTGACTTCTGTGTAGCAAAGGGAAGAGTCACTCTAAGGCAACAAACATTGGCACGGAGGCTTGGCCTGTTGACTTTGAACTTGTTTTCGTATTTCATTTTAAATCAAAAATGAAAACCCAAACAACAGCTTCTTTATTAGGTGATAAATACACATTTAAATCTTTTTGTTGCAGTTTAAACATTTCTCTGTGTTATTGCCATTTGTTTTGGTTTTTAGACCAGAAAGAAAGGTACAAAAAATCCCAACTTTAATTTCGTACTCAATGCAATTGAAGGCTCAGGCCACAACATTCCAGTTCTAACCTTCAAGGGAATGTTAATCCCCTGAAAAATCTACCAGCAATTTAAAATATAAAATTTCTGTTGTCTCGGCCTGTACTGGAGATTATTTTGAGCTTTTGTATTTGGGGCCAGTTTTGGCTTATGAGCTTAGTGCGTGCACTTGGAACCTTTCACATTTGATTTGTTATACTTGAGTTGGCTTTAGGTGCAGCTGCCCTAAACCTGCAGTGGGACCAGGATGAATCCATCACAACTTTTATTCGACCTGTGTTATAACACCAGCTTCACACCTTCATTTCAGCGCGGTTTAGGATCAAATGGTATTTTATTTCTTATTTTAATTATTTGGTATGTCTAGGTGATCATGCATTAGCAAGTGGGTTGGATGGGGTGGTCTCCAGAGCTCCCTTCAACCCAACCAGTTTGGGATTAACATTAACATTTTTGGGCTGAAAAACTGTGAACCATCACAAACTACTTTCTTAAATAGAAATCTGATGGGAAAAAATACGTGGAAATAGAGGCTCTTGATGAACTGAAAATGCTTTCCCTTAATTGTTATAACATGTGAAAAAAAAAGAGCATATAAAGAGGGGAAAAAAGGAAGGTCAAGTAAGTTGTAACAGACTTTTCAGCTACCGTGGCTGTTGTACTAAAAGGTGTTACGATGGGTGGGCCCGATTTAATAAGTTGTGGATAAAATGAAAGATGATACAGTACATAAATTGAAGATTATTTCAAACTGCTCTGTAAAAGCTGTTGATTAGGATCATTGTGTTCGGTTCTCAAATAAAATAACCTTAAGTTGGGATGAGATTTTAGGGTAGTGGCTGCAAAAGCTCCGGTATCGCTGGGGTTGATAATGTCCAGTATTTTCCAAAATGCTCGTTTCTCTTCCCTCCAGGATTCCCAAATACTCTCTGTCTGTTGGGAATATACCAGTGCCTGCCGAATCCTGCTTTTGCTTTTCCTGATCTTGATTTGAAATACACCAAATTTCTTAGAATAGTGGAAAAGCCCATGGGGTATTCGTGACGCAAATTCTCTTTACAACACTCGTAAAGCTCATCAAAGGTGCAGTCAATTTGGATTTACACAGGAACGTGTGGTTTGAGCCAGCATCTGTGTTGCTTCTATCCCAGTCTTCTTTTTGTCTTTAAACTTTAGTGAGGAGTTGAAAAATGAAGGGAAATGGGAAGAATGGCCTTGTCGTGGGTTTTGATTGTGGGTGACAATAAACCCGTGGCAGATGTATTGTTAACCCCGTCCCCCCCGCTTCCCACTCAGGACAGGCGATTGGGAGGGAAGGAAGGACAGAGAGAAGAGAGTTTGAGAAATTAAAAATGTTTTACTAATGCTACTGACAAAATAGAGAAAATAATACAAAATATAGAAAACCAGTCTTGAAAGTCTCAGCAACTGCTCTGGCACCCAAAGTCCTGGACTGGACTCTGCAGCCAATGGAACTGGATTCAGTCTGTCACTGGCCTCAGTTTGCAGGGACGACTCACAATGTCCTCTCCTAATGTTGCCATAAGGAAAAGGGACGAGATCCTCGTGATCTCCCAGTTTTATATGAATTATCCCGTGAATGGGATGTTATACTCCGTTGGTCAGTTTTTGGTCACCTGTTTCTCGTTGCCCCTCTGGCGAGATGTGCATCCATCCTTATCAATGACCTCGCATTCCATTGCTGTGTTCACCAAAACACGGATCTGGTTCTCCAGGAAAATGCAGCTAATCTGAAAGCTTTAGCTGACAGGCAAATTCACTGAAAGAGAAACTTGGTTTTAACAAAACCAGAACAGGCCTTCAAACCCCACCCTCCATTTCACAAATCAAATTAAAAACTCATCGAGAGACTCTGAGTAACTTGGGTGCACCTGACTTAATTATTCTTACACTCAGCCCATCTTTGCTTAACACACCTACAGCTGTCAAATTTAAATGTGGAATAGTGGCTGGGATAAGCGTTACCCTTTTATTATGCACATCACCGCTCTCTTACTCCAAATCTGTGCAAGAGGCTTTAATTCCCTGCAATAAATGTTTCTGGAAATGATAAGAGTTGGGGTTTAAATTTTCACAAAGCAATTAGCTGATTAGTTTCTGGATTGGTTGAAGCAAATGAGCCTGTTTGCTTGGTAATGACTGAAGGTAGAGGCGGGTTGGCGATGGTAATAGGTGAGATTTGAAGTCTTGTCGAGGTGTGAGATTTGTGATCAATCTCCAAAGTTTGACAGTGGGCAACTTCTGCTCTTGTTTTTTGTGAACAAACACACAGACCCAATGTGTGGATAGTGGAAAGAAATAATAATAGCAAGGCTGGACAAAGGAGTCCTTGCTACAAGACAAACCACTCAGTGTTTTTAGATGGGTACAATCACCTTATGTTGGAGCATCCTCATTTTGTTCATGGGCAGCGAGGGCTCCAATTACCAATAACTAGTAAAATAAGGGTGGAGTCCATGTGTGATCAAACCCCAAAGAGCAGGGAGGTGATTTGTCTGTAAGACTAACTTGCTTTAGTAATATTAACAGCTTAATGAGGTGGAAGTGATGACGATAGGATTTTAAGATTCATATCTCAACTTACCGGAAGAAATCAGAAAGCAGTCGAAGAACGTGCTTAGTCATGGGATTTGTAGAAAGTATACGATGTGCTATTAAAACAGGATTTAAGCTGTTTTTTCAGCCGAAGGGAGAGCTGCCGTGCGAGCATTTTGCCAAGGTAACTGGGATAAGCAGCCTCAAGGCTGTCGAGATACATAACCCAAGCAAAGAGGCTGAATACGGGTGTTCTTAGGGGTTTATTTCATGGGGCGCCAGGAGCTGATACAGCAATTCGTTGCTATTGAAGCAACTTAAAGTGCCTTACAGAGGAGTCTGAGCACAGTGGTGGTGGAAGGTGAGTGACTGCTTATATATGGAGTGCATATACCTTATGCTTTGCACAAGGGAGGCAGCGTGTAAAAACCTTCAGTAGTTGAGGAAAAGCAGGTCAGTGCAACACAATGTTAATCACTAACCAGCCAGACCCAGATAAAGTGGCTCGTCGGATACAGGGTGTAGGAAGAATAGAATTTCATCTGAGCAAGCACGTATTGCATATGGATGAATTTGCTTTCAGGGCGTGGAGAGAGATGAAAATAAACACCAGCTTCTGAACCTTGTCCACCTCTTCCTCTGCAAAAGCACAGTTTAACAGCAGAGGGGCAGTTTTGTTCGGAAGGATTTCTTGCAAGCAGCAAAAGGCTGTAGCATTTCTTTCAAAACACATCAATAAAAGAAACATCCTCTTATTATGTTATTTAAGAGCAGCAAGAAGTCAAGGTGCTGTACAGTAGTTAAGATCTGCAGTCTTGCTTTCCAGGGTCAGCATCACTGCTAAGAACGTAGGACCGGACCTATATCCAAGCCCTTATGTCTGTAGGCAGTGACTTTGATTCCAAGTGCCTCTGTGCTTTATTTTTTCATATCTAACTCCATTTGTCATTGGGTGGATACCTTGGATGCTTGTCAAGCTTCTATTTTGTTTTCCCCGCCTCCGTGGCTGAGAATTCTCACACATTCCAAATATTCTTATTACTCATAGTATACATCCCGTTGCTCAGAGTCATTGGGAAGAGCCGGACTTTCCCAGTGGGGAAGGACAAGCCCTTTTCTATGCATTCGCACCTTGGTTATTTTTGCCATGACTTGAATTTCTCAGACCGGGCACCCCAGGACCGAGAGTTGGCATCACTGCATCACCATGGTTCTTTTTCCCCACAGAAATTGCCTTGTAGATGCTGATTGTCCTTGGGTGAAAGCAAAAGTGCCCTTTCTCAGTTTGAAAAGAGCTGGACGGGATCCATCCCGTCAGAGCGTCTCTACAAGTGGGATTTGGCAATAGTCCTGTTTCTATTCTCCAGCTGATGGGTGCATGAATAAATCTGGTGCTGGAGGAAGGAATGGGGTATATAATCCTTCTTCTCGTTTCTTCGTAGAGCTTGATCTGCATACAAAGTGTGTGGTGGATGTGGATGCAAACAAGGTTATACTTCACCCCGTAAACACCAACCTTTCCAAAGGAGATGCCAGGTAAGATTTTTGAATTAGGAAGGTCATGTTTTGTAAATTAAATGCAGCTAACAACTAGGAAATGGAAGCCTTGACAGAGGGCTTTCAATTTAAAAAATAATAAATACTATTTCAACGTCATTGCCATCATCTATAAAATAAGGCTGATTTCACCATGCTGGGAAGATGCTTTGCAAACCCAGCGCTTCCTGCATTTGCTTCCTGCTCTAAACGATGTGTCAGCAATTAATGTGTCTGTGAACTGTTTCGGTTCTTCTCATATCTTATTATGGAACAGGAGGAATTTAAATCTGCAAAATGATTGAGCAGGGTGCAGTTTGTCGATTTGTAATGAAATGAATTCTTGAAATGAATGCTTGATAGGGTTACGGTTGTGATTAATTTATTATTTGCAAGGGGAGGAAATGAAAAATGCGTGCATGAAACAAAATAAAGGGGTGCAGGAAAAGGCAAAATGCATTACTGGACATCTATAGTCAATCATGACTTGTTTTCTGGGGAAAAAAAAAGTGGTTTTAACAGTGACAGAAATGAGAAAAATTCAGTGAAATGCATAGAAGAGCGTTGTTTAAATGCAACATATCATTGCTTTCTCATGTAAAGCTGAACTGTGCGTCAGTGGCCAGTAGAAGTAATCTTGGCCTGATCTCTGATAATACACATTTCTTAAACCTGAGTGGCAGTAAATGGAAAAGCAAAGAGATCATCAGATGCACTATGTAATTTCTATTGTCATCAGCTGAAAGCCAGTGGGACTAGAGCTTTAATAAGTTACTGAAAATCAAACAGAGCGTGTGTGGTGGGGCGGTTTTGTTAGGATCAGTATCTGCCTCCTCCAGAGACGCGTGTGTTGTTCAGCTGCCAAATACCTGTGTCGATTTGAGCCTTTAAAACCGCTAAAAATGGCAGGAAATGGAGTCTTGTACTTAGAGCTGGATTGAGAATTTTATTTGTAGTTTCTCCATAACATGGCAACCAATCAAATGCTTCTTAGTTTATACTCCCTAATATATGTTAAAAGGGAACGTTCATAGTGGAGCCAGGAGAGAATAAATCACGCAAACTGTGCCCCTGGCAAGGGAGGAATCGGTTGGCAATTGCGTTGACATTTGGCAATTGTGTTGACATCCCAGCCAGGATGGGGAGCCCAAAGAACGCTTCATTTGCATCCTCACAAATCCCCCTGCGCTAATCTGAGCAGGAAGCATCGTCAATTTATCAGGGGGGATTTAATAGAAGAGGGAAAAGTGGAGGCTCATGAATCACACTGAATGTTTGGCTGCAACCAGTGAGATGACGCATCTCTAAAGCAGAGTTGGAGTAGCGAGGATTTGGAGCAGGGTCGTATCAAACATGTAACACCCTTGAGAGGAGCTGCCGCTAAATTGTTTTGGCTCCTGCAACTCCATCGGAGGAATCTTAACTATCAGCTCAAGGAAGAGCTTGGGTTTAGTTTCATTTTTTCTAAGTTTGCGGGTTGTTTTAACCTCAGCTTCTGTTTCCAAATCCACCGTCAACAACTTTGGGTTGTGCTCTAGAGCGATTCATTTTGATTTTAGACTTCTCTGGTGTCTGAAGTGAGGAATTCTGGCAAACCTAGAGTGGTAAATACACTCGCTGGACGCTTGCAAAGTGGGAGAAGTTTGAAAAGTGTAAGAGCTTTGCTGCGTGTCTCATGAAGATGCGACGGTCAATTTAGGAACTGGGATAACAAAATGAGAAACAGAAATGTGTGCTGTCACATCCCCCTTGTCGTGACTCAACTGTGCTCGTGCAGGGAGTGATATTTGGAAAAACAACCAATGTCTTTTGAAAAACACGCGTGTTTTCCCATTTACATGCTCTTTGTAGAAACCAATCTGGGATGTGAGTAGGTGTAAATAAATAGTTTAATGGGTGAATTACCCTGTGTCACAGTTACACGTATTTGTGTTTTCTCAAGGTGGTCCTTGCAGGCCGGAGATTGACATCACGTGTCGGTCTGTCTGCAAAAATCTCTGCCAAAAATCTCAGATCAGTTCAAAAGGCAAAACCTGATGTTGAGGTTTTGATTGTGGGGTGACAATAAACCCATGGCAGATGTATTGTTAACCCCCTCATCCCCCTTCCCACTCAGGACAGGCGATGGGGAGGGAAAGAAGGACAGAGAGAAGAGAGTTGGGAAAATTAAACATGTTTAACTAATGTCACTGATAAAATAGAGAAAATAATACAAAAGATACAAAACCAATCTTGAAAGTCCCGGCAACTGCAGAGCTGGCACCCGAAGTCCTGGACTGGAGTCTGCAGCCAATGGAACTGGATTCAGTCTGTCACTGGCCTCAGTTCGCAGGGACGACTCGCAAGGTCCTCTCCTAATGCTGCCATAAGGAAAAGGGACGAGATCCTCGTGATCTCCCGGTTTTATATGAATTATCACGTGAATGGGATGTTACACTCCCTTGGTCAGTTTTTGGTCACCTGTTTCTCGTTGCCCCTCTGGCGAGATGTGCATCCATCCTTATCAATGACCTCGCATTCCATTGCTGTGTTCACCAAAACATGGATCTGGTTCTCCAGGAAAATGCAGCTAATCTGAAAGCTTTAGCTGACAGGCACATTCACTAAAAGATAAACTTGATTTTAACAAAACCAGGACACCTGAGTTATTGCTTTGAGTTGTCTCTGAGTTAAAGAGCAGAAACAGGCTGTGGATTTTTTAAATCTATTGGCTTGGCTTTTTTACTAACCTTGGGTTTTTATGGGGTGGGTTTGGTCGAGTGGTGGTTTCTCATATTAAAATAAAAATGACTGTGTGCAAATGGTCGATCTTTGGTTGCTTTCCCTAAATAATTTGCTACAGAGCCTGGAGTTTGGTCCCAAATTTCCCCAAATGACCTCTTGGTGGGTTGTGCTTGAAATAGGGTGTGAACTCCTTTGGGTTCCAGTCAATGGATTAAGTCCTAGGCAACAATTGGAATGTTTCTAGGAATTGATTTATTGGAAAACCTCCAGATAGACTCTAATTGCTCTAGCTTCCTTTAAAGCTGCTATTATTATTATTATTATTATTATTATTATTCCTATCAATTTGCTCGCGTTGTCGTTTTGCATTTCCCAAACAAGGCCTATCAAAAAGATGTTAAAAATGATTATTTTAGACAGCTTGGTGAAAGGAGTTTTATTATATACCACAAGCCAAATTGCAACTAACACAATCTCAGAAATCCATTGTGTTTAGTCCATAATATTTTTAAAACAAAGCATTTATTAAAGCTGCCCAAAAAACCACCATTGAGCCTTTTTATGATGAGAATTTGCTTAAAAATTAGGGAGGGCTGTTACAATTTGTGGTTTATAGGCTATTGTAATGTCTCCTTTTCAGCTGTTACAATATCTTTATAATTAAGGCTTTGTAATAGATATTTCAATAATTGAGTATCCTCATAACTATTTTTTAGAGCCATTTGCTTTTAAGGGATCAGTGCATTTAAACGAATTTACTTTTGTATGTGCACACAGATGATGGTTTTGCTCATGAAGTTGTGATAATTACACTTAATCTGATTGATTTCTGGAAACTCAGAAGGGTTGTACTCTAAGTGTTGGCTCTTTAGTTCTTTAAGTTAATTAGTTAATTGTTAATTCCCCGTATCATTACTATTATCTTAGACTTGATTTTTGTAGCCCTGCAACATCTGAGCTTGATGGTTTCTGCTTTGAGGAGCTGGATGAAGCCCAAGTATATTTAACTTTTCAAGGGACATTTGTATAAGGTTCTTCTACCTTCCAATTCCCATTTTGTTTCTGAGACAGCCCTGGAAAAGGCTGTGGGGAGAAATACTTTTGGGCTGCTTTCCTTGTAATTAAAACACCTTTCAGAGCTGTAGGTGAGTGATACTTACTGTCGTGACTACTGATAATAATACCGCCAAGGAGAAATTTCTCCTAGGAGGAAGTAAAAATGGTTGAGAGAATAAAACCAACACTCACCAAATTTTCTGAAAAAGGACAATAAAAGAAATCTGATTTAAGCGGTAAGAAATTGCTGATTTCAGAGGAATGATGGATTCCAGACAACGGTTGCTATGGAATATTCCAGTGTGTTAAAACTTTCCGTAGTTTGTCTTCAGACTGAAGGTTTGTTCTTCTTGTAAAGCTGGAGAGCCTTTTAATCCTTTGGGAGATAAAACGAAGATTAAGATCAAGATGAACTGAATGTTGTCAAAGGTTTAGCTGTTAGTGAGGTGGCCTGTGAACTGGCTGAAGGGAAGAAGCCAGAGAGTCGTGGTCAATGGGGCAGAGTCCAGTTGAGGCCTGGATCTAGTGCAGTGTTCAAGGGTCAGTGCTGGGGCCGGTATTATTCAATATATTCACCAATGATTTGGACGAGGGACTAGAGTGACTGTCAGCAAGTTTGCTGGTGACACCAAGCTGGGAGGAGTGGTGACACTGGAAGCTGTGCTGCCATCAGAGACCTGGACAGGCTGGAGAGTTGGGCAGGGAAAATTTAACGAAACATAACAAGGGCAAGTGTAGAGTCTTGAATCTGGGCAGGAACAACCCCAGGTTCCAGTGTAAGTTGGGGAATGACCTATTAGAGAGCAGTGTAGGGGAAAGGGACCTGGGGATCCTGGGGACAGCAGGGTGACCATGAGCCAGCACTGGGCCCTTGTGGCCAGGAAGCCAATGGTACCTGGGGTGGGTTAGAAGGGGGTGGTCAGTAGGTCAGAGAGGTTCTCCTGCCCCTCTGCTCTGCCCTGGGGAGACCACACCTGGAATATTGTGTCCAGCTGTGGCCCCTCAGTTCCAGCAGGACAGGGAACTGCTGGAGAGAGTCCAGCGCAGGGCAACAAAGATGCTGAAGGGAGTGGAGCATCTCCCGTGGGAGGAAAGGCTGAGGGAGCTGGGGCTCTGGAGCTGGACAAGAGGAGACTGAGGGGGGACTCATTCCTGGGGATCAAGATGGAAAGGGGGAGTGTCAGGAGGATGGAGCCAGGCTCTTCTGGTGACAACCAGCAATAGGACAAGGGGCAATGGGTACAAACTGGAACACAGGAGGTTCCACTTAAATTTGAGAAGAAACTTGTTGGGGTGAGGGTGGCAGAGCCTGGCCCAGGCTGCCCAGGGAGGTTGTGGAGTCTCCTTCTGTGCAGACATTCCAACCCGCCTGGACACCTTCCTGTGTAACCTCATCTGGGTGTTCCTGCTCCATGGGGGGATTGCACTGGATGAGCTTTCCAGGGCCCTTCAACCCCTGACACTCTGGGGTGCTGTGAAAGCAGTATCGGCAGGAAGGGCCATTTCCGAAAATAAAACCAACCCCCAAACCTCGCTCTTTGTGCCATATGAACACATTAAATATTTGAGAGCAATGCAGCTTTAATGTAAATCTCTAGCGCAGCCTTGAGAGAACTGCGGGCAGTTTTGTTTTCAAAGCCAAGCCTATATCTGCACCTCAGAATATCAGGCCATTTGAACTTCGTTTGAGTGTTAATTGTTGTCTTGACTCATTAAATCCTCGTGTTAGAACAGACAAATCCCTTTGCTTTCAGACGAGTCTGGTGGAGTTTGGCTCAGTGTGGATCGTTTTCTGGACTCGGTTTCAATGGAATTGGGATTTGATGCAGTGTTTTCCAGTTTAACCCCATGGCTTTTTAAACTTGGTTTTATATCTCTTATGAAAACAGTTTTAAAGAGCATAACATTTGATGTTTCTGCAGGAATTCTTTGAAAGGGTAGAAATCAAGTCAGAACTTGGTTTGAATATATGAAAAGAAGGAAATGACACTAATGAGTTACAAATGACAGCACAAACAAGACACAGGATGGGTAATAAAAGCTGAGTTTAAGTTTGAAACATTTGCTTCTTATGTTGATCTAATATGTTAAGTCAAGACTTAAAGGCTATAGATGTATTTTATCTTATCAAATCAAATTAAGATAGGTCGGGGACCGACCCAGTGGCCACAAACTGGGGGGGAATTAAATAAGGGTCGATCATGAGTTCATCAAGTAAGTTCATATCAATTTTAAGAACAGAACGTAAAAATATATATAAAATGAGTCTGTTAAACCTCTTAACTGCCTTAAACCGTTTTTGTTCTCACCAGTTTTTATTTAGAGGGTATTTGAGATCAAACCCCAAAATCTTGATCTCAGATTAATGTGATTATAAGATCAAAAAAGGTGCAAGAGAGGAAATTTGTTGCCGTTCAAAATGGTTGACGGGGAATAACCAGAATAACTTGGAGCTGAACAGTCATTTTAGATTGTGTTGATAATTTGAAATGATCTGAATACCTGGGGTGGGACGTGGAGGTGGTTAAATGCCTGAAGATGTTACAAGTGATTGCAGTGTGTGTATTTTTATGGTCAAGTGGAATATATAGATAATATCCCATATAGTCTTCTCAATTCCTTAGGTTTTGGAAAATGGGATATTAAACCTGTCAGGGTTTGTTTCTGACATTATTTATGGGCTTATTATGAAAAGTGAAGGAGAAACCTTGTACCTCTTAATGGTTGATATTGATTGTCCTGAGGAGCTCTGGACAAGTTTGGGGGTATTCGTGTGCATCAGTTTGGGGTAACTTGTCTATTTTTTGTGGTTGTGGTGGTAATTTTAGAATTAGAAGTTCAAAAGCGGATTATGTTACACTCCATGCTCTGTTACATTTTATTGTGCCTGATTCTGCCACTATCTTAATTAGAAATAAAGCTGCTGAGTGCGGAGGAAATTGTTTCTGCATGTGTTTGCTTTCAAGCTCTTACAGTAAATTGGGAAAATTGCGATTGTTGCAGCACCTCAATATCTGCTTCAATATTTCATGTTATTTGACCTGTTTCAACAATCAGCAAGACGAGGGGATGTTGTTCAAGTTTTAGATCCTTCTGCACAGCAAGAGGAGACAGAAGATGAAGGGATGCGTTGTTTGGAAGTCCCTCCCGAACTCCAGGGTCCTTCCTGGATGGCTGGGTCCCAAACGAATTCCTGGGTCCCTCCCGGATACCTGGCTCCTTCCAGAACTCCTGGGTCCCTCCTGGACGCCTGGGTCCCGCGGTACAAAGGGGAAGCTGTTGGGAACTCCTTGCCTGGTGTTTGTCAGCACCCAGCTTTCATCCGATAGCCCATGGAGTTCTGCTTTCTCCCTAAAAACGCAGCTCGAGCCGACGGCTTTGCAGAGTTTGCAGCCCACTCACCACGGGAAGGGAGAAGTCCCACTCCAGCAAACACTCGGGAGGTGAGAATGGAAAGAAGAGACTAAGAGCAGATGCAAATGTTGCGGTGGAGAACAGAGGAACAGGGCTGGTTCTGGGAGGAAACAATTATCTGGTTGCTTTACTCATCTGTCGAAACCACATATGTACCAGCTGAGGCTTATGAGCGTCTCTTCCGCCTACAGATTATCTTATTTAGTGCTCACAAATGAGTCCTGCGGTAATTTCAAACTCAAACCTCGCGTCCTCACTTCGCTCCAGCCCGCGCACCCGCTCTCTGCAAAGCCTCTGCACGTGGTAATTATCTCTTTAATTATCCCCGTGTCGAGCGTTTTGATTGCGGGGTGACAATAAAGCGTGGTGGATGCATTGTTAACCCCATCTCCCCCCTTCCCAATAAGGACAGGCAATGGGGAGGGAAGGAAGGACAGAGAGAAGAGAGTTGGGAAAATTAAAAATGTTTTACTAATGTTACTGATAAAATAGAGAAAATAATACAAAATATACAAAACCAATCTTGAAAGTCCCGGCAACTGCTCTGGCACCCGAAGTCCTGGACTGGACTCTGAAGCCAATGGAACTGGATTCAGTCTGTCACTGGCCTCAGTTCACAGGGACGACTCGCAAGGTCCTCTCCTGATGTCGCCATGAGGAAAAGGGAAAAAAGGGACGAGATCCTTGTGATCTCCCACTTTTATATGAATTATCACGTGAATGGGATGTTATACTCTGTTGGTCAGTTTTTGGTCACCTGTTTCTCGTTGCCCCTCTGGCGAGATGTTCATCCATCCTTATCAATGACCTCGCATTCCATTGCTGTGTTCACCAAAACATGGATCTGGTTCTCCAGGAAAATGCAGCTAATCTGAAAGCTTTAGCTTACAGGCAAAGTCACTGAAAGAGAAACATGGTTTTAACAAAGCCAGGACATCCAGCCCCTGCTAAATTATCTTTGCTGCTGCTGCGAGTTTAATGGAATTGTAATCAAGTTTTTGCACGCTCGATATGGGGATTATTCCAGATTAGTAGAACCACGACGGTTCACACTGAATACAGGAATGCGAGTGATACGGAGTAAGCATGCTGAATTATTACTGTATTTTGCTATAGGTTTTTAATTAGGCAAAGGATTAGTCCTTCATGAATTGATCTGTGATGATAATAAACAGTTCTGTGGTTTTGTGGTGAGGTGTTTTACTTGGGATGGTGGCACAAGGTGGAACCGATGGAGCTCCCAAATATCATATAAATAAATATCCAGCGAAACGGTGTTACTCTTCAAAGCTAAAAATATTATATACTTTAATCCAGCATTTCTTCCTAGCTTTTAAGCTGGATCTCTTAGAGCTGGTTGCAGCTGGGTCCAGATGTTTGGGATTTTTTTTACCATCTCCAAGGATAATTCATGAATAAAATTGGAAGTTGTTTGTATGCTGTTAAATGGCGTATTCAGCATTTGGAAAACACCTTCGTGCGATGTGGTAACGAAGCCCACAGCACTCGGTTTAAATACCGCCTGTTGCTGGGTAATTGTATCCATAATTAATACTGGTTCTTAAATAGACATTGGGCAAAACGCGGTATTCTGCATAATGTGAGGTAAGCCCGATATTCAGAAAAGGTCAAGATTTCATCTGGGGAGTAGGTGGAGCTTTGGATTTTTTTGTCCTTCGTCAGTAAGCGTGGAGGGTAAAAATCAAGTTTTCTGCTTCGGTCTATCAAAATATATGTATATATATATTCATGTTCTCCAAGTATATCCTGATAGTATCTGAACTAAACCCTTTTTTCAAGGGCAGAGTGGAGGGGCAGGAGAACCTCTCTGACCTACTGGCGGCCACCCCCCTTCTAACCCACCCCAGGTACCACAAGGGCCCAGCGCTGGCTGAGCCAACAGCACCCGCTATTCCCAGCTGGTCTCCCATCCAAGTACTGACCGGGCCTGACCCTGCTTAAGCTTCACCAGGTGTGTACACATACGCAGGCACGTCACAAGAAGAGCCAGAGGCCACAAATGCATTTGCAAAGAGCAAGTTTGATTTTAGTTACCTCTCTACTGGGGGATCTCTGAAGCCTCACCCAAGCTCCCAGGCAGAGGTGACACAAGCGGGGACGCAGGCGCTATTCAGTTCAGCCCTGCTGGAAGATCGCTGTGCCTGCTGAGCTCGCCTGTATTTCAAGGCTTCAGGCAGGCGCAGCCTCCCGCTCTTTCTCACAACAAAGCAGGAATCTCAGACATAGTGATAAGGTGCCTAGAGTTTCTCACAGGCCTATATTACCTACCACAGAGGTTCTACTCAGCAAGCACACGAGGTCAGTAAAACAATTAGTGTGATGTATGTGCTTTTTCTACAGACAGGTGTAAGTCACTTGAGTGTATTTACATTTAACTAACCTCCTCGCCAAATCTTCCACTGTATCTCCATACACCAGATCAGATGAGATTGGGTGTTCTCTGGGTGCTATGGCTGCGTATGTGTGTCTATGTATATCTATGGTCTCCCATCCAAGTACTGACCGGGCCCCACCCTGCTTAGCTTCCAAGATACAGGCGTTCTCAAGGTGCTATGGCTTCATATATATATTTATGTATACAAATGGTTTCCCATCCAAGTACTGACCGGGCCCGACTCTGCTTCACTTCCCAGATCAGATGAGATTGGGCATTCTCAGGGTGCTATGGCTGTATATATATCACATGTATGTACATATATATGTTCCCCAATTATATCCTGAGAGTATCTGAACTAAACCCTTTTTTCATGCTCATCCTGCAGTCCTCAGTTTATTTCCTTCCTTTCAGCAAAGCTCTTGCCTGACTTTTTGGGGTGATTCTGGGAGGATCTTCACATTAGGGATTACAACCCTTAGCAAAGTTTGCCAGACATTCCAGTTTACCGGGGATTATGACGTATTAACGTTTTTCTTTGCATTTTGAACATGACCTACCACTCGGATCCTCGAACCTTGACAATGGCAGATGTTGGCAAAGTGGTTTTGAAGTGATATAGATTAAGTTATATATATTTTTAAGTGATACGTATTTTTAAGTGATATATTATTTTCAAGTGCTATATTTAAGCTAGAATTTGGATAAATTCAGTTAGCTCAGGTTAAGGAGAAGATCAGCATTTAGGAGCTCATGGGTTGTGTTTGTGCCTCGTATTTGCTGTGAATTTTGGCATTTCTCAAGACTTCATTGGCACCAACAAGTTTTAAAACTGTTGCCAAGTTGCATAAAAGTCATTAATCCGAGTTTGTTGTCAGGTTTAATGCTCGGAAAGAGCTCGGTTCTTTAGGGAAAAGTATTGGAGAAATGCATCCTTGCAGAAAAAGGGATTTTGATTGCAAAAGAAACTCACTTGACAACTTCATCTGTTTGGGCATCTCCAGGCCAACTAGAAACTAATTCTGGGGTAATTGTGGTTTTTTTCCCGTGTCTGATTTATAAAATATTATAAAAATAAATGGCTAGAACTTAAATATCTTCACTGTTTTGAAAATGATTATGATTTGGATTATAATTAAATTTTGGAGCGAGTTTTTAATGAAATATGAGTTTACATTCAGTCTGTTTCCGTGAACTCGAAAAGGAGGAAAAATCTTACACCAGCACAATTACTAAAGGGATTTTTAATTGCCTTTTGAAGAGCACTGTTTGAAGACCTTTTAAATCCTGTTTTGAACTGCGGATCCTTTTAAAATACAGTAACGAAGGCAGTATGGATAATAAAAGGAGTGACAATAATAGCAGTACCAGTTTTTTGTTCTTTTTTAGGGGGAGATCTCTGTTTTATGATTTGAATCCCAAGCCGCTGCAGCCTATTCCTATATGAGCCATTGATGCTTTGCAGGGAACCTTTTCCATTGATGAAGCAATTTAATATATCTCAATTATAGCTGCTCCTAGAAGGCTCCTTTGCAGCCTTTTCTATTAGTTCATGTGAAATGTTATAAGTAATATATGATGGCACATGCGAATTTTGGGGGAGAGAGGATTTCCTCCCCTTCTCAAACCTTCTTGCTTAAGGTATTTGAGAGGTGGACAGAAAAGGACCCCAAAATAGCCTTGAAAAGTCACTTTTGAACGACTTAGTCCTGTTTTCATGGTGCTGTTCTTGCCCAAGAAGAGCACGTTGAACCAGGACACGCTCTGCACACAAATCCAACGTTTCCAAATGGGTAATTAGCTGTTGCTGCATGTTCTGTAGAGATAGAGGGCCCGTAGCCATTGCAAAGGATAAAGAATCGTCCACTATATGTGTTTATTTGCAATTTGGGGGGTTGTTGAGGAGCTGCCGCTTTCTTTTCCCAAGCTCCTCCTTCCCTTTTCATTCAGGTGACGTGATGTGCAAACACGGGAGAGGAAATTCATGGTTTGATCAGAGTGGGATATGTATCGCTGTTTGTTGGGCCTGGGCATAAATCCAGAGCATTTTGGGGAGCACTGTTGTCATTCCTGCTGAAACAAGAAAGGCCTTGAGGTGCTGGAGCGAGTTGAGAGAAGGGAGCGGAGCTGAGGGGCTGGAGCACAAGTGTGATGGGGTTAGGTTGGATTTTAGGAACAATTTCTTCCCCAAAGGGCTGTGGGGCATTGGAACAGGCTGCCCAGGGCAGTGCTGGAGTCACCAGCCCTGGAGGGTTGAACAGATGGAGATGAGGTTCTCAGAACATAGGTCAGTGCCAGTGTGAGCTTAACGGTTGGACTCAATGATCTTAAAAGTTTTTTCCAACCAAAACAATTCTATGATTCTATCAGTTTGCTGCAAAAGAAACTGAGTTAGACAAATCATTCATTTTATGTGTTACAGTCAGTTGAATGCTGTGGAGTGGTTGCACCACCAAGCCGGTGCAACTACTATTTCTATTCCAGACTGGACTTACAAGACTTACAATGCAGCCAAAGCCAAGCTCCTGTTTTAGGACCTGTTACGGCTTCGTACAGCAGCAGGCAAATGCCAAGCACCCTGGAGATGTGACGAAGCTGCTTTCTAAGAAGCCCTCTTAATTTTGAATGCAGCATTAGGAGGATTTCAATGTTTTCAGAGAAATTAGAAACAAGAATTAATTTTATTGCTGACTAAGCAAGCTGTCTCATTCCATGTTTTCCCATTAAGCTGGTGCACGAGGCTGCGCTTGGGAGGTTTGTACGTCGTTGTGGTTGAGCTGCTGGAAAGCGCTGGGAATACATTCTCTGAAAGCAAATTCAACAGAAACAGAAAAATTCCCAGAGCAAAGCTTTTCTCGAAAACTCATTAACATATAGAACAATCAGGTATATGAACAGGTACGAAAGCAGATAGGCCAACGCATGTAAAACCATTTAGCAAATTATACATGTTTTAGAGATTAATGTATTTGCTTATAAACCGTATTTTTAATCGCGCCCCAGAATATCAACATCGCATATGGGATTTGTTTTAAGAAGCAGATGAAGACACCTGGGTAGAAACAGATCTGTCATCGTCAGCTCCTGTCAGCGCATACGTAACTTCAGTATCTTATATTTGCTCCTGGGCATAATCAGTCAGAGTAAAACCATTCACCACAAAGTGTTTAAAACAAAAAAACCCTATGCTAATTCTCAGTTTCCACACATTCCTCCTTTGAGCTCCTACTTCTCAGGTGAACTGGTATTTTTCTAGAATTCTCTTATTCAAAGTCACAAATACTGTAACAGCAGAATCACAGAGTGTCCTGAGTTGGAGGGACCCACAAGGATCATTGATTCCAACTGCTGTCCCTGCAATGACGACCCCACAGCTCACCCCACGTGCCTGGGGACGTTGTCTTCTTGAACACTGTCACCCTTTCATTCCCTGTTGAGCCTGAGTAACACATTTCTACCCATCAACCATTGAACGCAGAGCACAACTTCCAGAAGACCAACCCAACCTTGAGCTGGGAGCAATCGGAAAACAGCGTTTTCTCACTTCTTGGGTGAGTCTCCCTTTTTGGAGATTCTCTGGCCTGATCTACCTGCCTTGGGTGAGCACAGATGCTATTAATGCTTTAGTAAATTTAAAGTATCACACAGCTACGAGCTCCTTCACCAAATACATGGAGTATTTATTGGTATCAGCAGTATGTGACGGTTTTATCTGCTGCTTGACGTTTCTCCCTGAAGCTCTAAAATAGTCTTGCAGTTGTGTTTTAAGGTTTATCTTGCTGTTTAATGCTTGAAACAATCGCAGCCACGGGGAACTTCAAAGTGCCTTTGCTTTAATAGCAGCGAGTTCCATTTGAGCAGTAAACACTTTCATAGCTCAAATTCTTCACATTTAAAAGCGTCTTCATTAAGAATCACCTATTAATGCTTCATGGAGTTTGACAGCGGGTACGCTGTGCTGCAGAGAAGCCGAACGTATCTTTCCACGTGCTTAGAAATTTAAGATAAGCTGCGTTGAATTGTTTTTAGGTTGGTTTTTCTTTTTTGATATCCTAGCGTTTTATAACTCATTATTCCTGGTAATTAATTGTAGGCTTTGCATGCAGAACCAACAATGTATATGATACGTTTATCTCATCAGTGCAAGATTTACCGCTGATAACTGTGGTATCAGCAACCAAGTGATGCTGCTTTAACTGTGAATCCCGCAAGCAAAAAAGGTAAATAGGGAACAACCAAGTTGTTTGAAACAATGAGGGTACTTTTCTAGCAGTCTAAGTGATGTTGGTTAATTATATTCTCTGTTCTACCTTATTCCATTGTTTAGTGATTTGTCTGAAACTGTTTTGGTACCGTGGAGGTTTTGGATAATTGCTGCTCCCTATTTAAATGCAATGTTAGCATTGAGGTTTCCTTGATGGAAACATGTTGATGGACTAATGGTTTCTATTCAGTCAAAACCATAAAATTAGGCAGAATTTTGACTTGTGTCCTTCGGTATTTGAAAAGGCAAGGGGGTTGGTTTCTTTTGCAGTCGTCATTCTGCGAAATCAAACCCATTTTCGGTGCTGTAGCCTTGGGTATCTGCTCTTTGCTAATGTATTTTTCATTCTGGGGTTTTATTAGAATCCCTCAGTAAAATATTGGTTCCTGTGATAGGAAACAGTCTTCATCACATAGTTTTAGGTCAGTGGTATGAAACGGCTTTAGATTCTTACCCTTTGTTTCTTCGTTCTTTTGATTTGTGTGTTGACGCGGGGAGCTCATGGGAAGGTTCGGAAGTGGAACTTTAGCATAGGACTGAGTATAAAATGTGATATTTTGTACCCAAGATACCTGCTGACAGCAGGTTGTTTGTCTCATTGCTTAAATTACTTTGTTTTGCTCGAATATGTCTTCGTACCATAGACTGCGGAGACCGGAGGGTCGTAAATCGTGACGTGTTTTATGTGGTGGGTCCGCTTCCATTGTGGTAGAAAGTGTCATTGTGGAAACTTGCACTGTAAGAAGGGATGGGAATCACAAATACAAAGTGAACAAAAGCCTAAAACTTAGAGAAATACAGATTTATGTGTAATGTTATTAACAGCAAAGGTTATGAAGCAAACTGGGATGCGTGCCATGGTCAACAGATGAGACCAGGTTGAGTTAACTCTGGGTTAATTCTGCATGGCAACACGAAGCGAATGACAGACAACCACCGCAGGGCTCCAATGATGAATTTAGTGACTTGGCAAAAGTGCGTTAGAGTAACACAGAACTTATCAACACACTGGTGGCAAAAGCCCTTCTACGAACTCTGGATTAGCAACCATTAGTGACTGCAATGCAAGACTTAACGAGACTTTAGCAGCAGAACTTGCAATTATATTACTTTATATGTTCAAGAAGAAGGAAGAGAGAGGAGGAACACTGAGATATCAGAGAGATAAAGAGATATCAGCGCTCCACAAGTACATCGGGGGACGCATTGAAGAGCTACACGCCACCAACCCGCATTGTACGTGAGGTTGGTTTATAACCCAGATTGTTTACACACGAGATAGGAGAAGGCGGTTCGTCTCTTCCCTCTTCACACTGACCAAGAAAACTTCTGGAAATGGGTCTGGGGTCTTTGAACGTGGGGAATGTTCATGGTACTGACCAGAATGAGTTATTTCGCCTGTAGCTGTTGGTTCATGGTTTCTTCTGGTAGTTGGTCATCCAACAGATCGTTCATCGCTATCATCCCAATTAGGCCATTTGGCCTTTCACAGCAACGCTGTTAATTGCCCATACCTCCCAAGGTGTCTGCCTCCATGGTGTCCCATCCCAATAGATTGGATGAGGATGAGTTCACTCCGAATATGACATGCACCCTGATCAACAGACGAGACCAGGTGTGAGTTCACTCCGGGTTAATTCTGTGCCGTTATGTGAAGTGAATGACAAACAATCACCCCCGGGGTCCAATTCAGTTGTGAGTTTTACTAAAAGCACGTGGTGGAAATACTAATTACAGCAATTAGTGACTTGGCAGAAGTATTTTGTGATATCACAGAACCTATCAATACATTAACAGCAGAAGTCCTACTATGAGCGATGTATTGGCAACCATCAGTAGTTGTAATATGAAATTTAACCAGAACCCAACAGCAGAGCTTGAAGGTGGCGTTATCCTTATATGTTCAAAAGGGAAAGAGAGTGGTAGAGAGGGAAGGAAAACTAAGGTATAAGAGAGAGAGAAAGAGAGGGATACGTATATATGGAAGGAGAGACAAAGAAATGGGGGTATAGAAAAAAGGAGAGAAGGGAAGAGCAGAGAGAAAGGAAGAAAGAAAAGGTTGAGGGATCCCGTCTCTTACGGCTCCGCACCATGGATGACGGGACTTGTATGATGAGAGGTTGAAGGGTCTCAGCATTTCCCTTTTGTGTGCCAAGCTGGGCATATCAGAAGATGGGGCTCTGTGCCCTCTGGCATGTCCCCCCACCTCCGGTATCACCAGCCGGCCTGGGCTGTGGCTCATTAGCTTGTTGTTGATATGTAAATCGCAGTTCACCCTACACTGAATGTGTCAACTCCTGTGAGTAGCTGAACTAGTTTCACCACCGTGTTTTCATCCATGATCCTTATCAATGCACAACACACGGCCATGAAACTTTGGGAAAGATAACACAAGGTGTTGTCCAGCTTTTCCTCCCAATGTAACAAAACAGAACAGAACAGATCCGTACACTGGGAACAAGGCAAGAGGCTTCAAGAAACTCTGGATGCTTTTCTGTTATTTAAAAAGAAAACAAGAAAAGCTTCACTTGTAAGTAATCTGTTTTCGAATCTGTTGATAGCATAAGTAGTTGAGTTAATGCCATCAAACCAGGTGACAAATGTGCTCACAAACCCAAACTGTGTTTGGTTTATAATATCTTGATGATATTTATATCATAATATCTTGTGAACCACATGTATAGGCTGTCATAGTTCAATAGATAAGAACATAATAAGAACATCATACAAGTGAGCTCGCTGGCCTTGGAAGTCATTGAATGTTGCTAATTGATAAAACAACCTCTAGGCTCCTTAGTTAAACTAGGCATCAGTGTTTAAACTAAATCAACTGTTTAAACTAAACAGGGTTACTTTTAATGAAGGTTTCATTCCCATCAAGCACAGGAGTGTTTTGATGTCCCTGTTTCCTTTCTAATGAACTAGTGCTACAAAGGGTCATATTTGGTTGAAAGTTTTTAGGATTGAATCTTTTAAGCACCCAGACATCATTGGACTAAATACATTTAGCAGCTGAACTTCAAAAATGTTCCATTGGAGAAGAAAAAATAGCTTGGGGAGGATACAAAGAGATCTGATTTTTTTGTTGCTGCTAATTTCTATGGGGTTTGCTCAGTGAATTTTAGGCAGGCCTAAAATTGCCTGATTTTGGAGAGGAGCATTGGACTTGATACAAAAGTCATAAAAAGAGAGCTTAAGAGTTTAAAAACATCTCTTTTGGTGTCAGAATGTGGCTCAAAACTGCGCGGCAGTGAAAATAAAAATCATATCAGGTATTCCTTGAGTTTCTGGGGCTATTTATTACAAGGAATCAGTGGGGAATCGCAGCGTTGGCAGCTTTTCAAGCAATCTCTTACAATACAGCTTGACGCCAATAACGTTTTCTCTTCCTTTCTTTTTGCAAGTCACGTTTTGACCAGATTTATTTCCCTTTCAGCTCTGGAGGGCAGATGTAATGTTTGAAACGCCGTGTTGTGCTTGGAGAGGGGAGATTTTCCTCCCATTCTGTGGAACAATAAATGGAAACTGGCGTGTTTGGGATTGCACGACCCGGCTCTTCCTCTGCGAGCGTTCGGTGCTTAAGGCGCCGATGGGAAAATCCAAGTTCAAGGGACAAAAATAGAGGTGGAGCGAGGGAGATATAAGCAAGGGACATTCTGTAGGTGTTTGCTTTTAATATACAGCCAAACAGAAAGTGTTTTGAAGCTATACAGTTCATTAGATTAATGACTTATATCAAATAATTTATTCACCGGAGGCTGATTTCCCAGCCAACATAACCAGCTCAACAGCCACCATGCGTTTCTGCCTCCCCCTCGATCCAATGCTACGGAAACTAGAGCCGGGTTGCCAGCAAAGAAAATACACTCCACTCATTCTATATGTGTTTCAGCAGTGATAACTCGTGTTGCAAACAACCCCAGGTTCCTGTGTAGGTTGGGTAATGACCTATTGGAGAGCACTGTAGGGGAAAGGGACCTGGGGGTCCTGGGGACAGCAGCATGAGCATGGAAAAAGGGTTTAGTTCAGATACTATAAGGATATACTTGGGGAACATATATATATATATACATACATGTGATATATACAGCCGTAGCACCCTGAGAACGCCCGATCTCATCTGGTCTCAGAAGCAAAGCAGGGTCAGGCCTGGTCAGTACGTGGATGGGAGACCAGCTGGCAACAGCGGGTGCTGTGAGCTGAGCCAGCGCTGGGTCCTTGTGGCCAGGAAGGCCAAAGGTACCAGGGGTGAGTGTCAGGAGGATGGAGCCAGGCTCTTCCCAGTGACAACCAGTGATAGGACAAGGGGGAATGGGTACAAACTGGAACACAGGAGGTTCCATTTAAATTTGAGAAGAAACTTGTTTGGGATGAGGGTGGCAGAGCCTGGCCCAGGCTGCCCAGGGAGGTTGTGGAGTCTCCTTCTGTGCAGACATTCCAACCCGCCTGGACACCTTCCTGTGTAACCTCATCTGGGTGTTCCTGCTCCATGGGGGGATTGCACTGGATGAGCTTTCCAGGTCCCTTCCAACCCCTGACATTCTGGGATTCTATGTTTTCACTTATCACTTTATCTTGACAGGAACCAGTTATGAAATCATGGATTGCATACTCCAAGAGCTTAGACAATTCTAACCTGGTGGTGACTGTTGCCCTGATACTCGTAGAGAGGAATTTTATGGGTGTGTGCTGGTTTTGTAGCATTAAATGAGGAAATTGAACACCCAGCATCTTTCCTGTGGTTGCGGTTGTGCTTGGACAGGCTCATTCCATCAGCTGCATGAATGAGCCCTGAGGGATTTTATAAACCAGAGTGGCCAAATTACGGTAATTAGACATCTCATTTATTTTTTATACTGACTGTGCAGCACTAACGAGGTTAAAGGAGCCCCGACAATTTGATGAAGTTACCAATCGCTGTCAAAGTGACTGAAGTTCATTTTATACAATGGGTCACCCATAATGCTTCACCTTTAATTCTGTACATATGGCAAACATATATCTGATAGTACAGGCGACTGAATGTAATAGAGAGATGGGTAAATTCTGAAGGGGGAATGCCGTTGTCTGCTATAAATGTGCTTTGCTAATTGTGTGCGCAACCGTCCTAAGGCCGGTTTCCTGTAAATAAAAATTATAGCATTTACATGGCTGGGAATTTGATGCTTATCATTAAAGATGCTGCAAAATATATATATATATATATATATATATATGTATATCTAAAAGTGGTTGAATGACATTGAATTGGATAAATTAGATTATAGGGTAAAATGAAGGCTGTATTGAAACAGAGCTCATAGCAGTAGCTGAAACCAGGATGCCGGAACCTGATTTTTGAGGATCTTACCCAGCTGGAACACGTTATCTGATCTTTAATGAACATCGTTTGCTTCTCTTCCCTCTTATGTACTGCTATATTTAGTTCTTCAGATGTCCACGGGCTTTTATCTGCGTGTCTGGTATTAATTCCGCACACGTTAAGTGGTTCTTATCAAAGTGAGCGACTGCGTCTTTTCCCTTTGCTTCCCCGCCGCTTGCAGGGCCACGTTTTGGGGAAAACAGCCGCTAACAAATGGTTTCTTTTGCATATCGTGGAGCAGCCGGCCTTAGATCATCTCCAACTGGCGCCTTTGAGGTTCTTGTTTGCTCTTGGCACACAGGAAAAGGATTTGCCTTTAAACATGGGGTTTAGGACTGGTTGTGGGTGTGTGGGTGCGAGCGACAGGCGCTGGCACTAAAGGGTCTGCAGAAGAAATAATAGAAAATATAATAATAATAATATAAATTAACATAATGATAATAATAATAATCAATTAATACAATAATAAAAATTAATATAATAATAATAATGATGATGATGATGTAGCTCCAGCCATGACCACCATAGCTTGCATGACACCATGGCCAACAAGAGCGGGGAATCAGAAAAAGGAAAGGATTATATATAAGCCACTTTAAGTGATTTTTGCCATGGCATTTACATGTCTCTAATCACAACCTTGTGCTCCAGTGTGGTCAATCAGGAATTATTTGAGCTGGTGATGCTTCCTCTTGCCTCATTCAGATAGGAGATATTAGCTACACATCGGTCTTTTCTCTTTTGCTGCCTGTTTGCAGGTTGTCTATTTAAATCCGTGTTAGCTCGTGGTGTGCAGCAAACTTCTTCATCTCTAAATGGTGTTGTGGGATCTTATTTTAATTGCTTTGATGAATCTGCCGTGGTTTATAGTGGTGGGAGAAGTGTGAGCCCTGTAGAACAGCTAATCCACAACTACATGGTCATATAACAACTTTCCTTCGTCTCCAACTGTCAACCCTGTTAAAATTCCACCATCCTCCTCTTCCTCACCATAAATACTCAGAGCTGCTCTTTGTAATTCAGGATTAACCGCGGGCATTGTCCAGCATGGTTCTAAATTTCATTTAGCTAGCAATAATAACGCTTTTCATGGTGGTGTGTACACTTAAAATAGTTAAGAGCCCTCGAAATGGGTGTGGAAACATCTGTTTTGATGGTAGTTTGCAGGGCACGTTGTGCACAGTGTTCGGTCACCGCTGTGTCACATTAAGCCCAGTTACAACTTCTGCATTAATTTGTGGCCAGGTGATTTTAAACTATCTACGTTGAACCTTCTGCAGTTGGTGCCACTAGTAATATGTCTCTGCTAATGGCCTGTTACTGATATTGTAGTTTTTACCAGCATAAATAAATTACTAAGTCATGTACAAAACCTGAAGCAACTGCCAGATTTTGGGTTGGAGGTGATGGGTGTTGGTACAAGTGTTTAATGAAAGGATTATTTTGTACACAAGAATAAGTGAAGATCCTTGGAATAAGAAGCTGTTACTCAGGCAGCAAGACTTGGAGCTTCCACTCCCCAAAATACTGAAGAAATCAGGATTTTGCAAAGAGAAAGAAGTGGAAATGCTGAATATCCCATGTTTTAGTCGTGTAGCTAAGGACAGCCACACCTTCAGGCTTGTACCCATGGCCGTGCATTGAGTTGCTTTATGGTATGGATTGTGCGCCCACCGGCCTTTCTTTTTCAACCCAAAGATGGGGTTTTATCTTCAGAACAAATTCCTGATGTAAACACGTGTGCTTTGATGTAATTGTAGGTTTAAGCGAATCTTCAATCCTGCCCGGAGCCACGAGCAGGGCACGTTGAGGACACAGGAGCTGAGCCGTCGCGGCCTGTAATTTCCATAATATGCTGTATTTTCCCTTTGCCTCTCAGCAAGCAGGTCAATTATAACTCATTTCCCATCCTCAGGCCGGGAAAGGAGCAGCTGATTTAAATTAGGATAAGGGTTTGTTTTCTAGGTCAGGCAGAAGAGCAGCTTGGTGCAAAAACATCCCCCTGAAAAGCAGCAGCTGGAGCAGCTATGGAGGCATCTTGATGCTTCTTTCTACTCTTAGTTTCTTTAGGACAAAGATTTTCTTTGCCGAGTGAGATTTCCATCCCGAGAGCTCATTTTAGCTTGGAGAAATCCCAACAGAAAGTGGCTCTGGCATTCTGCGGGTGAGAAAAGCAATCGTGAAACACAACACACGGCAAATATCAAAGTGGGTATTGATCCCCACCCACTCTCTTATCTTCACGTTATCAGCCGCATTGGCTGGAAGGGGTGGGAGGAATGTGGGCAGATTGACAGAGGTGATCGGGGTGGGGGAAGAGTGAAAGACAATACGATACGTTTTCTTTGTTTTGAGAGGCACCCAACGCTGATTTTACCATTTTAACGTTTAACAACCTCTGGCGTATCACCATGATCACCAAACGTGTGTGTGCTGGAGCCAAGAAATTCAGGCGGTTACTGAACCGTGGAGCCAAGTGTCGAGGGTTTGATTGCGGGGTGACAATAAACCCGTGGCCATTTATTGTCCGTCCCCATCCCACTCAGGACGGGTGATCGGGAGGGAAATAAAGACAGAGAGAAGAGAGTTGGAAAAATGAAAAATGTTTTACTAATGCTACTGATAAAATAGAGGAAAATAATACAAAATATACAAAACCTGGCGACAGGTTGGCTGCCCTGGTGACTCATACACCCAAGTCAAATCTACTTTTTTAGGCGGAAAGCTGTAGAAGTAAGGAATGGTTATTTGACATTGAAAGGCTCAAAAAGGGGAAAAAATACATATTACATTTATGGTGGAAATTCTTTGTGTTTATACCGTTCTCTTCATTGTTTTGTGCATGTGCTTGGTGTATTTAATCTCAAGAGTTTAAGCAAACTCCTGATAAAGAATTTCATCACTCATGGTTGTCTGCTTGAGCTAAATCCAACCTACCACCCAAGGGAAAAATGTAGGAAAACCTACATTTTCAAACCAGGCATTTGAAAATATTACAATGGATAAGCTGGGCTTAAGGGTGTCTAAACACAGTTGTTCAGATTAACTTCGCGTTGGAAAAGTTGCCCCGTGTGTCGCATGAGAAAGCGGCAACTTGCTCCCAGAAGATATATCTATATTCAGAATGGTGCTGTTCTGAAATTGAGGCTTCGTAACGTGGTTTCTGCATTAATTGCAGGTTAATTGTGTGTATTGGCAGGAACCAGGGCCAACAGGGTGAATAAAACCTTGACCTGGGAGTTGAAGATCCTCTTGGAAATAAAGAGCTTGGGGGAAATGAAGGGGGAAAGGCTGAAATTCAGCAAATTGGGAACTAAAATGTTTTTTAAAACAAAGAAAAAACCCCAAACAACCCCCATGTCTGAGGTGAAAGTTCTGCATGTGCCTATGTTCAGGCAATAGTTAATAATAAGAAAAAAATCAGCTATTAGGTGTTAGTGTTGTAGCCAGAAGGGGTTTGTCATTGTTTTGTTGGTTGGTTTTGGTTTTGTTATTGGGTTTTTGGTTTATTGGTTGGCATTTGCTTTTTGGTGGGTTTTGGTGATTTTTGGAGGTTTTTGGTGGGAGGAGGAAAGTAGAGAATCGTCTGTTTAGTGCTGAGACATTTTGGGGGGCTCTGATGATAATCCTAAAGAATCACAAGTAAGATGGACTTTGATCACAGTTAGTTGCTTGATTCCATTGCCGAAATAGGATGCGGTTGTGTCGGAGTGGAGAGTTGTTTTTATGCTGCTTTTAACTGCAATGAATTATTAATATAATCGCAGAATGGTTGGAAGGGACCTCTGAAGATCACAGAATTGCAGAATGTGAGGGGTTGGAAGGGACCTGGAAAGCTCATCCAGTGCAATCCCCCCATGGAGCAGGAACACCCAGATGAGGTTACACAGGAAGGTGTCCAGGCGGGTTGGAATGTCTGCACAGAAGGAGACTCCACAACCTCCCTGGGCAGCCTGGGCCAGGCTCTGCCACCCTCAACCCCAACAAGTTTCTTCTCAAATTTTAAGTGGAACCTCCTGTGTTCCAGTTTGTACCCATTGCCCCTTGTCCTGTCCCTGGTTGTCACCGAGAAGAGCCTGGCTCCATCGTCCTGACACTCACCCTTTCCATGTTGATCCCCATGAATGAGTCCCCCCTCAGTCTCCTCTTGTCCAGCTCCAGAGCCCCAGCTCCCTCAGCCTTTCCTCCCACGGGAGATGCTCCACTCCCTTCAGCATCTTGGTGGCTGCGCTGGACTCTCTCCAGCAGTTCCCTGTCCTGCTGGAACTGAGGGGCCACAGCTGGACACAATATTCCAGGTGTGGTCTCCCCAGGGCAGAGCAGAGGGGCAGGAGAACCTCTCTGACCTACTGACCACCCCCTTCTAACCCACCCCAGGTACCATTGGCCTTCCTGGCCACAAGGGCCCAGTGCTGGCTCATGGTCACCCTGCTGTCCCCAGGACCCCCAGGTCCCTTTCCCCTACAGTGCTCTTATTACATTCTTCATCCAGTCGAATTGTTGAGTTTCGTTTCATTTTTTTCTGATTATAAGCATATTGAAGTAATTCCAATGCCACAGTTATTGTCATACAGCCACTGCTACCAATAAAGACGCTTTGTGAAAACACAGTTTTCTGTTATCGAATGTACTTTTACAACACGTAGTTAAGTCTGTGTCAGGAAGGCTTTTCTTACAGAATTCCTAGCTATTCTACCAGGTGTAGATTTTCCTCTAAAATACTTTCCAGTCATTTGGTAGCCTGCAATACGCCTCTGTTTTTTGAGTTCTTTAGATTTATCCTATATGTCTTGTGTGGGCGTTAATGGCTTTTAATGTAAACCCTTTGCTTTCCTTAGCATACAGTAGATTATTCGGGGATTAACCCTGTATAACAGTGACTTGGTTTATTAGGCCTTGCCTTCAATTCAAGGTTTAAGAATATTCTATGTGTAGACACTTGTATTGGTGCTGCAGAACAAGGTTATCATATGTTTTTTGTACACCTGTATGGACACACACGGATCCTGGAGGTCAGGTTTGACTAAACCTCATTGTGTGTTTATCCCAGGAGCCGAACGGGTTTTCCACTAAATCCCATTGTGTTTCCACCTGCAAATCTATCGCTGGAAAGATGGAGCTGCCCAATCATCAGGAGATATATTTCCCTCACTCGCATGGTGCTGGCTGTTCACCAGCCATTCTGTAGAGCACAATTCGTGAGGACACCCAAGGGTTTACACACCAGAGGATGAAGTTGTGATGTCCTTGTCCTATGGGACACAGCACAATATAGTCAGGACACCCAAGGTTTTACACACCTGAGGGTGAAGTTGTGATCTTGTCCTATGGGACACGGGACAATAGGATGAGGAGCTGCCCAAGGGTTTACACACAAGAGGGTGAAGTTGTGATGTCCTTGTCCTATGGGACACAGGACAATAGGGTCAGGACACCCAAGGATTTACACACCAGAGGGTGAAGTTGTGATCTTGTCCTATGGGACACAGGACAATAGGGTCAGGACACCCAAGGGTTTACACACCAGAGGATGAAGTCATGATCTTGTCCTTGCAGCAGCGCAATGGGACACAGGGACACCGCGGAGTGGGCAGGACGAGGCGGGTTATTGCACTGAGAAGAACAGTACAGAAAATGGAACTGCAGCTTAGAAACAAAACACCAAAAACCAAAACAACAACAACAAAACTGAACAAACAAAAAACCTGAACCCCCAAAAGCTGCTGTTCTGCTCAAGTTCTTGTTTTTCAGGGCTTGCTTTTAAAATCCCTCCCTCCCTCCCCTTTTCCCCCCCTTTTCCCCCCCCTTTTCCCCCCCCTTTTCCCCCCCCTTTTCCCCCCCCTTTTCCCCCCCCTTTTCCCCCCCCTTTTCCCCCCCCTTTTCCCCCCCCTTTTCCCCCCCCTTTTCCCCCCCCTTTTCCCCCCCCTTTCCCCCCCCCTTTCCCCCCCCCTTCCCCCCCCCTTTCCCCCCCCTTTTCCCCCCCCTTTTCCCCCCCCTTTTCCCCCCCCTTTTCCCCCCCCTTTTCCCCCCCCTTTTCCCCCCCCTTTTCCCCCCCCTTTTCCCCCCCCTTTTCCCCCCCCTTTTCCCCCCTTTCCTCTTCTCCCCTTCATTTTTCCATACATTTCCCCCTTTCTTTTCTTCGGGGCGAGCTGGCAAAGCTCAGTTTAGTCAGCAGAACGCGAGTCCCCGCCAGCCATTCCTGGAATGCCGGCAGCGCCAGAGGAATTCTCCAAGTAACAGCCGTCACTTTTGTTCCTTTGGGCTGCACAAGTTCCGGCTCTGAACCACAGATGCTCTTTCGCATTTTCTTCTCTGCATTCGGGGATTTTTGTTTTAAAGAGACAAACCCAAAACCTTTTGCTCCAATAGGGCGACGTGGTTTTTCTCCCAGCGTCGCTGTGGAGGTAAAATCAGGACTCCATAAGAATGGTATCAATTATAGAACCATTTAAGTTGGAGGAGACCCTCAGGATCATCCAATATAGCAGCAAGTCACCCAGGGATTGGACTCAACATTTTGATACCACTTGGTCTACATGTAAAAATGGGGAAACAATATTTATAAAGCATTAAACCCAACAGCCATAAGCACTTGATCTCCTAAAATATTCTGGGAAAAAGGATTTCTAAGTATCGTAAGATAAAGAAGCCTGAACTTGATTTAGTTGACGTTTCTTCTCATTGTGCGCCCAGCAGCAAAATTTGTGTGATATACAGAAAGAAACAGCTTCTCAGTGAATTCTGCTATTTCTTATCAATATGTCTATGCTAGTAAAATACTTAGATCTATAGTCTAAATGTATTTCACCATTGGCTGGTTTGCGTGCCAGGAAAGAAATCCCGCAGCTTCCATTTAAAGAGTAATACTCTGAATATTCCAGCGTCTTTTCTAACCAAGTGCTAGCTCTTCATAATCATCATTCCGAATCCTTTATTTAAACAGGAAAAAAGATGATACCAGTTAAAGGATCTGCTTCAGAAAGATAGAATGACTCCCAAACTTCAAATATCCTGATATATATATATATATATATATATGTGTATATATATATATATATATATATATTTGTGGTTACATCGTTATTTATGTGCCTGATGTTGTCTGCATCCAGACGTGATGGTGCTTGAGTAGTTCCTTATCAGCTTCTCCACGCTTGGAAGCTCCTGTAGAACAGCGAAGGGCATATTTGCTTTATGCCGGTGGGGATTTGGAAATGATAAGCCAGTTATTCCAAAATAAGAATAGCTTGTTAAATCCCACCTCCTGTTGCAGGTGGGTATTGAGTGATGAGGCAGTGTGAGCTGCTCCATTTACACCCAGTGTTTACTTGAGAGGTAACTTGGGGTGTCCTGGTTTTGTTAAAACCAAGTTTATCTTCTAGTGAATGTGCCTGTCAGCTAAAGCTTTCAGATTAGCTGCATTTTCCTGGAGAACCAGATCCATGTTTTGGTGAACACAGCAATGGAATGCGAGGTCATTGATAAGGATGGATGCACATCTCGCCAGAGGGGCAATGAGAAACAGGTGACCAAAAACTGACCAATGGAGTATAACATCCCATTCACGTGATAATTCATATAAAAGTGGGAGATCACGAGGATCTCGTCCCTTTTCCTCATGGCGACATTGGGAGAGAACCTTGCGAGTCGTCCCTGCGAACTGAGGCCAGTGACAGACTGAATCCAGTTCCATTGGCTGCAGAGTCCAGTCCAGGACTTCGGGTGCCAGAGCAGTTGCCGGGACTTTCCAGATTGGTTTTGTATATTTTGTATTATTTTCTCTATTTTATCAGTAACATTAGTAAAACATTTTTAATTTCTCGAACTCTCTTCTCTCTGTCCTTCTTTCCCTCCCCATCGCCTGTCCTTAGCGGGAAGGGGAGGGACAATAAACCACCATGCTTTTATTGTCACCCCACAATCAAAACCTTGACAAGGGGTCAAACTTAAAAGTCCGGTTTGAAGGATGAGTTTTCTTGAAAAAACCCAAAAGCTGTCGCCTTTTAACCCATCGCTCTTCACACGTTCGCTTAGTAAAGCTCAGTGCTAAGGTTGGGCGAGTAGGATATTGGATTTTTTGGGGTGTTCCCGAGCATCCTTACTCGCCATGTTTGAAGGAGTGAAGGGACAAGACTGGACAGAAACCATGCGAGAAACTGAGCTGATAGTTTAATGTTTTTCATACGGGGGCTATTTGGGGTGCGCTGAACCAGGGAAAGGAGGATCTATGGGGACAACTGATCCTGCCCAGTGTAGCGTTAGTTGCTTGGTTCCATTGCTGAAATAGGATGCGGTTGTGTCAGAATGGAGAGTTGTTTTTGTGCTCCTTTTAACTGCAATGAATTATTAATATAATCACAGAATGGTTGGAAGAGACCTCTGGAGATCACAGAATCCCAGAATGTCAGAGTGGAAGGGCCCTGGAAAGCTCATCCAGTGCAATCCCCCCATGGAGCAGGAACACCCAGATGAGGTTACACAGGAAGGTGTCCAGGCGGGTTGGAATGTCTGCACAGAAGGAGACTCCACAACCCCATGGGCAGCCTGGGCCAGGCTCTGCCACCCTCACCAGGAACAAGTTTCTTCTCAAATTTTAAGTGGAACCTCCTGTGTTCCAGTTTGTACCCATTGCCCCTTGTCCTGTCACTGGTTGTCACCCAGAAGAGCCTGGCTCCATCCTCCTGACACTCCCCCTTTCCATCTTGATCCCCAGGAATGAGTCCCCCCTCAGTCTCCTCTTGTCCAGCTCCAGAGCCCCAGCTCCCTCAGCCTTTCCTCACACGGGAGATGCTCCACTCCCTTCAGCATCTTGGTGGCTGCGCTGGACTCTCTCCAGCAGTTCCCTGTCCTGCTGGAACTGAGGGGCCACAACTGGACACAATATTTCAGGTCCTCATAGCTAAACTGAGCGAGTGCGGTCTGAACGATCGGGTAGTGAGGTGGACTGTGAACTGGCTGAAGGGAAGAAGCCAGAGAGTCGTGGTCAGTGTGGCGGATTCCACTTGGAGGCCTGGATCTAGTGGAGTGTTCAAGGGTCAGTGCTGGGGCCGGTATTATTCAACATGTTCATCAATGACTTGGATGAGGGAATAGAGTGACTGTCAGCAAGTTTGCTGGTGACACCAAGCTGGGAGGAGTGGTGACACTGGAAGCTGTGCTGCCATCAGAGACCTGGACAGGCTGGAGAGCTGGGCGGGAAAAATTTAATGAAATAGAACAAGGTCAAGTGTAGAGTCTTGAATCTGGGCAGGAACAACCCCAGGTTCCAGTGTAAGTTGGGGAACGAGTTGTTGGAGGGCAGTGTAGGGTATGGTCGGATATTTGTCCTTTAGATGCTACGCTGCAGTTTCTTCCCTTTGACTTGATACCAAGAGCTGGCGCTGGATGAGTTTTCAATGTTGCTTCAACCTTCAATGCAAGCTATACCATGATTCTACATTACAAAGTCTGCGAATGCGGGGTATGAACAGGTCACCTCAAACTAAAGCATCAGAAACACTCGTTTGGACCATATCCGTGCAAACTTTAGAATGTATAAAATCTCTCCCAAGCAGAGTTGTTCCTGCATCTGAAGGCTGAATTACTGTGACACACGATGCCAACTTTACTTTTAATAAAATGCACGTGAATACAAGTTGATTTGAGGCAAACTAACTCAGCTGGAAGCAAAATCCATGGCCTTGCAGAGCATCACTGGGACGCCGACACCGTCCTGCTCTTTAGTTTTTCTAGTGTGTTTTTCTGGTTGTGTTTTTAGAGTTTACACTGAGACAAAGGGTGTAAAATAGAGCTAATTACATTGTAATCTGCTACACTTGGTTTAATCATTTAATTAGTGAAGATTCTATTATTTAAAAAAACAAACAACAAAACACACATGAAAAAGAAGCAACAATGATGTTGAGCATACGCTGATGGTTGTAACTGGGAGCTGCGATCTGTGAAACCGTGAGCATTTCTATAGGAAAGCAAATGTGTCATGGTCAAGAAGCTTAAACCGTGTAAGAGCTAGCTTAAAAAGAAATGGTTATTCAGGGCTGCATATATAGTCACTTGGCTGCAACAAATGAAATGGTATTAAATGTCGACGGTTGTTTTAGAATATTCGCTTTCTACTTTTTATTTTAATTGTGGGTATCCTAGATGCACTAGATTTCTCCTGCTTCTGTTTGACATTGAGTTGAGAAAAGATAACAGGAGGAGTTGGTGAAGGAAAGTGGTGTCAGAATGGATTCAAGTGAAAATACATAGCTGCAAACATCTTGGTGACATCCTGTCATAGCTGGGAGATGAGTTTTCCATTCCCATCCTTGCCCTTTCTGCTGCAGCCGTTGTTTTGCTCTGTCCTCCTTTTTCCTGGTCCTGCAACCATTGTTTTGCCCTATGCTTGTTCCACTTGCACACGCTGGTTGGGACGTGGGTTTGATGGGAGTGGTTTGCAGGTGACAAAAATGTACGTGATCATTTCTGCTTTAGAGCTGCGTATCACAGAATCCAGGCTGGTTGTGGTTGCAGGGACCTCTGGAAATCCCCCAGTCCAACCCAGCTGCTCACGCAGGGTCACAGAGCAGATCACACAGGTGGGTCCAGGCGGGTTTGAATGTCTCAGAGCAGGAGACTCCACACCCGCTCTGGGCAGCCTGGGCCAGGCTCTGGCACCTCCCAGCAAACAAATTTCTGCTCATGTTCACATGGAGCCTCCTGTGTTTCAGTCTGTGCCCGTTGCCCCTCACCCTGGCGTTGGGCACCACTGAACAGAGTCTGGTCCATCCTCTGACACCCACCCTGACATATTGATCCCATTGATCACATCCCTCTCAGCTTCTCTTCTCCAGCTCAACAGCCCCAGCTCTCTCAGTCTCCTCATCACAAAGATGCTCCAGACCCCTCAGCATCTTTGTGTCCCTCCCTGGACTCTCTCCAGTAATTCCTTGTCCTTCTTCAACTGGGGAGCCCAGAACTGGACCCACAACTGCAGATGGGGCCTCCCCAGGGCAGAGCAGAGGGGTAGGAACAACCTCCCTCCACCTGCTGCTCACACTCTTCCTCATGCACCCCAGGTATCCTGAATGCTGTACCTCGGGTTTCTTAGACGTGGGCCTTCTGATGTGGTTTATATGTTTGTGCAGCTCTTTAGAAAGCAAGATACTTAATTTAAGACCTCTAGGCTGGACTGAGCTTGGCGATTTACATTGTTAAGTTTAATCCATCGTCTTAAAATTGCGATAGGACTTCTGAGATGATATCTTTATTGGGACTTTAATCCAGACACTCAGTAATCTGTCCTATATTGTGGGCTGGAAAGATAACCTGCATTTTAATGTAATCCTGCTTTGGAACTGGGCTGGGGGAACATGACCATAACCGCTTACTGAATTAAGACCCAAGTCACATTTTGGGTGTTAAACTTGTCTTTCTCTTTTATTTTACCACGAGAACGATCTTCCTGTAGGAATTAAATAGTCACCCTGTGTGGCAGGTCACGCTGCCTCCTATTCGAGTCGTCGCCACTCCTGTTGTGTCAAAGAGATAACACATATTAGATCCAAGCCTGAGTAAAGAGACATGATGGACTTGCATAATAAATAATTATTTTTGAGGCACGATGTCGAAAAGTTACTATTTTTAACTTGCTTTTCAACCCATACGAGCTGCAAGAGCTCAGAGTGACCTTACGTGGCTCCACGTATTTCTGCTCCGCTCAAAGGAAAGGGGTGATGCTCATCACAAAGCTTGACTTATTACTGATGTCCAGAGCTTCCTAATCTCGTTTGAGAGATCCAGGCGAATATTCGTTCCTCATTGTTGTGTGTTTGCTGCATTTCTCCCAGTTTCAATATATATTTCTCCCATTTTCGGCTGCGTAACCTCCTGTCGGGCACTGCCTGAAGCTGTGCTGCTATTTTAAAGGTCACTCCAGAAGTTTTGTACTTGCTGTTTTAAAAAAATAAAATAATCATAATCCCCAAAACCCCCAAGCAAGCTCATAAATTATGCACGTAACAAATTAAAGGGGTCCTGGTGGACAGCAGGATGACCATGAGCCAGCACTGGGCCCTTGTGGCCAGGAAGGCCAATGGTACCTGGGGTGGGTTAGAAGGGGGTGGTCAGTAGGTCAGAGAGGTTCTCCTGCCCCTCTGCTCTGCCCTGGGGAGACCACACCTGGAATATTGTGTCCAGTTGTGGCCCCTCAGTTCCAGCAGGACAGGGAACTGCTGGAGAGAGTCCAGCGCAGCCACCAAGATGCTGAAGGGAGTGGAGCATCTCCCGTGTGAGGAAAGGCTGAGGGAGCTGGGGCTCTGGAGCTGGACAAGAGGAGATGGAGGGGGGACTCATTCCTGGGGATCAAGATGGAAAGGGGGAGTGTCAGGAGGATGGAGCCAGGCTCTTCTCAGTGGCAACCAATGATAGGACAAGGGGTAATGGGTACAAACTGGAACACAGGAGGTTCCACTTAAATTTGAGAAGCAACTTGTTGGGGGTGAGGGTGGCAGAGCCTGGCCCAGGCTGCCCAGGGGGGTTGTGGAGTCTCCTTCTGTGCAGACATTCCAACCCGCCTGGACACCTTCCTGTGTAACCTCATCTGGGTGTTCCTGCTCCATGGGGGGATTGCACTGGATGAGCTTTCCAGGGCCCTTCAACCCCTGACATTCTGGGATTCTGTGACTCGCTGTTCTCTGCTCGTTGTTTTAGGGAAACAAATGTCCCAAGACCGACTTGGGCAAGTCCAAGGGTTGGACTTGGAAAGTTCTTCTTTAATAACTCTCCTCAAGTTCCTCTTCAAGTGTTTTGGACATTTTGTCGTTTCGAAACTAGAGAGAGGAAGAGGTGTTGGAAGAAAAATACTGTGAGAGGATGAGGAAGAGGTGGGGACAACACGAGGAAAATCAGTGGCTTTGAATTTAAAATCAGCTGATTCAGAGCAGTGTCTCAAATCTCCCTCCTGTTAAGAGGCAAGTGTTGGTTTATAAAATGACTTGGGATCCGTAAGCAAGATGCGAGGAGAGAAATGAACTTCTTAAATGCGCTGTTCCAATTGTGAACTATTAATGATGGAGTAATTAAGCTAAAATCGCTTCAACTAACAGTCTTTGTTTCTCTTCTGTCTCTTTTTTTCCTGACTGTGTACCAAATCCTTTCTGCCCGTGACGCTTTGGAGAACAGTCGGACACAACCAAAGGTAAGGGCTTTTATCGCACCTTAAATCATTGCGTTAAAATCGTCGTCTCTCTTAGTCTTGGCTTATCCAAATATCAAAAACATTTTACACCCCAGCTCTGGAAGGGACCAGATTTGTGGGATTTTGTGGGTGTTTCAATGTGTTTTCTGGCATCTGTGTTAAAGCAAACTCATCGTTTTATTATGGCTTCTGTATTTGCGATGAAGATGCTTGTCTCTTCCACGGCGTATCAGGGTTCGGCTTTATTGGTGTTTTATTAAATGCTCTAAAGGTGTGGGATCTTACAATAATATGTTTAATTGTATAATAAATTCAAACAACCCCAAAAGCCTTAATTTTGAATGAACAAACCCTCGTTTCCTCAATTAGAGGACGTAAAATAACCACTTTTATCTCTCGATGCTGCAACATTAATGTAGTAAAGGAAAAAAAACCAAACAACAATGTATTTTTGAACATAAGTTCCTTAAATTGCAAGGATTTTGCTGTATCAGGCCTTTTCATAAATGTAGGAAGCTTGGATGTGTTGGCAGAATGGATTTTCAACTCTTGTATCATTTTGCTCGGTATTTTAGTTTAAATAGTTGAGGACGATTCGCGACTTCACTGAAGTGGAACATGCAAACACGTTAACCCATAATATGAAATATTCCGGAATAGTGGAATCAAACTAATCAAACTAATTTGCACAACGTTATTCTTTACTAGTATTAGACTTGGGTGTCGACTGCTGTTGTATATATGCTATTTGATGTATGATTATTGATAAATACATACTCCTCTTGTGCGGAAAGGAAGAAATAAAAGCAATAAAATCAATCAAAATCAATCAAAGGAAGAAATAAAATCAATTAACAAGCTTGCCTATAGGAAGATGGTCAAAATGTGGATAACATGTTTGGTTTGGCAAGAGATTTGATGTGGTGTTCATTTGTTTTCCCACAGGTATTCGCCTACGATCACTGCTTTTGGTCTATGGATGAGTCCGTCAAAGAAAAATACGCAGGTAATGTTGACCATGGCTTTGTGCTCGTTGCTCCGAGTGGTCTAATGAGTGATCTAATGATCTAATTAAAGGCTGATGTTTGCCAAAGGGCACAGACCATGATGCATGGAGCGCCTTCCACTCTTCACCCACTTGTTGGCAAAAGGAGAATTTTAACCATTCCTGCTTCACTTCTCGGAAGATGATAAAGCCAAAAGGTGTAGGAAATGGAGAAATCCATCACCCTGATGGGTTACTCAGATTTATGTCTCTATTTAAAATGTTTCAAGAGCATCATCATCCATCAAATCCATTTCTTTTCAGCATTTGAGGCGCATGTAATTTCATGCTTTGCAGTGCTGATGGGAGGTTGGCATGACGTTAGAACTTAATAATGGACTATTAAAAAAGCCTGATTTAATATAGGGGTACGTGAATTCATCTGGTCTGAGAATGGGTAATGTATTTCACTAAGAATTTCCTATGTAACGTGACAAATTTTAGCAAATAGTTGTGGTAAAATATGGAATCTATTTGCACTTAGCGCTCTTGTGTTCTGTTCCTTTCATACTTGTTATCTTTTAAAATAGGAAATCAGTTCAGCTTGTGTGGCAGAATGCAAACCTCCCTCTCTCCCCCTCCCTACCTTCAATATGGAAGGCGTAGCTCTGCTGCTTGAGGCCAACAGCCTCTTTTGTTTGGCCCCAGAGACCCCTGGCCAGGGCCATTAAGAAGGGAGTGCCAAGGCGCCAGGGAGCCGCTGGGTGCCCGCGGCCAGTGTGGGGGTTGTTTGGAACCTTCAGGGGCATCCACAGCCAGGGTGGGGGTGCAGAGAAGCTTCTGGAATGCCCATAGTCAGATCTGATCAGCCAATAAAAAATGGGACTCTCGCCGAGATGTGACCCCTTGCGTGCGATTCTCTTGGAGTTACGAGCTGAGCCGCTGCCACCAGGAGCCACTGTCCCCCCCGGGACGGAGACTCCGCTTGCCCTGCCGCCGCGTGTGTGAGTAAAATCAAGCCTCGCAGGATTGCGAGTGTATCTACTTTCCATGCACATTTGCACACGTACTTCCTGTGCTGAATACGAGCACATGTATAAATTATTTCCTTGCATAATCGTGGGTGTATTTGCCTCCTGTGCTTCCACATAAGCACGTGTAATATTCTGTGCACATTTGCACGTGAATTTCCCCTCGCAGAATCGCGAGTGTACACTTTCCATACTCACTACGAGTACGTGTATCCCTTTAAAATAATCCCACACCGTGTTCAGGCAAGTGTGGACTCTTCTTGGACTCAAGGACTGCTCCGGCATTGTTTTTGGTGAAGCCACGTGCATGCACTCTGTGGAACTTCTGTTGTATTAGTTGCTGCCCTTTATAATTTTCCTCAACTGATATCTGAACCTGTATTCAAGCCACTTTTGGAGTGCTAAAACCCTGTTTCTCACCGGTTTAATTAAAGTTGTTTTGGACCCTGTTGTCCCTTAAACTCACCTTGGGGTGCCTCCGTGACAGCTTGTTAAAAAAAAAATCACAAGAAAAATAAAAGATGCTTATGCTTCTAGATTTTAGTATCTCTAACGAATAAGTGATGAATAGTAACTTATCAAAGAACTGAGGAAAACGTGACACTTGCAGCCATATAAATTACATGGGACGGTCAATGTTTTGTTTCTCAAACGAATGGAAGTACCTGTGTCGCTTCTCTTATGGTCTGTTATACGTTGGAAGTGTATTCTATTAGTAATTTGGATGGGTAGCTTTGCATGCCTTAAATTCTAAGTGGACTTGGGTGTAAAGATCCGGATTCCCATCGGGGAGAGAAAAGAAAACTTTTCAGGACCATGGACATATTTGACTTTTCAGTCCATAAAGCTCTGCCATATTTTGGTCAGACTTTAGTCCCTTTCCTTGTAAATTCTGAAAATCGAGGGTTTGTTTAAATACATAATACCTAAATATATTAAGTATTTCTTCTTCCATTTGCTAAAGGAGCCAAAAAGCTGTTCCTATGGATTTAGTTAGAATTATGGAATCATTTTGCTTGGAAGAGACACTCAGGATCATCGAGTCCAACCATAAGTTGGACCATAGTTCAGTAACAAAACAAGCGATACACCCTGTATTTTATTAATGCTGCTCTTATAGTATTATTTACTATCTTACATATTGACATTGAAATCACCTAGTGATTAAAATCAACTGACAGTGGTTAAAATGCACAAGTTGAACGTATTTTAAGGTGGCGTCGTTCGCTGGTGGATTAAATTCCGCCGTTGGCAGCCGATTTTCTGCCGATAAGGGTTTTCGAGTACGAGCACGGGTCGGATGTTGTGAGTGGATGCGGGTACGTGTGGGGTCACTGAGGCTTCGGATTGCTACAGTCGCGTAAAACTGGAGTGCGTCTTGTAGACGGAGCAAACGCTGGATATTACCCAACAACAGCAGGAAAACACGAACGGCTTGTACGTAATTATCGAAGAATCCAAATCAAGGCAAAAAATAATCTCTGGCTTTCTTGTCATGTTTTATTTCTTAGGTCAAGACGTTGTTTTCAAGTGCCTTGGGGAGAATATTCTTCAGAATGCCTTCGAGGGCTATAACGCTTGCATCTTCGCCTACGGGCAAACAGGTTAGTCCAGTTCTAAATGGAGATTCTTTCCATGGCTGTTGTGATATTGTTCCAGGAGAAATGCCTTGAAATGTAGATAAGAGCTGTTTTTCTCAGGAGGACAAATAGGATTTTGGCTGTCGCTGCCGGCTGCCCGTATTTCTCACACCTTAGATTGGAATCGTTGGGTCGCGATTGCCCTTGAGGTCCTTCCCCTCTGCTCTGCCCTGGGGAGACCACACCTGGAATCTTGTGTCCAGTTGTGGCCCCTCAGTTCCAGCAGGACAGGGAACTGCTGGAGAGAGTCCAGCGCAGCCACCAAGATGCTGAAGGGAGTGGAGCATCTCCCGTGTGAGGAAAGGCTGAGGGAGCTGGGGCTCTGGAGCTGGACAAGAGGAGACTGAGGGGGGACTCATTCATGGGGATCAATATGGAAAGGGGGAGTGTCAGGAGGATGGAGCCAGGCACTTCTCCGTGACAGCCAATGGTAGGACAAGGGGCAATGGGTACAAACTGGAACACAGGAGGTTCCACTGAAAGATGAGAAGCAACTTGTTTGGGGTGAGGGTGGCAGAGCCTGGCCCAGGCTGCCCAGGGAGGTTGTGGAGTCTCCTTCTGTGCAGACATTCCAACCCGCCTGGACACCTTCCTGTGTAACCTCATCTGGGTGTTCCTGCTCCATGGGGGGATTGCACTGGATGAGCTTTCCAGGGCCCTTCCAACCCCTCACATTCTGGGATTCTGTGTGATTCTGTGAACGTGTCACTCAGATTTTCCACTTCTGTAGTTAGAATAACCTTTAATCATAATTTTCAATGTAATTATTTTATTAATTAATAATCCAAAAAAGAAATATTAAAAACATAATGTTTCAAACCAAACAACTTATTAGTTGTGAAATATAGCTCGGTGTTATTGGGTGCACTCAATAGCCAACAGTTCTCTAGCAAAGATCTCCGTTAAGTAATGGTATTTTTTATGATTCTGGTTTTGCGTGGTTAAGTAGTTAATGAGATGACCCTTCTAGGATTTTCGTATTTACAGCTAAAATTCTACACAAAATCAGTAATGAGTACTTACATTTAAAGAGGAAAAAATGTTTTGCTTTCTGTGGTAAAATGAAATTCTTCTTTGAGAGATTGTATTTTAAACAATATTCTAATTAAGGTGATCTGTTAATTTTCTGAATGAGCCTGTATTTGTGGGTAAGACACTCATTCTGGAGTTATTCCCACTCCTAAGTATAATTTAAACTTAATGTGCAAAAATTAGTGTGCTTGGTTTTTCTCATTGTGGCACAAGTGTTAGTGAGATACGGTCAGGCTGTATATACCTGGAAAATACGTTCTGGCCCACTGAACTGAATTACTTGCTTTCCTTTTGATTAATAGCATTTAGCTAAATGGCATTTTGGTTACTCAAAGGTAGAAAACCACACAAATATCTTTCACTGAAATGCTGTTTCTTTTTCCCTCTTCTCTCGTGTTCTGCACGGAAACTTTGTTCCCTGTCCACTAATGGTAAATTTGCTCTGCAGGGTCTGGAAAATCCTACACGATGATGGGAACCGCCGACCAGCCTGGCTTAATCCCCAGACTGTGCAGCGGGCTCTTCGAGAGGGCCCAGAAAGAGGAGAACGAAGAGCAGAGCTTCAAAGTGGAAGTGTCCTACATGGAGATCTACAATGAGAAAGTCCGAGATCTTCTCGACCCAAAAGGGTGAGTTTTATGTCAGCAAAATGATATCGTGCGCTCTTCCTTTCCATAACCAGCTTCCCTTCGTGGACCCTTCTGTGGAATTTGGGTTGGGTGGCTTTCGCTTCTTCCTAATCTCAGCATCCTTTCTTTTTAAATCAAAGGAAGCAATAAGACTAAAAGCTTGGGGTAAACTCACCCTAATTGTAACTTATGGAGCTAGAGAAACGTCTGCATCGGCATTTTGTGTGTAGACTTAACGCTTTTTCATTTGCATTGTAGTCTTTGCTCTGTGCTTTATTGCTTTGACTTTTATGAGGACATAACGAGGTGGATGGATGATGGCAGGGCGGTGGATGTGATCTACCTTGACTTGAGTAAGGCATTTGACACAGTCTCCCACAGCATCCTCACAGCTAAACTGAGGGAGTGTGGTCTGGACGATCGGTTATGAGGTGGACTGTGAACTGGCTGAAGGGAAGAAGCCAGAGAGTCGTGGTCAATGGGGCAGAGTCCAATTGGAGGCCTGGATCTAGTGCAGTGTTCAAGGGTCAGTGCTGGGGCCGGTATTATGCAATATATTCATCAATGATTTGGATGAGGGACTAGAGTGACTGTCAGCAAGTTTGCTGGTGACACCAAGCTGGGAGGAGTGGTGACACTGGAAGCTGTGCTGCCATCAGAGACCTGGACAGGCTGGAGAATTGGGCAGGGAAAAGTTTAATGAAACAGAACAAGGGCAAGTGTAGAGTCTTGAATCTGGGCAGGAACAACCCCAGGTTCCAGTATAAGTTGGGGAATGAGCTGTTGGAGAGCAGTGTAGGGGAAAGGGACCTGGGGGTCCTGGGGACAGCAGGGTGACCATGAGCCAGCACTGGGCCCTTGTGGCCAGGAAGGTCAGTGGTACCTGGGGTGGATTAGAAGGGGGTGGTCAGTAGGTCAGAGAGGTTCTCCTGCCCCTCTGCTCTGCCCTGGGGAGACCACACCTGGAATATTGTGTCCAGTTGTGGCCCCTCAGTTCCAGCAGGACAGGGAACTGCTGGAGAGAGTCCAGCGCAGCCACCAAGATGCTGAAGGGAGTGGAGCATCTCCCGTGGGAGGAAAGGCTGAGGGAGCTGGGGCTCTGGAGCTGGACAAGAGGAGACTGAGGGGTGACCTTATTAATGTTTACAGATATCTAAAGGGTGAGTGTCAGGAGGATGGAGCCAGGCTCTGCTCGGTGACAACCAACAGTAGGACAGGGGCAGTGGGCTCAAAATGGAACACAGGAGGTTCCACTTAAATTTGAGAAGAAACTTGTTGGGGGTGAGGGTGGCAGAGCCTGGCCCAGGCTGCCCAGGGAGGTTGTGGAGTCTCCTTCTGTGCAGACATTCCAACCCGCCTGGACACCTTCCTGTGTAACCTCATCTGGGTGTTCCTGCTCCATGGGGGGATTGCACAGGTCCCTTCCCACCCCTGGCGTTCTGTGATTCTGTGATTTGTGACACCGTCACGTTTGAGATATATCGGTGGGGAATTGTCTTAATCTTACTGCTGCCTTAAGTAAGTCGTGTGCTTATAAATGACTTTTTTCTCCCAACCAGAAGCCGTCAGTCGTTAAAAGTTAGAGAACACAGTGTTTATGGTCCCTACGTAGACGGCCTATCCAAACTGGCTGTTGCTAGCTACAAGGTAAGGAGCGGTTTTATCAATTTGATATCCTAAACACGAGGGTATTGGCACTTAAGCAGGGCAACAAAATTCATCTACTCCTAATTGCCGTGGCAGTAAAGTTGATTTTAGAGCAAGGACCTGTAGGATTTGTTGTATTGTAATCACCAGGGAGAAATAAGAGCAGAAACTCATCTTCATCCTGTACTATTTAATAATTCTGAAATAAATTTGACTATTTAATGAGGTGTCTTTCCTCCCAAGCTTAAGCTGAGTTTATACTGTATGGATGAGAACATGTTCTGTGATTAATGATGGGACTGGGATTTAGCAGAGACAAAATTCTGCTGTCTCACCGTGTCACATTTTGGCCGTTGCCAACAAATCTCATTTACCCAAAATACACCATATTACAGATTTCAACAACGTGTGTTTGGCAACTGAGGCTAAAATGTTGCGTTGTTCAAACAGGAATTGCTGTTTCCTCGTGTTTTTCTTTGCTTTTGAGTACTGTTGTGTGCAATGCATTGTTTTTGCTGATAATTTATATATGTAGGTAGAGGCGATGGATGAATACGCGTGTCTAACATTGTGTTGTTTCTAGTCTGTAAAGGGGACATCATGATATTTTACGGATAAACAGTGGGCAACTTAGCGGGAAAATACTGTGTTTTACCAAAATGAGGTTTTTTGGGTAGATGATTGAAAAGGGTGTTAATGCAGATTCACTCATGAAAATTCTGTCTAGGACATCGAGTCGTTGATGTCGGAGGGCAATAAATCGCGCACAGTGGCCGCCACCAACATGAACGAGGAGAGCAGCCGGTCCCACGCCGTCTTCAACATCATCCTCACACACACGCTCTATGATGTGCAGTCGGGGGTGAGTAAAACAAGGTCCAAATGTTAAGCTTGGACTAAAGAAACTGTTTTTCTTAAGCAACAGAGTGTAGATGTTAAGCCTGGACTAAAGAAAGCGTTCTTCTTAAGCAACGGTCTATAGATGTTAAGCCTGGACTAAAGAAACCGTTCCTCTTAAGGGATGGTGTGTAGATGTTTGTTAAGCCTGGACTAAAGAAACCGTTCCTCTTAAGGGATGGTGTGTAGATGTTTGTTAAGCCTGGACTAAAGAAACCGTTCTTCTTAAGCAACGGTGTGTAGATGTTTGTTAAGCCTGGACTAAAGAAACCGTTCTTCTTAAGCAACGGTGTGTAGATGTTTGTTAAGCCTGGACTGAAGAAACCGTGTTTCTTAAGCAACGTGTGTCATACAGACTTGTAGCAGAAACTAAAGATATAAGGCATAGATGGAAAATAGAACACCTGATTATATATCTGGTAATCTTCAAGGGTTATTTTATGCAAATATGTATAAGAATGATCAACTTTATAAACGGAAAGACGTACTCATTTAAAAACATTTGCATTGTACAACATTAATATTTTTGTGTATCTATATTAAATATCTAAGACATTTAAATGGGCAGGTATTTTTCTTTGCATTTCCTTATATGTAAATATTCCTTGGAGGCTGTGTGAAATACATTTATGTTAATATTATTCCATCCCTCACAGAAAATGGTGATAAACTAAAATAAGAATTCATCGAGCATTTCAAAATGTCATTTTGGGTCAAATGAGATAAAAGGGTTCGGAACAAAATCTGCGTTACAGGTTTAAATAGTCACATAGCTTGGGTTGCTTTCTAGGAGGCCGTTAAGGATGTAGGAGACTTAATATTTGTAGTAATTTCTGTATATTATAACCTGCTTCGTGTCACATCATTCTCTCAAAATCAGAGAAGAAACTTGGTGTAAAATCGGAGGTTTTTAGGAGACTCTTTTCAGGATGGGATTGTAGCCCCCTTGGCTTTGCTTGGCCTGTCCTACGTCTGCATTTTGCTTGGTCTAACATTTCACTGATGCACCCCGTGTTTTTCTCCTCTGGAGATTTCAGAGATGTCTTGAAGACATTAATATACCTGATTTCACTCCAAATCCTCCTGTTGTTTCTGAAGCAGCAGCTACTATGTTAGCAAACAAAACCACTCAAGTCCGATGGCGTTCGAAGGTGCTGGAGCCGTAGAGTCTACACCGAGCAATGAAGCTTGATGCTTGTTTGAAAATACAGCAAACTACGGAACTTAATTTGAGCGAACTGATTTTAACTAATCTCTGGTTCCTTGTGCAGACATCGGGTGAGAAGGTGGGCAAGCTGAGCCTGGTGGACTTAGCAGGGAGCGAAAGGGCGACTAAAACCGGGGCTGCGGGAGACAGGCTGAAAGAAGGAAGCAACATTAACAAGTGAGTCTCTGTGATTATTTATTTTCCTTTTTTTTTTAGCCTGACTGCTATGTACAGCATACTTGTGAAATAGGATGAAGTCAATGTAGTAAGCTGTTGTAGCCAGTTCTCTTCTCTTTTTCGTCTCCTTTTTCGTCTCCTTTTTCGTCTCCTTTTTCGTCTCCTTTTTCGTCTCCTTTTTCGTCTCCTTTTTCGTCTCCTTTTCCTCCTTCTTCCTCTCCTCTTCCTCTCCTCTTCCTCTCCTCTTCCTCTCCTCTTCCTCTCCTCTTCCTCTCCTCTTCCTCTCCTCTTCCTCTCCTCTTCCTCTCCTCTTCCTCTCCTCTTCCTCTCCTCTTCCTCTCCTCTTCCTCTCCTCTTCCTCCTTCTTCTTCTCCTCTTCCTCTCCTCTTCCTCCTTCTTCCTCTCCTTCTTCCTCTCCTCTTCCTCTCCTTCTTCCTCTCCTCTTCCTCTCCTCTTCCTCTCCTCTTCCTCTCCCTCTTCCTCTCCCTCTTCCTCTCCCTCTTCCTCTTCCTCTTCCTCTTCCTCTTCCTCTTCCTCTTCCTCTTCCTCTCCCCTCCCCTCCTCTCCCCTTCTCCCTTCCCTTCTCCCTTCCCTTCTCCCTTCCCTTCTCCCTTCCCTTCTCCCTTCCCTTCTCCCTTCCCTTCTCCCTTCCCTTCTCCCTTCCCTTCTCCCTTCCCTTCTCCCTTCCCTTCTCCCTTCCCTTCTCCCTTCCCTTCTCCCTTCCCTTCTCCCTTCCCTTCTCCCTTCCCTTCTCCCTTCCCTTCTCCCTTCCCTCTACTTCTCTTTCTGACATACAATGTTTGAATGATATCTCTGCCTTCTTAAAACAATTGGCATTTTTCATTCTGTACTTGGGTTCTTCCAATAACCACATAATTGCGTTGTGAAGACACGCTGAAGGCTGAAAACAGCCTGAAAACAAGGAGCAGAGCTTCTGTGAGAGGAGAACGATCAAAACCATTCTGGGAACTTTTCCCCCTGAACTCGTTTTTGGAGAGGGAGTGACTGTTGAAATATTTATTTGGCTTATGGATATTTATACTTGTTAATGACTGCTTGTGTTTTCTCTGCAGATCCCTCACAACTCTTGGGCTGGTTATTTCTGCCCTGGCAGATCAGGCTGCTGGCAAGAACAAGAACAAATTTGTTCCTTATCGGGATTCCGTGCTCACTTGGTTACTTAAAGTAAGTATTCTGATCATATTTTCTTTCAAGAGAAATAAAAGAGAGGAAAAAGGATGAAGAGTCCCATTCAGTGAAATAAAACACTGTTCTTTTGCCTCATTTTCTGGGTTTGATGTTAATAATAATTGTCTTTATAAATTAGCTGGATGTAAGCCATTAGTATCTCTACAGACTGAGTATGTTCCCTGTCTTCTGCTGAGCTGTAATGGCCTAAAGAATAAGGAACTTTTAAAAAAATAAATTAAGAAATAAGACATTATTTCTTAGGGGTCAGTTTACACACAGCTTCACACTAAACCTCGGCTCTAGTTTAATTTGGGCTCTTGCTACATGCAGCTGAATTTTACGTACTGGCTTTGAAAAGTTGGATTAAGGCTGTTGCCTTTTCCTGATTGTCTAATTTATTTGTTAATATACTTTTGTCAGCAGAGAATCATCCCAGTTACAAGCTGAGGAACAGGTCAGAAGACTTTGTGAAATAAGTAGTTAAATCTGTGTTGCGTAAGATACTATTTGGTATTATTTGCTATATCACAATGGCACTTGCATGGAAGTCAAGTCTAAATTAAAACCGAAATTGCCAAATATCAGTTTTACATGTGTCAAATTCAAAGGCTTTTGTTTGTCTTGTTCTTCCCACTTCCAAATACTGTAAAGCTGTAAAGCTCGGTAGCTTGATGGCAAAAAGTCTTGGCAGTGTGAGTTTGATTTTAGGAATATTGGTCATCTGGATTTCTTTATCTTGCCTGGTACAGTGTGAGTGGTCTTGGTTGACTCGGATTTTGGGGGATTATTGAATGAGGCGTCATATGTTCCATTTCATTTTTGTAACCTCTTCCCCACCCATTCTTAGTGATGTTTGAATTTGACATCCCTATGATTTAACTGCACACACGGAAAGAAAGAGTTACAGGGATTTGAAAACAAAGTTCAATGCTGAAGTGAAATCAAATCTCTACTCAGGTAATTCCCTGACACACCACAAGTGCTCATTTTCTCAGCACTGTCTTGTAATTAAGCTTTAATTAATAGCATGATGTCAAGGTTTGGATTGCGGGGTGACAATAAACCCGTGGCAGATGTATTGTTAATCCCTCCTCCCTCCTTCCCACTCAGGACAGGCGATCGGGAGGGAAAGAAAGACAGAGAGAAAAGGGTTGGGAAAATTAAAAATGCTTTACTAATGGTACTAATAAGAATAGAGAAAATAATACAAAATATGCAAAAGTAATCTGGAAGTCCCGGCAACTGCTCTGGCACCCGAAGTCCTGGACTGGACTCTGCAGCCAATGGAACTGGATTCAGTCTGTCACTGGCCTCAGTTTGCAGGGACGACTCGCAAGGTCCTCTCCTGATGTCACCATGAGGAAAAGGGACGAGATCCTCGTGATCTCCCAGTTTTATATGAATTATCCCGTGAATGGGATGTTATACTCCGTTGGTCAGTTTTTGGTCACCTGTTTCTCGTTGCCCCTCTGGCGAGATGTGCATCCATCCTTATCAATGACCTCGCATTCCATTGCTGTGTTCACCAAAACATGGATCTGGTTCTCCAGGAAAATGCAGCTAATCTGAAAGCTTTAGCTGACAGGCAAATTCACTAAAAGAGAAACTTGGTTTTAACAAACCAGGACACATGACTGCTGGGAAATGATTTGTATGTGCAAATATCACAGACACTGGACATCAAGAAGCACCATCGTGAGGGCTACGTAAAAATCAGAATGGTATCACAGAATTAGCGTTGTACTTTTCTACAGTAAAATCAATCCTCGGTGTTCCTTGCCCAAAGATTTTCTTAGTGCTTAAATATATTTTTGCCTCTACATATTTACACTTTAATTAAACGGATGGGAACAAACCCAGCGTTTGGTTTCCTTCGCTTTGCTGGCGCCGTTTGTGTGCCGGGGTTCCCGATGAGGCCCGAGCGAGCGGGGTGGGAACTTCCCTAATGAATTCCATCATTATGCTGTTTTAAATGAATTTGTTCATTTAAAGGATTCATTTGTAGGAGCTGTGAGATAGTGAGCTGTCTTTCTAGCTTTCAACTAGTAATTATGATGCTGCAGCGGAGTAAACCTTTTCTAACATTGGGCATGTCTATATCATATAGGATCTATCCACTAATCTGAGGAACCAGTAGAGTCCAGGAGACCTTAAGATCTAACACTTTGTGCTTAATTTTCTTGAGCCTCTTCAGACAAAAGCACCAGGTGAAAAATACTATTGCAAGAGGAGGCTTGAGCAGCAATGCCAGGTTGTGTGGAATAGCTTTAGTGCTTAAACTTCTTGGTTTTATCGAATTGTATGAGCACAAACATCTTGAATTCCCATTTTATTCGGAAGCCTTGCATGTTCTAGTGATGCCTGCAGTTAAAAATACAATGTCTGCTCTCTGCATTTTAAGTGGATTTCACAGTAATTTGATGCGAGACTGCTCTGGTTTAGTCTTAGGAATAACAGAAGTGATTTATTTGCAGTCTGTGTCAGTCACATACGAGCGCAGCTTTTCCAGGGTAATTTGCAGAAGCCGTCTTTGTTAATGACAGGCTGGCTCACTATTTGTCAAGCGTTCTTGCTTAATGTTAAAGAAACCACTGAAATCAGCACGATGGTTTTATACGTAAAACTTTATCGGGCAGTTTGGCATTGGGCTTAAATAG